>NW_026988430.1:645000-1270000 GCF_030222135.1 Aotus nancymaae | reverse complement strand
ACCATTGGAGGAAACACGTGCCCAGGTGTTGGTTCTCCTCCTCCCCACAGCCGCAGGCCTGGTCTCAGAGTCTCCACCGTGGCCCTGGCGCGCCCACCTCCAGGAGGGCCATCCCCGCCACTCCATCACCGTGGGGCTGCCAAAGCCCTTCCCCCTAGCCTCCCTGCATGTCCTGAATGGGTTAGTGTTGGAATCTGCTGGCTTTCAGGAGCCCCGCTCTCCTGGCTTCCTCGCCCCACCTCTGCCCACCGGCGCAGCCTTGGCAAGCTCTCCCTCCATAAGGGCTGACTGGCATCTATGCTGAGGCCTCCCAAACCTTGCCCTCTGGGCCAGACTAGGGGACCGAGATAGCCACCTACAGCTGCCTCCTGGCCCTGCCCTGTGGCTGCCCAACATGTCACATTCCACCCGCCCACACCCTGCACCAGGCCTGGAAACATGGCCTCCCTAACGTATGTCCACCCTGAGTCTTCTCCCACCCTTCACCGTCTCCAGCCCTGCCAACCCCTTCTCAGCTTTCTCACTGGACACGGCAGCGCCACACCCTTGCACCCCGCCCTGCAGGACAGGGTGGCACAGTCCCTTCCCTAGTCACTCGCCCATCCACGGCTCTGTAACTGCCCAAATGACAGCCCAGAGCCCCGACCAAGGCACTGAGAACCTTCCCCACATGACCCCCGCCCCCGAGGTCTGGCTCGGGGAATGGCACTGCTGCCCGGGAGGCCTCGGGGCCCCCAGGAGGAACCCGACACTGCCCCGGGCTGGGCCCCGCCTCACCTCGTGTTTGCAGGTCCTGAAGACAGTATTGAGCAGCTCCAGGGAGGACAGCGCCTGCTGGTGCTCCGCCTTGGTCTGCGCCTCCCCCAGTGTGCGCAGGTTCTGGGGAGGGGTGGCCAGGCTGAGGCACTCCGGAGAGCTGTCAAAGCCTTTGTTTCCCAGAAGGGACTAAAGCCCAGAGGCAGGGACTGTCTCCTGGGACAATCCCAATTCCCTGTCCCCCCACCCCCGACAATCCAGAAGGCTCAGGCTCCAAATCCTGGCTGGTCCTCTCCCAGAGAACCGATCCCGAGCAGGCGGGGAGGATGGGTGCCCCCCGGCTGTTACCTCCGTGACCTTTGTCAGGACCTGGCCGATCAGCTGCTTCCACTCGGGGTCCTGGAAGCATGACCTCACCTCCCGCATGGACAGGGTCTTCTGGAGCAGCAGGCAGGCTTGTGCCTGTGGTTGAGTGAAGGCGGGTGCCTGGAGCCTTAGCACATCGGGTGCAAGAGGCTGAGGGGGGCGAGGGGGCCTGCCAGGCATGGCTGTGGGTGGCGTACGAGGTCACGTGCTGCTCTGGGCTCCGTGACCACCTGCTCTCGTGCCTTCATGTACAGGTGGGGGCACCGAGGCCTCCCAGCTGGAGAGAGGTGGGACCTCAGGTGGGGCAATTCCTACCCATTCCTGGCTAATGCCATCTTCATTCAGTCTGCCCCCAGCAGCCCTGGCACCTGAGCAGACACTACCGGGGTGTCCTGTGTGGCCAGATGGGCAGCGGTGGCTGCGGGAGTGAGGCTGGCCCCACCCCCTCAGCGCCTCTGTGCTCACGGTGTGGCAGGGACGGCTGCGCCCGTGTTCACCAGGGCAGCGCTCTGGGGCCTCAGAAGCGGGTTAAGCAGGTTAATTCACACAGGCCCTGGGCTGGGAGCCGGGAAGTCTCTTACCTGCTGGTGGGGCCGCCCTGGGCCTGTGACGTGCTGGACCAGGACGGGGAGCAGGCTCTTACAGAGCACCTGGCGGGGAGGGGAGGGCTGTGAGGCATGGGTGGGGCTGAGCAGGGACCCCAAGTGGGCAGGGTGGGCCCCGACACTCACCGGGTGCCGGGAGAAGAGGCTGAGGAACATGGGGACGGTGAGGGGGCTGTGGCGCTTGGTCAGGAAGGAGCTCAGTGCTGACGAGTAGACGCGCATTGCGAGGTTCAAGTCCAGACAGCCGGCGGCCTAGGCCAGGTGAGAGAGCTGGCTGAGGCCAGGAGAGCGCCTCTGGGATGGGAGCAGAGACTGGGCTAGCTTCGGACAGCGGAGGGTTGCGTACTGGGGAAGTGTGAAGTGCGTGGGCTCCGCCTGGGCCAGGCCCTGCTCACCTGCGGGCCCTCGGGCGCAGGGCTGGGGTTGGTGCCAGCCTCCAGCTCCTCCTGTGTCTTGTGCACACGCCCCTCGGCAGTGCTGCCCTTCAAGACCCGGAGCAGGTAGAGGGAGGCGTTGAAGTGGTAGAGGGCGGTGGAGGAGTCGGGCTGGCGGCCAGCCTGCTCCACCAGCTGTGCCACCTGGCCATGCAGGGCCTCGACGCGGTCACCCAAGTCATGGCAGTAGCGACGGCCACGGCACAGGTGGTGCCTGTGGGTGGTGAGGACAAGAGCTGGTCAGAACACTCTCGGTCCACCCCGCTCTGCCAAGCAACGCCAAGCAAGTCCCACTTTACAGGTGGGGAAACAGACCTGGAAGACAGATGTGACCGAGGCCACCGAAGAAAGCAGGGCTGCCTGCAGGTTGCTTGGGAGCTATGTGGGCTCGGCGTGCTTGGGCGAGGGGGCACCCCAGGGGAGAACAGAACAGCTCCCTGAGGGGGGTGCTGCACCAGGGCCAACCACCCACCTGGCGCACCTCTCCTGTGCATACTCGTCCCTCGTGGGGCAGTGGCCTCCAGGCCTTTTGTAAGGCGAGGCGAGGGTTCTGTGCTCAGAACCCTATGTGGCCCTGCAGGGCCGGGACAGAGTGGGGACGAGGGGCAGGGTGCTCAATGAGCGACACTGTCCACGCACGCTGGCAGAACTATCTGAGAAGGTGTGGCCTGGGGCTGAGTGGAGGATGACCGCCAGTCACGCCCCCCCCCCCCGCAGACCATCCGCGCAGTGTCCAGGGGCCCAGGCCTTCAACTACCCAGCACCTGAGCCCTGAAGGTAGGTCTGCACCTGGCGCCTGCTTGGCTGGCTCTCCCCCGCCTGCCATCGCCTCCCTGCTGGGCCTGCCTCCAGCCCAGCCCTGCCCAAAGCTTTGTCCACGCCGCCAGCCATTTCCGAAAAGGGAAACCAGACCCACAGCCTTCCCCACGACGAGGCTCCTGCTGAAAATGCCTCTGTGGCCCCCAGCCCCACTAGGGTCAGGGCCTGTGAGGGTACAGGGGCCTGTGGCCTCAAGCCTCGCCTGACCTCCCAGCTGGATGTCTGACCGCCTCCCATCGGGATGCTATTTCCCCTTTCTGCACTCCTCAAGGCCTCCCAGCCTGACAAACTCCCAGGTACACTGCACCTCCGAGGACTGGGTGGGTGTCCCCTGCCACAGGTGCTGCCACTGTCCCCACCCACCCCCCACACAGCCCCATTGGAGATTGTCAAGGGCTGGGATGGACCCCAGCTCCAGGGCACCACTCGCATGTGTCAGGAGAACACAGGGATGGACCAAGGACTGTGTGAGTCACTGAGTGACACATGACCTAGGGCTGAGCAGTGAGCCTGCGAGCTAGGGCCCAGGCTGGAAGCTTGGCTCTCTCCTTCCTGTACAAAAAGCAAGCCAGGAGTTCTGCCTGGGGGCTGGGGGCTGGGGACTGCTGGCCGCACCCGCCCGCCCTGCCCCACGCTCACGTGAAGATGCGCGCCGTCTTGTGCAGGAGGTCCTGCTCCTGCTTGGAGCTGCTGCTGCGCAGGCTGCGCCGGATGATGCTAAGCAGGGGCTCCAGCAGCTCCAGGACCAGGACGTTCTCGGGCTGCTTGGTCACCAGCACCTCCACCAGGTCCAGCACCTGCGGCCAGGAGAGCTGGTTAGCAAGGCGGGGGCGGGGCACAGGGGGACGGTGATGGAGGCGGTGGGGGCGCTGGCCCCCAGGTTCACCCGAATCTGGAAGTCGCGCCGCAGCGCCTTCTCCTTCTGCAGCTTGCTCTTCTCGTCTCGCCGGGCCTGGATCCGCAGCTTCTGCTCAGCAAAGAGGCTGGCGAGGCTCTGGTCCAGGGCCATCATGGCCTCGTCCCCCAGCTCCTCCTCGTCCTCACTCTCCTCTCCACCCTGAGGGACAGAGGCCCAGCGGTCAGCCTGGCACACAACATGGGGACTCACGAGCCCTCCCTGGCCCCGCTCACCAGTGCCTTCCCAGCCTGCAGCACACTCATCAGCTGCTCCCGGAAGCCCTGGTCCACATCCCCGTCGCGCTCCTCCTCCTCGCTCTCCTCCCCCTCGCTCTGGTCTTCGCTCTCTGAGCCTCTGTTCTCCTCGCCGTCCTCGCTCTTGTCCTGTGGGTGGGGGCAGGCTCGTCACACACCTCCCGATCTTCCCACTCCCGCCACCCTGCCTGGCCCGTGCTGGCGGCACCTCTGCAGCCTTCAGCCACCGCTCGTCAGACTCGTCCGTCACCACCACGTGGTCATCCTCATTCTCATTGGTCTCAGGGTTCAGCACCTGGGGAGGAGACCTGGCCACTGACCCATCTGTGGCCCCCGCCCTCCTGACCAGGCCCCGCCCGGCCTTGGCCAAAGGTCCCCATTTCAGGGAAGAAAACAGAGCCTAAGAGAGGTGGCCACACCCTGCAAGGCCAGGACAGGGCCTCGTTGAGATCCCTCCCACCAGGCGCAGGCTGGCAGGAGGGAGGCTGGGAGTCCGCAGGGCTGAAGCGCTCCCCCACTCGGTGCAGCTCAATGCGCAGTGAGCCCCAGTCCAAGGTGCATTCCCAAAGGTCCCAACTCACATCCAGAATCAGCTGTAGGGCACGCGGGGTCAGGTGGGAGCAGACGTGGCCGAACACGCTCCGGGCCACTTGGCGTATGAGGTGGCTCGGCTGGGCCAGCAGGGCCAGCAGGATCTCCACCAGCACCTCTACCCATGGGGGCTCCTGGGGGTCTGCAAGGGGTGGGGATGGAGCCCAGGCAGAGGGCGGTTGGCCTCACTGTGCCACTCCAGTCCCTCCCGTGCCCAAGGACGCACCGTGTCCCAGGAACAAGGACCCACCGATGGCCTTGGTGCGGCTCCCGTGGCGCCTCTCCCCCAGGCTCTTTCTGATGCAGGTCTGGATGTCACCTAGCAGGTCACAGCTCTCTGTAGGGGACTGGGAACAGGGTAGGACACACACTGGGGACAGCCCTTCTGAGCCAGGCAAGGGGCTGGCCAAAAGGAAGCAGTGGCACCAGAAACCTTCAACAGCCCAGCCACTGGCCAGCCCCGGCCAGCCACCCCGCAATCCAGAATGGAAGACCCCAGCTGGACCCCAGAATACCGAGAGCTGAGGGCCTTTTTACACCTAATAACGCAGTTACAGGATCTGAAAACCTGCAGGGACAGAACAAGGAGGCCAGCTCCCGCTTTGACACTCAAGACAGGCAGAGCTGACAAGGATGGTCAGGGTCCCAGAGCAGCCAGCAAACCCCAGCCCCCAGTTCATAATTCTAGATTATTTCCTCCATGCTTGGCTTGGCATGAGACAGAATTCAAAGTCATTAGTTTCAACGAATTTAATTATATCTGAACTCATCTGACGGGATAGCCCCAGACTCCAGGGACTGAAGTGGCGGAGTGTGTGCATGTGCAGGGCATCTTGACAACTGTGTGATCTTTGGTACCGAAACGGCAGACTTTCCCCTCGCAACGCAGTGGGCAGCTTCAACGTTTAGGCCAGGGTGGGGAAAGCAGCCCAAAGCCCTGGTCACTGCACCCAGCTCCAGGCTGTGTGCCACGCAGGTCCCTGTCCTCCGGGCTGCACCTTTTTAATTTATTCATTTTTTCTGAGACGGAGTCTCATTCTGTTGCTCAGGCTGGAGTGCAGTGGTGCGATCTCAGCTCACTGCGACTTCCGCCTCCCAGGTTCAAGCAATTCTCCTGCCTCAGCCTCCCGAGTAGCTGGGATTACAGGCTTCTGTCACCACGCCTGGCTAATTTTTGTATTTTAGTAGAGACCGAGTTTCAGTATGTTGGCCAGGCTGGTCTCAAACTCCTGACCTCAGGTGACTCGCCTGCCTCGGCCTCCCAAACTGCTAGGATGACAGGTGTGAGCCCCCGCGCCCAGCCACAGCTGCACCTTTCATCTGAGGGTTGGCACAGCAAACTGCAGCCTCCTCTGTGCAAGTCAAGACCAGAGACCCCAAGGTTGCAGGCTCCATGTGTGTCCTGGAATCAGCATGGGCAATCTTTACCCACACAGCTCATCCACAGGCTGGGCTTGGAATAACTAAAGCTGGCAAGTAAAACTACCACAGCCAAGTGGCCAGACTGGCAAGTGAGAGACCCATCTACTCAGGCTACGTAAGATCAGCAGTCTCGATAACAGCCTCCCATGTTGTGAGAAGAAAACTCTCTAAGAATCAGGGTAAGGGCAGACGCAGTGGCTCACACCTGTAATCCCAGCACTTTGAGAGGCCAAAGTGGGCGGATTGCCTGAGGTCAGGAGTTCAAAACCAGCCTGGCTAACATGGCGAAACCCTGTCGCTACTAAAAATACAAAAATTAGCCAAGCGCGGTGGCAGGCACCTGTAATCCCAGGTACTCGAGAGGCTGAGGCAGGAGAATTGCTTGAACCTGAGAGGCGGTGCTTGCAGTGAGCCAAGATCATGCCACTGCACTCAAGCCTGGGCAACAGAGCAAGTCTCCATCTCAAAAAACAAACAGACGGCCGGGCGTGGTGGCTCACGCCTGTAATCCCAGCACTTTGGGAGGCTGAGGCAGGCAGATCACGAGGTCAAGAGATCGAGACCATCCTGGCCAACATGGTGAAACCCCGTCTCTACTAAAAATACAAAAAAATTAGCTGGGCGTGGTGGCGCGCGCCTGTAGTCCCAGCTACTGGGGAGGCTTAGGCAGGAGAATTGCTTGAACCTGGGAGGCGGAGGTTGCAGTGAGCCAAGGCTGCGCCACTGCACTACAGCCTGGTGCCTGGTGATGGAGTGAGACTCTGTCTCAAAAAACAAAAACAAAAACAGACAAACAAAAAAGGAATCAGTGTACTGAGTGTTGAATGTGGTCAGGGCTTCCTGATGGGAAGAACTGACAGGGAGACCTCGTGGTTCTAGAGAACCTGTGGCCAGAAGGTGTTCCCACAGCCGGAGGGTACAGTGCAAGTTACTCTGCCTCCGAGTCTGTTTCCCCATGTCAAACATGGAGAAGCGGAGTCTGCCTCAAGTTGCGGGGATTAAGAAGGCCTGCCTGGAAAGCTCAGGACACCAGCTGGTGCCTGCTAAGGGGCTGGAGTGATGTTTCCTTGGGTGATAATTCCACTCATGACGAGGCTGGCTTAGGAAACCTCCCAACGTAACTCCCCAAGCCTTTCCTGGCTCCCCACCATAGCCCTCATAGCCGCAGGACCCCAGGCTCACGGCCCCTCCACCCCAGGCCACAGTACCTTGAAGAGGTGGATGCCCACGAGCAGCAGAAGGTGCTGGAAGGCAGCAGCCCTGGGCTCTGAGGAGGCGGCCTCCAGCTCCTTCAGAGTCTGCAGCATCCTGTGGGGAGCCAGGCGGATCCTCAGGCCCCGGCCGCCATCAGACCGCAGCGTCCTGCCCACCCCCTGGAAATCCCACCCGCTCACCGGTCCCAGGCCTGGCGTTGCTGCGCAGTGAGGGGTGTCACGGGGGTCACGCTGTGGCTGTGATTCAGCAGCAGGTCTGCGAACTGCACCAGGCGGTAGGTCCAAGGCTGCCCGCCCCGGGTCTGCTCCGGTGCCAGCTTGAACTGCGTGCTGAGGGTCTGCAGCAGACTGGGCAAGGGGCAGGGCTTAGTCACCAGACCAGACGAGTGAATACAGCTGCCTCCCTCTGCCCTCCCACCTCTTCAGGACCTGCTACAACTCCCTGGGCCTCGGCCATTGTCCCCAGCATAGGGGAACTGCAGGGAGCAGGTGTCCTCAGGCCTTCCCACCTTCGGACCTCTCCCGAGCCGCCCCAGGCTCACCTGAAGAAGGCACTGCTGACGGCCTCTTGGGCCTGGCTTTCCAAAGGGAGGGAGAGCTGCTGCCTTGTCTCGGGGATCTGGGATGTGGGCTTCTTTGTGACGAAGAACGAGTGGAACAAACAAAACCTGGGGCGGGCGGGAGAGCAGCCGGCGCTGTTCACAGCCATTTGTTTCCACGGGCTCCCCTCCCCTGGTGGCACCACCCAGGGTTCCAGGCCAGGAGGAGGAGGGGAGGCCTTCTGTCCCCTTCTGCTCTGGGTACAGTTCTCAGGGCCCTCACGGGCAAGGCTGGAGGTGGCTGGGCCAGGAAGGGCTGGATCCCCAGCTGATCACGACTCAACCCGAGCTGGGGAGAGAGAATCAGTGCCCCGCTCAAGGAACCAAGAGACGTGAGGCTGTGTGGTCACGGCCGAGTCACGCCACTGCTCCTGCAAACATGGGGCCAGTGCAGCCCCCTCCTGCAACCAGGCACGCTGAGGGTGAGGTGAGCACCCGGCTCTGCTCGGGCACAGATGAGGCAGGTGTGGGGCAGGCTTCCCTGACACCACCCACGGGCAAAGGCTCCCTGCAGGGCATGCCCAGCATACCCGAACCTCTTAGGAGCCTGCAGCTGGGGTGCCTCCTGGGCCCCTTCCCTACAGGCTCCTGAGGAATTCCCAAGTCCCCTTGTGCATGCTCCCCACTGATGACTCAACCTAAAGGCTTCTGGTTCCAGAGGACACAAATCAGGACGAGCTGAGGGGCTCAATTCATTGACCACCCGCCCACGGGAAGCTCCAGCACCTCTCGTACCTGGCCACCTGCTCCGTCAAGGCCTCCTCCATCTCCAGGTGCAGGCTGTCCACAAGGCTCACCAGTCGAAGGATGATCCATTTCCGCAGCCGGAACACAGCTCGCTCAGGCCTGGGGCGCAGGGGTGAGGTCACGTGAGCCACTTAGAACTGGCAAAAGCGGGCTGTGCCCAGTGGCTCACATCAGTAATCCCAGAACTTTCGGAGGCCGAGGCAGGTGGATTGCTTGTGGTCAGGAGTTCGAGACCAGCCTGGCCAACATGGTAAAACCCCAACTCCACAAAAAATACAAAAATTAAGGCCGGGTACGGAGGCTCATGCCTGTAATCCCAGCACTTTGGGAGGCCGAGGTGGGCGGATTACCTGATGTCGAGAGTTCAAGACCAGCCTGATCAACGTGGAGAAACCCCATCTCTACTAAAAATACAAAAATTAGCTGGGCATGGTGGCACATGCCTGTAATTTCAGCTACTTGGGAGACTGAGGCAGGAGAATCACTTGAACCTGGGAGGCAGAGGTTGCAGTGAGCTGAGATCGCACCATTGTACTCCAGTCTGGGCAACAAGAGCAAAACTCCATCTCAAAAAACAAAAATTAGCTGGGAGTGGTGGTGGGTGCCTGTAGTCCCAGCTACTGGAGAGGCTGAGGCAGAGACTTGCTTGATTGCTTGAACCCGGGAGGCAGAATTTGCAGTGAGCTGAGATTACACGCCACAGCACTCCAGCTTAGGTCACGGAGTAAGACTCTATCAGAAAAAAAAAAAAAAAAAAAAAAAAAGAAAAAAAAAAAGAACGAACTGGCAAAAATAGGACATTCCTTTAACTGATCTCAGAGACAGAAAACCAAGCTCTCTCCCTCCCAATTGCCAGTGCGGGACCTCACAAGGAAACCGAGGCCTTGTTTGAGAGCTACGGTGCTTCCCCTCACTCATGGTTTAGAGCCAGGACACCATGGGTGGGGGGGCCGGGGTCGCTGCACTCTGCAGGCCAGGGAAGCTAACTCCTGAAAGAGGGGTCCTTCGCATGGTCCACTCACACGTGCAGCGATGCATCCTGAGCTTTCTTCTGGCTGTTGGTGCTCAAGTCAATCAAGGAGTCCAGGTCCGGCTGGAGAAACATGCCCTGTAGCCAGGCCACGTAGCCCTGCAGGGCCCGAGGGCTCAGGAACCGCACGACTCGCCAGAAGGTAGGCACTACTGGGAGGCCGTGGTTGGTGGCGGAGGAGAAGGCCACCAGCACAGCCAGCTGCCGCTCAGGGTCATCCCGGCATCCCTCTAGGAAGGTGCCCACATATTCCTCCATCTCCGGGGCGAACTTGAACTGGTTTGGGAGCTGTAAGAGTTAGGCACGGCGCTGAGCCCACGAGCTTGCAGCCTTTAGGGTTAAACCGAGGCCCAGGGTCTCCCCTTGCACACAGCAGGGCTGAGCCTGAGCTTGCTCCATTCCTGGTCACCCCAGTGCTTCTGCCTGACGTCAAGGCCTCCCCGGGTCCGACTTCCCCAGCTTCAGTGCCTCTGGCCCCAGAAGGCCCCTCTTGCCACATTGCTGGGTGGGGATGGCCTGTTTTCCTGGCTCAACGCACGGGCAGAGCGGTAGTTAAGAGGCTAGGCTGACCTGGGTTCAAAGCCTACGCCGCCAATTCCTAGCCATGTGATCTTCGGGACCGAACCCAACCACCTCTCACGCGCTTCCAGGACCCGCGCTCCGCGTTTTTGTCTGGCAGCTTAGCATTTTAGCAACCCTTTGCACTTGGCCATTACTGCCATTGTGTAGGTGAGTAAAGCGAGACACAAAAACGCCCAGAATAAAACTCCTTAGGGTCAGAGGGATCCCAGCGGGACCACGTCCGGCCTCATAGCCCAAGCTTTCATTTTAATTTTCTCCAGTTGTGCCCCTGGAGTGCAGTGCCACGATCATGGCTCACTGCAGCTTTGAAATCCTGGGTTCACGTGATCCTCCCACCTCAGCCTCCCGAGTAACTGGGACTAGAGGTGCACGCCACCGTCCAACCCAGGCTCTTAACCACTGCCTGATGCTTCAAGTCTGCCCCTCACCCAGAACGACAGCTCTCGGAAACTTGCTGCAAAGATAAAATGAGCTGCTGAGAACAATAAACCTAGCAGCGCTGACCGGGCACCAGGCACACTGGTGCTCAAACATGGTCATGACGACAGTTCTCATCACCGCAACATGGGCGGGGGTGGAGGGAGGTCTGAACAGCCCGCTGGTTACCCACACCCAAGAGGGGGCTCGCTCCTTTTCAAAACTGTCAGAGGGAAGCTGGGTGCAGTGGCTCCCATCCGTAATCCCAGCGCTTTGGGAGGCCGTGTCGGGTGGATCACCTGAAGTCAGGAATTTGAGACCAGCCTGGCCAACATGGCAAAACCTTGTCTCTACTGAAAATACAAAAATTAGCTGGGCGTGGAGGTGGGCACCTGTAATCCCAGCTACTCAGGAGGCTGAGGCATGATAATTGCTTGAACCCGGGAGGCAAAGGTTGCAGTGAGCAGAGACTGCATCATTGCCCTCCAGCCTGGGCGACAAGAGAAAACTCCAACGCAAAACAATCTGTCAGAGGAGAAGGGGTTCAGGCAGCTCAATATCCAGACAGCGGAGATGCCCAGGTCTCTGACTAGGCCCCTGATGTGCCCTCTTCCCCTTCTTGGCAAGGAGAGCCCCTGCCTAGCCTTTCCAGCAGCATCGGGCTGCACGGGCGGTGCCCACCTTGGTCGTGCATGTGTGCTCCCCGTAATGGCGGATCACATCTCCCCGCATCACCAGCTGCAGCTGCTCCTTGGTCAGCAGGGGAAGGGCAGTGCCCAGCAGGCGGAAACACAGGTAGCTAAGAGGGGGTGTGGGACAGAGCATGGTCAGAGCCCTTGGTCCCCCTGCAGGGACCTGAGGACTTGTGGCCCAGCCCCACTTCACAGACAGGGAAGGGGGCTGAGAGAGGCCACGTGCCGCACGCACCTGGCTGGCCAGAACTGCAGCTTCAGCAGCCCCTGTTCCACCACCCCCTTCCAGAACCGCAGAAACTTGTCTTCCTTGAGTGCCAGGCGGAGCAGCTCCAGAGCGACGGCGGGCAGCTTGCGCTCCTTCTTCACGGAGGAGGCTGCCATCTTCAGCACGTTCACCAGCCTGTCGGGAGCGGGAGACTCAGGGAACGCTTGCCTCACCAGCAAGGGCCAAGGTGCCAAGAGCAGCCGGGGCACCCCCAGGCCACATGGTCAATCTGGGCTTGGCCAGATGCAGTCCCACGGCCCCAGGGAGGGCAAATCCACCCACCTCCCTCACACCTGGGAACATTCTCATCCGAAAATAGGTTGACGGATCCCACCAGCTTCTTGAGCCTAGAGGGCACCTTCTGCTGGGCCAGGAGGAAGAGCTCCAGCTGTTCAGGGCAGCTGAGCATCGCATCCAAGTCGGTGCTGAGGACCTCCGGCAGCATCTCCTGCAACGTGGCCTCCGAGACCTAAGGGCGGAGAGGTAAGAAATGGCGGCTTCCTCTGCGGGGTGAGCCCAGTGCGGCCTCTTTTACCTGCCAGGCTCCTGACACAGGGCCACCTGGCCAGGCACCAGAGGCCATTTGCTAAAAAACTCAAATTTCCAGGCAGCTGGGTTTTCGACAAGCACTCCGCTGATGCTAACTGGCCAGGAGCTACCTGCCCTTTTTTTTTTTTTTTTGAGACAGAGTCTTGCTTTGCCACCCAGGCTACGTGCAGTGGTGTGATCTCAGCTCACCGTAACCTCCACCTCTCCGGTTCCAGCGTTTCCCCTACCTCAGCTGGGATTACAGGTGTGCACCTCCATGCCCAGCTAATTTTTGTATTTTTAGTAGAGATGGGGTTTCACCACATTGGCCAGGGTGGTCTCGAACTCCTGACCTCAAGTGATCCACCCACCTCAGTCTCACAAAGTTCTGGGATTACAGGTGTGGGCCACGGCACCTGGCCAGAGCTACCCATTTAATTATTCCTGGTTTTGGGATTTCAGAGGACCAGCCCATTTTATACACAAGGGGCCCTAGGTAGACGGCTGGGATTCGAATTCAGGTCCTTTTGGCTCTGAGGTCAAGACTCCTCAGCACACCCTGGCCTGGGACTTGCCAGCCCCTGCCTTTCTCTTCAGTGGCAAAAAGGCCTAGGTGTACCTTCCCAAGTCGGGTAGTGGAGGCCCACGAGGGACCAGCCTTGACCAGGACAGCAACAGCAAACGTTTTCTATACCTGCCACATGCCAGGCTCAGTTCTAGAGCGGCACTAGCCACACGGGGCTGCTGAGCACCTGAAAGGCGGCAAGTCTGAACAGGGACGTGCCTACATGTAAAATACACGCTGGATTTTGAAACACACTGAAAAAAAGAGTGAAGATACCTCAACGATTTTTTTTTTTTTTGAGACAGAGTCTCATACTGTCTACTCGGGCTGAAGTGCAGTGGTGCCATCTCGGCTCACTACAACCTCCGCCTCCCGGGTTCAAGTGATTCTCCTGCCTCAGCCTCCTGAGTAGCTGGGACTACAGGCGCCTGCCACCATGCCTGCCTAATTTTTTGTATTTTTAGTAGAGACAGGGTTTCACCATGTTGGCCAGGCTGGTCTCAAACTCCTGACCTTGTGATTGACCCACCTCGCCCTCCCAAAGTGCTGGAATTACAGGTTATGAGGCACTGCGCCCCGCCAGCTCAACAGTTTTGTATACAAATGCATATTGAAATAATATTTTAGATATACTAGATGATGTAAAATGTTACTAATGACACCTGTTTCTTTTTATCTTTTTTTTTTTGTGAGACAGAGTTTCGCTCTTATATGGCTTGGGCTGGCTGGCTGGCTGGAGTGCAATGGCGTGATCTTGGCTCACTGCAACCTCCAACTCCTGGGTTCTAACGATTCTCCTGCCTCAGCCTCCCAAGTAGCTGGGATTACAGGCATACGCCACCATGCCTGGCTAATTTTTTATATTTTTAGTAGAGACGGAGTTTCTCCATGTTGGTCAGGCTGGTCTCAAACTCCCGACTTCAGGTGATCCGCCCACCTCCCAAAGTACTGAGATTACAGGCATGAGCCACCTTGCCCGGCCTCTCTTTACCTTTTCAACAAAGTCACTGAAACACTTCAAATTATATGTCTTTATATTTCTATGGAACAGTGCTGTTCCTGATTCTCATCTGAGCCCTCTTGACGTCTCTGTAGCGGGAAGTGTCTCCCGAGTCCGCACGGCTGGTGAGCTCATACCTCAGAGAGAATGTCCACCAGGGCCTTCCGTGGCTGCTCTTGCAAGTGGTTCTGGTACTGGGCGAGGGCCTGCAGCAGCTTCACCGACTTCCTCAGCGCCTCCTGGTCCTGGTCCCCACAAAGGGGCAGAGGGTATGAGCAGGGACTGCTACTGTCCCCCACCCATCCAAGGCCAACCTACATCCCCCATGCCATCCCAAAGTTCTCACCTTCACCAGCCGGCCTGACTGAAAGAGGGCGAGCACTCCGAACAGGTTTGCAAAGAGAGCAGGTCTCACCATTGCCTAGAAAAGGATTCCAGGCACAGCATGAGGGGCCGTGGGACTTCCCACCCCCAGCCTCTCACCCCCGGGGCTGCTGACCTCCCCGGGCCCACTCTCACCTTCTTCACCTGATGCAGGTCATATTTTTCTTGAATCTGCTGCAGGATGCTGCACAAAGGGAGGTCTTCAAAAGACTGTAACAGCTGCCAGGAGGAAGAGGGGCTCAGGAAGTGGCCCAGTACCTCCTCACACCTCAACCTCCCTTCTCCCTTCAACTCCGCCCAAGAAGCCTCAGGTGCCTAGTCGCACCCTAAGAATGCCTCTGAAGCTGCTCTCAGGGAAAAGAATCTTGCCTCCCTGCCCCGTCTCCACTAGGGTTTCCAAAGTACCGTCTGCAAGTGGTTCTGGGACTGGGACTGGGACTGGGCCAGAGCAGTTTTTTTTTTCTTTTTTGAGATGGAGTCTCGCTCCATTGCCCAGACTGGAGTACGGTGTTGTGATCTCGGCTCACTGCAACCTCCACCTCTCAGGTTCAAGCAATTCTCCTGCCTCAGCCCCCACAGTAGCTGGGGATTACAGGTGTGCACCACCACACCCAGCTAATTTTTGTATTTTTAGTAAAGATGGGGTTTCATCCTGTTGGCCAGGCTGGTCTCGAACTGCTGACCTCAGGTGATCCACCCGCCTCGTCCTCCCAAAGTGCTGGAATTACAGGTGTGGGCCACCACCACTTCCAGCCACAAAAGTACCTTCTACAGCCCCTAGATTGCTCTGCTGAAATTCTCAGCCACTGGGTCTTCTCACAGCCTGGTCTGAGCTCCACTCAGGCTGATCAGGCGGGCCTGGGTCTTAACTGCTCTTCCCCTTGTCAGGGCTCCTCAGAGAGTGGGCTACTCCAATCAGCTGAATGCCCCTGCAGGCCTAAGGGAGCCCACTCCACCCAGCGCTCACTGCTTGAGCAAGTGTCCCTAAGAGGCCGGGTAACCCAAGCACCAGAAAGAAAACCTGCTCCGCTTCCCACTCCCCCTGCCTGGACTGCTTTGGAGCCAGGCCTTGATCACGCTTTCTCCACCTTCATGTGAGGAGGCTCCCACAGGCTGGCCTCCAATCAGCTCTTACACTTCCGACTTCTGTCTCGTGCTGCCCCTCCGCCGCGCTGACACACCCGCCCTCCTCACATCCCATCGTTTTCACCTGCGTGGCTGGGATCTTGCCAGGAACACCACCTCACCTGTGCCAGGGCCAAACTGTAGCAGGGCCGGGCTGTTTCTCGCCCGACCCCGAGTCCCGTGATTAGCCGCTTCAGGGCGTATTTCATCTCGGACCCCTGAGGAATCAAGCGCACCCTCGCGTTGAACGGTGACAAGAAACTGAACGCCCCCGCGCACCTTGGCATCCAGGTTCGCGACCACGTGCACCCCATCCCAAATCCCTGGGCCCGCCGCCGCTTCCTTGTCGGGAAGTGCGCGGCCCCTGCCCCAAACCCGCCGCTCCACCTTCGGCCTAGCGCGCAGATACTCCAGCAGCTTCTCCGTGGCCGCAAGTCGCGTCTCCTGCTCAGGCTTCGCAATGTCCCAGAAGAAGTCCAAGAACTCGCGGCTGTGTTTCAACAGGCCGTGGCGGTCCGCAGGCCGGGCGCTGTTCTGCATCGCGTCTCCGGGAGACATGGGCTCGGCGGGTTCCCGGCTCCCCATCTCCGCCACACTCACCAAAACACGTGTGCCCCGGATCCAGCCGCTTCCAGGTCAGGACCCGGCGCATGCGCACTGTTTTTTTGAGTTGGCTCGGAGGGGGACCTGGGAGGGGCGTGGCGGGGCAGGGGGCGGGGGACCCAAGAGGGGCGGGGCCGGGCCTAAGGGAACCAAGAGGAGCGAGGCTGGGGCGGGGACCCAGGAGGGGCGGGGCCGGGCCTAAGGGAACCAAGAGGAGCGAGGCTGGGGCGGGGACCCAGGAGGGCCGGCATTTCCGCCCTCGCTCTAAGCGGAAGTCCCTCGCTGCGCCGCTCGCGGTGGCTCCAGCCTTCCGTGGATCCCCACCGGGCGGTTTCTGAGGGCCCATCTCGGAAACAAACCGCGGTGCAGCACATCATCCGCCTTGTCCCAGGGCGGCCCTGCGCTCGGAGCCCTGAGCCATTCAACAGTTACTGGCTCCTGCTGTGTGCCGCGCTAGGCGGTTGGAACAAAGCGGCTGCTTTTGTGGAGGAACACGGAGCCAAGTGCATTAAAAATGATCATAATTATGAAGAGAACTGGGAATGCAGGGTTCAGAGGGAGCCTTTTCACTGCTGGAACGTGAATACATCACCGGTTAAAAACACGCCTGTGGGAAGCTGAAAAGTTCCTGTTAAACTTTGCTTTCTTGTTAAGGAATAAGCTGCTGATAACTCTGTTAAGCTGTGGGGGAAAACCCGGCAAGAGCCGAGGCAAGGGCCTGAAGCCTCAGCATGTTCTCATATAAACGTAGAATTAGTAAACAATCTTGCATGTTCTTCACATGTACCCCCAAACCTAAAATGCAATAAAAAAAACTCAAAAAAGAATTAGAGATATAATTACATAGTTATTCCTGTATATAATCATAATCACATAGCTCTTCATATGTAATCATAACCATATACAGGTGTGTAATCATGTAATCACATAGCTCTTCATATGTAATCATATATACATGTATGTAATGATATAATCTCTAATCTTACTAATAAGTCTCAGGAAGTATGGGACTGCAGTGGCATTGGAAAAGAAGTGACCCTAAGGCCAGATGCTCTCAGCCCTCTATCACGCCCACATAAGGGCTGCTAGAGGACTCCCGGGCTGTGCAGCAGTGTCAGCGCTGTGAAAGCGCCCGGTTTAGCCAGCTAGGGAAGGAGACGTCCAAGATGGCCGAGACGTCTCCTTCCTGGGGGAGTGAGGAGAAAACTCCGCTCCCCCAAGCTCTTGTGGCAGGCCTGACGCTGTCAGGGAGGCCCACAGACACCCGGGGACTTAATTGTCTCTCTGTGGTGCTGTGCTTCAGAGGTCACGTTCCGTGGCTACTTTCAAGTTCTGCTTCTGCACCTGGTTCCTCTTTTTCTTAGAAGATTAAAAATTAGTAATAGTAACATAAATCTTAGTAACCTTGTTATTTCTTGACAAGTATGAAAAAAGTGCTGATGCCTTAGGTTTTCTCCTCGCCTGGGCGTCAGTCTCCAAGACACGTGATTTACATGACCCTTCACTGACCGTCATTACCTCATTCTACCTGCCCTTCCCTCTGCTTTGTAAGGGGGGTGAAAGAGCGTCCAGGGCTGAGAAATAAGTATGTCTGCTTTCTTTTATTCTTCGTATTCTTGTGGCAAGATTGCTAGTGAGAGTACCCTTCCTGTAGCCCAGGAAGTAAAAATTGCGTTGCTAAAAGATCCTTTGTTTCAGTGCCGTGTTTTCTTTGCAGCACTGAGCATCTATTTCCAACGACGGCTAATTATCATTCAACAGAGTCTATGGTAATGATTTGAGGGGTCGGTCAGGGAAGGCCTCTGTGAGGAAGTGGCGGGCATTTGGGCTGAGAGCTGAGTGACAAGAAGCCCTCCCCCACACTCCTGCAAGGATCTAAGGGGAGGAAATCCCAATCCTTGCAACTGCAAAGGCCCAGGGCTGCAGGGGCTGAGGCTTCCAGGTGGCTCAGAGAAGCAAGGTTGCATAGGGCCCGGGGAAGGATTTCATTCTGAGTGTGGTAGGAAGTCATTGGTAAGTTTAATGCAGGGGCAGGCCTGGATCCGATTTAAATTTTCACCAGGTGATGCTGGCTGCTGTGTGAGGGATGATGGATTGTAGGTCCGCACAAGTGGAAGAACAGGAAGACCAGTTAGAGACAGTGGTGGACTGGACCCAGGGAAATGAGAACAGGTCAGATGTGGGCTGATGTGGAGCAGGTGGGGTGGGTGATGGATTGGATGTCGGGGGAGAGGAAGAGAGAGGGATGCCAGGTTTGGGACTAAAATAACCGGGTACATTGTGGTGCCATTACTGAGCTGGAGAAGAATTTTCTTGGGAGTGGGAGGTGGAGGTGGATCAAAGGGTCTATTAAATCAGAGAAGCCTTTTACAATGGCAGGGGAGGGAAGCGCTGCTGGTCACCCTTGCTTCCTGGTTTGAGAAGCTGTTTTTAGAGTGCTGTGGTCCAGAGAGGACCTAACCCTGCGAGGAGGTCCCGGCTACCCTTCACCTTGAATTTCCACGCATTCAACTCCAACTCACCCTCTCGACTGCTTCCCTGCTTTGCTGTCTGTTCTAGAAAGTGAGATTAAAGCATTCACCTCACACATCTAGTGCCCCAGGAGGCAGGAGGTGAGCGGAGCAGGGGTGGAAGCGGAAATATACCACCTCAGGCTCTCCCCTCTCTGTTCACTGTTCACCTGCGCTGCCCATCAGGGAAGCCCTGACTCCAGTTGCTTCAAAGGCTGATGGGAAATTAACCAAGAAGCAGGAACGGCGCTTGGCCTCCAGGAGACTTGACCTTTATTTTGTATCAGTCTGGTTGAGGAAGATAGGTAGAGGGTGCCCTGAAGGGAAGGGCAGCGATGCCGAGGCAGAGGCTCTGCACTCTTTCTGCTGTTCTTCCGAAAGCTGGATCTGAACTCAGTGCTCGCCCCAGGCCCTGTTGCTTTTTCCTCATTACCCTCGTGTTCCTTAGCTGGTAAAGGAGCCAGCGATTCCCTCAGTATGGGTGGTTTGAAGAATGATTGTGCTAGCTCTGGATGCCACAACTCAAATCTAGCTAATGGAAAAGGCCAGAGGATGGGGCCTGAGTCAGCAGTGAGCACATAATAGATGTACACTCTTTTTTTTTTTTAAATGAGGTTTCACTCTTGCTGTCCTGGTTGGAGTGCAGTGGTGTGATCTTGGCTCACTGCAACCTCCACCTCCTAGGTTCAAGCAATTCTCCTGTCTCAGCCTCCCAACTAGCTGGGATTACAGGTGTGCACCACCACGCCCAGCTAATTTTTTTTTATTTTTAGTAGAGATGGGGTTTTGCCATATTGCCCAGGCTGGTCTCAAACTCCTAGCCTCAGGTGATCCACCTGCCTCGGCCTCCCAAAGTGCTGGGATTACAGGCATGAGCCACCACACCCAGCCATTATTATTATTATTACTTTTTCAAAAGACAGGGTCTCACTATGTTGTCCAGGCTGGAGTGCAGTGGTGTAATCCTAGCTTTCTGCAGCCTTAAACTCCTGGCTCAAGCAAGCTTCCTGCTTCAGCCTCCCAGGTAGCTGGGACAACAGGCATCTGCCACCTCACCTGGCAAATTTAAAAATTTTTTGTACAGACGAGATCTTGCTATGCTGTCTAGGCTGGTTTCAAACTCCTGGCCTTAAGGAATCTTCCTGCCTTGACCACCCAAAGTGCTTGAGATGACAGATGTTAGCTGGGGTACAGTCCATTGCTGCTGGGTCTGCTTTGCTCTTGCCCCAGGCTTCAGATAACTCTGCCTTGTGCCAGACCCACCCCCATCCTGTTAGATCCCCTGGTAGGGGCAGCCATGGGGGACACTGGAGACATGGGCGTGCTCTGCGTAGGCTGCCACCTGGAGCAGGGTCCCTTGGCCACAAGTGCTGGGCTGCTCTGTTGCTTCTTGCTGGCCCTGGTGCTGGTGCTGGGCCTGGGTTTGGGGCTCTGCCAGATGGCTGAGTATGGTGTGAGTCATGGCTCTGGCCATTTCAGGGGACCCTGAAGCCACTAGCCCCAACACATTGGTCTCTGTGTCATCCAGGCTGCCCCGGAGGATGAGGGGGCAGGCCCAGGCAGTAGCGGTAGACTTGGCCGTCGTGTTGCTGAGCAGAACTCCTGTGCCTGGGGACAGGTATGCAGAGTCAAAGGAGCCACTGAGCGAGGAGGTGAGAAGGAGCACAGAGCCGCTGCTGTCCACGGTGGCCAGGGTGCTGCTCTCGGGGCTCACAGCAGTTTGCATGACTGGTGGGCAGGGGTCAGGGCTGGGTGCCCCAGACCGTAGGGCTGCTTCCAGCAGTGCCAGCAGCTCTGGGCCAGCTGAGGGACTGGGGGTGGTGAACAGGATGCCCTGGGCCATGGGTAGCTGCTGCGCTGGTTCCAAAGTGGGCCTGGGCCCAGCCGAGGGCACCTCCAGCCCCAGATCTCTCACCAGCAGACTCAGTAGAGCGTCCTCAGCAAAGTCTGAGGTGGGAGCGAGGGCTGCCCTCCGAAGCACAGCTGCCAGCTGTGGGTTGGTGGCTCGGGCTCCAGCGCCCAGGGGCGTCCCATCAGGATGGCAAAGCAGTGGACAGAGGCCTTCTGTGCCCCGAGCTGCCAGAGCCCTTGCCAGGGGCGTGTCCACCAGGAAGCCCTCCTGAGCCAGCGTGGTGGGGCCCACTAGCAGGCGTGGCCAGGGCAGGCGGCCAAAGCGTGCGTGCAGCAGGTGCAGGGTGGGCAGAGCCGCGGGCAGCGCCACTCCGGGGGCCAGGGTCTGTGCTGGGCCTGGTGTCAGGGCCGTGGAATTGCCCGAGGAGCTATTGTGGAAGAGGCCCCAAAACATGGCACCTGCAGGCGACAAGAGGGGTCACTCAGCAGGCACAGGTCAAGGGCCGCTGACTTCTTTCAGTTAAGATTCCTTGACTGAGTCTGGGATCAGGAGTTACTGACCAGAGCTGAGGTCAAGGTGATGCAGACCTGGCTCAAGGGGTGGGGACTGCTGCCCAAACCCTGGGTCCTGCTCACTGAGCAGCCTTGAGGTCAGGGCTACTGACTCCCTGAGGCCCAGGTCACTGATCAGGCTGTGGGCTGGGGTTGCGGTCCGGGGTCCGGGGTCACTGACCTAGCCCCGTGGCATGAGGATGCACCACCGCCAGGCACAAAGCGCCTCCCACGCCGGCATCCACGACGTTGCCCCCGGCAACAAGCAGCTCTCGGCCTAGGTGGGAGCATGTGGCTGCAGCAAGGAAGGGACTGTCATACAGCAGGGAGGGGCTGGGCCCAGTGATCCCTGACCCTCCCTCCCCCAAGCTGCCGCCAGCATGACTGACCTGCAGGGCTGATGATGGCACCATGGTGGTAAACGCCAGGGCCATGGGAGTGTCCGCCGGGTGGAGGGGCTGCGGAGCCCAGGCTTTCTGTGGGGCTGCCTTGATGCTGGAGCTGCCGCACGGCCAGGGAGCAGCCCACAGCCAGCAGCAGCAGGGCGGCCACTAGACGGGCCCAGGTTCCGGGCAGCCCACCAGCCTCGTTCCTGCAGAGGAGTGTCCTGAGCTGCGGCTGGGACAGAGGGATGCCCAGGAACCCTGAGAGTCCCCAGGGAATGTTTCCCAGAAGGTTTGATTTAGCGCCGGGCACGGTGGCTCACACCTGTCATCCCAGCACTTTGAGAGGCTGAAATGGGCAGATCACGAGGCCAGGAGATTGAGACCGTCCTGGCTAACATGGTGAAACTCCTTCTCTACTAAAAATACAAAAAAATTAGCTGGGCACGGTGGCATGCACCGATAGTCCCAGCTACTTGGGAAGCTGAGGTAGGAGAATTACTTGAACCCAGGAGGCGGAGGTTGCAGTAAGCTGAGATCACGCCACTGCATTCCAGCCTGGGCAACAGAGCGAGACTCTGTTTAAAAAAAAAAAAAAAAGGTTTGATTTAGCAAGAGGAGTACAAGTCTGCCAAGGAGAAAAGGGCTTCTTCACAGTGGGCACCGCTTAGGCAAAGACATGGAGCTGCGAAAGGATTGGGGAAACTGAGGCTAGCTAGGGCGGGAGCCTCTGGAGGGGAGACTGGAGAGGCAGAGTTGAATCATGTGGGAGGGAGGCCCAAGGGGGTGTGGCAGGCAGGAAAGAAGGGGCTGCGGGCAGGTGCCACCAGGTGTAGCCAGGGCCCAACCTGCCCAGCGGGTGCCTCCTGTACCAGGGCTTGGGGGCTGGGGACCTTTGACAGAGCAGCAGACGGGACAGAGGCTGGCTTGGTACCGATGTCCCTCCAGATACACCGACTTGTGACTGGGTCAGGCCAAGTCTGAGGCTGCAGCCTAGGTTTTCCCCAAGTTGATAGGACAGTGCCTGGAGCTAAGCCCAGTGGGGAGTCTCCTGGTCCCCCTGAGGGGCTCCAGAGAGAGGGACTTGCAAACCTTAACCCTGGGGAGCCTGGTCCCCAGACCTCTCCCTTACTTACCCAGAAGAGTCCTGGGGCCTCCAGGGGTTGGGAACCAGCGCCTCTGATGTCTCCTCTTCCTCCTCCTTTTCTTCCTCCTCCGACTCCAAGCTGGGCTCCCAGAGCAACAGCTTCTGATAGACTACGGGCTCTGCTGTCCCCTCCATGGCCCCCAGTGCTCTCCCCAGCCCTCCTGCCTGCCAGCCTTCCTGGTCGTGTCTCAGAGGCCCTGCCCAAGCCTGGCAGGTGGGAGGTGGCAGCGACCTTGGGGAAGGGTGGGGTGGAATCCAGAACAGGTCTGGGCAGGGCACGGGGCCAAGGAGGCTGCATGTGAGCCCGCCCCATTAGGACACAAGGCCCGAGGAGTTCTCGCGACACGGCTTCCAGTGTGACTGCCTGTAAGGGATCGCAGCTCAGTGAGGAGGAGCCCATTCCTAAGGCCATGACCTTGACACTCAGGCACCTGCTGGACGCCCCCCTTTCCCCTTGGGGAGATGTAGCCCATGGACCCCACCCAGGACTCTAGTCTAGAAACTGTGGACTTGAATTAGAGCTACAGTTACATGGCAACTAGGGTTGGGGGTCCCACATGCTTGGGTCAGCACATGACTAGGTTCTGCCGTCGGGGTATCTGGTCTCTGGCCAGAGTCAAGGCTCAGCCTGCGGCTACTCCGAGTCTGGGTTTCTCCGGGGAGGAACTTGGTTCATAAGAGAACTCCCTGGGCGTGTTATGCGACTCTGGTTCAGGAGGCGACACCACAGCCTGGAAACCAAGCATTGCCAAGTTCGCTCTGGGATTCCCATCAAGGACCTGTTGCAAAACAGCGCTACTTGTAATGCCTCCAACTGGAAAGTGTCAAACATCCATGATCGCTAGAATGAGTGATGTAAGTCACAATGGACCACTCTGCAGCAATGAGAATGAGCGATCTACAATCATATGCAAATAATATACATAGGTCTGACAAACGTAAGGATGAAGGAAACCAGCCAGGCCTGAGACAGCACACACGATATGCTTTCATTTACATAAAGTACACAGACAGGCAAAACGAGTCTGCCCTTAGCAGTAGGGACGAGAGGGCTTCTGGGATGCTGGAGATGTTCTTTCTTTCTTTTTTTTTGAGACAGAGTTTGCGTTTTTGTTCCCCAGGCTGGAGTGCAATGGTACAATCTTGGCTCACTGCAACCTCTACCTCCCATGTTCAAGCAATTCTCTTGCCT
Organism: Aotus nancymaae; assembly: GCF_030222135.1. Lineage (NCBI taxonomy): Eukaryota > Metazoa > Chordata > Mammalia > Primates > Aotidae > Aotus > Aotus nancymaae. Next base: position 1,246,466 of record NW_026988430.1, on the reverse strand, counting down.
CAGCCTCCCGAGTAGCTGGGATTGCAGGTGTGCACCACCACGCCTGGGTAATTTTTTGTATTTTTAGTAGAGACAGGGCTTCACCATGTAGGCCAGGCTGGTCTCAAACCCCTGACCTCAGGTGATCCGCCCACCTCGGCCTCCCAAAGTGCTGGGATTCCAGGCATGAGCCACCTCGCCCGGTCAAGATGTTGTTTCTTCATCTGAGCATTGGCTACAGGAGTGCCCTGAGTGTGAAAATGTGTCAAGCTGGGCACTGATGACGTGTACTTTTCTATATGAATATTGTCTTTCAATAAAAAAGTAAAAATGAAAAAGCTGAAGTATTTTCTACATTAAAACAACAGCCATACAAATCTTCCTTCAAATCATCCATCATCTCATCTGGTCCTCCAGCTGCTTCCCTTTCTTTCGGTCTCTTCACAAGCAAGTACTGGGATCGCTGGGCTCCCCTCCCAGAAAGTCTGGCTCCAGCTGGATGTGCTTTCCTCTCCACCACAGTCCTGGAACCACACCTTCGGTCTCAAAACAAATTCAGGTTCACCTGCTGTCTTCACTTCTCTCTCTCCCGTTTCTTCCCTTAGCTGGTGTCTGTCTTTAATTCCCCAGAGAAACCTTTGGCTTCCCTTTTTTTTTTATTCTTGGACCAATAAAAAAACTAACCAATCAGAGCAGCCTAGGGTTACCACTTTCTAATTTTGCCAGTGGTGGGAGGGTGGGAATCAAAATGACCATTGGATTATTTTATGACATTTTATGATATTATGATGTCATAAAATAATTTGGTTTCACTTTCTGTTAACACAATGTAAGAAGGTTAGAATCTCAGAATGAAGGTCAGTCCTTCCTAAGAAAAGGCATCTGAGAACCTTAGGGGTCTGTGCTGCCCCCATCTCCTACCCCAGCCTCAGCCTCCTCTTGTCCAGCAGGCAGCATTATTTTCAGCCCCACCTTGCCCAGCCAACATTCCTCTGCTCCTAGAGCTAGGGCCTGATGAGCTTTTTGGGATGAGACCGCCGCTGGTTGGGTTTGGGGCACATTTCCCAGTGTGGCCTTTCTCATTTCAGGGCTCAGGGTAGGGGTGGGGGTTGGCATTGGTTTTAGGAGGCCTGGGTCTGCTCCTCTGTCGGCTAATAACTGAATATATAACTGCAGGCAAGATATTTAACCTCTAGGCATCTTCACTCCACTTCTGTGAAATGGGATAACAATATTCATCCTCCTGGGGTTGTTTAGAGGATTCACAAGAAAATGCATTTAAAGCATTTAGACCAGTGCTTATGACAGAGCAGTCCCTCAAAAACATGGGTTCCTTTCTCTGCTCTGTGAGCCTCAGTCTCCCCAGTGATTATTATGGATAATACACACACACACACACACACACACACACACACCCACACACACACAGTGTCTCGAAGTCTGAAGTGTAAGACTGTAGATTCATTAATTTCTTCATTCCCTCATTCGTCCTCTTACACTAATGGTTCTCAACCTTAGCTGCACATTAGAATTACCTGGCAAGCTTTACAAAATTCAACAACTGGCCAGGCAAGGTGGCTCACGCCTGTAATCCCAGCACTTTGAGAGGCTGAAGCAGGCAGATCACGAGGTCAGGAGTTTGAAACCAGCCTGGCCCGCATGGTGAAACCTCATCTCTACTAAAAATACAAAAATTATCTGGACATGGTGGCGGGCGTCTATAGTCCCAGGAACTCAGGAGGCTGAGGCAGGAGAATCGCTTGAAGTTGGGAGGTGCAGGTTGCAGTGAGCCGAGATCGCGCCACTGCACTCGGCTCTGCGCAGCCTGCAGTTCTGGCCCGTGCCCCGCCTCGCCGGTCATGGAGTCCGGCCCCTAGGGCCCAGCTGCCTCTGGCCCCGCTGCCATCCACGAGGACTGGTTCTGTGGGACCTGCAGCCTGTGGCCACGCCAGGCCTTGTCGCTGCAGGTGCAGCAGCTGCTCCAAACCCAGCGCTTGTGCTCCCAGGACATCCTCACCTGTAGCCAGACCTATGGCCAGGTGCTGGTGTCTTATGTGTCATCCAATGCACAGGGGGGGATGAGTTCTTCTCCAGGAGCTGATTGCCCACCTGCCTCTCTGCAGCCACCCCCCCCCCCGCCCCCAACAGGTGCTGACCATCCAGGTCCTGCGCGAGGTGGTGAAAGACACCGCTCCACGGAGTCTGTGGTCCAGTGTGAGATCATCGAGGGTGTCATCCAAGTCCCCAAAACGTTCCTGCTGGGCGTGGCTGTTGGCTAGTCTAGCTTGAAGCTGACCCTCCATGTGGGTGATGGTTTTGAGTTCATGAAACAGAATCAGGAGGCCTTCCATGCGACCATCACCGACTCCTCAGACTCCATGGGCCCAGCGAAAGTCTCCCCAGGGAGTCCTATTCCCAGGTCATGAAGATGGCCCTCAAGGAAGAGGGCCAGGGTGAGTGCCAGTGGCTACACCTGGACCTCATCCAGGAGAGGTGGCAGTTCTGCCAGTCACCATTCCCCCTGGTGCCTGCTGCACCATCCCCACCTACCCCAGCGGCCAGATGGGCTTCATGCGGTGCAGCCAGAACCCGAGCACCAACTTCCAGGAGCAGGTGCAGCCGCTGGCACAGCAGCAGGTGGCGCAGATCCAGCTGAAGCGCTGCAACTCCAATGGGCACCGCACCACCCTCGTGCTGCCCGAGTTTGCAGGCTCTGAGTGCCGGAGCCTTGCAAGGCTCTGAGTGATGTGAGCTGAGCCCAGGCACCACCACCGATGCCACCCAGAACCTCAGATCAGGGAGCCTGCAGCGTGCCTGGGCCCCTCCAGCCCTGGGCCAGACCTCCTGCCAGCTCTTGCCCACCATCTCTCTGCCTTCTGTTGTCCCTCACTCACCAAACACGTGTATTTGTAGGAAAAAAAATTCAGGGCCGGGCGCGGTGGCTCACGCCTGTAATCCCAGCACTTTGGGAGGCCGAGGCAGGTGGATCATGAGGTCAAGAAATCGAGACCATCCTGGTCAACATGGTGAAACCCCGTCTCTACTAAAAATACAAAAAATTAGCTGGGCATGGTGGCACGTGCCTGTAATCCCAGCTACTCAGGAGGCTGAGGCAGGAGAATTGCCTGAACCCAGGAGGCGGAGGTTGCGGTGAGCCAAGATCGCGCCATTGCACTCCAGCCTGGGTGACAAGAGCGAAACTCTGTCTCAAAAAAAAGAAAAAAAAATTCAAATACCTATGCAGATCAGTTAAATTACAAAATCAGAATCTCTAGATTGTAGCTTCATCAATTGTTGAAGCTTCCCAGGTGTCTTCAATGTGCAGGCAAGGCGGAGAACCACTGCTTTAGCTAGTGATTTCTGCAATTGTAATCACCTGTAGCAATTGGAAAAAAAACCCCAAACACCAATATCCTGGTCCTTCCCTTTCACCCAGTCCCGAGCCAATTGAATCAGCTTCTCTGACACTGAGCTTCAGTCACAATGATTTTTTTTTTTTTTTTTTGAGATGGAATTTCCCACTTGTGGCCCAGGCTGGAGTACAGTGGTGTGATCTCAGCTCACTGCACCTCTGTCTCCTGGGTTCAAGCAATTCTCCTACCTCAGCCCCCCGAGTAGCTGGGGTTATAGGCACCCACCACCAACCCCCAGCTAATTTTTATATTTTTAGTAGAGACGGGGTTTCACCACATTGCTCACGCTGATCCCGAACTCCTGACCTCAGGTGATCTGCCCACTGGGATTACAGGCATGAGCCACCACGCCCCGCCTCTAGGTGTTTCTTTATGGGGAAAATCAACATAGCTCCTGGAAAATGCTTTTTTTTTAGACAGAGTCTCATCTCTGTCACCCAGGCTGGCGTGCAGTGGCTCAGTCTCGGCTCACTGCAACTTCCATCTCCCAGGTTCAAGTGATTCCCCTGTCGCAGCCTCTTGAGTAGCTGGGATCACAGGCATGTGCCACCTCACTTCGCTAATTATTATATTTTAAGTAGAGATGGGGTTTTACCATGTTGGCCGGGCTGGTCTCAAACTCCTGACCTCATGCGATCTGCCTGCCTCAAACTTCCAAAGTGCTGGGATTATAGGCACGAGCCACCACACCTGGTCAAATGCTTTGTTCTTTATCCCAGTCACCAGAGAATCCAGAAGTCATTTGTTTTTGCCTGGCAGGGACAGCAGTGTACTTTTACAACCTTGCCTCAGAGTTGTGGCGACACAGTATGTGATGGTCAACGCCAGGCACATTAACCGTGGCAGCTGGCGCTCAGATGAGGTGGAGACAGTGGTGCCTTCACCAGACATTTCTGCAACATGATTTGGAACATTGATCTTGGCTGCATAACCTCTGAGCTAGCTCTCCAACAGCTCTACCCCCCATCCGCTTTCTGTGCCCATAAATTTTTCATAAATTTATTTTTTATTTAACTCAGAAGTGTGCCTTTTGTTGACAATTAGTAACACTGACTATGCATATACATCTAGAAGCCCCTAGAGGGCAGCAAACAGCACCCACAGCTCGGAGCGGGAGCAGGGAGGCAGGAGCAGCGCTGTATCAAGTTGAACGCTGGCTCAGTGATGTTTGTCAAAGTCTCTGCAGAGGCACAGAGGGCATCTGTGCTTTCCTGACCTGCTGGCTCCCAGGAAGAGTGTGTCTGAGCCCTGGACTAAGGAGGAAGACTCAGACAAAGGGAGGAAGCTCAATTCCAGTAGGAGGCCGTCGCTTTGTCACATTTTTTCCTTAATATTTCTGAAGCGGAGGGGATGAATTACGAGGCCTTTCCTGGTAGCATCTAGGGCTTTATTCACTCCTTTTACCTCCTGGCAATAGTATTCTAGTTGGCTTTGGGCCCCAGCCTTTATCTTCTGCCGAGAGTCTTATTTATCTTAGATATTACCTGCTGCAGTGATGTTTGTCAGGTTTCTGGCTGCCTACCCTCTATTCTCCCTAATAGAATCCAATTTTCTTTTTTTCTACTTTTTTCTTTCTTTTTTTTTTTGACACAGTCTTGCTCTGTGTGCAGTGGTGTGATCTCAGCTCACAGCAATCTCTGTCTCCCGGATTCAAGCGATTCTCCTGTCTCAGCCTCCCAAATAGTTGGGATTACAGGCATGTGTCAGCACGCCTGGCTAATTTTTGTATTTTTAGTAGAGACGGGGTTTCACCATGTTGACCAGGCTGGTCTTGAACTCCTGACCTTGGGTGATCTGCCCACCTTGGCCTCCAAAGTGCTGGGATTACAGGGGTGAGCCACCGCATCCGGCACTTCTTACTTCTTGATTCTTTAGAGCAGGCTTTGTCAACCAGGTCACTCTTCCGAACCACAGGAGTGATTTTCCTAATTCTCCCAAAAGCCTTTGCCTTTTCCCTTTCTTCCTGCTGGAATTCAGCCTCTAGGCTTGGGCCCTGGGGATGGAAGGACTGCGGTGACGGACAGTGTGGCAGGCAGCTAGAAGGAGGCTGAGCCTCGCCGACTGCTCAGCCAGCGGTATCAGCCCTGGACTCTATACCTTCACATTTCTGTCACCTGGGGAAAATAAATCTCTTCTTTGTGTAGCTGTGTGGTGAACAAATAGGACTCATAGTCTATCTTTATTTTAATCTCCTAATCTCCATTCACATTTGTTCTGCGGGGACGGCCCATCACCATTCTTTTGAATTGAATATAGAGCAGGCCCATGTCTTTTTGGGACACTGTGCTGTGGTAAAAAGTTTTTGGGTCACTTCAGGTTATAAAGTTTTATGTCATGGCAGGGCACAGCGGCTCATGCCTGTAATCCCAGCACTTTGGGAGACTGAGATGGGCGGATCACCTGAGGTCGGGAGTTTGAGACCAGCCTGACTAACATGAAGAAATCCCATCTCTACTAAAAATACAAAATTAGCTGGGTGTGGTGGTGGGTGCCTGTAATCCCAGCTACTCAGGAGGCTGAAGCAGTTTCATTTTAGCCAGTTGCGGTGGCTCACACCTGTGATCCCAGCACTTTGGGAGGCCATGGTGGGTGGACTGCCTGAGGTCAGGAGTTTGAGACCAGCCTGGCCAACATGATGAAACCCTATCTCAACTGAAAATACAAATTTAGCCAGGCATGGTGATGGGTGCTTGTAGTCCCAGCTACTAGGGAGGCTGAGGCAGGATAATCTCTTTAACCCGGGAGGCAGAGGTTGTGGTGAGCCGTATTTGCACCACTGCACTCTGGCCTGGAAGACAGAGTGAGACCCTGTCTCAAAAAAAGAAAAGGTTTCATTTCAATAATTGCAATTAAAAAACAGGTGTGGTTCCATTCATGGAGCCGGAGGGTAGAGCAGTGATTGCCAGGGGTGGGGGAAGCAGGCTGGGAGTTACTGTTTATTTAGTGTGTGTAGGTCTCTCTGGGAGGATGAACAGCTTCAGCAGATGCTGCGTGACAGTGTGAGCATATCCGGGGCCACTGACATGATTCATATACATGTAAATTGGTTAAAATGGTAAATTTTCTGTTATGTATATTGTATCCCAATGCAAAAATGCAAAAAAAAAAAAAGGTATAAAGCAGAAAACCCAAAAACACCCCACAGTCCTTCTCCAGAATTTAAAAGTCCATTTAAAGTTGAAATTTTGGGTGGGGGGTGGTGGCTCACACCTGTAATCCCAGCACTTTGGGAGGCCGAGGCTGGTGGATCACCTGAGGTTGGGAGTGCGAGACCAGCCTGGCCAACATGGTGAAATCCTGTCTCTACTAAAAATACAAAAAATTACCCAGGCGTGGTGGTGCATGCCTGTAATCCCAGCTACTCGGGAGGCTGAGGAAGGAGAATCGCTTGAACCTGGGAGGCAGAGGTTGCGGTGAGCCAAGATCGCGACACTGCACTCCAGCCTGGACAACAGAGTGAAACTCCATCTCAAATAAGTAAATAAATAAAATAAAGTTGAAAACTTCTCCCTTGCACCTTCTCGGTCTGTTTTGGGCAAGCAGCATGCAAAAGGCTGTGTGTGTGTGTGTGTGTGTGTGTGTGTAAGTGTAAGGAAGGGTGTGGTGAGGAGGGAGAGACTGTAATTAACTTCTCAATGTACCCCTGACCACCCCCTGCTCCTGTGCCCTGGGATTCTCCTCCTCCTCACTCACATGGCTGCTTTTGGACTCCCAGCGTTGACATGGCAGGGAAAGGAAGAAAGGGGCGGGGAAGATCTGATTTTGTATTGCGCGAGCTGCTACCGAAGCTTCTTGGGCTTCATATATGGCTGACGCTTTATCTATTGGGACACTTTTTTAGGTCCTTCCCAGACCTCCAGCTGACCCCATTACTGGGGTCTCACCTGCAGTTCCCTTGGCGCAGCTGAGCTCTTGGCTCACAGGCAGCTCAGGCTTCAGCTTTTGCTGCTGGGCTGCACCTTCTCTCCAGGTGGCACTCCTAGGCAGGTTTTATTCTTTGGGATTTTTTGTTGTTTGTTTTCAGACAAAGTCTCGCCCTGTCACCAGGCTGGAGTTCAGTGGCATGATCTCAGCTCACTGCAACCTCTTCATCCTGGGTTCAAGCGATTCTCCTGCCTCAGCCTCCCAAGTAGCTGGGATTACAGGTGTGTGCCACCACGCCCGGCTAATTTTTGTATTTTTAATAGAGATGGGATTTCTCCATGTTGGCCTTAATCTCTTGACCTCAGGATCTGCCTGCCTCGGCCTCCCGAAGTGCTGGGATTACAGGTGTGAACCACCGCGTCTGACCATTTTTTTTTTATAGCTCTTGCTCAAGGTGGGGCAGGTTTTAATGCAGCCCGGTGCTGGTCTGCCTCCCCTTTAAATCACATCTAGTCCATCGGAAACAATCACACATCCTTTTCCTACAACAGATTTTAGGGGTACCAGTTTCCAATGCAGCCAACTCTCTTCAATTTGTGATAAAACCACTATCAGTCAGCACATCTCTCATGAACTAATTTTTTTAAAAATTATTTTTGTAGAGACAGGGTCTTGTTATATTCCCAGGCTGGTTTGGCACTCCAGGGCTTCAGCAATCTTCCCGCTTTGTGCTCCCAAAATGCTGGGATCACAGGCATAGCCACTGCTACAGGACTTGGATTTTAAAAATCAGATTTATTGAGGTACAATTTTTTTTTTCACAGAGTCTGGCTCTGTTGCCAGGCTGGAGTGCAGTGGTGCAATCTCAGCTCACGCAACCTCCACCTCCGGGTTTCAAGTGATTCTTCTGCCTCAGCCTCTGGAGTAGCTGGGACCAGGGGCGCCTAACCTGCCACGCCTGGCTAATTTTTGTATTTTTAGTAGAGATGGGGTTTCACCATGTTGGCCAGGCTGGTCTTGAACTCTGACACGTGATCCACCGGCGTCAGCCTCCCAAAGTGCTGGGATTACAGGTGTGAGCCATCACACCCAGCCGAGGTATAATTTGCATAAAGTAAAAGTCACCAGTTTTTGTGTATATTGCCAGCAACTGACACCACAATTAAGACCAAGAAGGAACCAATTGCTCCCAAAACCAACACTATAGTTCACCATGGAGGACCCCGTGGACATCTCTGAGCCTCCCTCCACACTGCCATTTCCTGGGCGGAAGTCCTTTGAGCTAACTGGAAATTTGGGCAGTACCCAACCTACCTAGATGAACCATGTCCTCGAACTGGGGAAGCAGAAGGTTTACAGCAGCGAAATCGATGCTTGACCCAACCCACTGATCACACTTCCATCCCATCACAGCAAGTTAGGTGTTTCTCTGCTTTTGTTTGATGTGTTACATGAGAATCTCTTTTTGTTTTTTTGAGACGGAGTTTCATTCTTGTTGCTCAGGCTGGAGTGCAATGGCATGATTTCGGCTCACCACAACCTCCGCCTCCTAGGTTCAAGTGATTCTCCTGCCTCAGTCTCCCGAGTAGCTGGGATTACAGACTTGCGTCATCATGCCTGGCTAATTCTGCATTTTTTGTAGAGACGGGGTTTCTCCATGTTGGTCAGGCTGGTCTTGAACTACCGACCTCAGGTGATCCGCCCATCTCAGTCTCCCGAACTGTGGGATTTCAGGCGAGAGCCACCCTGCCAGGCTGAGTATCTCTTATCTGCAGGAATCTCTGGGGAGTTGTATCTTGCGATTCCAGTAGTGCAAAGAACAAAACCAAAACACCGTACGGCAAAATCCTCAAAGGGAAGACCTGGAATCCACATCCTTCGAGAAATCGTCTGTTCTCTGGCACAGTTGTGACCTGATGGCTGACACAGTAGCAGGGTCCAGGGACAAAATTCATGTGAATAGTCTCCAGGCTCAAAAATGCTTCAAGATCCTGATGGTATCTATCCAACGACCCACACACGGGTGGTGCCAACCTGTTACTCAGTGACAACGAGGGGTTGGTGGCTGACTGGTTTCATTTGAGACTGTGGGATGGATCACTTGTCTTTGCTTTGAAAATAGGAGAATTTGAGTCCCCGGAAGAAGAGCTACCAGAGCAGGTTAGACTAGTGGCTGGTAGAGTGCAAATGACAACATATCATACCATCAAGATGTTCCTAGATCAACACACAGACCCATCTATTGCACTACCGTCAGTTGTAACCAAGGTCGTTGGATTCGAAGAGAAAGAGGCATTTGCCTGGAAAACACTCAGAAAGGTTTTTGGGTATGGGAGAGCCCTGCGCCACCCCGTTATAATGTGAGCTCTTGCCTCAGATGTTCCTAAATCTGCCAACAGTGGCAAACTATTGGATTAAAAGACTCAATCCAATGTATTTTGGATTTAAGGCTCCTGACATAATACCCAGAGCGAATATCACACATCCACTTATTCAGATGGCTGCATCTCACTGAGTGTCAAGAGGAACAGGGACAGGCATATGGTCAATCCAACTTTGAACATCCTAAAGAATTATGGGGTGACAGGCTACAAATGAATACAATCAGTTCCCTGTTAAAAAAGCACAAAGAACATTTCCAACAACCAAGCAGTTTTCTAGCACCCCTTTGCTCCACCCCTTACCTCTGGTCCTTGACAAGCACTCATTTGATTTTGACCCCTATATGTTGGTCTTTACCTAAGAAACCATGTTTTGGCCAGGTGCGGTGACTCATGCCTGTAATCCCAGCACTTTGGCAGGCCAAGGCAGGCAGATCACCAGGTCAAGAGTTCGAGACCAGCTTGACCAACATAGTGAAAACTTGTGGCTACTAAAAATACAAAATTAGCCGGACATGGTGGCGCATACCTGTAGTTCCAGCTACTCGAGAGGCTGAGGCAGGAGAATTGCTTGAACCCAGGAGGTAGAGGTTGCAGGGAGCCAAGATGGCGCCATCGCACTCCAGAGCAAAACTCCGTCTCAAAAAAAAAAACAAAAAAGAAAAGAAAAAAAGAAATCATGTTTTGAGGACTTATGTATTGTAAAAGGAATCATACAAGATGTACTTGTTCGTATCTGGCTTCTTTCACTTAGCATAAAGCCTTTGAGAAGTATCTGTGTCACTGCATGTATCAGCTTTTTCATTTCATTGCTGAGGAGTGTTCATTGTATCTATGTACCACACTTTATTGATTCATCCATCGATGTAGATTAGATTGCTTCCAACTGTTTACTGTGACGAATGTAGGCATTATAATTTGTGCACAAGTCTTTGTGTGGATGAATGTTTTCATTCTTCTTGGATAAATATCCGGGTGAGATTGCCGGGTCATATGGTAAGTATATGGTTAACTCAACAAGAAACCACCAAGTTATTTTCCAAAATAACTGTAACTTCTGCTTTCCCAGCAGCATTGGATGAATATTCCAGTTGCTTTATATTCTTGGCAACACTTAAGTATTGTCAGTTTTTAAGGTTTTAGGGGTGTGTGTGTGTGTGTGTGTGTGTGTGTGTGTGTGTGTGTGTGTGGCGGTATCTCATTATACTTTTAATTTCCATTTCCCTAATGTCTAATGATACTGGACATCGTTTTACTCACTTACTGCTATTCATATATTTTCTTTGCTGAATGGTCTGTTGAAGTCTTTTGCCCATTAAAAAATCAGGTAATTTTATTTTATTACCGAGGTGTTTTTTTTTTGGTTGTTGTTATTTTCGTTGTTTTTAGACAGAGTCTCACTCTTGTCACCCAGGCCGGAGTGCAGTAGTGCGATCTCAGCTCACAGCAACCCCCACCTCCAGGTTCGAGCAATTCTCCTGCCTCGGCCTCCTGAGTAGCTGGGATTACAGGTGTGCACCACCACGCCTGGCTAATTTTTGTATTTTTAGTAGAGACGGGGTTTCACCATGTTGGTCAGGCAGGTCTCGAACTCCTGACCTCAGGTGATCCACCAGCCTCGGCCTCCCAAAGTGCTGGGATTACAGGCATGAGCCACTGTGCCTGGCCTATTACTGAATTTTAAGAGTTTCTTGTGCATGCTGGATACAAGTTCTTTATTAAATTATTACTATTTTTAAAATTTATTTATTTTTAGCAACCCCATTAAATGAATAAACAAATTTTCCATATGTTTTCTCTCAGTCTGTTTGGCTTTTCATTTTCTTTTTTATTGAGGTAGAGTCTCACTCTATCATCCAAGCTAGAGTGCAGCGGTATGATCTTAACTCACTGCAGCCTCTGCCTCCTTCCCAGTTCAAGCAATTCTCTTGTCTCAGCCTCCTGAGTAGCTGAAATTATAGCCATGTACCACCACGCCCAGCTAATTTTTGTATTTTTAGTAGCTACAGGGTTTCACCGTGTTGGTCAGGTTGGTCTTGAACTCCTGCCCTTGTGATCTGTCTGCTTTGGCCTCCCAAAGTGCTGGGATTACAGGCATGAGCCACCGTGTCTGGTCGGCTTTTCATTTTCTTAATAGTGGCTTTAAAGATCAAAACTTTAAAATGCTGGTAAAGTTCTATTTATCATTTTGCTTTTGTTTCCCATTTAAGAAATCTTTGCCTAACTCAAGGTCATGAAGATTCTGTTCTGTTTTCTTCTAGAAGTATTATAGTTTTAGCTCTTATATTTAGGTCTATGATTTATTTCAAATTCATTTTAAGGTATGATGTGAGGTAAAGGTCAAGGTTTTTTAAATTTTATTTTGGCATATAGGTAATCTAATTATTCTGGCACTATTTATATGAAAGACTATCCTTTTCACCACTGAGTTATCATCGGATAAAATCAGTTGACTGTTTGTGAACCTAATTCTGGACTCTATTCTGTTCCATCGATATCCCGGTTTATCCTTAGAGTGAGAGAACACTATCTTAATTATAATTGCTTTATAATACATCTCAAAATTGAATAGTTTTGTCCTCCAACATATTTCTTTCTTAATTTTTATTTATTTATGTTTTTAGAGAGAGTCTCATTCCGTCACCCAGGCTGGAGTGTAGTGGTGTGATCTCAGCTCACTGTAATGTCTGCCTCCTGGGTTCAAGTGATTCTCCTGCCTCAGCCTCCCAAATAGCAGGGATTACAGGTACATGCCACCACACCTGGCTAACTTTTTGTATTATTATTATTATTATTTCTTGGAGACAGAGTTTTGCTCTTATTGCCCAGGCTGGAGTGCAATGGTGCAATCTCGGCTCACCGCAACCTCCGCCTCCTGGGTTCGAGTGATTCTCCTATCTCAGCCTCCTTAGTAGCTGGGATTACAGGTGTGTCCCACCATCCCTGGCTAATTTTCTTTTGTATTTTCAGTAGAGATGGGGTTTCTCCATGTTGGTCAGACTGGTCTTGAACTCCTGACCTCCAGATCTCAAGTGAGCCACCTGTCTTGGCCTCCCAAATTGCTGAGATTACAGGTGTAATCCACCACGCCTGGCCCATATTTCTTATTAATTTTTTTTCAGGTAAATTTTAGAATTAACTAGTCTGTTTTTAAGAATCAATGCCTGTAGAAATTTTGATTGGGATAGTGATACTCTCTAGATAAATTTGAGAATTGGTAATGTTGAATCTCAAGATCCGTGAATATGGTATATCTCCCCATTTCTTTAGGTCTTCTTTAATTTATCTCAGCAGTATTTTGTAGACTTCCTGCACCCTCTCTCTTTTTCTCACAACAGGACCACTTATATAATTTTTTTTTTTTTGAGATGGATTCTTGCTCTGTCACACAGGCTGGAAAGCAGTGGTGTGATCCCTGCTCACTGCAACCTCCACTTCCCAGGTTCAACTGATTCTCCTGCCTCAGCCTCTCAAGTAGTTGGGATTGCAAGTATGTGCCACTACACCCCAGCTAAATTTTGTATTTTTAGTAGAGATGGGGTTTTTGGCCAGGCTGGTCTTGAACTCCTGACCTTCAGTGATCCACCTTCCTTGGCCTCCCAAAGTGCTGGGATTACAAAGATACTTTCTTTCTTTCTTTTTTTTTTTTTGAGACGGAGTTTCGCTCTTGTTACCCAGGATGGAGTGCAATGGCGTGATCTCGGCTCACCGCAACCTCCGCCTCCTGGGTTCAGGCAATTCTCCTGCCTCAACCTCCTAAGTAGCTGGGATTACAGGCGTGTGCCACCATGCCCAGCTAATTTTTTGTATTTTTAGTAGAGATGGGGTTTCACCATGTTGACCAGGATGGCCTCGATCTCTTGACCTCGTGATCCACCCGCCTCGGCCTCCCAAAGTGCTGGGATTACAGGCATGAGCCACCACGCCCGGTGATACTTTCTTTAAAGTGCTTTTTGGTTAGCTCTAAAATGATTTTCTCAGTGATCAGTTCCCCTGTTTGCAGAGTTTGTTTGCTTACATGATGTTGGTCTTCCTCAGTGCTCTGTGCTTCCTGGTTATGGGTTATCTGGAGAGTGTGTAGAAACCAAGTCCATCTGTTAGTGGCCTCAGTTTGGTTCATATTGGGCTGGGCTCCAGACAACAGTTTTCTCAGAAGTATCTACTGTGGCTCTCCACCTCATGTGAGTGATGCATTTCTGGGAAAGTCTCTGTGAGCCTGGTGGCTCTGCTGAGCCACAGGCATGTGGCTTGACCTTTGCCATGACCTTGGAGAGGCGGTGTAGCCGCTCTGGCTTATGCTCACTCACTGGCAGGGCGGGTCCCAGTGGCAGCCAGGCTCTGCTCCCAGTCCTGCTCAGCATCGGCACCGTGGCCCAGCCTCTGCCCTGCTGTCTTCCCTCTGCAGAGACTGCCAGCATCAGCTCCTGTGTCCCCTCCTGGCTCCAGTCTCCTTCCTCCTAAGGAGAAGTCTCCAGTTTAGGTCTACAAAACTGTCTACCTTTTGTTATGGCTCATGTTTGTGTTATTATTACTTTTAAAAAGAGCTCATGTCTGTATGTTTGAAGCAGAAGAAAAGGGTTTCAACTATCTCAATCCGAAGCATTGTGACTTCTCTACGTGTCTTTACAGCTGCTGTGAACTCGGTTTTGTTTGGCAAGTAGATCGACAGAAATGCACGCACCCCAGAGCTCTGTGTTCACAACAACCACTCACATCAAACCTGTTTGGACCTGTTGTAACCAAGGTCCAGCTCAGCCTGGAGCAACGGGATAAAGGTGAAAGCCACCTCTAGCTTTTATTGAGTCCATTTTAAACATATATGCATATTCATTAATTTTCTTCAGAGTGTGTGTGTGTGTGTGTGTGTGTGTGTGTGTACGTGTGTGATCATTACGTACCAGACATAAGGGCCTTTGTAAGGGACTTACAAACGTGAACTGATTGAATCCTCATAACAATCCCAGGACGCAGATACTATTATTATGATCCCCATTTTACAGATAAGGAAACTGAGGCCAAAAGAGTGCTGAGCCATGACTGGGATGCAGAGTCCTGCGGCTCTCTCTGCTGCGTGTGCGCACGTGCGCCCTCGTGCCTTAGCCTGCACGCAAGGGTGGGGGCATGAAGTCCATGCTACCTCTGACAGGGGCATGCTTTTCCTCAGCCAACAGTGGAATGGGGAAGGACAGGAGAGTGGCAGGCTCAGGGACTGGCTTGAGGACACCAACCCTCTGACCTAGACATGCTCTGCCCACGTCCCCCCTGCCTACTCACAGGCTTGGATGCAGGAGTCCGAGACTGCCAAGGAGGCCTGGCTGCAGCAGGGGCGATGGACTCTCTCTCCCACTCTCCCATCCCAGCCCACCAGCAGGATGAATCTGTTCCCTGCAGGCTGTAGGGACGGGGGCCTGGAGAGGAAGCAGACGTGAAGACAGCTGCCTCCTTAGAGGAGAAGGCCACCATGCCACCTCACTGCTGTTCTTCATGTCTAGAGACACAGTGAGATGGAGAGAGAATGAGGGATTCAGGACCCAGGAGAGAACAAAGAATACAGAGGAATACAGAAATACAGGCCAGGTGCAGTGGCTCGCAACTGTAATCCCAGCACTATGGGAGGCTGAGATGGGTGGATCACTTGACATCAGAAGTTCGAGACCAGCCTGGCCAACGTAGGGAAACCCTGTCTCTACAAAAAAAAAAAAAAAAAAAAATTAGCCAGGCATGATGATGGGTGCCTGTAGTTCCAGCTACTTGGGAGGCTGATTCAGGAGAATTGCTTGAACCCGGGAGGTGGAGGTTGCAGTGAGTCGAGATTGCACCACCACACTTCAGCTCAGGCAACAGAGTGAGACTCTGTCTCCAAAAAAAAAAAAAAAGAAAAAGAAAAGAGATATAGAGGAGGTGGCAGTGCAAGGAATGAGTCCTTGGCCATGGGGGATTAGAGCTCTGGGGAGTCCGAGTGAAAAAGGCCTGGAGCCAGGGCTTCCTCCCACCATCCATGTAGACCTGTATTGGGCGGGGTGGGGCTGGAGTAAGTGTGTGTATTGTATCCAGGTCCTCCTGGCTGCTGGTCTGCTGTCCCTGGGTCTGAGGACAGGCAGCCAGCATCACGGTGCCCTCCTCCTGCATGGGCCAGTTGGCTCCACCCTCCTGGTGCCAGTGTCAGGTTCCAGGCTGTTCCCCGGGGGAACTTTGATCTGGAAAGAATGAGAGTGACCGATCTGGCTGTTGCCCAGGGCTGAGCCGTGTCACTGAGACCTGGCCTGGGCTGCCCCTGCCGCCTTCCTGCTCACGGGGACACCAAGTGGTTACCTGGGCTCAGGAGATGTGGGGGGGTGGTCTTTCCTGCTTTCCTTCCCTTCCTTCTCCTCTTCATCATCCATCATCATTATTATTATTTTTTTTTGAGATGGAGTTTCGCTCTTGTCACCCAGGCTGGAGTGCAATAGCGAGATCTCAGCTAACCACAACCTTCACCACCCAGGTTCAAGCAATTCTCCTGCCTCAGCCTCCCGAGTAGCTGGGATTACAGGCATGTGCCACCACAGTCGGCTAATTTTATATTTTTAGTAGAGACAGGGTTTAGGCTGGTCTTGAACTCCTGACCTCAGGGGATCTGCCTGCATCAGCCTCCCAAAGTACTGGGATTATAGGTGTGAGCTGCTGTGCCCGGCCCATCACCCATTGTTTATTCAGTAGTTCACTCATTCACTCATTCCACAGCATTGGCTGATGGAGTGGGGATGAGTGATGGGGACAGAGGGACAACGAGACAGGGTCCTGCCCTTTAGGGAACCCCTTGCCTGGTGGGGGAGCAGGAGGTCACACAGACACACCCCAAACAGAGCCCTGCTTTGGAGGAGGGAGACAGAGTGTGACAAGGTTTGTGTTCTAGTGGACACCACGTGGGGTTAGTGGAGGTAAGGAGGTAAGGGCAGGCTTTATCAGGGGAGGCTTCCCGGAGGAGGGGGTGGTTAAGCTGAACCCTGATCTGGAGAATGAGCAGGAATGCATCCATTCGAGAAGTAGAAACCCAGGCGCAATCACAGAAGTGCGAAAGAGTTTTGTGTTTGTGGTTTGTGGTGGCAGCAGCTGAGAAATGGAGGTGAGATCGGCTGGGGGACTGGTTAGAAGGGGCCTTGAATAGCCCCCTCAGGCACTCCCCTCTTGGTGAGGGGACCCATGAGTCAGGGATAGGGGTCCTAGCTGGGACAGGTTGTCAAAGCAAGATGCAGCTGGGGCTGGGGGGAAGTGGCAGCTTGATGGCACTCCAGGCCTTGCCAAGGAGGGGCTGGAGCCTCCGAGACCTCCCCTGCCAGCCCCAGCCCAGCCCCACTTAGTCTCCAAAATGCTTTTGAGGAAGCCCAGCTGGTCTATGGGCTGTGGTGGCTCCAGTGGGCTCCCGCCCAGGGCTCAGCCCAGCCCCCTGCCTTGGCCTAGCCTCCCCACCCCCACTGCTCACTCTGACTGACGCAGCCTTTTGCTGGACTGAAAGTGGACACTGCCTGGCTGGTGAGGCCCCTGGGGAAGGCCCGGGGAGCAGAGCCCTGGAGCTCGGGCTCCTCTTGTCCTGAAGGCTGCTGAGCCAGGGCCTATAAATAACCCCTTCCCCAGCCCCTTCTCTGGGAAGGCGGAGGGAAAGCAGGCCCAGCAGGCTGGAGGTGCCAGGTCTATTGGTGGGCAGCTGTGGAAGGGTGAGGGAGGAAGGGGACAGGGCCATGGTTGGAGGCCCAGTTCTGTCCCCAGCAATGGCTGCTTGTTCCTGGAGTCTCAGGGTCCTCTGTGCTGGATCAGCCGAGCTCCACAGGGAAAGAGGCACTGTTGTTGTAGAGGAGAGGCCGGTCCTCCTTCGTCCCAGCTCTAGGTGGATTTCTGGAGGTACAAGAGTCCGGATATGAGCTCTGAGGCCCCCCAGGCTGGGCCTGGCCTGCCCCCGAGACCCCTTCCTCGCTTCCCAATGGCCCAGGACAAACTGTCTCTGCTGGCCTGAGGCCTTAAACATGTGCCTGTTCTTCCTGGACTCAGTCTCCCCTCCTGGCTCTTCGGTTTTCAAGGTTGGGGAGGGGAGCTGGTGAGTCAGTGGAGAGCCCTCTCCAGGCCATTCAGCCAGGGCTTAGGGGCTGAGACCCAAGGGGGAGGGCCCTGGAAATGGAAAATCTGAGCCAAACAGCCTTATCTGGGCTGGAAGCAGCTGTCTCCACCCCACACCCTGCACAGCCCCGGCCTCTGCAGGGAGGACAGCCCCTCCAAGCAGGAATAGGTGGTGTTTGTTCTTGGGGTAGCCTGGGCCTCCACAGAGGCCTGTGGGAAATTCTTCCTCACTGGGGTCAAGAGGCCCAACGCTGGTGCAGGAGGAGGGTGAGAAGCTCAGCTCGTTCCCTTTCCTCACCTCCCAGCCACCCTGATTTCTTTTCTTTTCGTTTGAGATGGAGCCTGGATCTGTCAGCCAGGCTGGAGTGCAGGGATGCTGTCTCGGCTCAGTGCAACCTCCGCCTCCCCGGTTCAAACGACTCTCATGCCCCAGCCTCCTGAGTAGCTGGGATTACAGGTGCTCACTACCATGCCCAGCTAATTTTTTGTATTTTTAGTAGAAATGAGGTTTCTTTCCTTCCTTTCCTTTCCTTTCCTTCTTTCCCTCCCTCCCTTCCTCTCTTTCTTTCTTTTCTTTCTCTCTCTTTCTTTCTTCCTGTCTTTCTTTCTTCTCTCTCTTTCCCTCCCTCTCTCCTTTTCTTTCTCTTTCTCTTTCTCTCTTTCTTTCTCTTTCTTCCTTTCCTTTCCCTCTTTCCCTCCCTCCATCCCTTCCTCTCTTTTCTTTTTCTTTTTCTTTCTCTTTCTCTCTTCTTTCTTTCTTTTTCTCTTTCTTTCTTTCTTTTTCTTTCTTTCCTTTCTCTCTCTCTCTCTTTCCCTGCCTCTCTCCTTCCATCCCTCCCTCCCTCCCTTCCTTCCTTCCTTCCTTCCTCCCTCCCTCCCTCCCTCCCTCCCTCCCTCCCTCCCTCCCTCCCTCTCTCTCTCTCTCTCTTTCTTTCTTTCTTTCTTTCTTTCTTTCTTTCTCTCTTTCTCTCTTTCCCTGCCTCTCTCCTTCCATCCCTCCTTTTCTTTCTCTTTCTTTCCTTCTTTCTCTTTCTCCTTCCTTCCTTCCTTCCTTTCTTTCTTTCTTCCTTTCTTTCCCCTCCCTCCCTCCCTCCCTCCCTCCCTCCCTCCCTCCCTCTCTCTCTCTCTCTCTCTCTCTTTCTTTCTTTCTCTCTTTCTCTCTTTCTTGATGGAGTCTGGCTCTGTCGACTAGGCTGGAGTGCAGCAGCGCCATCTCTGCTCACTGCAGCCTCCGCCTCCTGGGTTCAAGCGCTATTCCTGTCTCAGCCTCCTGAGTAGCTGGGATTACCGGCACATGCCACCATACCTGGTCTCAAACTCTCCCGATGGTATATATTTTAGTAGAGACAGGGTTTCACCATGTTGGACAAGCTGGTCTTGAGCTTCTGACCTCAGGTGACCCACCCGCCTTGGTCTCCCAAAGTGCTGGGATTGCAGGCATGAGCCACCGCACCCGGCCATATGCTTAGAATTGTAGCAGCCCCCGCAGTGCCAGGATCTGCATCTTCTAGAGACCTACTTCTGATTAGAGTGAGCCAGCACTGGGGCATGTGATATACATGTTCAAACTCATGCTCGCTCAGCATCATCCACGCACACATTTAATATATGGAAGCGTGTGTGCACACATGTGATACATGTACAAGCATGTGGGTGGTGTCCGCTGCACAGACACAACCTGATGTCTACAGTGACACACGTACTGCAAGCGTGCATGTGTATGTGTGCACACAGACACGCTCCCCACCTGCGAGCAAGCACATTACAAACCCTCCTGTAAACACGGGCACTTACAAATGTGTGCATAGCCCACACACCACCTATCTGCATCGGTAAAGAGCACAGGTGCCTGAACCCTCAAATCTTTCCTCTACACACGCCCACCCACGCATGCAGATGCAAACAGCATGGATGCCCAGACACATCCTCAGATACACGGGAAAGAGATGATCATTGAAACGTACACGTGTATCTGGTGGAAAGCCTGTTGGGAAGGAGGAATAGAGTTTAAAAGAGGGTTTGGTGGAGCAGAGGTGAAGTTATCCAGGTGTCAGGAGGGTCCCAGGATCAGCCCCTGGGGCTCTGCTTCAGGCAGGCAGAGCTGTGGGACTAGGGCAGAGACCCATGCGTCCCTCTCCTGGGCACTGCCCTGCGACCCAGCTGGAGATAAGACTTGGAGCCTCCAAGACGTGCCCACCATGGGGCCCCATCCTGTACAACCTTTGCCAAGTTTTCTACCTCCCTCTTTATCACTCTTCTTGGCTCCTGAATCCAGCAACCTGGCAGGAAAAGATAAACCTAAGCCCTGCGTTCCCACCCTCTGGATCTCATAACAAGGCAACAGTTTCCAGGGCAGAAGCTGGATTTCAGGATTTGGGAGGAGGAGGGGGAATGGCGCGTTTGCCAGGGGTGGTGGGGTTTGGTCCCGGGGGCGCGCTTCTCCTCTGAGGCCCTCTCCCTGTGGGCCCCTGCAGCTGCAGACCATGAGGAGTCAGGGTGTGGCTGGATGCCACCTTCCTGATGGTGACCCTGGTGGCCAGGCTGCCTAACTGTCCCAGCCAGCGAGACCACCATGGGGGTGTGGCAGGGCCAAGAAGGGCCTGACCCTCCAGCCTGAGTCCTTGCTGGTGGAGGGGCTTGGAGGGATCACAGTGAGATGTGCAGCTGCCTTTGACCCAGCGAGAAGGCTAATGTGAGCTTGTCGTCAGGCCGGGGAGCCCCACAGCTCGCTGTCCCTTCAAAGCACCTTCTCTGTGACCCATTTGATCTTCTTTCTTTCTTTTATTTTATTTTGAGACGGAGTCTCACTCTGTCACCCAGGCTGGAGTGCAGTGGCATGATCTTGGCTCACTGCAACCTCTACCTCCCAGGTTCAAGAGATTCTCCTGCCTCAGCCTCCCGAGTAGCTTGGACTACAGGCGTGTGCCACCGCACCCAGCTAATTTTTGTATTTTTAGTAGAGATGGGGTTCTGCCATGTTGGCCAGGTTGGTCTTGAACTCCTGACCTGAGGCGATCTGCCCACCTTGGCCTCCCAAAGGAAGGTTTCACACCTGGGATTACAGGTGTGAGCCACCTCACCCAGTCTCTGTGACTCATTCTAATGAATGGTACCCCCATATCCCCGAGTCAGAATTTGGGAGCCATCCTTGCCCTCTTCCCTTCCCTCATTCCCTGTTGTCCACACATCCAGCTCCTATCGGTTCCATGGACTCTCCAGTAAGTCCCCTTTTCCCAGAGGATCCAGCCACCATGTCTATTGAGCCTTGACTAAAGCCAGTTGCGACTCAGGTGTGGGGACAGCCAAATGCTGAGACAGCGCCTGCTCTCCAGGAACGGGGTCCAATGTGTGAGCATGCTTGTGTGCCTGTGCACCATGCCTGTGGACCCGGGGTGCAGAGGCGGAAGGAGTGGAACCAGGCAAGGGAACAGAGCCCACTCCCACCTCGTGTGCAGGATTCCATGGCCCCACTCCTGTCCTTTCCCCACACTGGAAACCCTACTTGTGTTCTGTCAGGACCTGAGGAGTCTAGAAAGCGTGTAGGGCCTTCAGGGGAGAGGCTGGCGGGGAGAGGCTGGCGGCAGGCAGAGAAGTGGAAGTCCGCAGCACTGAGGGGGCAAGCACCCTGCAGTATGGGGGTGAGGCCACCCAGGGAGGGTGTGCAGGTGAGACAGGGGAGGCCCAGCTCAGCGTTCTGGGACCACCTCGGTGAAGGGATGAGCAAAAGCGTGGTCACTCAGGAAGGTCGCTGGGGAGGGAAAGAGGAGAATCACGTGAGTGAGGAGGAAGAGGGAGTGGTCCTGGGGGTCCCGAGGGTCATGGGGGTACTGGAGGCCTCTGAGGAGCTATTTCAGGGGAGTGAGGTCTCCAGCCAGTCAGGCGCTGCCCTGACCTGGTGGAACCTGACTGCTGTCCCAGGAGGTGACAGGAAATGGGGTGCCGCACCCCAGGTCTGCGGCAGAGCCCTGAGTTCCAGTCCTGTCTTCGCATGCTTTGCTGTGTGGCCTTGGGCCAGTCCCTGACCCTCTTAGGGCCTCAGTTTCCCCACCTCAGGCCCGAAGATGCTAACTTCCCTAACTTTGATTTTGGCCTGGCAAGGATTTGATTTTGAGAGACGTTGACGGGGGGCTGGGGAAAGTGTGTCCTGTCTTCTGCATCTAGCCTAGATCAGAGCAGAGCAGACCCTGGTGGGCAGCAGCTGGGGCAGAGCCAGTAGGTGGGGGGACAGAGCCGGGGCGGGGGCGGGAAGGGCAGGCCCCCAGGCCTTGGTGGGAGGTTGGCCTCCACTTGCTCGCTGACATCAGGGCTGGTGAATGTGCAGGGAGTTCAGCCAGGTTCAGGGGCCCTCACCTCCCTCGCAGCCTGGTACTGGGCAGGGGTGGAGCTGTGGAGAGTGGGGGAGGGGACTGCAGGGAGGGCTCACAGGAGCCCCTGGCCTGGAAGCAGAGCTGCGGCGTGGCTCCATCTGTTATGGAGCCAGGTCAGAGGGTGGTGCTGACCCTCCATCTCCCTCCCCCTTCCCACCCCAGAATCACCCTCTTCCTCACGCCCCTGGCTCCTCTCTCCTCTCCTAGGTGCACCTCCAGCTACTGACTCGAGGGTCTGACTGCTGAGAAAAAGGAGCCAGAGGGATGGTCTTGTGCCATCTGCCTTCCCAGAACCCGCACTGAGCCCCCAGATCTGCCCTTGACTGAGTCCCTCCTCTGGCTCCAGAAGCAGCCAGACCCTGTTCCCAGGAAGCTCCTCTTAGACATTCTTATGTGGCTCAGGAGGCACCAGATAACGACCTGAGGTTGGGGAGTGTGGATGCATCCCAGGCAGCCGGGCTCTGCCATCGGTCACCTCCTCCTCCCTGCCAGGCTTCCCACCCATGGCCCAGCCAGCCTGCCTTCTCCTGGAGGATGGAGAGAAGGCTGGGGACCAGTGCAGCCAGTCCCTCTCAAGACTTCTCCATACGGTCCTTTCTTGGATCTTACATGGGAAGGGACTGGCTTCTGTGGCTGAGACCAGGGTTTCTGAACTCCAGGTTCTTGTGCTGAGGCCTGCAGGGGCTCTGAGTGCTGTCTGTAAAGAGCAGCAGCAGCAGCGTCTCTGGAGGCTGCTACGAGAGATTCCACCTGGAGGAAGAATTCGGGGAGCGGTTCGGCTTACCTTGTCCAGATGGCTACTTGGAACGCACACACACGCTCACGCATCCATGCAACATGCACACCTTTTGGCATTTGACTTTTTCATGAAATAATTGCCGGAAGGCTCCTTGGATTAGGTAACTCGGCGCGCTTTCCTGTGCCCTTGGGGCGGGGGGTGGGAGAGAGAACCAGCATTTAGCATCTGTGAGGCTGCTCCAGCTCCTTTGGGGCAATGATGGCCAACCCTGGAGGGTTTGGAAGCTCCAAACACCCTTGGGAGCTGAACACGATACGAACAAGCCTTTCAGACTTCTCCTTCCTGCAGGTCAGCTGGCTGTGCCTGCCCAGTCTCTGGGCCTCTTTCAGGCAGGCCAGGCTTGGGAAAAAGAAGGCCAGTTAGAAAAGGCTTTTTTTTTTTTTTTTTTTTTTTTTTTGTAGGCCGGGAGCGGTGGCTCACGCCTATAATGCCAGCACTTTGGGAGGCCGAGGCGGGTGGATCACGAGGTCAAGAGATCGAGACCTTCCTGGTTCAACATGGTGAAACCCCGTCTCTACTAAAAATACAAAAATTAGCTGGACATGGTGGCGCGTGCCTGTAGTCCCAGCTACTCGGGAGGCTGAGGCAGGAGAATTGCTTCAACCCAGGAGGCGGAGGTTGCGGTGAGCCGAGATAGCGCCATTGCACTCCAGCCTGGGTAACAAGAGCGAAACTCTGTCTTAAAAAAAAAAAAAAAAAAAAAAAAAAGGCTTTTTGTACAAAGGGGTATACGTTCCCATTTTGATTTGAAATCAGCTTTATGATACAGTGAAAACGGAGAGCGAGCGTTGCCCATCACTGCATCCTTTTAAAGCAACCCTGTTTTCCTTCCCTTTTCCGGTGGCGGTTGGGGGTGTGTGTTTGGAAGGGGGAACTTTCTGGGTTCAGGCATGAAAAGCATTGAGAAGGAATCACAGTAGGTCCCCTGGCCTGTGGGTAGAGGCCAGTGACTGAGACTCTCCTTGGAGGAGGGGGCGATTAGTCCCAAAGCCGCCCATTCCAGGGTTTGGAGATTCAGCCCTGGCGCCCCCTTCTTTCCCCGTCTGCCCTTAGCCTCTCCAGGCCCCCCTAACAGAGGGCCCTTGGTGAGCCCGGAGCCTCCACCGAACACTAGTGCGAAGGGCACGAAGATCTTGCTACACAGAGCAGGACTGGGAGGGGAGAGCGCATAGTTGCAGAGTCAGGGAGGGGACCTCACCACCTGTCTCCTCCCTGAGGTCTTAGAACAGGTGCAATTTTGCAGTCGGAGGTCCTACAGGTGAGCGCGTGCCCGCTGCGCAGGGAGGGCCCCGCGGGGAGGGCGGCAGCGCTGGGAGCTGCTGCTCTAGGTGCCCCCAAGTAGGGCCGGAGTCTAGGCTCCCGGCAGAACCTGGGCCTTGCGGGTAAGAGCCCCGAGAGAACGCGTCAGCCCGGGTGTGCTCT
Source organism: Aotus nancymaae (assembly GCF_030222135.1). Classification (NCBI taxonomy): domain Eukaryota; kingdom Metazoa; phylum Chordata; class Mammalia; order Primates; family Aotidae; genus Aotus; species Aotus nancymaae. Next base: position 1,222,150 of record NW_026988430.1, on the reverse strand, counting down.
CCTCGGTCCACTGGGGGCCAGGGCCTTCTTCGGGTGTGCCCGCCGCCCCTCCCGCAGGGCTCAGTGCGGAGCCGGGGAGAAGGGAGGCTGGGCGAGCTCTCCGTCCGCACCGTCTCGCTGGGCTCCAGGGCTGGGGGAGGTGTCCCCGAGTCGGCCCCGGCCCCGGCCCCGCCCCCGAGGTCCCGCCCCGCGCCCGCCTCCCCGGCCGCCCCTCGGGCGAAGCCAGCCGCGCACGGCCAGTCGCAGCCCGGAGCTGCGGAGCTCGGATCCTCTCCCCTCCCTGCCCTCTCTCGCCCCGCGCACCCCGCTGGGTCATGGAGCCGGCCCCCGACGCGCAGGAGGCGCGCACCGTGCGCGAGGCGCTGGGCCACTACGAGGCGGCGCTGGAGGGCGCGGTGCGCGCGCTGCACGAGGACATGCAGGGGCTGCAGCGCGGCGTGGAGCGGCGGGTGGCGGAGGCGCTGCGCCTGGCCGGCCCCCTGGCGCGCACGGTGGCGGAGCTGCAGCGGGACAACCAGCGGCTGCAGGCGCAGCTCGAGCGCCTAACGCGCCAGGTGGAGGCGCTGGGCTTGGCCAGCGGGATGTCCCCGGCGCCTGGCACCCCGGGCACCCCCGGCACGCCCAGCCCCCCGCCCGCGCCCGGGGTCCCGGACCGCGCGCCTCGCCTGGGCAGCGCGCGCTTCGCCAGCCACGCCACCTTCTCGCTGTCGGGCCGCGGCCAGGTGAGCCCCGGGGAGCTCGCGCGCTGGTGCCGGGGAGTGGGGCTCCGAACCGGCTGCCGCCCCTTCGCCCCGAACTCCTGCGTCCGCGCGTCTTAGGGGCTGGGGCCTATCACCAGTCGCTCGGACTAGGCGATGGGGTCCTGCCGCCCCTCCGGAGTTGGAGAGGTCAGGGAGAGGACCGCTTAGCCTGCCCGCTGCACCTGTCTTGGGCCCTCGCCCTTTTTTGGAGCGAGGCTCTGTTTGCTCAGAGTCCCGTCTCCCTCGCTCCTCTGTCCCATGACACCAAGGGCCTGGGCGCCGAGGTCCAGCTCCCGACTGTTCAGCACTGCCTGGGGCCGCGCGGGGCGTGTTGGAATGGTCACCACCCCTGCCTGCCCCCACCCTCCATTCACGCGCCCCTGCATTGCCGTTTCACTGAGGCCTGACGGCTCTGGTTATTGATTAACCAAGATTGAGAACTCAGGCCCCTGGATGGGTGGGGAGGGGGGCCGAGAGGCAGCGGCGTTCCGAAACTATCAGCAGCGGTGTTTGAGAACCCTGCATCGCAGGGTGGGGGTTGGGGGGTGAAAATCCCTTACCGTGAAGGGAGAGAGGTGGGAACCAGCCTCCAGCGGCGTCTAGATTCCTGGGGTCAGTGACTGGCCAGAACCCCACACCATGTGGGGATGGGGCAGAGGCCGATGGGGACCTGTCACTACTTTCCACGTGGGCCACCCAGGGCGGTTAGAATGTTTCCAGTGTTTCCATGGCGTGTGCAGTGACCCTTGGGTGGGATTTTCCATCCTGGTTAGGCATGTGCTCTGGGTTGGGTTCCCAGGGTCTGCGGCTGTGTAACCTGCACCTGCTCCCTCCTTGGTCTGATCCATGGGGCACTCAGATTTCCTGCTGTGGGCTGGGCTGGACCTCAGGGGGCCTGGAGGAGGGTGTCAGATTGGGCCTTCTGCCTGGAGGTCCTAGCCAGGGTGGGAGATGGCCCCAGACCAAGTTTGGGCAGCCGGAGGTGTTCTGCTCCAGACACGGTAGTTAGTCCCTTCTCATCGGGTTTCCCAGCAAGGGAAACAGGGGCTGCTGGGGGCCGGGGGGTTGCTGCCGCAGGTGCAGATGGGGGTGGGGCGGTGCATTCAGCCTCAGAAACGCTGAAAGGACTCACTGGCGACAGTGCCGTCTCGAGGCATGTGAGTGGGGTGGGGAGTGGCGAATGCTGTGGTGTACCGGGCAGAGGCGCTGGGCTTTGCCCAGCCTGTGAGAGGTTCTGATGTGCGTCCTGGTGGCAGAGCCTGTGGGTGTTCCAGTGCTCCATGTGGAGTGTCTGGAAATGTGGATACACTTAGGTCTGGCTTCTGAACATGACACTCTACATGACTGTGGCATAAAATCACCGCTGTGAGCTCACACGCGCCTTGTCGGCTGTGTCATCGTTGTTTCTGAGGTTTGATTTTAACATGCATTTGCTATTTGCCTGCTCATGGGAGCAGCGGTCCAAATTTTAAGAAAAATAATGTCAGAGTCACATATACATGTAAATTTGTGTGTGTATATGGGTGCGCGTGCGCACCCATGCACACACACACACACACACACAGGGAGGAGGATTCTCTCCAGTTGTGACTTTTGTCAATGGAAATTAGCCGTTATTCACTGGCACCAGGCTGGTCCTCTGGCTTAGGAGTGGGTGGGTGAGGCTCAGGATGAGGGTCTTTGTGTCTCGCAAGCCGTCTCGGGGGTGGATGGAAGGTGGAGGGCGGCTGGAGATGGGTAACTTAATTGTGACGGTCCAAGGAAAAAGGAAGGGTCTGAGCTGGGGCATGGGCCATGGTGTGTAGAGGAGCTGCCTTGGGCAGGGATTTCAAAGGGGACTGAGCAGACAGAGGGGAGCCCTGGCTTGGGGGACTGCTGGGCCACAGATCTGGGTGGAGATGCTGGGTTCCACCCAGGCCGTGCTGAACGTGGGGGTCTATGGGAAACCAGGTGAAGCTGTCTCAGAGCAGGTGGATGCTGGATCTGGTGCTCCAGAGAGCGGACAAGGCTGGAGATGCGGGAGCTCTTTGGGCCGAGGCAGGAGAGTTCAAAGGAAATAAAAAATAGACTGGGGAACTGCCAGGGAGTGAGGAGGGCCTGAGAGCCCGTTCTTAGCAAACCAGAGAGGGAGCCCTCCTGAAAGAAGAGGCTGGGGTCAGCAGGGACGCATCAGCCTGCTGGGGAGCGAGGCTGGAGACCCAGGCACCCAGGGGATGCATCCACCTTTTGAGGCCTGAGAATGGAGACCCAGGCAGCCAGGGGAGTGAGCAGCAAGCGTAGGTGAGCTCTGTGGGGGGAGCATGGCTATGGTCCCCAGTTGGGTTAGAAGCCCCGCACCCCTTGAACCCTGGCTCTCTGGGCCTGAGGCAGCTGGCATGGGGCTGACCTCACAAGCACCAATCCCCACCTCTCTTGCTGTCCTCCACCTCGGGATCATTGACATGGCCTCCAGGCTGGTGTCCGGCCTGAGAGGAGGGACCGTGTGAAGCCATCCACATGCTCGGGCTGACGTGCCGTGACCAGCACCGTGTGATCAAGAGCTTGGTCACAAACAAGGAGCCAGGGCGCAGGATGAGACTGTAGTGTGGGCTGTGGACAGAGAACCACAGCTGAACGCCGGGTAAGACTTGAATGTCGGCCGTGGATAGAGAGTCACAGCTGAACACTGGGCTGCTGGGCGTCTGACCTCTCAGACTGTGTCTGGGTAGTGGGGGTCTTGGTGGGACAGTCTCGACCCACTCACACGAGCCAGGGATGACTGTGCTATCTGGCATTGTAGAGGCTGGTGTCACGTTGACCCTCTGTAACAAGCCACGACATTTAGAGACCCATTTGCTTTCAAACTGGGGACTGAGGGATTGGAGGTACGTTGTCTCCAGTATATAAATGTGCCCTGAACTCAGCACAGGAAGGGCTGATCAAGCAATTCTGTCTGGCTGGGAGCAGGGAGCTGGGAGCCAGCTGGGGGCCTGGGGTGGATGGTGGCAGCCTGAGGCCAGGCCCAGGCCCCAGCAGGTTGGGCCAGAGCTGCGACCTGGAAATGTCATCCTCAACTGAGCTGGAGCCACTGAGTTCCCATGGCTGAGGCCACGGAGGCCGCAGGAGCAGCCGCCAGGAGCCCCATGTCAGAGGCCCGACCGTGAAAGAAACCAGACTCGCCTTATCTGCCTTCCTTTCCCAGACACACTGTGATAAGAGAGTTAAATGCTTTAGGGAGAAGTTTGAATCGAGTCCTTTCAAACAGTGGTGTCAGTGGAGGAGGCTGGGTCAGCCGTGTGAATTGTCTTAGGATGGGGCTCTGGCCCTGCATGGGCCTTGTCCCCACGGATGGGTCCATGCAGTTCAGGCAGCACCCAGAAGGCCTGAAATATTCGTCCTCCCCCACAAAAACATCTAAAAGCTTTTCCTATACGAAGGCCCCTGAAATCACACTTATCACCCCAGGCCTGGGCTCCCTCATGGGGCACCTCCCCCTTCTCAAAACAAAGCTGACATGGGGACTCTTGGGGGGTACCAGGCCAGCTCGACAGGACCTGTCCCCAGCGCCAGGGCTCTCCAGTGGTTTCTGCCTGGTCCCAGATCGGAGGTGCCTCCCTGGTTTCCTTCCCAATGACCAAAGCAGCTGCCCTGAACAGAGGACCGCAGTAGCCTACTGCGGGGTCTGCGGCGACAGCTCGTTCCAGCCCAGCCCTCTGGTTGAAGAGCTCTGAGTTCTGTGAAGGTCCCGCTGGGTGGTGGCCCCAGTCCCACCCCTTTCCTCACCCTCGTTGTCTAAGACAGAGCCCGTGGGCCAGGGCACCCACTGACCCAGGCCCTGGGAGACAAGTTGTCTGAGTTGTCGTCTCTGCCCCCTAGAAGGCCAGAGCACTTCGTGGACAGAGCCTTGGCTTGGGATAGGAGACCCGAGTCCCATCCTTTGACTCTGCCACTGCCTCTCCCCATCTGTGTGATGGTGGGTTGGAGGGTGGTCTCAGAATAGCCCCTTGCTCCTTGACCCAAGGCCTGGGCAGAGCCCTTTCCCCAGGTGAGGAATGCTTCTAGTCTTGGGGCAGGGGAGCTTGGGAGTCTGGGCTCAGCCCCGCACCCCAGCCTGCATTGGCCCAGCCCCTTCCCCTCCTCCCTTAGCAGGGATCTAGCCTCGAGCACTGACTTCCAGGTCTGGTATAGCACCTGGTCCCCTGGGGCACCATGGGGGTTGTTGACGGGACTGACATCTGTGGGGGACCCCCCTCCTCACCCACCCATAGAGACACACATTTCCTGGGAAAATGGTTTCGCCCTCAGCCTTTCCCCCCAGGGCCCTGCCTGGGCCTGTGGAACCCATCAGATGAGAGCAGGGGCGTGGTGGGGGGCATGGAGACCCCAGAGCCAGAGCCCTGGTGACAGTGGGACCCGGGGTTCCAGCTGGATTGGCTGGTTCTCCTCCCCCTGCCGACATGGCCGACACGGCTGGAGGGGTGCCCATTCTGCTATGTGTGCCTTGAGACGCCAGGTGCTTCTCCTGTGTTCCTGAGAACGGGCCTGGCCTCTCCTCCTCCCACTCCTGAATCAAGAGCTGAGGGGTCACCTCCTCTCCAAGGCTGGCTCTCCCCAGGCTCTGGGTCCTGTCCGCTCTGAGCTCCCCAGGGTCCCCACCCTGCAGAGGTCCCCTCACCTTTCTCAGCCTATAAATGTGGTCTTGCCTCTTCCCTCTGGAAAAACCCCTCAAACCCCTTCCCCGGCTCCACTCAGGGCTGAAGTTACTGTACTGCCTTCATTTCCCTGGAACTTCTCCCCTAGGCCTCTCCTGTCCCCGCTGTCCCTCATCCCATGCTTCTAAGCACCCGTGGCCTCTTTTGCTGAACCCAGTGGACGCCTGACTGCATTTCCTCTTCACCTTTTCCTCAACCCCAGGCTGCCTTTGGATGCAACTGGCTTTTTTTTTTCCTTTTGTTTTGAGACAGAGTCTCACTCTGTTGCCCAGGCTGGAGTGCAGTGGTGCAATCTCCGCTCACCGCAACCGCCATCTCTGGGTTTAAGTGGTTCTCCTGCCTCAGCCTCCCAAGTAGCTGGGATTACAGGCATGTGCCACCACGCCTGACTAATTGTTGTATTTTTAGTAGAGATGGGGTTTCACCATGTTGACCAGGCTGGTCTTGAACTCCTGACCTCAAGTGATCCACCCACCTCAGCCTCCCAAAGTGCTAGGATTATAGGCGTGAGCCACCGTGCCCAGCCCCGTGCCTGGCTTCTGGATTCACTTCCTTCCTGGCCTTGGCTTTCTCACCATTCTTCAAGGGTTCCTCCTATCTCTCTGGCTGCTCCTCATTCTCTGCTGACAGCTCTTTTGCTTCCTGAAATGTGGGGACCTTATCCCAGGGGCCCCAAGCTGCTCTTCCTCTGCTGGACTTCCAGGGTCCCAATGCATGCCCTGACTCCTGTTTTTCAATGTGCTCATCCTTCTTTCCTCTCTCTCTCTCTCTTTTTCTGGGAGAGTCTTGCTCTGTCACCCCAGGCTGGAGTACAGTGGTGCCATCTCAGCTCACTGCACCGTCCGCCTCCCAGGTTCAAGTGATTCTCCTGACTCAACCTCCCAAGTAGCTGGGATTACAGGTGCCCACCACTACGCCCAGCTAATTTTTGTATTTTTAATAGGGACGGGGTTTCACTGTGTTGGCCAGGCCAGTCTCGAACTCCTGACCTCGTGATCCTCCTGCCTCGGCCTCCCAAAGTGCTGGGATTACCGGTGTGAGCCACTGTGCCCGGCCTCATCTTTCTTTTCTCTTAAACTCCAGACTCAAAAATTCAGCTCCCCCCTCAGCTCCCTGATGTTCCAGGTGCCCCATGCCCTCATCATGCCCCAGCTGAAACCCCTATTTACCCCTAAACCTGCCCTGCCCCACCAAGCCTGGGCTTGGAAGAGGCTTGGCACCCTTCCTCTTCCATATCCACGCAGTCTCCCGGCCCACCCCTTTTCCCCAAAGCTTCCAATCCTTCTTGTCTGTGGCCCTCCCGGTGCCCCATCTCCCCTCCCCGGTTCCTGCCCAGGACTAGAGAAGTGTCTTGCCATCTGGTCTCCTCCACTGTGCCCCTCTCTGACATCTTCTGGAGGGTGCTCCTGAAACACAGAGCTGAGGACCTTGGGTTCCTTCCTGTCTAAGGTGTTGAGGACCCTGGGTGGGCAGCCTGGGTGCACTGCTCCATCTGCCTGAGTCCCGGGCGGGCGTGGTCAGGATACCTGTGCCTCGATGTCTCTGCAGAAGCAGTTACTGACCACTCTGCTAGGCGTGCCCTCCCTTGCTCATCCTCTGGGCTCACTCTGAATGTGGCTCCGGCACCCCTGGCTCTGAGAGGCTGTCCTTGCCCCGATGGGTTGGATGGAGCCTGTGCAAGGCATCCTTATGCTGGCATGGGCCCCTCTGTTTACAAGCCTGGCTCCCCTGCCAGACCGATTCCCCACGGCAGAGCACGCGCCTCCTGCCCTGGCTGCGAGAGGAGCTAAGCCCTCTGGGCCAGGGCTACGTCACCATTTGCCTGGGAACTTTATAGACCAGGGCATCTACAAGACGCACAGCCGACCTCTCAAGCCGCTCATCCTGGGCTCTCGGTGGAGCCCCTACCAGCCCCACAGACACTCTCAGCCCTTCACACGCCTTTGCTGGGAGCAGGGGAGCAGGACCATGGTTGAGAACTTCTCCCCTGGCCACAAGTCCCAGCTGATTTCTGCTGTATAGCCTTGCGCAGGGCACGTGCCCTCTTGGAGCCCTTGGGTCCCATCTGTCAAATGGCTCTGGCAGCATCTACTGTGAGGACAGAAGCTGGTTGGCATAAGGGGTGTGCCCGGAAGAAGGGCTGGATGCTGGGTGGATGCTGAGCGTCGCTTGCCTAGCCTGCTTCCATTTCTCAAATGGGCAAACTGAGACCCTGAGGGGAAGTGATGTGGCCCAGGTCACAGGGGTGTGTGGCAGCACGGCCTGGATCCCAGGTTCCCCACTGGCTCCTGGTCTTGGCTGTCTGTCTGCCCCCACCTGCCCCACCCACTCCTACCACCCAGCCGGGATGGATGAGTCGCCTGCAGCTGACCAGGCTCTGAATGGCCGGGTAAATCGTGTCCCGGCCACCCATGCCTCAGCATGATCGGGGCACTGTTGCTCATCGTTGGCACAGAAGGACCTGGTGTCACTAGTTCCTGCTGCCCCTGCAAGGGCAGCCATGCCAGCCTGGCCCAGGTGAGAGGGGCAGGGGGCCAGGCACTCCTGACAGTCATCTGGTCCAGCCTGGGGGAAAGGGTGAGGTGGCCTCACCTACTTTGGAACCCTCGATTTTGATGTCTGTCCTCAGCTTTTTGGGACTCTGGGAGGAGCCCAGGAGGGGGTTTGGGGCGGGCAGCTTCCCCTGGCTGACGGGCTCTCGGTGCGGTTTGTGTCTCTGCAGAGTCTGGATCATGACGAGACCAGTGAGTCAGAGATGAAAAAGGCCTTAAACTCCTGCATTGTGGAAAATGGGCACCAGCTGGGGGCAGGTAGGGCTGAGGGCAGCGGAGGGGTGGCTGGGTAGGTTTTGGGGGTTTAGTAAGGCCTTGGTCAAGTATCTGCGCCAGGCCAGCCCTTGGCTTGGGGTGGGGGGACTCTAGCCTGAACTCCAGCGGGCTGAGAGGCTGCCAGGAGAGCAGCGTCATTCAGTAGAACTTTTGAAACACAGAGGAAAGTCGGGAGATCTCAGGTGGTAGTGAGCTCTCCCATTTCTAGAGGAAAGCAAGGAGAGGCTGAGGAATTTTTCTAAGCACTGAATAGGGTGGAGAGTGGGCTGATAAGCCAACTAGTATTTATGAAGCTGGCCATGAAGGGAAGCTGGGAAAATCAGCTCTGGTTGGAGCAGTAGGATATCCCCAGTAGGAGGTCAGGGAGGCTGGAGCAGTTAGGGAGGCCTTCCTGGAGGAGGTGGGAGGAAGGTTCAGGGAGGCTAAGCCCTTCTGGGAGGTCTCAGGCCCCTGTGGCTGCCACAGCTGACCACCCACCCATGCTGGTCACATGTTCCAGGTCCAGGCGATGGCCCCCCCGAGGTTGCCCAAACCTTCCAGGCACCAGATGCCCCCAGGCCTCGCCCCGTGAGTCTCTCCTTGCGGCTGCCCCACCAGCCAGTCACGGCTGTCACCCGAGTGTCTGACAGGTTCTCTGGGGAGACCTCAGCTGCGGCTCTATCACCCACGTCTGCTGCCACCCTGGGGGGCCTCAACCCGAGCCCCAGTGAGGTCGCCACGACCTGGACTCCCAGTCCTAGTGGTAGGAGCAGGACAGTGTGGCCTTGGGCGGACCTCCCCTTGGGATGGGAGCGGGAGGGCTGGGGCTGGGAAGGGGAAGTCGGTGGGTGACTTGGAAAACGAGGGACCAAGCCCAGCTCTGCCTCTGCCTGCCATGTCTGCCCCTTCCCTTAGCCCATCCTCCCGGGCTCCTGCCCAGAGATGCTGAGAAATAGCGTCATCCCCTGGTGGGGGCGACCGTGGCTTTTATTACAGGTGGAGGCCACAGTTGGAAGGTGGCTCTTGCCCTGCACATTGGCACTGTCCCCTCCCTCAAGACCCCAGGCTTGATGCAGCCTGTGGTCAGGCCTCTGTGCTGTGACCTGGCGGAGGTGGCACGGGCCTCTGTGGGACGGGTTTGGGAGCTGTGTTCGCCAGATACATGGCACAGGCCCTGAGTTCTGCGGTCTCAGGAGCAGGGCGGGGACAGCTGAAAAGACCTCTTTGACGTTGCTGCGAGTGCCCATCTTCCTTTCTCTTCCACTGTCACTGAGGCAGGGCTGGCTTAGCCCAGAGGGTTCGTTCATCCACGCAGTGATGCCGGGTCAGAGGAAGGGAGGCTGCGGCGGCCCTCCCTGGGTGGGGGGCGGGGTGTGTGTCACTTCTCTCCCTCTCTCTGTTCCACAGAGAAGAGTTCCTCTTTCACGAGGTCTGTGTCAAGCTCTGGCTACGGGGCAGTGACAGCCAGCAAACACAGCGACAGGTGGGTCAGGGCCCATGTTCCCGCGCAGTCGCCACAGCCCAGATGTCTTCTCTGCTTTGGATGCAGGTCGCCCAGGGGTTGGCGTCTCCACGGAAGGCTTGGGGCTGGATCTCTGGAGCACTGGGCGGCAGGGTTGGGGGAAGGTGTGAACAGGGAGTGGGGCAGTGGGGCTGGGTGGAGAGCTTCATTCGGAGAAACATGGCTACAGGCTGGTTTCTTTGTGGACCCTTCAAGTCAGTCAAAAGATTGGAGGAGGAGCTGGGCGCTGTAGCGCAGGCCTGGAATCCCAGCACTGTGGGAGGCCAAGGCTGTGGATCACCTGAGGTCAGGAGTTCAAGACCAGCCTGGCCAACGTGGTGAAACCCAGTCTCTGTAAAATTACAAAAATTAGCGGGGCATGGTGGTGGATGGCTATAATCCTGGCTACTCGGGGTGCTGAGGCGGGAGAATCACTTCAATCCAGGAGGCGGAGGTTGCAGCGAGCCAAGATTGCACCATTGCACTCCAGCCTAGGCAGTAAGAGTGAAATTCCGTCTCAAATAAATAAATAAATACAAAAATTAGCTGGGCGTGGTGGTGGATGCCTGTAATCCCAGCCACTTGGGAGGCTAAGGCAGGAGAATCACTTGAACCTGGGAGGTGGAGGTTGCAGTGAGCCGAGATGGTGCCACTGCACTCCAGCCTGGGTGACAGAGTGAGACTCTGTCTCAAAAAAAAAAAAAAAATTGGAGGAGGTGTCTCGGCTGGCAGGAGTGGGAGGACAGGAGCGTAGTCTTCTTCCATCCCAGCCCGCTGGGGTCCCTCGGAGCCGGGAACTTCCTCCCACGGGCTGTGGGCAGGGGCAGGTGAGCCGGGCCTTCCCTGTAGCACAGGCCTCTGCCTTCTGGCCAGTGGGACTGTAATTGGGAGTGGGGGTGGGGTAGCAGGCTTGGCTTTTTTTTTTTTTTTAATAATAAAAGGATAATTGTGACTTCCTGGCAAACTGTTTCAGAGGAAACAGAGAGATCTTATCTCATGGCGGTGGAGGCAGGGGGCCTGGCCCCACCGCGCTGGTTCTGGGCGCACCTCCTGCCCGAGGAGGGGCTCTCCTGTCCTTCCCAGGCACTGACACCTGCCACGGGGTGGTGATGTTCAGAGAGGGGCCCAGCGTCCCTCTTGAGTTGGGCCTATGGGCCAGGCCCGCTGGGCAGCACAGTTTGGAAAACCTGCCAAAGTGGCGGGGGTCCTGAGCAAAGGGGCTCCTCTCTGAGCGCCCACCATGGTGCAGCTGCCTGGTCACACTCAGTGGGATGGAGACCCTGGGGCCTGCTGAGCTAGTGACGGCTGCTGGCCCATGTCCCAACTCGGCGATTCTCTCCTCAGCCCGCCGCTGGTGACACCACCCCAGTCGCCCGTGTCCCCGCAGCCGCCAGCCACAACTCAGGTCCATCGGCCGGGGGAGCGTCGCAGGGAGCTGGTGAGGTCTCAGACGCTGCCCCGCACCTCAGGGGCGCAGGCCCGGAAGGCATTGTTTGAGAAGTGGGAGCAGGAGACTGCGGGCAAGTACGGACGCCCACTCGCAGACGGGGGAGGGGAAGGACGGACGCCCACTCGCAGACGGGGGAGGGGAAGGACGGACGCCCACTCGCAGACGGGGAGGGGAAGGACGGACGCCCACTCGCAGACGGGGGAGGGGAAGGACGGACGCCCACTCGCAGACGGGGGAGGGGAAGGACGGACGCCCACTCGCAGACGGGGGAGGGGAAGGACGGACGCCCACTCACAGACGGGGTGAGGGGAAGGACGGGCGCCCACTCACAGACGGGGGAGGGGAAGGACGGACGCCCACTTGCAGACGGGGAGGGGAAGGACGGACGCCCACTCACAGACGGGGGGAGGGGAAGGAAGGACGCCCACTCGCAGACGGGGGAGGGGAAGGACGGACGCCCACTCACAGACGGGGGGAGGGGAAGGACGGACGCCCACTCACAGACGGGGGGGAGGGGAAGGACGGACGCCCACTCGCAGACGGGGGAGGGGAAGGACGGACGCCCACTCGCAGACGGGGAGGGGAAGGACGGACGCCCACTCACAGACGGGGGGAGGGGAAGGACGGACGCCCACTCGCAGACGGGGGAGGGGAAGGACGGACGCCCACTCGCAGACGGGGGAGGGGAAGGACGGGCGCCCACTCACAGACGGGGGAGGGGAAGGACGGACGCCCACTCACAGACGGGGTGAGGGGAAGGACGGACGCCCACTCGCAGACGGGGGAGGGGAAGGACGGACGCCCACTCGCAGACGGGGGAGGGGAAGGACGGACGCCCACTCGCAGACGGGGAGGGGAAGGACGGACGCCCACTCACAGACGGGGGAGGGGAAGGACGGACGCCCACTCGCAGACGGGGGGAGGGGAAGGACGGACGCCCCCTCACAGACGGGGGAGGGGAAGGACGGACGCCCACTCGCAGACGGGGGAGGGGAAGGACGGACGCCCACTCGCAGACGGGGAGGGGAAGGACGGACGCCCACTCGCAGACGGGGGGAGGGGAAGGACGGACGCCCACTCACAGACGGGGAGGGGAAGGACGGACGCCCACTCACAGACGGGGGGAGGGGAAGGACGGACGCCCACTTGCAGACGGGGAGGGGAAGGACGGACGCCCACTCACAGACGGGGGGAGGGGAAGGACGGACGCCCACTCACAGACGGGGGGGGGAAGGACGGACGCCCACTCGCAGACGGGGGAGGGGAAGGACGGAGGCCCACTCGCAGACGGGGGAGGGGAAGGACGGACGCCCACTCGCAGACGGGGGAGGGGAAGGACGGACGCCCACTCACAGACGGGGGGAGGGGAAGGACGGACGCCCCCTCACAGACGGGGGAGGGGAAGGACGGACGCCCACTCACAGACGGGGAGGGGAAGGACGGACGCCCACTCACAGACGGGGGGAGGGGAAGGACGGACGCCCACTCACAGACGGGGGAGGGGAAGTACGGACGCCCACTCACAGACGGGGAGGGGAAGGACGGACGCCCACTCGCAGACGGGGGAGGGGAAGGACGGACGCCCACTCACAGACGGGGGAGGGGAAGGACGGACGCCCACTCACAAACGGGGGGAGGGGAAGTACGGACGCCCACTCACAGACGGGGGGAGGGGAAGTACGGACGCCCACTCACAGACGGGGGGAGGGGAAGTACGGACGCCCACTTACAGACGGGGGGAGGGGAAGTACGGACGCCCACTCCCAGATGGGGGTGCTCCCCCAGTGTACCCACACCCAGGCAGCGGCTGGGTGAGTGCTGAGGAGCCAGGTTCAGCCCTGTCCGCTTCCCCAGGACAAGATCTCTTGGGCAAGACACAAAGTTAGGGCTGGCCACAGGGCAGATTGGGGGAACCAGGGCTCCACTTATTGGGGGAAGAGGGCTGTGAGGCATGGGGCCGGGCCTGACGAGGGACCCTCTCTCCTCCTCCATTCTCGAGGCACCCTAGTGTGTCCCCAGTGCCCCCAGGCTTCCCTCACACCCATGTTCCCCATGGGTTGTGGCTCCTTTAGTTTCTGGGCATGACTGGGGACTGGACGGGGACTGAGATTCCTGGTGGGAGCTGGGAGGGCCAGCGTGGGGTTGGCCTCGCCTGAGGACTGCAGAGGTGATGCCCTTGGACCGAATGCTTTGCAGCCCACTACCAGGCCTTGAGAGACGGGTCCCTGGGCTCCAGCCGCCTCTGCATATTCAGCCTGTCTTCGCGTCAGTTCCTGGTCTTGATGCCAGCTGTGTGCAGGGTGTGGCTCAGACCTTGTGGGATAATGAAGATGACAGCCAGTCCCTGCTCAACTCTAGTGATGGAGGCCAACTCAGGACGTGTCCCCACTTACCCCAAACAACCTGGTCCCGACCGTTAGGGACTGTCCTTGGGGCCCAGAAGAGGAAATCATCCCTCCTGGCTAGGAAGGAGCCATCAGGGAAGGAGCCCCTCCATTAGGAGGGTGCTCAGAAGAGGCGGGGGAGGAAGGAACATGGAAAGGAGTTCCAGGCAGAAGGCAGGACTTGGGGCTCTGTGGGTGGGCCAGGGTCTTCTGTCTCAGGATTCCCAAGGGACCCCTGCTTCCTGGGGTGGGAAGTAGACAGGGGACCTAGAGGGTGGTCCGGGTGAGGGTGGTCCCACCGCATACCATCAAAGGAGGCTGTGTGGCTGGTGTATGGGGCCGTGCTGTGGACATGGGCACAGCTGAGCCTGCGTGCTGCCAGCATCTCTCCTGGGTGAGCAGAGCGAGCAGGGGCCTCCTCCCTGGGGGTGCAGGGACGGTCTCCCCTGTCCTGGACCCGCAGTGGGAGATGGTGGCTGGAGGCCCCCTCAGCAGGCCTGCGCTTTCTCTACAGGGGGAAAGGCGAGGCCCGGGCCCGGCTGAAGCGATCGCAGAGCTTCGGCGTGGCCAGCGCCAGCAGCATCAAGCAGATCCTGCTCGAGTGGTGCCGCAGCAAGACGCTGGGCTACCAGGTGAGCCAGGCTCCCTTCCGGCTGCTGGGAACCCCCCCCCGCTGCCCGCCAGAGGCCTGACCAGGCATTGCCCCTGTCCTCATTCTCCGGCCTGGTCAGGAGCCTGCTGAGGCTGGAGTTAAGGGATGGGAGCCACAGTCATCATGCCTTCCCAGTGGGCGCCTGACTGCCCGCGGCGTGTGCTGAGAAACTCCAGGCATCTGTGTCTGGGCCCCGCGCTGACCACACTCCCCTCCCATAGCACGTGGACCTGCAGAACTTCTCCTCCAGCTGGAGTGATGGCATGGCTTTCTGCGCCCTGGTGCACTCCTTCTTCCCCGACGCCTTCGACTACAACTCCCTGAGCCCCACGCAGCGGCAGAAGAACTTCGAGCTGGCCTTCACCATGGCCGAGTGAGTGTGGTGGCTCCTGCTGGCTGCCAGCCCCAGCCCAGTCCCTGAGCCCAGCTGTTTTCCCGGGGGGGCATGGGGCGAGTGGATTGTGGGGCAGCTGTCTGCAAAGCTGAAGGACCCCAAGGCCATGTGGTCTGTCTACCTCTTGAGCAGATGGGAAGACTGAGCCTGGAGAGGGATGTTCCGAGTCACACAGCACTCAGTGGGGGAGGGGACTCTGTTCCTGGGATACCTGCCCTCTTTGCTGGGTGCCCAGCTTCTGGGGTGTACTCTGGGAGACCTGCCACAGACCAGGCATGAAGGGCAGCCGGATGGGGTCCCCCAGAGCTCAGAATCTGTCCTCTCTGGACTGATGCAGAGATGCTATTGCTTGCCTGACCCACAGCGGCCAGTTAGCAAGAAATTGATTACTCTCCGGGCCACTTAAAAGGAGATTTTTAATTAGCCAGGCATGGGGGTGTGTGCCTATAGTCCCAGCTACTTGGGAGGCTGAGCAGGAGAATTGCTTGAACCCGGGAGGCGGAGGTTAAAGTGAGCTGAGATCAAGCCACTGTACTCCAGCCTGGGTGACAGACTGAGACTCTGTCTAAAAAACAAAAAGGAGATTTTGCTTCCAATCAGATTTTCCTTCCCTAAATCATGTTCTGGCATTGATTGTGAAATTGCTTCCTGCTTAGGTCCCACTCCTGGGGTGAGGATGGGGATGGCTCTGGGCTCAGGAGGCACATGGAAATCGAGTTTGGGATTTGGTTATTGGCTGAAGGCCTCAGAAGAGGTGGCAAAGTCAGGTCTGTCTGCCGGGGCTCCAGCGGGGCACAGGGGCACAGTCAAAAACTGGGCGAGGAGAGTTTCATACAGGGACTCTTGACGAAGGCGTGGGCAGGAATGAGGTACAGGGCCAGGCCCTGAGCAGCAGCCTCGGGAGAACAGCAGTGTGTGGTCAGCAGCCCATGGCCTGGGTGGAGAGGATGGTCTGATGAGGGCCGTGCTCGGGCAAATGGTTGCAGTCAGCTCGCTGTGACCTGGCAGGGAGGCAGCTATGGGATGTGTGCCCAACCTCACTCCCCTCCTGCCTCACACCAGGGCCTCTTGGGGAATTAACCCAGCAGGAAGACAGAGGGCCAGGAGCCGTGGCTGTGGTTCATCCCGGCCCCCAGTGCAGGGATTAGGGTGCAGATGAGTGGTGTTTGGGGCTGCCCAATGCTAAGCTCTCTGAAGCTCAGAGAGAAGTAAGGCCATCCCCGAAGCCGAGCCTTCTGGAAGGCGCGTTTGCTGTTCTGTCCCTGACTTTGTGCCCGCTGGCATCAGCCTCTGAACGTTGGTCTGCAACTGACCATGTCTGTTTCTGCTCTGGGTCCTCAGTGCCCACATTTAAGAGCCGTCCTCACCGAGCAGGGTGCAGTGGCTCATGCCTGTAATCCCAGCACTTTGGAAGGCCGAGGTGGGTGGATCACCTGAGGTCGGGAGTTCAAGACCAGCCTGTCCAACATGGAGAAACCTTGTCTTTACTAAAAATACAAAATTAGCCGGGTGTGGTGGCAGATGGCTGTGATCCCAGCTACTAAAGAGGCTGAGACAGGAGAACTGCTTGAGCCCAGGAGGCAGAGCTTGCATTGAGCCGAGATCATGCCATTGCACTCTAGCCTGGGCAACAAGAGTGAAACTCTGTCTGGAAAAAAAAAAAAGAAAAAAAAAGAGTGGTCCTCATGGGCTTGTTGGGTTGAAGGAGCCTCACCCCAGGCCTCACCTGCCTTCCCTACTCCTTTCCCGGCCCAATCTTCGGGCCTCGGCCCCGGCCCACCTCCCCGGACCCTGAGCCTGGCCAGGGAAGGAACCAAAGCCAGGGTGTCTTGTGATCCACACGTGGTATTGTAAGTCTCGCTTTGACCTGAGACAGCCGCCCCTCTTTGGAGCAGCCACTCTCACTCTGGGGGCAGAATTGAGACACTGGCTCTGAGCTCTCGGTCTGAGTTTTTGGAATCTTGGTATCAGCCCTGTTGGGTTGCCTTGGATGACACGCTTGGACTCAGACCCCTGGGGTCACAAGAACTCCTTGTATACTTGAAAAGCCTTTCTGTCTTGGCTGCTTGGGATCAGCTGTCATCCTAATTGCAGAAACAGCTCTGGCCCAGCGTGTTGTGCAACTGGGTCCAGACGATGGGGAGGTGGAGCCAAGGCGAGTGCGTGGTGCGGGGAGCAGGCAGCTCCCGAGGACGGGGCCCAGCTGCCAAAGCCCAGATGGGGCACCTGGAACAACAACCAGACTGTCAGAGTATGCAGGGCCAGGGCTTTGGGGCACACACCCCAGCACCCACCCCAGCGGAGAGGCCACACTGTCTTTCAGGGTTCTTTGTTCATTGTCTGAGTCCAGTGTGGTGCCCGCTTACGTCCTGGCCACCTCGGTCACCCTCCGCCCTGGACCAGGCTAGGCTGTGGCAGGGAGAGAGAGGATGCCGCGGGCCATGGGATGGTGGCCCCGTGCCCCAGCCTGCAGGGAACACAGCTCCCCTTGGCAGCCAGAGCCAGAGCGACTCCAGGCGGTGCTTCCCCAGCACGAGGTCTGGGTCCAGGGAGCCTCTACACTCCAAACAGATGTTTCTGCTATTCCCAGCTTGGTGGTATGAGGGGGAGGTGGCGGCCAAGGCTGGTCCAGGTTTTGCCTGCTGCCTTCCCGGAGCACACAGCAGGGTAAAATCTCCGTCCTAGCCTCCCTGTGGCCGGAGCCTGCTCTGGCTGTGGAGCCGGGCAGGGAGGATGGGTCTGCTGAAGCTGCTGAGATGAGTTCTTGCTTTTCTGCTGACTCGAGGGGGCGGGAAGAGGTGTCCAGCGCAGGCCTGTGCCAGGGTGGGGGGTGGGGGTTTGCTCAAAGCCTGGGAAGGCGCCTCCCCTCATGACTCATCACAAGATTATCTCCCGAGTACTGGGGGAGAGGACTGGGAAGACTGTCTCGCTTGCCTGGGGCCTCTTGGGGGGACGGCAGCTTGGATCACCTCCTTTCCTAGACAATAGGCTGCTTAGAAGAGCTGGCGAGAAACAGCAGGGACACCTGCCTAAGGATGCTGGCTGTCATGTCCTCACCCACATTCCTGCAGCAAAGGCTGAGCAGACATGTGCTGCTGAAAGCCACCCAGGGTGTGCAGGCAGCAGGACCACAGAGCTGAGAAGGGACCACAGGGCCGAGAAGGGAGCACAGGGCTGAGAAGGGAGCACAGGGCCGAGAAGGGAGCACAGGGCCGAGAAGGGAGCACAGGGCCGAGAAGGGAGCACAGGGCCGAGAAGGGAGCACAGGGCCGAGAAGGGAGCACAGGGCCGAGAAGTGATCACAGGGCAGAGAAGGGAGCACAGGGCCGAGAAGGGAGCACAGGGCCGGGAAGTGATCACGGGGCCGAGAGGGGACCACGGGGCCGAGAGGGGAGCACGGGGCCGAGAGGGGACCACGGGGCCGAGAAGGGAGCACGGGGTTGAGAAGGGAGCACGGGGCCGAGAAGGGCAGCCTGGGGGCAGGCAGGGTGGGACGGGAGGAGCATGGGGTCTGATAAAGGCAACCTCTGGAAGGGAAAGGAGGACACAGGTCCCCAAACCACGGGTTCCCCTTGCAGGAGAAAGGAAACATTTCCGCCAGCAAGCGCCTTAAAGGCATGAAGATGCATCAGTGACCTTTGGAATAAAAGTGGTGTGTGCTTCCCCTCCCCGACCCGCACCTGATGATTTAATGGTCTCAGAGATTCCCTGCGGCCTAATCTGTGTGAGTGATGCGGTGCTGACAGCGCAGCGAGCTTCCTTTGCCTCACAGGTGTCCGGGATCTGGAATGAGTGAGGACCAGCCCCTTTTATGGAAGACACCTGACCCTTCTGCACCCGTCCCCTCCACCTCCTCGGAGGCAGAGTGCAGGACGTGCAGCCCCAGCCTTCCCACTTGCCCTGTGGGGAATGTGTCCTGCTCTCGGGTTTCGCTGGAGCAGAAGGGGCTTCCAGGCTATTTGTAGTGCCCATGTGTCTCTGTCTAAAACCAGATAGGAGGTACTAGTCCGATTCCTGGCATCCTTGCCTGCCTTTAGAGCAGGCATAAAAAAATAAAAATAACCCCCAGACCCCTCCTCCACCTCCTTTCCAGGCCAGCCCTGTGATAGCTGAAGCTCGCGACAGAGAGTAGGAGAAACGCTTTCCATTTTTTCCCCACCTGACCGATGCGGGGTGCAGGTAAAGCCACTTTAAAAATGGTAGTCAGGATTGGCCGGGCCCTGGGCTCATGCGTGCAGTCCGATCCCGGCACTTCGGGAGGCCAAGGCGGGTGGATTGCTTGAGTTTAGGAGTTTGAGACCAGCTTGGGCAACGTGGCCAGACTCTGTCTTTACAGAAAATACAAAAAATTAGCTGGGTGTGGTGGTGTGCACCTGTGGTCCCAGCTGCTTGGGAGGCTGAGGTGGGAGGCAGGTGCTTTTTTTTTCTGTTTCTTTTTTTTTTTAAGATGAAGTTTTGCTCTTGTTGCCCAGGCTGGAGTGCAATGGAGCAATCTCAGCTCCCTGTAACCTCCGCCTCCCAGATTCAATCGATTCTCCTGCCTCAGCCTCCCAAGTGGCTGGGATTATAGACGCCTGCCACCACGCCCGGCTGTTTTGTACTTTTAATAGAGATGGAGTTTTACCATGTTGGCCAGGCTGGTCTCAAACTCCTGATCTTAGGTGATCCACCCGCCTCGGCCTCCCAAAGCGCTGAGATTACAGGCACGAGCCACTGCACCCGGCTAATTTTTGTATTTTTAGTAGAGATAGGGTTTTGCCTCATTGCCAGGCTGGTCACGACCTCCTGACCTCAGGGGATTTGTGGAAGGCAGGTGCTTTTGAGGGTGTGTTGTGAGCCGTGTCTCCAAGACGGAGGATGATCCCTGCCTATGGGATGGAGAATTTGGAGCTCTCAGGGAAAGAAGTCGGTGAGGCGCGAAGGTGGCAGGGGGAAGAAAAGAGGGAGCCAGGAGATGGTGGTTGCGTGTTGCATATTGTGACACCCCCACTCCCCTAGGAACTGCATATTCTCCTGCGCTCAACTTAGCAATACCAACAGTGGGTACAAATGGACCCTGGCCCAGTGCCCTGGTTGCCTGTGGTGGAAGCCAGTGATCTGGGCAGTGGAGGGTGACACAGGACATGGCCTCCACTCCCATCCTAGCTGCCACCCTGGTCTTGAAGACTTGGTGCCAGGGCAGGGGCCACGGGTCATTATCAGAGGGTAAAGACAGTCTCTAGAATGAAGCGGGGGTCAGCTGGCTCTCCTCTGCGGAGGGTGAGGAGCACCTTGAACATGCCAGCAATTCTGAGGGCTTCCTATGAAGTGGGTGTCACGGCAACAAGACCTGGCTCAGAGGAGTGCGTCCTAGGTGTCCTCTGTGGGGACAGTTAAGGAACCAGAGCTGTTTGGTTCAGAGAAAGACATGAAAGCAAGGTTTTCTTCTGGATGTGAAGGGTTCTTTCATGGGGGGAAAGTTAGACTGAGAATAAATAGCCTTGTGGGACCAGCAGGTAGAAGGTACACACAGGCAAAAATAGCGTAAGAAATGTCAGAGGAACTTTCTCGTGCTCACAGCATCTGCAGAGGGCTCTGAGCTGTCCTTGGAGGAAATTGGGTCCCGTTTCCCTGGCCCCTGAGATGAACAAGCTGAGGTAGGGCCTTTATAGAGGTGATTGGTGCTTCTGATGGGGATGTTTGGATGGATGGAGGTCCTGGAGTCCTCATGCTGTCCCCAGTTAACATGTGGGACCACTGATGCCACTGCTGTCAGGGCTGATAACCTGGCCATGTGCTCAGCCTGTTCCCACACACCTGGGATCCTCCAAATAGGCCTGGGAGAGGAGGTGCTCCACCTGTGTGGCAGGTGAAGAGGAGGGCGTCAGGGGCAACAGGATCACTCAGGAAGGTGAACCCAGGTCCCCAGCTTCTCTGAACTCAGGCTTTCTCTCTCTCTCTTTCTTTATCTGCCCTTCTTTCTTTCTTTCTTTCTTTCTTCTTTCTTTCTTTCTTTCTTTCTTTCTTTTTCTTTCTTTCTCCTTCCTTCCTTCCTTCCTTCCTTCCTTCCTTCCTTCCTTCTTCTCTCTCTTTCTTTCTCTCTTTCTTTCTTTCTTGCTCTGTCACCCAGGCTGGAGTGCAGTGGTTTGATATCAGCTCACTGCAGCCTCTGCCTCTCGGGTTCAAGTGATTCTCCTGCCTCAGCCTCCTGAGTAGCTGGGATTATAGGCACGCGCCACCACGCCCAGCTAATTTTTGTATTTTTGTAGAGACATGGTTTCACCATGTTGATCAGGCTGGTCTCGAACTCCTGACCTCAGGTGATCTGCCCACCTCGGCCTCCCAAAGTGCTGGGATTTACAGGTGTGAGCCACTGCGCCCAGCCCAATTTTTGTATTTTTTAGTAGAGATGGGGTTTCACCATGTTGGCCAGGCTGATCTTGAATTCCTAACTTCAAATGATCCACCCACCGCAGCCTCCCAAAGTGTTGGGATTACAGGCATGAGCCACTACGCCCGGCCTGAACTCAGATTTTCAATGCTTTATCGTTGACAAAGCACCTTTGCATGCCTGCTGGCATCAGAGGGCCGACTTCCCTGACATGGAGCCCTGGCCTGGCCTGTCCCAGGGAGAAAGGGTGCCCTCTCATCGGGCCAAACTCACTCACCACCCCACAAAGCCTGTTGGATTCCCTTATAGGCCACCCACTGCAACCCCAAGGGGGAGGTGGGGAGGGGATCCACGACAGATGTCTCCATTTCGCTGTGACAGTTGGTTTCTGACAGGAGGCCTGGCAGCCAGCCAGCACAGCAGAGCAGGGCTGTGGGTAATGTTACAGCCTTTGTCTCTGGAGCACACAGCTGCGTGAGTCCTGGTAGAAAGTGCTGAGTGCGTTGTGCCAAACTGGGGTGGGTTAGAGGAGTCTTGCTCGCTCACAGGGGACTCCCCTCTGGCTGGGATCTCTGGGGAACAAGATGCATAAAGACACATTGTGGAATCACAACCTCCCAACAGGCCCACTGGGAGGGACAGCAGAGCTGGTATAGAGCTGGTATTCCAATTTTCTTTTTTTTCTTTTTTTCACACGCAGGCAGGAGTGCAGTGGTGCAATCTTGGCTCACTGCAACCTCCACCTCCCAGGTTTAAGCAATTCTCCTGCCTTAGCCTCCCAAGTAGCTGGGATTACAGGCGCCCACCACCACGCCCGGCTAATTTTATGTTTTTAGTAGAGACATAAAAACCATTGACCATGTTGGCCAGGCTGGTCTCGAACTCCTGACCTCAGGTGATCTGCCCGCCGAGATTACAGGCATGAGCCACTGTAAGGAAATGGGCACAGAAGGTGAAGCAGTTGGAAGAGTCAGAGTTTGAACTCGACTATTTAGACTTCACATTCAGGCCTTTTCTCTGTGATCCACCCTGCTTCTTAAAGCGAGGCATGATCATCAAAACGGCAACAAGAATGAACTGTGACTTTTTTTTTGTTTTGGTGTTTTTTTCTGAGACAGGGTCTGGCTCTGTTGCCCAGGCTGGAGTGCAATGGTGCGATCCGGGCTCACTGCAGCCTCCACCTGCTGGGCTCAAGCCATCCTCTCACCTCAGCCTCGAGTAGCTGGGACTACAGGTGCGTACCACCATGCCTGGCTAATTTTTGAAATTTTTGTAGAGACGGGATTTTACTGCGTTGTCCAGGCTGGCCTCAAACTCCTGGGCTCAAGTGATCCTCCCGCCTCGGCCTCCCAAAGTGCTGGGCTGACAGACATGAGCCACCTCGCCCAGCCTAATCTTGAACATTTATTAGCTCTTTCGATGTGCCCTTTGCGATGCCACCTGTCTTGCATGGGTTTACGATCTTCATGCCACACTTTTGAGGTGGATATAATTCACAGATGGAGAAATTGAGGCCTGGAGAAATGAAGTATGTTGCCCAAAGATATATGGCCTGTAAGCGGTGGAGCTGGGGTTTGAACCCTGACAGGCACTTATTGATGGAAAGAAAAACAAAAGACTGGGGCCCCCTGGAGCTACAAAAGTGCACAGAGCTGCTGAAGGAAGGGCGCTGACAACTGGACCAAGTGCGATCGTTTTTGACTTTTTTGTTCTGCCTGATAATGTCAGGCCGGCTCCATCTAGAGCCCAGGGGAAACAGGCGTACTGTGAGCAGAGTCGGAGGGGGCGGGGCCGCGGGGCTGGGCGTTCCACAGGCCGTCTCCTGTTGCTTCAGGACCCGGTGCTGAGATGCTCAGGGCGATGTGTCTTGACTGTTGATGTTCCTCTTCCCACGGCCATGAGGCCTTCACCCTCCCTCTGAGCCCCAGTGAAAGGCCACAATGTATACATGAGTCTAGACCAGTGAGCCAAAGTTAAACCCGTACTTCCCACGCTAGGAGGCAGGGGGCCCTGGGGGGTAAGGGGGGTGGCAGAGATTTTAAGCAATCTTTTAAAGTGCCAGTTATGACTCGGTAGTGATTGTAAAATCACTTCAGTGCTTCCTGACCAGCATTTTAAAGAGGCGGAGTTGGGGAGGGGCACGGGAGAGAAATAACGTGAACTATCACGGAGAAAATGCAGGCAGTAGTAAAGGTAAGGATGTGAAAGTTTATTTTCGCATACGTGTGTACCTGTGCTGAATCATAATAAAAATATCTTCCTTACTGTAGGTCATGGTAAAAAAAAAAAAAGTCAGCTGGGTGCACAGGCTCATGCCTGTAATCCCAGCACTTTGGGAGGCTGAGGTGGGTGGATCACGAGGTCAGGAGATCCTGGCCAACATGGTGAAACCCTGTCTCTACTAAAATACAAAAAATTAGCCGAGCATGGTGGCGCGTGCCTGTAATCCCAGCTACTCAGGAGGCTGAGACAGGAGAATCGCTTGAACCTAGGAGATGGAGATTGCAGTGAGCCGAGATCACACCACTGCACTCCAGCCTGGGTAACAGAGCAAGACTCCGACTCAAAAAAAAAAAAAAAAAAAGGTCTAAAAGCACTTTTAGGAGGCAAATGGGTAAATTTATTTTTTGCTTTATTAGTTTTATACTTATTTATTTATTTGAGACAGATTCTTGCACTGTCGCCCAGGCTGGAGTGCAATGGTGCCATCTCTGCTCACTGCAACCTCCGCCTCCCAGGTTCAGGCAATTCTCCTGCCTCAGCCTCCCGAGTAGATGGGACTATAGGTGCACGCCACCACGCCCAGCTAATTTTTGTATTTTTAGTAGAGATGGGGTTTCACCATGTTGGCCAGGATGGTCTCGATCTCTTGACCTCGTGATCCGCCCGCCTTTTGTATTTTTAGTAGAGATGGGGTTTCACTGTGTTGGCCAGGCTGGTCTCGAACTCCCAACCTCGTGCTCTGCCTGCTTCGGCCTCCTAAAGTGCTAAGATTACAGGTGTAAGCCACCGCACCTGACCTAGTTTTACATTTATTTTAATAACGCACGCTGACTTTCTGTATACTATTGATATTTACTTTTTTTTTTTTGAGACGGAGTTTCGCTCCACTGCCCAGGCTGGAGTGCAGTGGC
This sequence comes from Aotus nancymaae, assembly GCF_030222135.1. Lineage (NCBI taxonomy): Eukaryota > Metazoa > Chordata > Mammalia > Primates > Aotidae > Aotus > Aotus nancymaae. The sequence goes on along the minus strand of NW_026988430.1, from coordinate 1,198,027 downwards.
ACAGTAGTTTCCCCTCTTGGGTCCATGCAGTTCTCCTGTCTCAGCCTTCCTAGTAGCTGGGATTACAGGCGTGCGCTACCACGTCCGGCTAATTATTTTTGTGTTTTTAGTAGAGACGGGGCTTCACCATATTGGTCAGGCTGGTTGCGTGACCCTTCTGCCCCAGCCTCCCAAAGTGCTGGGATTACAGGCGTGAGCGAGGACACCCAGCCTACTTTTTTTTTTTTTGACCAGGAGAAATAACTTTATTTGGACTGAGAGCTGGAGAATGAGAATAGGACCTGACACAGTATATTGGGCTAAGGAGGAGAGGTGAGGTTCCAAAATGGCAGTCAAAGCTCATCTATCAAACGGACTCTACTTCCCAGCAACCTTGCAGTTAGTGCAACCAACAAAAGGCCTGCTGGGGAATGTATTTGCCACTAAGTTCTCCAAGCATGCCAACATTACAAAAAAGATAGAGATTCTTCATCATAATGAAATTTCCACAAACCCCTCAATCACAAGTATTATAAGAGGAAGTAAAAATCACATTTTACAGATCTCAAACTTGTCTTCAACATTTAGTTCATCATCTTCAAAAAAATAGCTCCCCTGCTAAACTCATTAGCTATATGATCTATCCCAGGAGCAAGAGGACGGCCATGCCATGGCAATCCTCTTCCCATTTTCCCTAGCCACTCAGGGCTGAACAGCAGGGTGAGGCTCAGGTGGGGGTGGGGGAAGGGAGCACAAGGGCTACTTTCCCCCAGTATAACATGGCATCTGAAGCTTGATGGGAGAGCAGAACTGGTGAGACTTGAGGGCAGGGTCCAGGGCCTGTATTCAGTCAGAGTCACTGCTGGAAGAGGAGGAGGAATGCTTGCCATGCTTGTGGTGCTTGTGGTGCTTGTGCATCTTTTTATGAGCTTTCTTCATTTTCTTGTGCATCTTCTTGTCCACTATCACTGTTGGTCCAACCATGCCAGGAGCCAAGGGATTCACAGGAGGCATTCCAGGGGCAGGGGGTGGGTATGGAGGAGGGTAGGGACCAGAGGGTTGGCATCCTGGATACCCTGGCTGTGGCACAGGAAGAGGGGGCCCACATGGCGGGGGGAAACTGGATTGTAGTGGGGAGCTCCTGGAGGAGGAGGATAAGGGCCTGGGGGAAAGGATGGATTGACAGGTGGTGTGTGGGCAGGACTGGAACTTCCAGGGCACCCGATGTTGGGGGGATATGGATTTGGCCCTGGCTGCCCAGCATTGGGGTTCCACATGTTTAAGTGTGTCCTCCACCCTTTCCACCACCGTCTGGGCTTGACGCATTCTCCTTCCCAACCTACTTTTTTTGTTTTAACTTAAATGTAGTCTTACTTAAAATTTAAATACAATATGCCAGGTACTGTGGCTCACCTGTGCCTGTAATCCCAGCTGCTCAGAAGGCTTTGTGATGGCTTGAGGCAGACGTTCAAGACCAGTCTGGGTAACATAGTGAGACCCTCATCTCTACAAAACTATTTTTTAAAAACTAGCTGGGCTGGGCATGGTGGCTGATGACTGTAATCCCAGCACTTTGGGAGGCCGAAGCAGGTGGATCACCTGCAGTCAGGAGTTCAAGACTAGCCTGGCAAACATGGTGAAACTTCGCCTCTACTAAAAATGCACACACAAAAAATTAGCCGGGCATGGTGGTGGACACGTGTAATCCCAGCTACTCAGGAGGCTGAGGCAGGAGAATTGCTTGAACCTGGGAGGTGGAGGTTTCAGTGAGCCAAGACTGTGCCACTGTACTCCAGCCTGGGCAACAAGAGCGAAACTCTGTCTCAAAAACAAAACAACAATAACAAAAAACTAGCTGGGCATGGTGGTGTGTGTCTATCCCAGCTACTTGGGAAGACAAGGCGTGAGACTCACTTGAGCCCAGGAGGTCAAGGCTGCAGTGAGCTAGGATCATACCATTGTACTCACACCTGGGCAACAGAGCAAGACCCTGTCTCTAAAAAATAAAAGCCAAATTAAATAATGTAAGTCTACTTAAAATGAAAATATTAATTATATAGGGAGGACATGATGGTGATGGGCTGCTTATCAATCTGGGAGTTTGGAAATACTGCATTGGAGCCAGTGGGTCCAAAGGTTCTGCCAGGTTATCGGAATTCCCTGCTGGTCTCGAACTCATGACCTCAGGTGATCCATCTGCCTTGGCCTCCCAAAGTGCTGGGATTACAGGCATGAGCCACCATGCCTGGCCCAGCTAGATTTTATAAAATAGTTTCGTAGAGATGGGGGTCTCATTATGTTACCCAGACTGGTCTTGAATGTCTGCCTCAAGCCATCACAAAGCCTCCTGAGTAGCTGGGATTACAGGCGTGAGCCACTGCTCCCGGCCCAAACTGGTTTTCAAATTGGGGTGGGACACCAAGGGAAAAAAAAAAGAAAATAAAGAGGGGGGACCTCTGGCTGCAGGCTGAGTTCTGTCCCCTGTCGCGGCTGTGGGGCCAGACCGCCATTCTGACAGGGCTTGTGTATTTCAGGAATCTGGCCAACTGTGAGCGCCTCATCGAAGTGGAGGACATGATGGTGATGGGCCGCAAGCCAGACCCCATGTGTGTCTTCACCTACGTCCAGTCTCTGTACAACCACCTGCGTCGCTTCGAGTAAAGCCCCTGGGCCTGGAGAGTCAAAGAGCAGCCCCAGGAAGAGGCCATGGGTCCGCGTGCCCCAGCGGCCTTGCCGTTTGGCATGAGCGAGCTGTTTGTTCTGTGGCGTGTGACCGCACTCCTCTTCAAGACCAGCTGTGTTACTGATTAAAAGTACCGCTGAGCTCTGCTCTGACAGTGCTGATCACAGCCAAGGGCTCAGAGGAAAGGGAAAAATTATGAGAGAGAGAGGAATTGGTGCTAAGTAATGATCTTCCTAAAGCAATGCTTGTCTTTATAGATTCCGGAATGTAACCTACCATGTTCCCTCTGGTGAATTCGATACATCGGCTTTACAGGGTTACATTGATTACCAAGTGTTCTTTTTAAATCAAAATACCGAGAGTTTTTTACTTCCTCACGCGATTGTAGGTTACTCTTCTCCCTCTGGGCCACTGCCAAGCAACAGACCACTTAATCAGCAGCTTGACAAAGACGACCGGCCGCAAGTCTTGGGAAGGAGCAGTTTAATCACTCCCAAGTCCTGGGCGACAGATGACCTTCAAGTCACCTCCACTCTCCCGGGAGATGGGAAGGCTCTCCCCTTGGTCCCAAAGTGATCCTGTTTTTCCCAGGGGGCCCGCAAGTGTTTGGCTAAGCACAGGCTCTTGGGAAGTTTGTGATTTGGAGGAAGGATAAGCCCTTTGTGCTGAGAAAGAGGGTTTTTATTCACATCTCTTTTAGGGGATTTGCTGCAGATATTTATAAAAAGTAACTCCCTCTGTGCCAGTGACCCATTTGTACATAAAAAAGATGTGCTGAAATTTGCTTGGGGTTTGTTATTTCTGTTTGGGAGAAGGGAGTTCTGCGAATAAGAGGCTCTGTACACCTTCCAAGTGAATATCCACAGAAACCCCACCCCGTTTCTGCACTTAAATCGCTTGCCTGGAAAGTTGAAGACGACATTCACTGTCAGCTCTGAGCCCGCCTCTCTCCTAGCTCCGTGGTGCAGAAGGAGCGTCAGCAGACTCCCGTTGAGGTCTGTCCTCTGGCCGTAGGCTGCAGTGTTTGTGAGAAACAGTGGCCTAAGACAGCAGGGTTTGGGATGGGCCCGCACTTGGAGGAAGCCCATCAAGGAACGTTGGTTTATTTTCACAGCTGTTTGGTGGTAGGATTTACATAGAAACATCTTGAGATTCTATAAAGCTCCAGCCATTAGCTTATTTTCAGCCAAGAATCCTTGTATAATTGGGTTGGATTTTAGCCATGCACGTCTAAAACGTCTCTTTAAGGTGCGAGTGTGTGTCTTCATCTCATGCAGCGGGCTCTCAACACCAGTGCCTTTCCGGGGTTCCATGTGTCCCTTGTGTGGCATATTGGGGGCAGGCAGGAGATCCCTGGGGGTGTCAGGAGGAACATGGCAGAGCCTGCGGGTGGCTGAGCGGTGTTCTCTGTGGATTGGTTGACTCAGGCTGCCATCCTGCCTTTCTCCCGGATTCCGCCACACTGGAAGCCATTCCCTTGCTAGCCCTCTTGTCTCTTGCAGGCGTTGGGAGGTGAGCCCTATTATTAGCAGAGACACATAACTGAAGCTTAGGGTTTCAAACCTAAAGCCAATCTGGTAACACAAGAGCTCTGTAAAAATCGTGGGTATATGTTACTGAGTACTCGCACACATTAAATAGAGCTCTCCCGAGTCGCAGACATGGCCATACACTCTGCATGAAACACAGCAGATCCTGCCAGAATAAAGATCCATTTCTTTTAAACTTTAGGAATGGTGTCCTCTACAGACTCGAGATCTTAAAGTCGTTCCATGATGCTCTTGCCTGAGGTCTTTGTTGGGAGTGGGGGGTGAGGGATCTTATGATTTTTTAGAGTTTATGAGTTTTGAACTTGATTACCTCTAAGACAAAGTGTGGGAGGAAAATCCAAGAGGGTTTCACAATCCTGAGACATTTGGAAACCACCATTTTAGATCGGGGTTACGTGAAAGTTCCACGTTGGGTGAAATTCCATTTCATCTTGTTTTCTACCCTGGAACGGAGAATTTCACATCTTTTTTCCCTTTCTTGAGAGAATTATTTCTTGGAGCTGCCCGTAAGAGTCTTCTGTTTTTCCAGAGGAGATTCCTTCACCTGGATTTTGTTAAAACGTGTGAAGTCTGATCAAATTGCTTTGTGTGTGTGTGTGTGTTTCTCTGAAGTGAATGTTTCACCAGAGCCTCGATGGGTTTCAGCTTATCCGACAGCTGATGAATATTTTTCAAGGCCAGGGAGTGCCTATAAGCACTTTCTGAATATGATATAGCACATGCTGGTTAGAGGAGACCGCACAGGCCAGGTGTGTGGGGAACAGTTTGTTAAAGCCAATGAGTTTCGCAAATGTGCTAGATGAGGAAAAGTTCTCAGCTTTCCCAGCTGCAGTGATCAGGACTCTGTAACTGGAGACCAGTGTGAGAGAAGATTTTATTCTCTGCCATCACCACCAGGCCTATAGGACTGCAGGCAATTCAGAAGACTAGAAATGCTGGTTCAGTTGGTCAGTTTGGGGTGGGACATCTTACCAACCCAGCAGAGCCAGCTCTGGCTTGGGTTTCTCAGCTGGTGACAGGTGACTGACTCATTCTGATGAGATGATCGTGCCCGTGGACGTGGCCCACTTGACTTATTTATCTCCCTCTTTTAGCTGTGCTCTCGCGACCACGTGATCTGCTGAATGCTAAGTGGACCCAGTATGGTTATTTCTGAGCCATTTTATCTCTCTCACTTTTGAAGTTTGGATTGGGCATGCTTTCAGAGCTTTTGATCTCTTATCTCTTGGTACTTGGACTTGCTTTGACACCAAACAGCCCTCATAGTCTTTTGAAAGAGCACATTAAAAATCCCTAGGCTGGGCATGGTGGCTCATGCCTGTAGTCTCAATACTTTAGGAGGCCGAGACAGGACGAATCTTTGAGCTCCAGAGTTTGAGACCAGCCTTGGCAATATAGGGAGACTCCGTCTCCACAGAAAGTTTTAAACTTAGCCAGGTGTGGTGGCACGTGCTTTCAGTCCCAGCCATCTGGGAGGCCAAGGGTGGGAGGATGGACTGAGCCAGAAAGGTCAAGGCATCGGTGAGCCATGGGTACACCATTGCACTCCAGCCTGGGTGACACAGCGAAACCCTGTCTCAAAAAAAAAAAAAAAAAAAAATCCCTAAGACCTGCCTACTCCCTAGAAAGCACCAAACAAGGAAAAACACTGGGAAGAATGGAGCTCAGAAGGCTGTGCTCTCCGAGGCATCTGGGCAGCCTCACTGGACGGAGAAGGTCAGGCAGGTGGGATGACGAGCTGGGAAGGGGCCCTGAATCAGAGGTAGGTGATAAGTGGTGGCGGCACCAGAGAGACGCCAGTGTTACCGCAGGTCTTGACTGTCCGCCTTCATCCCTGAAGTTGATCAGGCTTTCCTACTGTCACATAGGTGGATGTAAAATTGATCTTCCTGGGTGCAGTGGCTCACGCCTGTAATCCCAGCACTTTGGGAGGCCGAGGTGGGCAGATCACGAGGTCAGGAGTTCGAGACCATCTGACCAACATGGTGAAACCCCGTCTCTACTAAAAAATGCAAAAATAAGCTGGGTGTGGTGGCGCATGCCTGTAATCCCAGCTACTCGGGAGGCTGAGGCAGGAGAATCGCTTGAACCCAGGAGGCGGAGGTTGCAGTGAGCCAAGATGGTGTCACTGCCTTCCAGCCTCGGTGACAGAGCGAGACTCCATCTCAAAAAAAAAACAAAAAAAAAACAAAGAAACCATCTTTAGGGATCTGATTTTTAATCACTCCCAGTGGCAAGCGTCCCATCTGGTGTGCTGACTGAGTGGCATTTGCGCTCCTCCTGGCTTGCCCTCCTCTCCGGCTGTGGCTTTCCCTGCTCCGCTCATTTGAGCCTCCTCTCCTCAGCTTGCTGCTCCTCTGTGCTGCGTCCTAAGCTCCAGTCTCCTTCTACATCAGGGTTCATAGCCCAGGGCTTTGGGGAGTCTGTGGATGTTCAAATTGAGTGTTTTACCTCAATTTGGTTGAGGTTGCAGTGAGCCGAGATTGTGCCATTGCACTCCAGCCTGGGCAACAAGAATGAAACTCCTTCTCAAAAAATTGCACCATTTCTTTGATGTTTACTGGCTGGCATTCTTCTGTAAAGAAGGTCCTTCCCTCCCTCTAACTCAGTTTTTGAGTATTCCTATAGGCATATGATTCTTTTTCTTCCCTTTAATTCAAGGTGTTTGTAATGCCTTACTGTTGTAATATTTTTCTGATGCTGAAAATGTTCAGAGCGAGGAGACAGCTCTCATATCTTTTTCACATATCCTCATGGTTCTTCCAGCATTTCCTTCATTTTATTTTTATTTATGTTTTTTGAGACTGAGTCTCACTCTGTTGCCCAGGCTGGAGTGCAGTGGCATGATCTCAGCTCACTGCAACCTCCACCTCCAGGGTTCAAGAGATTCTCATGCCTCAGACTCCTGAGTAGCTGGGACTACAGGCATAAGCTACCATGTCTGGCTAATTTTTATATTTTTTGTAGAGATGGGGTTTCATCATGTTGGCTAGGCTGATCTCGAACCCCTGACCTCAGGTGATCTGCCCACCTTGGCCTCCCAAAATGCTGAGATTACAGGCGTGAGTCACCTGCAATCTGCCCCCCCAACAACAACAAAAAAACAGGTGTGGTGGCATGCACCTGTAATCCCAGCTACTCAGGAGGCTGAGGCAGAGAAATTGCTTGAACCCGGGAGGTGGAGGTTACAGTGAGCCAAGACTGTGCCATTGCACTCCAGCCTGGGTGACAGAGTGAGACCCTGTCTCAAAAGAAAAAAGAAAGAAAAAAAAGGTAATTGAATTATTAATTTTCTCTTGGAAACCATGTTATGAGTTTGATGTGTATGAGGTTCATTTGATTCTGTTTGTATTCACTTGAAGGTTTGTTCTGTCGTTTTTATTTCTTTCTTGCCTATGTGTATTCTTTACCCAGGTCAAAAGTCAACACTACACAAATGGGTGTATTCCCATTCCCATTCCTCCGTCTGTTCCCCCCAGTCTCTGTTTTCTCCTCCTTATTTGTCTTCTCCTTTTCCTCCCTTCCTTTTTACCTTCCTTCCACAACAATAAGCAGGTACATAGCTATGTTATTATTTCATTTTTATTTTTCAGACGGAGTCTTGCTGTGTCTCCCAGGCTGGAGTGCAATGGCACAATCTCAGCTGACTGCAAGCAACCTCTGCCTCCCGGGTTCAAGCCATTCTTCTGCCTCAGCCTCCCGAGTAGCTGGGATTACAGGTGCCCACCACCGAGCCTGGCTAATTTTTGTATTTTCAGTAGAGATGGGGTTTCACCATCTTGGCAAGGCTGGTGTCGAACTCCTGACCTAGTGATCCACTCACCTTGATCTCCCAAAGTGCTGGGATTACAGGCGTGAGCCTCCGCAGCCGGCATTATTTTTTTTCTTACACAAAAGATAGCATAGTACATACTCTCTGCTATACCTTGCTTTTAATTTTTATTTTCATTAACAAGTGAATTCATCTCCTAGAGATACCCTCATCTTTTTTTATTTTTATTTTTGAGATGCAGTCTTGTTCTGTTGCCCACCCTGGAGTGCAGTGGTGCAACCTCAGTTCACTGCAACCTCCGACTCCTGGGTTCAAGTGATTCTCCTGCCTCAGCTTCTCGAGTAGCTGGGACTGCAGATGCCCACCCCAACACCCAGCTAATTTTTGTATTTTTAATAGAGATGGGGTTTCACCATGTTGGCCAGGCTGGTCTTGAACTCCTGACCTCAGATGATCTGCCTGCCTTGGCCTCCTAAAGGGCTGGAATTACAGGTGGGAGCCACTGTGCCCAGCTGATCCTCCTTATTTTTAAAAAATGCCTGCGTAGTGCTCCACTGTGGCTAGCCGATCCTGTGTTCAGCCCATCTCCTATGCAGGGATATCTTGATTTGTTTTTCCACTATTTTGCTATTAGAAACAGGACTGCAGGGAGCGGCCTTGGGTGTATACTGTTTTGCATTTGAGGGGGTGGATCTTCAGGGTTAGTTCCCAGGATTGAGATTGCTGGGTTCAAGGGTAAATACGTATTCTGTTAGACGTTGCAAAATCTTCTGTTTTGCACTGTCACCAGAAACGTGAGAATGCTTGCTTTTCTCCAACAGCGAGTGCTGGCAGGTTTTTTAATTTTTAGGTGACAGATGGTTTCAGTGTAATTTCAATTTGTATTTTTCTTATGAGTGAAGACGAGCGTATTTTCACGTTTATGGGAAACTTGTATATCTTGTTCTATGAACTCTTCTGTCTTAATTCATTTTTCTCTTTTTTCACTTGATTTTTTTTTTTTTTTGAGACTGAATCTCACTCTGTCACCCAGGATGGAGTGCAGTGCCATGATCTCGGCTCACTGCAGTCTCCACCTCTCTGGTTCAAGTGATTCTCCTGCCTCAGTCTCCCAAGTAACTGGGATTATAGGTGCACACCACCCCACCCAGCTAATTTTTGTATATTTTTAGTAAAGACAGGGCTTCACCATGTTGGTCAGGCTGGTCTCGAACTCCTGACCTCATGATCCACTCACCTTGCTAGGATTACAGGCGTGAGCCACTGTGCCCAGCCCACTTGATTTTTAAGAATGTGTGTGTGTGTGTGTGTGTGTGTGTGTGTGTGTGTGTGTGTCTGTGACAGTCTCACTCCCATTGCCCAGGCTGGAGTGCAATGGCATGATCTTAGCTCATGACAGCCTCTGCCTTCTGGGTTCAAGCGATTCTCCTGCCTCAGCCTCCTGAGTAGCTGGGACTACAGGTGTGCACCACCATGCTCAGCTAATTTTTGTATTTTCTGTAGAGACAGGGTTTCACCATGTTGGCCAGGCTGGTCTCAGACTCCTGACCTAAAGTGATCTGCCTGCCTCAGCCTCCCAAAGTGTTGAGATTACAGGCGTGAGCCACCACTCCCGGCCAATAACTTTTTATATATTAAAAAGATTTCCAGGCTGGACACAGTGGCTCACATCTGTAATCTCAGCAAATTGGGAGGCCAAGCTGGGAGGATTGCTTGAGGCCAGGAGTTCAAGACCAGCCTGGGCAACATAGTGAGACCCCGTCTCTACAAAAAGTTTAAAAATTAGCCAGCCATGGAAGGCATGCACCTCCCAGCTACTTGGGAGGCTGAGGCAGAAGGATTGCTTGAGCCCGGGAAGTCAAGGCTGCAGTGAGTTGTAATTGAGCTATTGCACTTCAGCCTGGGCAACAAAGTGAGACCCTGTCTCTCAAAAAATAAATAAATAGGCCATGTGCAGTGGCTCATGCCTGTAATCCCAGCACTTTGGGAGGCTGAGGCAGGTGGATCACGAGGTCAGGACTTTGAGAGCAGCCTGGCCAACATGGTGAAACCCCGCGTCTACTAAAAATACAAAAATTAGCTAAGCGTGGTGGCCGGTGCCTGTAATCCCAGCTATTTGGGAGGCGGAGGCAGGAGAATCGCTTGAACCCGGGAGGTGGAGGTTGCAGTGAGGCTGGACTGCACCACTGCCCTCCAGCCTGGACGACAGAGTGAGACTCCGTCTCAAAAATAAATAAATAAATAAAATAAAAAGCAATAAATAAATAAATAAGAGATTTCTGTCTGTCCCCATCCCAGCTCTCCACCCACTCTGCCTGTAGCCTGGCTTAGCTCATGTCGCGTCTCACTTGGATGAGAGCAAGCACCTCCTAAAATGGCTTCCAGGCCTTCACTGCTGTGGTTCTCTAACCCATCGTCCACATTGGAATTAGGATGACGTTAACATGCAAATCTGATCATGTCACCCGCTCCACTGACTGGATTCCTGTTGTCCTTGGGATGAGCAACTCCTTAACGGGGCTTTGGGGACCACCTCCCCTGGCCATGTGCTCTGTCCTCTTTCGTCTTCAAAGCATCTTTTCAAAGAGCTGTATGTGGTCACAGAACAAGGGGCTTTGTGAAATTACGCTGGCAAGCAGAAATCAGCAGAGCTGGCTTCTGACGCTGGCTACATTGTCTCTCAGTCTAAACATCACTTCCCTGGGGAGGCCATCATCAACACCCCTCTATCATCTCTGTTCCCGGGACCACAGGAATTTCATCCTGTCACACATGGCTCCTGTTTTATCACTAGACTATAAACCCCCTGAGGTCAGAGTGTGCGCCTGCGTCCCTACTGGACCTAGCAGGGGCTCCACAGTATTTTTTTTTTTTTTGAGACGGAGTCTCACTCTTGTTGCCCAGGCCGGAGTGCAATGGTGCAATCTCGGCTCACTGCAACCTCCACCTTCTGAGTTCAAGCAATTCTCCCACCTCAGCCTCCTGAGTAGCTGGACTACAGGTGTGTGCTACCATGCTCAGCTCATTTTTGTATTTTAAGTAGAGATGAGGTTTCACCATGTTGGCCAAGATGGTCTCGAGCTCCTGACCTCGTGATCCGCCTGTCTTGGCCTACCAAAGTTCTGGGATTACAGGCGTGAGCCACCGTGGCCTGCTTTCATCAGTATTTTTAAATGGATGGCCTGGACTGCCAAGTCAACAGGTTGTTTGGTACCAGATAAATACTGGAAGGATGGAATGAAAGAATGAGTGGTCCCGCCCACGTTCCTGAAGGTGAAGTGCTTATTTCCAGAATTACTCAGCTGCCATTGAATTTCCTTCCAGTGGGACCTTCTTATTCAAGATGGCTTCAATTCAAAACTCTTCAATCAGCAGAGAGTTTTGAGAACCAGTGGGAGGGGTTCCTGGGGAGCAGGGCTATGATCCCGTAGGGATTTGTTTATTCAGCTGATGTTAATAAATGAAGCTGAAGGTAACAAGCTGTCACTTAGCCTCTCCAGGCTGGGTCAGAACTGCCATTGTTTAAGTTTCAGATTTCAGCCCCAAAGTACAGTGTCACCGCCTTGGATGAAGGATATTTATTAGGGTCATGAGGGAGATCACAGTCTCATTCCCTTCAATCACCAGCATGAGACTGAAAAAAAAAAAGAAAATCAAATTCAGGTTAGAACAGAGATGTGCTGAGATGCTGGGCCAGAGACCCCGAGGGGACCTGCTATTGTTTGTCAAAACACAAGGCCACCAAGGGAGAAGCCAACCCCCCTCCTCCTCCACTCACTTTGGAACCCACAGTGTTCGATGGGGCTGCACCTTCCAATTCATAAGACGCTCCGCTTCCACCCTGGTGCCGTTAAGGGAACTGTATTAATCACGAGGCACGTGGCAGAATGAGGGCGCAAACCACGGCTCCTGCTGTGGAGGAAAATGCAGGCACCTCGGCTGCTGGGGGCTGTGGGTCCGACGTGAGCAGCCTTGGGGCACAGTTGGATTCTGTTCGTGTTTGTCCCCTCTGCCATTGCGGGCCTCAGAGGCTTCTGTGCACTTGACCATGGCAGGCTGTTGTGCCCGCCCGTGAAAACCACTCCACCGTCACGATTACCATGGTGTTGCACGTTGGCAAATTTGGGGAACATCACCTTCCAGGCCACTTAAGGCATTCTAATAAGAGCTTTGACAAACACAAGGGTTCTTGTAAATACAATAATAATCAGGGTTAGTTGGCTGTACTGGTGGTTTCTGGTCTGCAGAGGGTTAACGGTGATGACAATGACCTTGCCTCCCGGGTTGGGTTTCTCTATCAGGCCCACCCCCTACTTGGGACTGATTTTCTACATCCCAGATTCATGCCCACAACCCCCACCGCACTGAGGGCAAGAGAAAAACCCGAAGTTCTGCTGAGAACCTTGTCCCGTGCTCCCTACTCCCCTCACTGCCGTTTTCCTGTGAGCCAAGGAATTTCATTCTACAGATCTGTTTGGTTCTCTCTGTTCCTTTAGCCCTCAGGCTTACCCTGCCCTCAGGAGGGTGACTAAGGGGAAATGGAGTATTTCCAGCCAGGGGCCATCACAGTTGCTGTATCAAATATCTCTTCCAGGCAGTGGATTTCATGAGAGGCACGTCTTTATTCGGGAAAATTAATGCACTTAATTTAGAGGGATGGAGACTTCCCTTCCAGGAATGTTCCCCCCGCCTATGTCCCCCGTGCCACCTGCCAGATCATCTTCAGTGACGGCAACTATCATTTTTATCCTGGAGACACCATTAAACCATAAGCCGGGAGGTCTGGCTTCTCGTCCACCTTTTAATGAACATGGGAACTCACTTAGCCAGTTTTCTCCTTTGCAATGGGCATGAGCCCCAAAGGATTAGGAGGGGGGTGGTGGGCATCTGAGACCTGGGGAGCCGCAATGGTCCTTGGTGGGAGAGCACCAGGCCAATCAATCATGTGAGTCTGAGTGCTCTTTGGGGCCAGAGACACCAGGGGAAGGCACAGAGGGGAAAGGGACTGGGCTGGAGTCTTTCCTAAAATTGCAATTGCCATAGGGATGCGGCTTTTAAAATTTTTTTAACTTTTTAATTTATATTTATTTATTTATTTATTTTTTGAGATGGAGTCTTGCTCTGTCGCCCAGGCTGGAGTGCAATGGCACGATCTTGGCTCACTACAACCTCTGCCTCCCGGGTTCAAGTGGTTCTCCTGCCTCAGTCTCCTGAGTAGCTGGGATGACAGGCATCCACCACCACATCTGCCTAATTTTTGTATTTTTAGTAGAGACTGGGTTTCACCATGTTGGCCAGGCTGGTCTCACACTCCTGATCTCGTGATCCACCTGCCTTGGCAGTGCTGGGATTACAGGCCTGAGCCACCATACCCTGCTCTTTTTAAATTATTTATTTATTTATTGAGGTGGAGTTTTGCTCTTGTGGCCCAGGCTGGAGTGCAATGGCACAATCTCGGCTCACTGCAACCTCCACCTCCCTGGTTCAAGCGATTCTTCTGCCTCAGCCTCCCAAGTAGCTGGGATTACAGGCACCGACCACCACACCTGGCTAATTTTTTTTGTATTTTTAGTAGAGACAGGGTTTAACCATGTTGGTCAGGCTGGTCTTGAACTCCTTGCCTCAGATGATCCACCTACCTCAGCCTCCCAAAGTGCTGGGATTACAGGCATGAGCCACTGCCCCCAGTCTTAATTTTTTTTTTTTAAGCACTGCACCCAGCCTTTATTTTTTAAGAGACAAGGTCTAGTTCTGTAGCCCAGATTGGAGTGCAATGGTTCAATCATGGCTTACTGCAACCTCGAACTCCTGGACTCAAGCAATCTTCTCACTGTAGCCTCCTGAGTAGCTGGGATTACAGATGCTTACCACCATGCCCAGCAAATTCTTTAATTTTTATTTTTTAGAGCTGGGATCTCACTATGTTGTTCAGATTGGGGCATTTTTTTCTCTCAGTTTTAAAACTTTTGAGTCAAAAAAATTTATTTTTACGTAAAAGATATATGGAACACTTCACGAATTCACATATTCTCCTTGCTCAGGGGCCATGCTAATTTCTGTGTCATTGCAATTTTAGTATATGTGCTGCTGAAGGAAGCGTTTTTCTATCATTTTAACATCAATTTTATAGAAATGAAATTTACATCCTTTTAAAACAGTTATGTTACCAGAGTAATACATGTACATAAGCTAAAAAGTCAAATGGAGGCCAGGCACAGTGCCTAATGCCTGTAATCCCGCTACTTTGGTAGGCTGAGGGGGTGGATCACCTGAGGTCAGGACTTCGAGACTGGCCTGGCCAGCATGGTGAAACGCTGTTTTTACTAAAAATATAAAAATTACCCAGGCATGGTGGCAGGCACCTGTAATCCCAGCTACTCAGGAGGCTGAAGCACAAGAATCACTTGAACCCTGGTGGTGGAGGTTGCAGTGAGCTGAGATCATGCCACTGCACTCTAGCCTGGGCAACAGAGTGAGACTCTGTCTTAAAAAAAAAAAAAGTCAAATGGTACTAAAATCCATATTGAAAAACACTAATCCCCTCCCCCACCATCCTCCTCACCCCATCTTGCTCCTGAGAAGGAACAATCCTTACTTCTTCTGTGTATTTCACTTTGTATCTATCCCTGCATTTCTGACTGATGTCGCTGTTCTTTTCTTTCTTAATTCTTTCTTTATATGTGCCTATTTTGGTGGCGGGTGGGAGCTGGGCCCTGTCCCAATGACCCCTTCACTTCAGCTGCTCAGTCTTCCCACAATGTGGTCATATCACAACTTTGGTTAAATTGATAGTGTTTCTAATGACTATGCAAATGATGTTTAACTCAAAATGTTCCTCAACTCTTATGGTCTCCTCAAAACCTGCTGTGGTGGTTTGAAAACATATCTCAGATTCTTGGACTCTCGTCTCATCAAGACGAGGAATCTGATTCCCTCCCCACTTGCACATGGTGACCAAACTCTAAGGAACAGAATGCCGCTGAAATGATGCTGTGTTGCTTCTGACACAGGTTGTACAGCGAGATACGACTTCCCTCTCATTCTTAGGACCTGTGCCTTTGGAGCCCTGGACCACCATGCAGGAAGCCTGGCTATCCTGAAGCCACCATGCTGGAGAGGTCCTGTCCAGAGAGCATAGAGAGAGAGCCCCAAGGAGCCTCTGCCAGTCCATCCCTGAGCTCTAAGAATCTTCTAGTAGAGGAATCGGACATATGAGCGAGGAGGCCTTTGAGATGACTCTAGCCCCAACCACAGAGCGAGACCTGCCTAGCTGAGCCAGTTAACTGCCAGGGTCATCAGAGCTAATAATAATCAATGATTGTTGCTTTATGTCTGTAAGTTTAGGTTGGTTCAGCAGCAGGTGATGGGAACATTGTTCCAATTGTGGTCTCACCTCATTTGACCACAACTTCATCTCTCCGGTTGCTCAGGCCATCTTTGATTTCTCTTTCTTTCATATCCCTCATTCTATAAGGAATATTTGGCTCTGCCTTCAAAATATCCAAAATCCAGTTGCTTCTCACCACCTCCTGTCGGGGTTACTACTTGTGGGGGCTGTCCTGAAGACCTTGACTCAGCGATGGATGAATAAAGTGTACTGACACACAGATATTATGCTTTGCCGGTTTGGCTGAGTGTCTGTGGCTGCTTACAGACACCTTGGAGAGTGCTGTAAACAGTTGTGACTGCTGGTCCTCACCAGCCAGTGAGACTCACATTTATTCAATACAGTTTAATTGACAAAGGCTGGAGTCAACACCACTAGAGGTTAAAGATTATAGGACAGGTTCTGATGCCTAAAGCAGACACCATTAGTGGGTAATATCCTTGGTCAGCCTCCCCTGGAGAGAGCCAACTGCAATGGTCAAAGGTTAGTTTTAGGCTGGGCACGCTGGCTTACACCTGTAATTTCAGCACTTTGGGAGGCTGAGGTGGGCAGATCATGAGGTCAAGAGATCGAGACCATCCTGGCCAGCATGGTGAAACCCCGTCTCTACTAAAAATACAAAAATTAGCCAGGCATGGTGGCACACACCTGTGGTCCCAGCTACTCAGGAGGCTGAGGCAGGAGAATTGCTTGAACCCAGGAGGTGGAGTTTGCAGTGGGCTGAGATTGCACCACTGCACTCCAGGCTGGTGACAGAGCAAGACTCCGTTTCAAAAACAAAAACAAAAACAAACAAAAAACAAAACAAAAAACCCCACAAAGATCACTTTTATAGGACCACATGAGCAAACAAGCTAGCTAGGTAAACTACTCAGAGTCCTTTGTTTTGCACCCTAATCTCTTTAGCTCCTGCAAAGAGACTCTGGCTCCCTTCAGCTAAGAACTATAGAAGAAACCCTTAGGCCTTCCATTAGGGTTTGAGACTGTATTCTATAACTTTCTCTAATACTTTCCCTTAATAATTTTCCACCACCATGAGTGAATCCCCATAACCTCCAGTGCTTCCACCCTGGTCTAAGCCACCATCAACCAATGGGGCCATGAGTATCGTCTTTCACCTGGATCACCACAGTGGCCTTCTGACTGCAAAAGCATCCTACTTCCACCAATTCCCTCCTACCATTTATTCTCAGTACATAGGCAGAATTATCTTGCCAACATGTAAGTCAGATCATGTCGCTCTTCTGCACAAAACACTGCAGCAGCTCCCATCTTGCTCAGAGTAAATGGTTGAGTCCTCCCAACGTCCTGGTCCTTCTTGTCTCTCTGAGCTCATTGCCTAGACTCCTCCCCTTTCCAGTTCTGCTGCAGCCCCACTCTCCTTGCTAGTCCCTGAATGCGTGAGGCTCACTTCTACCTCAGGCCCTTTGCAGGAGCCATTCTCTTCATTTATTTCCTGGACTTAATCGTTACTTTTTGTTTGTCATTTTCTACTATTCTATGTGGCAATTGCTAATTTTTTCCCCAAGTGCTTTCATGTTTCTGGAGCCTATCCTCAAACGTGCCAATTTCTTTGATTCCTGGGGTGCATCACTCCTAGTGCCTGCCATCCTGCTCCCCTCTGGACTGGTTGCTGCTTATCCACTATTATCCTGGCATTTCTCTTCACTGCCATCCAGCATTGTATCCCATGACTTCTAGTTCCACATTATTTTTCTTAGTTTACTTCCTCATTTTGCTGGTGCACATCCTGCAGCAGCTACTTAAGAGAGGATACACATGTGAGGTAGAATGTGAGTCCTTGCATATCTGAGATGCTTTCATTCCACCTACCTATTACATTGATCATCTGGTTACAAGCATTCTTGACTGAAAATCGTTTTCACACAGAAGCTTGAAGTCATTGCTCTCTAACGTTTAGTGCAGCTATTTAGAAGTCCAAGGCCGATACCTGAACTTCTGTGTGTTTTTTTCTCTCTCAGGGAGCTTTAGAAATCTTTTCCTTATTCTGGGTTTTCTGAAATTTGTGATGATGCACCTTAGTGTGGGCATTTAGTCGGGCCTCTCAATCTGGAGACTCACATCTTTCAATTTTGGGGAGTGGTATTGTTTTTCCTCTCACTCTCTCTCCTCTATTTTCCCCTTACGGCATTCCTATTAGCTGGAAACTGGACTTCCTAGAGTGGTCCTCATTCTTATATTTCTTTGATTATTATTATTTTTAAATCTCTGTGTATTTTTGTTCTAGTTTATCTTCCACCAAACTTGCTTTTACGTATTTCATTCTGACTCTTCTTTTGAACACTTTCCAAAATTTCATTTTTGTTTTCTCATTAATTCCTTTAAAAGTAACATCCAAAAAAGAGAATAAAGCATTTCACTCTTGTTAAATGGATAGAACATCTTATTTTACTTTTCTGAAGAAATTACTCATCAAATGTTTTTCACTTTTTGTTTCCACTCCTTCCATCATCTCTGCTTTCTCCAAATTCCTTTTTCCTATTTGTCTGGATGCCTCTCTTCCAAGTTGGAGGCTGTCTTTAAATATCGGGTGATCTTGGGCTGCCTGTTCTTGTCTAAGTGTGACTTGCTGAAAACATACAGGGGGACTCTGAGGGACTGGATGAGGCTTGTCCATAGAAGGATTTACAACAAGGTTGCCAGACAGCAAACTGGCTTTTCCTTCCTTCCTTCCTTCCTTCCTTCCTTCCTTCCTTCCTCCCTCCCTCCCTCCCTCCCTCCCTCCCTCCCTTCCTCCCTTCTTATGTTTCTCTCTTCCTCTTTCCTTTCTTTCTTTCCTTCTTTCTTTCTTTGAGATGGAGTTTCCCTCTTGTTGCCCAGGCTGGATTGCAATGGTGCAATCTTGGCTCACTGCAACCTCTGCCTCCCCAGTTCAAGCGATTCTCTTGCTTCAGCCTCCCAAGTAGCTGGGATTACAGGCATGAGCCACCATGCCCAGCTAACTTTGTTTTTTTCTTTTTTTAGTAGAGATGGGGTTTCACCCTGTTGGTCAGGCTGGTTTTGAACTCGTGACCTCAGGTGATCCACCTGCCTCAACCTCCCAAAGTGCTGGGATTACAGGCATGAGCCACCACACCGAGCCCAAATTGGCTTTCAAATTGGGACAGGACTCCAAGATGTCAGAATGTGGAGGTCTTTTCTCTGGAACCATTCAGTTATCCATGGAGAAAATGTCAAATCTCCTGCTGGCAGTCGGGGTGGGGAGGGATGTGATGAGTGGGTGGAGAGAGTGGGGGTGTGCCTGCTGTAGGAGGAGGAAGGGGGTACATCCTTCCCCTATACAGGCCACTTAGCCCCCCTGTTTTTAGTCCCAAGCCTCATGCACACCTGTAGATTTGGATCTCCCCGTCGTCAGCATCTAGAGTTCTGCAAGACCAAGCCCCTTCTGCTTGTTAGTGTCCTCATCTGCAGGGAGCCAGTAGTGCTCCCTAGTTCTGCCAAGTCCGTGCCTGCTCCTCTCCCTCTTCCAAACATCTGCAGGACTCTCATCTACATGTGTATCTTCTCTCATTTTATCCCTTTATGAGTTTATATATTCTGGATTCCTTTATTGCCATTTCAGTGGAGTTTGGAAGGGAGAAGTGAGCAATCTGCCATGCTTACTCAGAAGTGGGCTACATTTTAAAAATGAAATTGGCAGCATTGCTGAAAGATGAGGGAGGGTTTAGGAAAAGCAATCTGTGTACGAGACCTACTTTTTTATGCATACACGTCCACATGCCTTACATATGCAGCTCCCGTGAGCGGGGCCAGCCCGTGACATTCCCAGGTGGTGGACACAGGACCCACCTCATCGAGTTGCCATGAGGATTAAATGAGCTAATACAAGTAAAAGGCTTAGCACAGGGCCTGGCATTGGAGTTCTCAAGGGATAGCAGTGATGATTATTCTGATAGTTTCCGGATGAACTTGACTAAGGGCTCTGGGGATTTAGGGGAACTTCTGCCCCTGAAGGAGGAAGCACCTTCTGCAGGCTCCTCCTGGGGAGCCCACCAGCCTGTGGATCCCAGAGCGCTGTGGAGTTGAGAAGGCAATGGGGAAATCCCTCGGTCTTGGCCACTCTGTCACTGTGCGTAATTGGCATCGGTGGGGCATCCCAGTTCAGCCTGGAATGTCCTTGTTTCTTGGCATGAACCTGTCTTTTTGCAAACACAGTCACTCTGTGTCTGTCCCGTCAGCCCTCTCCCAAAAGGTTCTTGTACCCAGTCCTGTCCATACACATCACTTTCAACATTGACATCACTCTTTAATTTGTAACAAAGAGATATGGGTTCTAGTTCTATCTTTGCCACCAACTGCCTAGAAATAGCTCAAACTTGGGATCTAGATTTGATCTGCCTGGTTTGAATCCCGACTCTGCTGTTGATGAGCCATGTCCCACTGGCAACCACTCAGTCCTCTGTGAGTCTAGGTTTCCTCATCTGTCAAATGAAGATAATAATAGTTCCTAACACATGGAGCTACCATGGGGCTGAAAGAAATAATCCATGTAAAGTGCCCAGCCTGGTACTCAGAGGTCAGAAAAAGCTAGCTATAATGATTACTAAGTTTCCCGATTTAAATTCTCCGCAAGCTTTGTAGCTCCGGGCACAACTGGAGGTGAGGACTCAGGCATATGAAGCTTTTCCAAGGGCTGAGGCAGAGGAAATGTGATCGCCTTGATTTTGCTTGTAGCGGCTACTAGACCACATAGCAACCGAGCAACATAGCAACCAATGAAAACAAGGCCATTTCGTTCCAAGTCAAGCAACTTACTTTCTCAAAAGCATGCCATCCAGACTTTAAACAACAATCTTCCTGAGTAGTTTTCACGTCATAGAGACGAACACTTGATGGTAAAGATGCGATTTCATTTTGTTTCATCTTAAAGCAGTTCTCATCACAAATTTAAAAACTGGTCACAAATTATTTGCTCTTCCAAGCCTACCGTTTTCTAAACAAGTTACTATACTGCCCTCTTGCGGAACATACTGATTTCCTGGAGTTCAAGTTCTTGCTTAGATTTTTGTTTTTTTCTTTTTGAGATGGAGTCTCACTCTGTTACCCAGGTTGGAGTGCAGTGGCTTGATCTCAGTTCACTGCAACCTCTGCCTCCCGTGTTCAAGAGATTCCCTTGCCTCAGCCTCCCACGTAGCTGGGATTACAGGCACCTGCTACCACTCCCAGCTAATTTTTGTATTTTTAGTAGAGACGGGGTTTCACCATGTTGGCCAGGCTGGTCTTGAACTCCTGGCCTCAGGTGATCTGCTCTCCTTGGCCTCCCAAAGTGCTGGCATTACAGGCAACAGTCACCGCACCCAGGCCATCCTTGCTTAGATTTGAGATAGGAACTCCCATTTTTAATTTATCATTCACAGTATTAGGCTTACCAGAAAGTATGCTTTATCCACATAGTTCACAAAGCTCTTAAAAATTATGATTTCATTTTCAGTAGTTTGAAGTTGGAGGTGTGATGTTCACTGATTCTATCTTCCTACAGCGATTGTGCCTGGTGGGTATGTCAATCCTGCTCCTCTAGCTTCGTCTGGGTTCAGAGGGCTACTCATAAATTACTCGGCAGCAACTCAGGCATCATGGGGCGGGCAGGCCACAGGCCACAGGCCACAGGCCACAGGCCAGTTGTTCTGCAGCGTTGTGGTTGGAACTCAAGGAAACTGCCTGAACGCCTCCTTTATGCTAGCCCCAGCCCAGCCTCACCCCAGCTGGATGTACTGATGATTCTAAAGAAGATCGGAACATGCCACACCAAAATACGCTGCCTTGGCAGAAGAATACTTTGAGCTGTAGGCAGTGAAGAAACAGCAGATGCAGTAAAAGTTCTCCCCCCTCCCTTATCTGCCTAAATGCAGGACCTAAATTTTGCTTTGAGGAAGATGCCCCTCTGTACCCAGAAGAAAGAGAGTGACTCTTACCACTAGTGATGGGAGCTGCGTCCAGAAGAGTCTGCATAAACAAACAAATGGAAGACAGGTGACTCTTCTCTGCCATTGATTTCTCCCATATATTCCTAGGCACTTTCTCACAGCGTATGACTCCTGGAAGCGCAAACATTCTTTTCTTTATCCAGTCACTTCTCTATAACCTATTAGCCTTTGCTAAAATAGTTTATAATTTCTCAAGTCTAAACATTTATTTGAGTTTTCTACTCACCTTTGTGAAGCTCCTGTGCACATAAAAATATTAACATCACTAAAATTTGTGTACTTTTTCTCTTGTTAATTTGTGTTTTATCAGTTTAATTTGCAGGCCCCCGGGAATCGAACTTAAGAGTGTATGGGATAAATGTCTCTGCCCCTCTAATCGCAGGTGTGGAGTTGGTCAGTGGAGGGGCCGGACGTGGGTCAGCAGCCTTAGTGCCCGTCTCCAGGAGAAGTCCTTGCAGTTTGTTCGGCTCTTGAAAGTGACTTACCTGCTTTAGCAACCTCAGCTGCTGTGCCTGACAAAGCGCAAAAGACAAAAACAAAAAACAAAAAAACCAACCACGCAAAGATCCCAGTGTGCACTTTGCTCTGCCTCATCTTGACTTTCAAGTGGCCTTATGTGGCTATGCAATGTTAATCCTCAAGGGTGAAATCCAAGCTGGTTTATCCGCCGAGCTACCAGGGCCAGTGGTGATGGTGAGCAACGAGGCACCGAGTTTCTTTTCCTAAAACACAAAGGGTCTGTTCAGCACACTCACAGTCACAGTACAAAAAGCTATTCTGTGTTAGATGAGCAAAGGAAACCAAAGTGCAAAGACAATTTCAGCTCTAAGTCCTGTTTCCTGCGGAAAAGCGAAAACAAAGGGAAGCCCACGGGCAGGACAGAGTGAGCGCCCCTGAAGTTGCAGAGTTGCATCGTGTTTCCAACTTCAGTTCTGATTCACAGGTTTGCAGCGGGTCCTGGAATCCATCCTTTAACAAGCTCCCCTGAGGGAGGGGTTCTGAGGCACAGTGTTGGAGGGCTGCCCGTATTCTGGGAAACACTGGACGGTGTCTGCCAAGATTCAAGAGCAGAGACTCTTACAATTATCAGGAGACACGGGCTGTGCCAGATAGTAAAATAAGAATAAATATAATCACATTTTTCGGGGTTTGGCCCAATCAGACTTTGCTTGGCTCACATAAATGCCAGCACATAGGTATTTGCAAACAATAAACATATGTTTAGCATCCTAAACTACACTTTCAAATTAAACATGAAGGAAGTCATGATTTATGCAATTAGCAAGCCCACAATTAACACTGAAGACAATTAACAATAATTAACACATCATTTTTGCTATGCAATACTCATTTTAAAATACGTTTCTGAACTCAAGGGATCAGACATTTGCTCAAACTTTTCTAGAAGTCCTGACTTACACTAGCATCCATGACCATCTTCCTTTCTTGGAAACTGGACCTTCAGATCTTATAAGTGTTTGATAATCACAAAGAGCAAAAACAGCCGGGTGTGGTGGTTCACGCCTGTAATCCCAGCACTTTGGAGGTAGAGACGGGCAGATCACGAGGTCAGGAGATTGAGATCATCCTGGCTACCATGGTGAAACCACATCTCTACTAAACACACACACACACACACACACACACACACACACACACACACAAAATTAGCCAGGCGTGGTGGCACACACCTGTAGTCTCAGGTACTCGGGAGGCTGAGGCAGGAGAATCGCTTGAACCTGGGAGGCGGAGGTTGCAGTGAGCCAAGATCACGCCACTGCACTCCAGCCTGGTGACAGAGTGAGACTTGGTCTCAAAAACAAAATAAATAAAGAGCAAAGACAACTGCGACGTGCAGACAGACTCTGCCATACAGCGAAATTGTTCTCTGTGAAACTATTCAATGGAAACTTTGTATGAAAAAAATTGCCCCTCAAGAAAAAAAAAATCCCTCAAAAGCTTTTCGTGGAAGCCCCTGGTATTTGTATTGGGAAATACCATCCAGGTGAAACATATATTTTAAATTTTCTTGCTCATTAATTAAAAAAAGATTACTGAGCACCTATTTTGTTTCAGGTACTCTTCTCAGAATTGGCCTAACACCATTCTTACGGCAATTGTCAGTGAATATAATCTATACTGATTATATATTATATACTTCCCTACTAATTAATAGAACCAATGGAAAGATTATATATTATATATTATATACTGATTATATTATTATATACTGATTATATATTATATATTATCATATATCATATATATTACATATATCATTATATACTGATTATATATTATATACTGATTATATATTATATACTTCCCTACTGATTAACAGAACCAATGTTAATTTCAAAAGACATGATTTTTCCCAGGCATCGTTTTAGCAGAAGTTCTGCTCCCTTTTCTTTCATGCATAGAAAACGTGTTTTCTGCTAATGCAGAGGGACGGGGATGCTTTTTCTGCACCAGTGAGTGGCCAGGACAAAACTGCTTTCTCTTTGTACATGAACTCAAGGGCCAACATTATTTTAGCAACAGTAGGACAGGCCGCAAATGTGTTCTTGTGCCCTGTTTTCTGCCACTAGAACGTTCAGGCAACTAGAAAGTTGCCCCGTAAGTTGTATACCTTACATAAGGAGGAACTGGAGAGAGATCCAAAAATTCCCAATTAAAAAACATGTAAATGGCTCATGCTTGTAATCCCAGCACTTTGGGAGAACGAGACGGGAGGATGGCTTGAGCCCAGGAGGTCGAGGCTGCAGTGAGCTGTGATGGCACCATTGCACTCAGCCTGGGCAACAGAGGAAGACTCTGTCTCAGTTAAAACAAAACATGTAAAAGTCAGTGTGTTTTGATGTCTTTCTTCAAATCCCTTATCAGAATTCATGCTGTTTTCATTTTCATTAGATACTTGAGACAGTTTTCAAGGGAAATATTGTTTTTAAAGTCTGAAATCCAAAATTGTTTTCAAGGTGAATAAAAGGATTTTTTAAAAGATGGAAATGATTTTATTTCTGTGATGATCACTGAGTCCAAATTCTTCATTCTCTATCAGAAAATCATCTAAGACTTAAATAGAAGTGAAAAATATACATATTTTAAATCTGTGATTAAGGGGAAATATTTCATGAGATGAGAATTGAATATAGGCTGGGCACACTGGCTCATGCCTGTAATCCCAGCTCTTTGGGAGGCCAAGGTGGGTGTTTCACCTGAGGTCACGAGTTCGAGACCAGCCGGGCCAACATGGTGAAACCCTGTCTCTATTAAAAATACCAAAATTAGCTGGGTGTGATGGTGGGCACCTGTAATCACAGAGGCTGAAGCAGGAGAATTGCTTGAACACAGGAGGCAGAGATTACAGTGGACCAAGATCATATCACTGCACTCCAGCTTGGGCGACAGAGTGAGACTCTGTCTCAAAAAAAAAAAAAAAAGAAGAACTGGATAGAAATGGAAATATGTTAATATGTTAATGACAAATAACCAAATAGGAAATTTCATCAGACAAATAGAATCTTCTAAAACATAACCAAATGGTTGCATTCTAGAACTAAAAATACACTATATCAGAAATATAAAATTCACTGGCTGGGCTTACAGCAGAATGAAAACAGCAAAAAAAAAAAAAAAAAAAGTCAGTGAACTTGAAGATAAAAACATAGAACTTACCCAATTTGAGGAACACATAGAGAAAGGATTAGAAAACAATAATGAGACATATTTGGACCAAATGAATGCCTTTCAGAGGGAAAAAGGAGCCAGAGGGATAGGAATGGGAGGGAGACTTACTTCTCACTGTGTTCCCCTTTATGTTATTTAAAATTGTAATCATCGCATGCAATACCTATTTATACAGGTGATAGGTACATCCTGCATTCCTATGCCCTAGCCCTGCCCTTGATGACGCTGAGTGAGTAGACCTAAGAAGAACTTTATGAGAAGGTTTTCATTTGCTGTTGATATAAACTGCTAGTTAGGAACTACTGTCCTGTGATATATGCTATTTATATCACCAAGTAATTACAAAAAGCTGCCTTGTAAATAAAAATTCCTGAGTATAGCAAGACACAAAGCACCTTGAAGGGAAAGAAAGAACATAATATATTTATTGAGCATCTGCAAGAATTTGCATATATTATTTCATTTAATCCTTATCCAGCCCTATGTGGTAGATATTGTTGTGTGCATTTGTCACAGATGAGGAAACGGAGATGGTAATTTGCCCATCTCAATAAAAAAACAAGTAATTTGCCCAAGATCACATAGCTGGGGCCAAGTGCAGTGGTTCATGCCTGCAATCCCAGCACTTTGGGAGACTGAGGCCAGAGGATTGCTTGAGGCCAGGAATTCGACACCAGCCTGGGCAGCATAGGAGACCCTGACTCTACAAAAAAAAAAAATAGCCAGGCATGATGGCAGATGGTATGTGCCTGTAGTCCCAGGTACTCGAGAGGCAGAAGTGGGATGATCACTTGAGCCCAGGAGTTGAAGGCTGCAGTGAGTCATGATTGCTGCCACTGCATTCAGCCTGGGCAACCCTGGCAAAAACAAAAACACCTCAAAACAACAAAAAAACCCACAAACAAAACAAAAACAAAACAAAAAACAACAACAAAAAAAAACAAGATTCTGCAACTAGTTATAAGCCTGATCTGGACTTGAATTCGGGTCTGATACCAGAGGTTGACCCCATGCTCCCCACCCTGAAGCACCCAGCACTGTGGGATGCAGCAAGTAGAGCTTAAAAAGGGATTTGCTGCCGGGCGTGGTGGCTCACGCCTGTCATCCCAGCACTTTGGGAGGTCTAGGCAGGCAGATCACCTGAAGTCAGGAGTTCAAGACCAGCCTGACAGACATAGTGAAACCTCATCTCTACTAAAAATACAAAAATTAACCTGGCGTGGTGGTGCGTGCCTGTAATCGCAGCTACTTGGGAGGCTGAGGCAGGAAAATCACTTGAACCCAGGAGATAGAGGTTAGAGTGAGCTGAGATTGTGCCACTGCACTACAGCCTGGGTGACAGAGCGAGACTCCATTCCCCCGACCCTCAAAAAAGAGATTTGTTAAATGGGTAAATAATGCAAAAACTTTCTGAAAATAGGTACCCAACCACCCTCAGAAAGTCAGGGAAACTACAAAGTTTCTTTTCATTAGTGTGTCTGAACTACTTCTGGAGCCTCGCTACAAGAAGAAACAATGGTTGGGAACTGAAATTAATCAAAGAAATGTAGGTTGTGTAATGGCTTCACCAAAGCAGAAATTTGATTTCAGCTTTCTTTGCAGTAAAAGACCAAACGTAGTGACACTTAACTGGTTAATCCTGACGGTTTAATAGCCAATCATTGTAACTGAAATCTTCTAGGCTGGGTGCAGTGACTCACACCTGTAATTCTAATTTGGGAGACCAAGGTGGGTAGATTACCTGAGGTCAGGAGTTTGAGACCAGCCTGGCCAACATGGCGAAACCCATCTCTACTACAGATACAAAAAAATTAGCCGGGTGAGGTAGTGGGTGCCTGTGATCTCAGAGACTCTGGAGGCTGAGACAGGAGAATCGCTGGAACCCAGGAGGCAGAAGTTGCAGTGGGCCAGGATTGTGCCATTGTACCTCAGCCTCGGTGACACAGCATACCTCAGTCTTAAAAAAAAATAAATAAATCTTCTAGCTCTTTGTCTTATTTATTACAAGATGTCCTAACTTGTTCCAAGATACAAAAGGGAATTCAGTGAAAAGCCTCCCTCCTCCACTGTCCCCAGTCATCTAGTTTACATCAGAGTCAGCCAATGTCACCAGTTTCTTGTGTATCCTTCCAGAGATACTCATGCATTTGCAAGGAAATATGTATATGTTTTCCCCAACTTTTTTTTTTGAGACTGAGTCTCGCTCTGTTACCCAGGCTGGAGTGTAGTAGCAAGATCTCGGCTCACTGCAACCTCCACCTCCCAAGTGATTCTCCTGCTTCAGCTCCCAAGTTACTGGAATTACAGGTGTGTGCCAGCACGCTCGGCTAATTTTTTGTATTTTTAGTAGAGATAGGGTTTCACCTTGTTATCCAGGATGGTCTCGATCTCCTGACTTAGTGATCGGCCTGCCTCGGCCTCCCAAAGTGCTGGGATTACAGGCATAAGCCACCATGCCCGGCCATAGAAATATTTTTGAGGACATAATAGACAATACCAACCTTTCTGCCTCAGCTATTCAGGAGGTTGAGGCAGGAGAATTGATTTTTTATTGTTTTTCACTTAACATTATTCTTTGGAAGTCATTTCATTTGGCTACAAAAGATCCTTCCTCATTCTCTTGTAGCTTCACAGTTTCCAATGGTGAGAATGTATCATAATTTGTTTACAAGACACTTATTGTGGGTATGTGAGTTGCTTCTAGCCTTTTGCTGTCATCAGCGACGCTGAAATGAACATTGTGCATGCTGGTGTCATTTTACGCCCTCTCCTAATTTATTTCTTGCTAACTTTTGATTACATTTGGTCTTGTTTTCAGAGTACTTGGTGAAACCCTGAATATGCTCAACATTTGGTTTGGTTACCTAGAAAACAGCCAAGAGCAAGCCTTCTAAGCCTCATCGAGCAGATAACATACCCCCCAAGTGTCTCCAGAGCAAAAACCTTAGACTCTTAAACAAAAGAAGTTTCATAAAAGTTACTCCAGCCATCTTGGAGAGGAGGGACCGCTCACCATCCTCAAATTCGAATCGCCAAAGCACAGTCATGATTCTGTTGTGATTCAAGAGCCCAGACTTCCAGACACAGGACGATGTTCTTCTGGTGGGGAGGACCCTGTAAGGCCACTTCCTGTGGTGGGCAGTGACCCAGGTGGAGCACCCGACTGGGTCAGAGGCAGAAAATCCAATCTTTTCTTTAGGGAGAGAGTACTCATTTTCATGCACTTTTCAGTCAGGAATAGGAATTAGTCACAAATAAAAAGCTAAGTCCAAATTTAAAAGCAATAGCTGCAATCTTAAAAGCATGCTATATAAGGCCAGGCGTGGTGGCTCACGCCTGTAATCTCAGCACTTAGGGAGGCCAAGGTGGGCAGATCGCCTGACGTTGGGAGATTGAGACCAGCCTGGCCAATATGGAGAAAGCCCATCTCCACTAAAAATACAAAATTAGCTGGGCATGGTGGCACATGCCTGCAATCCTAGCTACTCGGGAGGCTGAGGCAAGAGAATCCCTTGAACTCAGGAGGCAGAGGTTGTGGTGAGCCAAGATCACACCATTGTACTCCAGCCTGGGCAACAAGAGCATATCTCCAACTCAAAAAAAAAAAAAAAAAAGCATGCTATATAAAACTAAACTTCCATTGCACTCCAGCCTAGGTGACAGTGAGAAGAGACTCTGTCTCAATAAATGAATAAATAAAAAAGTTATTGATCATGACACATTTCATTCACGTGTGTAAATATCACATGTACCCTCAAAATATGTACTATTGTAAATCAATAAAAAATGTAAAAATAATAAATGGAGTTTAAAAATAAAAATTAAACATTTGTGAAGCCACTGAAACATCTATGGAGAACCCTGGAAGTAAAGTCTTCCTTCTTTTTTTGTTTTTGAGCCAGAGTCTTGCTCTGTCACCCAGGCTGGAGTGTAATGGTGTGATCTTGAAACCTCCGCCTCCCAGATTCAAACAATTCTCCTGCCTCAGCCTCTTGAGTAACTGGGATTACAGATGCCCACCAGCATGCCTGGCTAATTTTTTGTATTTTAGTAGAAATGGGGTTTCACCATGTTGACCAGGCTGGTCTTGAACTCCTGACCTCTTGATCCACCTGCCTTTGCCTCCCAAAGTGCTGGGATTACAGACGTGGCCTGCAATGAATAACTTTTTTTTTTTTTTTTTTTTTGAGATGGAGTCTTGCTCTATCACCCAGGCTGGAGAGCAGTGGCACCGTCTTGACTCACTGCAACCTTGACCTATCGGGTTCAAGCAATTCTCCTGTCTCAGCCTCCCAAGTAGCTGGGATTACAGTCATAAGCCACCATGCCCAGCTAATTTTTGTATTTTTAGTAGAGAGGGGGTTTCACCATGTTGGTCTAACTGGTCTTGAACTCCTGACCTTGTGATCTACCCACCTTGGCCTCCCCAAGTCCTGAGATTACAGGCGTGAGCCATTGTGCCCGGCCACAGTGAATGACTTTTTACATACAGTTACATCCTTTTGCACATGTGCAGTTGTACCTGTAGAAGAGATCCCTAGATGTGGAATTGGATTGCTATGCTAAATAGCCGTGCATCTATAAAGTCCACAGAAGGCAGAGACTGTGTTTTACTTTCATCTAACCTTAGTGTCTAACACAGGTCTTGGTACTTAATAGGTGTTCAATAGATATTTGGACAAATTAATGAATGAGTGAATTCAGAGAATGAATTCAGAGAGTGGCCAAGAAATCTTTGTTGAACAAATCAATGAATGAGTTCAGAGAATGAATGATTCCAGCTGGGATGCTCAGTGATGCTTTCATGACGGGGGTGGTGACTTTTGGCACCACGTCTTATAGTCCATATACTATTCTGAAGATGACATAGAAATTTAATTTTCTTCATACTTGTAAATGTTTCTTTCCCTCCCTCCCTCCCTCCGTTCCTCCCTCCCTTCCCTCTCTCTCTCTCTCTCTCTCTCTCTCTCTCTATCTTTGACAGAGTCTCACTCTTTCGCCGGGCTGCAGTGCAGTGGCACGATCTTGGCTCACTTCAACCTCCACCTCTTGGGTTCAAGCAATTCTCCTGCCTCAGCCTCCCAAGGAGCTGGGATTACAGGCCTGTGCCACCACACCCAGCTAATTTTTGTATTTTTAGTAGAGATGGGGTTTCACCACGTTGGCCAGGATGGACTTGATCTCCTGACCTCGTGATCCGCCCACTGCAGTCTCGAACTCCTGAGCTCAAGCATCCCAAGTGCCTGGCACTACCGGCACACGCACCGCACCTGTCACTCTCTATCTATCTGTCCCCTTACTTTTTATTCTGGAACTTCACTGGAAGGGACGGGGCATGACTTCATGTGTGAGAGAACATGAAGATCGTGTGTCTTGGTTTTTCCCATGCACGTCTGTCTGTAATAAATCTGTGGCTCTAAAAGATTCATTTCCAGAAAACAATGAGATTTGAGATTTTTTCTGTCAGGGACTGAGGAGAAAAGCCGTTTGAGTGAATGCACTGGACGGGGAACCAAGGATGAGTTTGTGGTCCCCAAGGAAAAGAGGGTGTGACCCCAGAGAGATGCGTGGCTTGTAATAAGGGTGTTGCCTCCAGGAGGAAGGAGGTGCCTCCGCGCTTACTTAAAACCTTTCCAGCTGGGTGCGGTGGCTCACGCCTGTAATCCCAGCACTGTGGGAGGCCAAGGCAGGCAGATCACGAGGTCAAAAGTTGAGATTAACCTGGCCAACACGGTGAAACCCCATCTCTACTAAAAATACAAAAATTAGCCGGGCATGGTGGCGGGCGCCTGAAATCCCAACTACTTGGGAGGCTGAGGCAGGAGAATTACTTGAACCCGGGAGGTGGAGGTTGCAGTGAGCCAAGATTGTGCCATTGTACTCCAGCCTGGGTACCCAGAGCACAACCCTGACTCAAAACAAACAAACACACACACACACACACACACACACACACACACACCCCTTATTCGCCCTGCTCCCACCACAGCACTCACCAGGTTGCAGCACTGCTTCGTTGCTGGTGTGGAGATCCTACCCTGCTCTCTTGCCTCTTTATAGACCCTCCTAGATTCCAGCGTTAAACTCTACCCAGCCTCTCAACTATTTATTTACAATTCTTCCTTCAAGAGTCACACCAGGCTGGGCGAGGCGGCTCACACCTGTAATCCTAGCACTTGGGAGGCCAAGGCGGGTGGATCATGAGGCCAGGAGTTCGAGACCAATCTGGCCAACATAGTGAAACCTCATCTGTAATAAAAATACAACAACAAAAAAAATTAGCCGGGTGTGGTGGTGGGCACCTATAATCCCAGCTACTTGGGAGGCTGAGGCAGGAGAATTGCGTGAACCCGGGAGGCAGAGGTTGCAGTGAGCTGAGATCATGACATTGTACTCCAGCCCGGGAGACAGTGCAAGACTCTGTCTCAAAGGAAAAAAAAAGAGTCACACGGGACGGCACAGAGCTCACACCTGTAATATCAGCACTTTGGGAGGCCGAGGCATGGGAAGATCTCTTGAGCCCAGGAGTTTGAGACCAACCTGGAGAGACCCCACCTCTACAAAAAATTTAATAAAAAAAATTAGCCTGGCATGGTGACACCTGCCTGTGGTTCTAGCTACTAGGGAGGCTAAGCAGACCTAATAAAATAAAAAATATTAGGAGGTCAAGGCTGCCATGAGCCACGTTCATGCCACTGCACTCCAGCCTAGACCACAGAGTGAGACCCTGTCTCAAAAAAAAATAAAAATAAAAATAATAAAAAAAAGAATCAGACCAACATGTGTGTAATCTCAGCACTTTGGGAGGTCAAGGCAGGAGGGTCACTTGAGCACAGGGGTTCCAGGCTGCCATAAAACTATCACTGGGCCACTGCACTCCAGCCTGGGCAACTGAGTGAGACTCTGTTTCTTTTCAGGAAAAAAAAAAAAAGTTCAGGCCGGGCACAGTGGCTCATGCCTGCTATCCCAGCACTTTGAGAGGCTGAGGTGGGGGGTGGGGAAATACTTGAGGTTGAGAGTTCAAGACCAGCCTGGCCAACATGGTGAAATCCCCATCTCTACTAAAAATACAAAAGAATTAGCCAGGTGTGGTGGCAGGTGCCTGTAATCCAAGCTACTTGGGAGGCTGAGGAAGGAGAATCCTGGAGGCAGTGGTTTCAGTGAGCCGAGATCTCAGCACTGCATTACAGCCTGGGCAACAGAGAGAGACTGTCTCAAAAAACAAAAAAAAAAAATCAGACCAAGTATCGCCAGTATGTCTTCTGTAGAATTAAACAGAATCAGAGGCAAGAAGCAACTTTATTCATATTATAAAGGAAACATTTTTGTTTTGTGTATACTGTTAGTTTCTGTTTTAAAATACTCAGATTACCACATTAAGAAATAAAACCTCTGACTGGGGTTGGTGGCTCATGACAGTGATCTCAGCACTTTGGGAGGCCGAGGTGGGTGGATCACCTGAGGTCAGGAGTTCAAGACCAGCCTGGCCAACATGGTGAAACCCCATCTCTGCTAAAAATACAAAAATTAGCCTGGTATGATGGTGGGGGCCTGCAATCAAGCTACTCAGGAGGCTGAGGCAGGAGAATAGCTTGAACCCAGGAGGTGGAGGTTGCAGTGAGCCAAGATGGTGCCACTGCACTCCAGCCTGGGCAACAAGGCCAATACTTAATCTCAAAAAAAAAAAAAATTAAAAATTTTAAATTCTTTACCACATTAAGCATACGAACCTAGGGAAATTTTTTTGATGCTCTATATTCCTTTGCCAATGTTTTATTTGAAATAGTTCAGTCCTAGTCCTTTTCCATCATTAGTGTAAAATAACTTTTTGTTATTGTTAAACTCAATTTGGGTTCAAAATCATATTTCCAGCCTAGGCAACACAGTGAGGCCCCTTCTCTACAAAAAACAAAAAATATTAGCTGGGGATGGTGGCATGAGCCTGTAGTCCCAGCTACTTGGGAGGCTGAGGAGGGAGGATCCCTTGAGCCCAGGAGGTTGAGGCTGCAGTGAGCCATGGTGATGGTGTCACCGCACTCCAGTCTGGGTGTCAGAGTGAGACTGTGTCTCAAAAGAAAATCATATGTGATTCATTAAAAGGTGTGGAGTAATATATATTATCACCCTATTCTATCCTTGATATGGTTTATATAATTGTGGCTATTTGCCCTATAGATCTAAAAGAAGAAAGAGAAAGAGAGGGAGGAAGGAAGGAGGAATAAGTCCCCAAGTGACGCCTTTAGAGTAACGTGTGCTCACTGGGTGCAGAGACCACGGCAAGGTGCCCCCTTAGGAAGGGTGGGACATGGGAAGAGTGTGGGGCTTGGGAGGGCAGGACTGTCACCACCAAGGGTGGGGTTGTGGCTTGGGTGATGGGGGCTGAAATAACTAAAGCCTGGTGACTTAGATGGCCACACTGTTTTCCACCAGGCTGGGCCGCAGGTATTCGTAGGGCATGTCCAGCTTTGCATTCCGGGTCTCGATTTCCTTATCAAGGGCAGCCAGCTCCTCCCTGAACTTCCTCAGCACGGCCTTAGGCTCAGGGCCCGAAAAATACTCCTCCTCATGCTGGCCCACAGCCACCTGGGAGGCAGAGGGAAAGGCGGCTGAGAGCCTCATGACCCCCAGTCTGGGGAGCCACAGGCCCCCACAGCTGCCTCCTCCCTCAGGCCTGGGCACTTGGCTCTCACCATAACGGGCTGGCGTCTGCCCAGCTGCCAAGTGATGGACATCTGGAGAGAAGCTTGGTGGAAGTTGGGCAGTGTCGCCATCACTGTCTCCACGGTCGCATCCTTGGTGGTTGGTGGGGGCAGCCGCATTGTGCAGGGTGCATTAGGGACCCAAGCGTACCAGTCCAGCTAAGGAAGGGCAGGGATCTAGAGTCAGTGTCTGCGAAGCATGAAAACCCTGGGGCTGCCGGGCGCGGTGGCTCCCGCCTGTAATCCCAGCACTTTGAGAGGCCGAGGCGGGTGGAAGTCAGGAGTTCGAGACCAGTCTGGCCAACATAGTGAAACCCCATCTCTACTAAAAATACAAAAAATGAGTTGGACATGGTGGTGCGCACCTGTAATTCCAGCTACTCGGGAGACTGAGGCAGGAGAATTGCATGAACCCAGGAGGCGGAGGTTGCAGTGAGCCAAGATCGCACCACTGCACTCCAGCCCAGGTGACAGTCAAGATTCCGTTTCAAAAAAAAAAAAAGAAAGAAAGAAAGAAAAGAAAACCCTATGGCCCACTTGCACACAGACCCCTCCCTCACTCCAGACCCCAAATTCCCAGCTGCCCAGCTCTGCTAAGTACCTGGCCCAGGTGGACAGAGGAGTGTTGACCAGTGCAGGTGAAGATGCACATGGTGAGAAAGTGGCAGAGCTGCTCCTGAGACTGTAAAGAGACAGGAAACCCTGCAACGGGGAGGAGAGTCAGAAGCTGTGAAGCCAGGAGGAGGGCAGAGCTCAGAGGACGCGGCCCAGAGAGGAGAACAAGAGGCGTGAGAAAGAGCGGCAGGAGTGCTCAGTAACTTATGGGAACTGCCATGACAGCAGGTGGGGGTGGGGAATGGGGAGCTCTGCTTTGAGGGTCCCACTCAGTGGGGTGTTTCTGCTGACTCATATGGGCTCACAAGAGTCAGTCCAGGATGTGAAGGTGTTTGGCAAGCTGGTCAGCTTCACCTTGGTAGTCACAGTAGAAATATTTATACCGGCCGGACGCAGTGGCTCAGGCCTGTAATCCCAGCACTTTGGGAGGCCGAGGCAGGCAGATCACCTGAGGTCAGGAGTTCAAGACCAGCCTGGCTAACATGGTGAAACCTCGTCTCTATTAAAAATACAAAATATTAGCCGGGTGTAGTGGCAGGTGCCTGTAATCGCAGCTACTTGGGAGGCTGAGGTAGGAGAATCGCTTGAACCCAGGAGGCGGAGGTTGCAGTCAGCCAAGATTGTACCACTGTACTCCAGCCTGGGCAACAAGAGTGAAACTCCATCTCAAAAAAAAAAAAAAGAAATATTTATAACATGGAAATATGCAAATACTACAAATCAAACT
Organism: Aotus nancymaae; assembly: GCF_030222135.1. Classification (NCBI taxonomy): domain Eukaryota; kingdom Metazoa; phylum Chordata; class Mammalia; order Primates; family Aotidae; genus Aotus; species Aotus nancymaae. The sequence goes on along the minus strand of NW_026988430.1, from coordinate 1,162,980 downwards.
GTTGTTCTCGAGAGTCAGTCGTTAAACGTTTATGAGCAGCCTCTGGTCCCCTGCATCAGGGACCTAGGGGTTCTCAGTGCATAGGATGGAGACCTGTCTCTAGGTGAGAGGGAGTGGAATCTGAGAAGGTCTTTGGAGTTTTCACCGGTGTCGAAAATGCTTCTGAGAGATTTCAGAGCAGCACAGAGGAGGCCGGGTGCAGTGGCTCACGCCCATAATCCCAGCACTTTGGGAGGTCGAGGCGAGCGGATCATGAGGTCAGGAGTTCAAGAGCAGCCTGGCCAACATGGTGAAACCCTGTCTCTGCTAAAAATAAAAAATTAGCCGGGCGTGGTGTCGGGTGCCTGTAATCCCAGCTACTCAGGAGGCTGAGGCACGAGAATTGCTTGAACCTGAAAAGCAGAGGTTGCAGTGAGCCGAGATTATGCCACTGCACTCCAGCCTGGGAGACGGAGTGAAACTCCATCTCAGAAAAAAAAAAAAAAGAAGCACAGGGGATTCTGAGGAGGCCTCTTGTGTTTTGTGTCTGAGGTCTCAGGGCAGGGGCCTCTTACCTCGGTCCTGGGCCCCTAGCAGCCCAATTTCAGTGATCTCCCGACACCAGGTCTGCAGCTCTGTGTCATCTTTCACAGCCACGTCTGTCTTATAGTGGAGACTCACGATTCCTTCCACGTACCTACCAGCCAACGGAGCAGGGCCAGGAAGCTGAAGCCAGCTCTGCCCCTGCCCACATGGCCAGGTCAGGGCCCCAGGCCTCCAACCAGACGCAGACCTCCTGCTCTCCTAGACTTCCTTTCCACCCTCACTGGCCTTCCCACTGGCCTCACCGAGAAATGGTTTCCCAGAGCCGCAGGGCATCTTGGGCATAGAAGGAAGACTTCACTCCCAGGAGTCCCCGGTCAGCCAAGTCATCCGGGGGACAGAAGGAGCTATAGGTTAGAAAGGCTCCAGCTCGCTTGAGCAGCTCCACGTGGCCTCCCCCACCAGTGCTCACCACCTGAGGAGAGAGGATGAGCAGGGTCAGGCGAATGGACCTGCCTTGAGTCCAGAGCTGGGAAAAGAGTGACCCAGAGTCTCCCTTTCTCTCCCCATACCTGATCGAAAATTCCCATGTCAGAGACCAGTCCAGTCCTGGCCCGGATGTTAATTTCCAGGGTGTATCGCAGGTGGGGAATTAGAAGCTAGAGGGAGAAAAGCAGGGAAGGGCAAAGTCAGAGGAGAGCCGTGGCAGATCCCTGCAGGAGACAGGGGCTGATAAGCAGGAAGGCACCAGGTCTTCAGAAAAGGCACAGACTCAAAGTTCAGTGGCCTCTCAACAGTGAGTTTTCAGAAGTACCATTCAGCCCAGCAATGCCATTACTGAATATATACCCCACCTCCAATATCAATGGCCCTACCACAAAGACACATGCTCACGTTTGTTCATCACAGCACTACTCACAACAGCAAAGACACTGAATCAACCTAAATGCCCATCAACAATGACCGGGTAAAGAAAATGTGGTACATATACACTATGGAATACTACGCAGCCATAAAAAGAACAAAAGCACGTTCTCTGCAGCAGCATGGATTCAGCTGGATGCCATCATCCTAAGCGGACTAACACAGGAACAGAAAGCCGAACATGGCATGTTCTCACTTATAAGTGAGAACTGAACATTGAGTACATATGGACACGAAGGGATCAGGAGACACCTGAGTCTACTTGTGGGTGGAGGGTGGGAGGAACCTATCAGTACCATGCTTATTACCTGGTGACAAAATAATCTGTACACCAAGCCCCTGTGACACACAAGTTTTTTTTTTTTTTTTGAGACAGAATCTCACTTTGTTGCCAGGCTGGAGTGCAGTGGCGTGATCTTGGCTCATTGCAACCTACGACTCCCAGATTCAAGCCGTTCTCCTGTCTCAGCCTCCCAAGTAGCTGGGACTACAGCCACGCACCACCACGCTCAGCTAATTTTTGTATTTTTAGTAGAGACGGGGTTCCATCATGTTGGCCAGGGTGGCCTCGATCTCCTGACCTTGTGATCTGCCCACCTCAGCCTCCCAAAGTGCTGGGATTACAGGCGTGAGCCACCGTGCTCGACTGACACACAATTTAGGTGTAGAACAAACCTGCACATGTACCCTTGGACCTAAAATTAAAGTTAAAAATAAATAAACAAAAATAAACCACTGAGTTTTCAGCTGATTGGCGTTGACTATTTGTGTTCCACAAACCAGCCTTAGTGCTTTATGATAATTGACAGAAATCATTCTCTCTCTCTCTCCGCCTTTTCTTTTCTTTTTGAGACAGAGTCTCACTCTGTTTCCCAGGCTGAAATGCGGTGGTGTGATCTCAGCTCACTGCAGCCTCTGCCTTCTGGGTTCCTGTAATTCTTGTGCCTCAGCTCCCGAGTAGTGGGGATTACAGGCGGGAACCACCGTGCCTGGCCTCCTTGTTGTTTCATAGGTTTTCATAGGTCTAGACCAAAGTTTTTTAACTTTTTAAAAATAATCAGCCTCTAAGTAGCCTTTTGAAATATTTTTTCCTAATCTCACCCCACCTCATTAAATATTAATGCTACATATATACTGTATATTTGTCTATATATCTGTATAAAGCATTATATCTGTGCTTTATACAGATATATATCACATTATATCTGTGCTGTATAAAAATAATAAAATTTGGACTGGGTGTGGTGGCTCATGCCTGCAATCCCAGCACTTTGGGATGCTAAGGTGGGTGGATCACGAGGTCAGGAGTTTGAGACCAGCCTGGCCAACATGGTGAAACCCTGTCTCTATTAAAAATACAAAAATTAGCTGGGTGTGGTGGTGTGCACCTATAATCCAAACTACTCAGGAGGCTGAGGCAAGTGAATTGCTTGAACCTGGGAGGCAGAGGTTGCAGTGAGCTGAGATCGTGCCATTGCACTCCAGCTTGGGCAACAGAGTGAGAAATCATCTCAATAATAATAATAATAATAATAATAATAATAATAATAAGATTTGGCTGGGTGCAGTGGCTCACGTCTGTAATCACAACACTTTGGGAGGCCAATGTGGGCAGATCACCTGAGGTAGGAGTTTGAGACCAGCCTGGTCATCATGGCAAAACCCTGTCTCTAATAAAAATACAAAAATTATCCAGGTGTGGTATTCTGGAGGCTGAGGCAGGAGAATTGCTTGAACCTGGGAGACGGAGGTTGCAGTGAGCCAAGAGTGTGCCACTGCACTTCAGCCTGGGTGACAGAGGGAGACTCTGTCTCAAAAAAAAAAAAAGATTTTTCACACACATTTTCCAATCATCTTCATCCCTTAGGAGATATTGTCCCCCCTGCTAAGAATGGATGGTCTAACCACTGCCTCCCTCCAGAGCCTGGTCTCCTCCTTCACCTCTTCATCCATGACACTCACCTTCTTTCAGTTCTTTAAAGAAGCCAAGCTTGGGCCAGGCGTGGTGGCTTATGCCTGTAATCCCAGCACTTTGGGAGGCCAAGGCACGTGGATCACCTTGAGGTCAGGAGTTCCAGACCAGCCTGATCAATATGGTGAAACCCTGTCTCTATTAAAAATACAAAAATTAGCTGGGCATGGTGGCACGCACCTGTAATCCCAGCTGCTCGGGATGCTGAGATAGAACTGCTTTAACCCAGGAGGTGGAGGTTGCAGTGAGCTAAGATGGCACCAATGCACTCCAGCTTGGTGACAGAGTGAGACTCTCAAAAAAACCAAACCAAAACAGATCAATGCCTGGCTGGAAAAGGTCTTTTTAATGTTATTTGCATGGTTTCCTCCTATTGGATGGAATCCTTGGTCATTTGCATGTACTGTGCTTTACACATAAAAAGAGTGAGATTTTTTTGCCATTTTCCCCAAGAATCATTTCCCACCCGGTGGGAGGTGATATCCCCTTTGAAAACACATGGTCAGCCATGCTTTCTCTCTGCTGATCTCAACCTCATCCATTCACTGTTTCTCTCCCTACTCTGAGACCTCACAGAGATGGAGCCTCCAGAGGCGGGAACATGCCCCCGGGCAGAGATAGCAGCAGCCAGGAGAGAAGGGAATAAGGTGTTACCTTGAAGACAGGATGTATTGATGGAAGGCACCTCATGGTGGCCACAGCAAGGACCTCAGCCATCAAGTGTCCCCTCAGAAGATGAGACTGCAGCTCATGGAGCTGGAAGTCAGAGCTGCGGACCCAGCATTTGGCCAGAAGCCAGACCATCGGAGGATCCGTGGGCAAGAAGAGCGGAGGTGGCAGAGTTCCTGTGCTGGGCATTTGGAGCTGGAGCAGGGACGAGGCGTGGGGAGAGAAGGCTTGAGTGCCAGGCACTCAGGGATCCCATCCCCTCCCTGGCATGTTGAAGCTCACCCTTCCTCTTGCAAACGTGTTTCCCTTTCCCCATCTGCCCACTGCGGCTCCCCACAGCCACCATTTCCCCCTCCCTTTCCTCCCGGCTCACTGGCTGCATTGGCACCCCGCAAGCTGCTCTGTCCCCAGCGTTCTGCAGAAACTGCCCTTCTGGTGCCTCCTCCAGCCTCCACTTCCTCCTTCAGTCCCCACAGTAGTCAAAATTCAAACCGCCTGCTTCCTTCATCCCACGCTTTTTTTTCCAAATCTCATCTTTTGGCCCCACCTCTGCACAAATGACTAAATCTCTAGTTCTCAGCTGCCTGCTGGACAATTTCAATGTGTCCCTTTACCTCAACGTTGTCTGGACAAAAGCTCACCTGAGCACCCTGTCTTCTTCACTTGTGCTATTTCCGCAGGCAGCTGGCCCAGCTTCCCTTTCCTCTCTCCTTGACCTCCCTCTGCACTAGCATCCATCTGTTTTCTCCATCCTGACAGTCACTACCCACACCTGAGCTCCCCTCCCCCTGGGGCCGGCCCTGGAGCACGTCGTCGCCTTCGTTCCTGTTTCTAGCCTCTCCCCTCTCCAGCCCATCCTAAACAGGACAGCCCACACCGCGGGCCCACAGCACGTCTCAGCGCAGCCTTCTCTAGCTTCTCACCTCAGACTCCTTATCCCAGCTTGGTCTGGCCCCCAGTCCAACTGGCCCCTAGGAATCTCCTGACACCCCTCCCTCAGCCTCTGCCCTGTCTGATTTGCCCCTGAGGACAGGTCCTTCCTCTCCCTCCTGCTGGTCTGAGATCTGGCCCTCCTCCAAGGCTCGTGACCCCCACCTCCCCTGATCCCTCCTGGGCTGTCTCTGTCCTCAGGGACTTCCTCAGTCCTGGAGCTTCTGCAGACTGGCCCAGACTGTCTCCAGCTACACTGCAAGGCTTCAGGTCGGAGACTTGGCTCATTCCTCCCTCAGGCCTCCCCGGCGCCTTAGCCCAGCGCCTTTGCAGATGGTGCTCAGTGCATCTCAATACGGGGCTGAGCTGAGAAGGCCAGAGACTGGGAGCAGAAATCCTGAGTCCTCTCACCTGGATGACCATGGGCAAGAGTTTCCCATCAGGCTGCAGTTTCAGCATGACCAGAGGGGCAGCCAGGTGCTGCTGGCTACACAGAATGACATTGGCCTTGATCCCATCCAGCAGGGAGAAGTCAGCTTCAAACAGTGTGCCTCCCTGGGTGGGGAAGAGGCCAAGGGCTGCTATCAGCATAAGGAGTCTTCTTCCTACTCTGATTCCTCCAAGGGGGAAAAGAGAGAGGGGAGCGGACTCGCCTGCATCACCTACTTTGTACCAGGCGGTGGATCATGGGCTTGTTGCTGCGTATCAGTTTTTTTGAGCCAGGGTCTTACTCTGCTGCCCAGGCTGGAGTGCAGTGGCGGGATCAACATGGCTCACGGCAGCCTCCACTTCCGTGGGCCCAGGTGATCCTCCCACCTCAGCCTCCCAAGTAGCTGGGAGTACAGGTGCATGCCACCACACCAAAAATTATAGGCACTAATTTTAGTATTTTTGTAGAGACAGGGTTTCACCACATTGGCTAGGCTGGTCTCCAACTCCTGGGCTCAGGCAATCCTTCTGCCTCGGCCTCCCAAAGTGATGGGATTATATGTGTGAGCCACTGCTTTCAGTCTTATCATTTTTACACATAGTTGAATGAGCCTTAATTTTACCGAAACAGATAATCAGAGAGGCTGGATACTTTGCCTGAGGTGACACAGCTTACAACCAGCAGAACCAGGGTTCCCATCCAAGCCGTTCTGCCCTGTAATCACATGGCCTTCCTCTCTGTTGCTCCATGTTGCCTCCTGATTAGCAGCCACAGCACTCTGACCCTGGTTCTCTTACTCTGCACACTCCTTGAATCCCTAGCACCAAGGCCCAGTCACGTTTCTTCGTTTGACCCTGTTTCTATCAAGCATTGCCCCTTGCACACCCTCCCTCCGCAGCACGCTCCTCCTGTGTGGGAAGGAGGCCATGCCGTGGAGCGTCTCCAGGACCCCTCACGACCTCTCCTGCAGAAGCTCTCCTTGCCGGCTGGCAGCAAGCCAGGCCCACAGTGGGTCCCGCAGCGGCATCATTGACGCCAGCTCGCCCCACTGCACTGCTGAGCGTCCTCTGGGCTCTGATGTCCATACCTCCAGCTCCTTCTGCAGCTGGGCCTGCAGTTCCTCCATCCCTGGAGGGAACACAAGGCGTGCAGGAAGGCGTGTGGAGCGCCTCAGCACCATGGGGTTGGCGCCGTTAAGAAATTGGTACCCAAACAAGGCATCTTCCTTCCAGGAGTCCCGCACACGCTCTGGGGATGGCAGTTGAGCAAGTTGTGGGATCTGAGCTCTTGGTCCTTCCAACTTCATCAGACACGCCCCCTTGACTCAGCCCCCCCAGAGGGACCCAAGTCGCTCATCTCCCCACCCTGGTTCTCCCACTTCCCCTGGATTGGGTGGGATCTGGGGGTAAGGGTCCTGGGAGACGTATCGGGGTGGGGGACTGACCCGCCAGCTTGCTCTGGCCACACCAGAAAATCCGGTTGAAGTCATCCAGATCCTTCCAGCAAGTCAGAATGTTGAAAGAGTCTTTGATAGCGAGGTCGGCCAGCCTTCAGGGCAAACGGGCAAAGGGTTTGAGCATGATTCTGAGACTCCAGCATTGCAGCCACTGGCACCCATCTTGGGCCGGTCCAGTGCAGTGCAGCCCGTAAGCCCCTTGGCTTCCACTAGACCAGGTCACCTCCCTGTCACCCAGCCTCCCCTCGCTCTCACCCCTTGGCCAGCGAAGCCTCAAAGTCGACTCTCTTGTCTTCCAGAAATCTCTCATCCACAGGGAGGTCACACAGTTTGGCCCCAGCCACATTCAGAATCAGCCCATCCTTCCAGCTTCCCCACCTGTGGGGCAGGGCTGAAGTCAGGCCTGGGTCCTGGAGGCCTCAGCAGCTCCCGTGGGTGGGGGGAGGGCTCACCGGTATCGCTTCCTTCTCTCTTCCAGCTCCTCTTCCCGGAGCTTCCTGAACAGGCCTTGAGGGTCATCGAACACAGTGCGGCCTAGAAGGACAGAGGATGGCTTGGCCAGTCACTGCTTCTGAGAGCCTCTTCTGGTCCCTGCCAGGAGATCCTGTTCACCCCGTCCCTCCATGTGGCCCCTGCCCCTTCAGCACCACCCTCCTCCCCCAGCCTCCAGCCACTCTGTGCCAGCGGCAGCCACCGCCCCTTCCACACCCCGAGACCCCCCGCACTCCAGGTTCCCGCACCCCCATCCTGCGCCCTCTTCTCCACCCTGCATCCGTCCAGCTTCTCTGGCACCTCAGAGGCCTTCTGACAGCCCAGCCCCGCGCTCACCGGTGCCTTCCGGCAGGCTCAGGACGCCGTCGCCCTCCACCCAGCGGTAACAAGGGAACCTGACTTCTTCCCCCGCGGCCCCGGGGCCCTGCACGGAGATCCAGCTGCAGAACCAGGCGTCGTCCTGGAGGAGGTGTCTTTTGCGCAGTTTCACGAACAGCAGCGGCCCCAGGTATTCGGGCACTTCCACCTTGACTTCCGTCACCTGCGGGCGGCAGCAGAGACTCAGCCCCGCTGGGGCCTGGGGAAGGGGCACTAGGCTGAACCCTGCGGCCTCCACTCCCACGCGCTTCCTGGGAGCCCCTGAGAAGGCGGCGCGAATGGAACGACAGAGAGAGAGAGAGAGAGAGAGAGAGAGAGAGAGAGAGAGAGAGAGAGAGAGAGAGAGAGAGAGAGAGAGAGGCAGGAGAGAGAGAGAGGGGCTGTTCGTGCGCAGACCAGGTGTCCCTAGGACTGGGTTCTGAGGGGATGGGTGGGCGGCAGGTGGAAAGGTGCACTCCTTCCTTCACTTCCTCCTCCCTGTGGTCACTGGCTGTGCCAAGCGCTACGCTGGGCGCTGGGAACCCGAAGCCGCGCCCTGGGCGAGTGAGTGCTGTGGAGCTGGGACGCACTGGTGGCAATTCCCTCTGTCCGACACCCCCCCCCCCGCCCCACTGAGGCCCTGCGGGAGCCCCACCGTCCTGGAGACAGCCTTCCCGGAGACCTGGAGGAGAGGGCTCAGCCAGCGAGAATGAGAGCCAGGGCGGCAGGGGGAAGGCGTGCCGGGCAGGGACAGCGCAGAGGGGAAGGGCGGACTAACAGCATCTGGAGCTGGAGCTCAGAGCCCAGGCGTGGGGAGGTCAGCAGGTCGGGAGGCTCTGGAAGGTGGCGCCGAGGGCTTTGGATCTGGTCCCGAGGACAAAGGGGGGCCAATCATAGGCGTTAAGCAGCAGGAGTGAATCAGGGGAATCATTCTGGCTTCAGAAGGGCTTGGAAGGCCTGCAGCGGAGGTGGCCAGGCCAATGGAGGGTTCAAAAGGCTTTTAAAATCGAGAAAGCGAGAGGACCCATCACGGCTCCTGAGACAATTGAGTTTGCAGGCGTGAGAGCTGCGTGGAATGAGGGGCGCTCAGCAGCACCCCCTCAATTCCAAGGAGATGGAGCAGCGGGAATATTTACTGTTTATTCTGCATCACCAGCACCCCACCCTCGGAAGGGAAAAAGGGAGGAAGGAGCCCGCCTTTCCGCCTTCCGTGCCCCATCCCCTCACCGTGGAGTTGCGGGGCCACCTGCTCTGTGAGCATTTTTTCTTTCTCTTTCTGGCTCCCTTCGAGCCGCTTTCTCGGAAGCTCGGAGCAAGGGCGTGGGGGTGCGGGGAGCAGCGCTCAGCAGGTTCAAGGGGAGCGGGCGGTCCAGGGCGGGCGGATATGGGGCCGGGGCGCGGGAGATGCTCAGGGTCTAGAACTGACAGCGCCAGATTCTTGTTTACAGGGAGGTAACGAGAGGGAGGAGGCGCAGGTGGCCCCGGGGAGGCAGCAGGAGAGGTCTGGGAGGTGGGAGGAGGGGCGGACTCATTTCCTCTGAAGTTCCCTGGGACAGGCATCCGGATTTGGGAACTGGGAGAGAGCTGGACCAGTGACGGGAATTTAGGGTTGGCGGACCAAAAACAGTAACAGGACCCGGTAGGACCCCGGATAGATATGAGATGAGATATGATGGGATGTGGGTCGGGAATCGAGAGCGTCCTCCTGTCTCGGCTTCCCATCCCTTCTTTCTCAGCACCCACCCCACTCCAGGCGAGAAAGCCGGGAAGGTCAGATATCCCACAGCGCTAGCGGTTGAAACGGTTTTTTAAAAATAGAGAAAGCGGGAGGACAGACGGCCGCTCAGAGGACCCCTGAGTTTCCAGACAAGGGAGCTCTGCGCAATGATGGGCGCACAGGAGCATCCCCTCAATTCCAAGGAGATCGGGCAGCCGGAACAGTTACTGAGCGCTGACTGTCTGCCCTAAAGCCCCCATCCCCGCGGTCTCCGTGCGCTGTGAGTGCAGCGCGTGCGTCCTCGGCAGAGAGGATCCGACCGATGCCGGCTGGGGCGCGTCTCCACCACCGCTCCCCGGGATTTGACTGACTCGGAGCCAGTGGCGCAGCCCTCCGCGCCAGATTCCTCTGGGGAGCTCACCCTGCCCCGTGCCGGCCGCAGTCTCGTCCCAAGCGCCGCCTCCCCGTGTTGGCCGACCAGCCACAGCTGCACCTGGTTGTTGGAGCCGGCACAGAGCGAGGCCCCAGTGGACACGCGGACGCGGTAGAGACCCATCTTGCTCAAAGACGTTTCGCCCTTTGTGGTGGGGAAGAAGGGTGGACGAGCTAAATAACCGAGCCTGAGACCCCGCCCTCTCGGAGGTCGCTTGCGGTTGGAATGTGGGTGGCAGGCCTCCAACCAACCCCGCCTACGCTGAGGCCCCCACCTCCAAGGCGCAGAATTCAGCCCCAGTCTCAAAGGCGATGTCCTGGCGGGAACAGGGACTGGAATCCACTATCTTGACGGGAGGGAGAAGTAGAAAAGGATTTGGACAGAAAACTCACAGGAGGAAGGAATCAACGCCGGGTACAGCAGGCAGGCGAGGTGGGGTAGGAGCCATGCGCGCGTGTACCAGGGAGGCTGGGGCAGGCCTGGATGGCTGGGAAGCCGCCTCCATCTGAACACACACGTGCACACGCACGCGCACCCACGCAGGCCTCACAAGTCGGATTGCCGGAGAGGGTGAAGTGGACGAGGAGACCCAGTCTGCAGTGGCATTTGAGGACGCTACACTGAGGCCACCGAATTCATTCGACTCGCGTTGCACACTTGCCTTCTCTGTGCCAGCCACTGGGACTCATTCCTTTTGAGCGTAAAAGCCTCTGCCTCCCTGTTACCTGCAGAATAAGAGTCCAGATGTTTCTGGCATTCAGTGCCCTTGCTACCCTGACCAGCCCTCCTCACCTCTCACCCCACTGCACCCTGGCATCTCCCGTGCTCCACTCTGGTGGGCTGGAGCCACATGCTCCCTGGAACCCATCCTGCTATTCTCTCAAAGAACGTGCTCTTGGATTAGTCTATTCATGCTTCTAAAGCCTAATTCCACTCTAGTTTCTCAGGGAGGTCTTGCTTGGTACTTTCACCCCTCCCACCTACCGGAGCGAATCAGCTTTCCTTTCTCCCCCTCTCGCCTTGTGCGCACTTCTATTGTTGCACACTCAATCCTGCAGTGCGGGCATGTGTTTGTATGTGTTTCCCCCACTAATGTGAGCCCATCCTAGGCAGGGGCTATACACACAGCATGACTCACTTTTGTTCCCCTGGAGTTAGCGCAGTGTCAGGGCTTGTGGGCGTCAGTAAGTTTGCTGAAACACACTAAGCTGAGAAATTCATTATAAATGAATTTTTCCCTTGGGGGAGACAAAGGGAATCAAATAACTATCGGGCAATGTAAATAATAGGAGAATAGTGACATAAACTCCAGGCATGGATTACCATCAGCCTGGAAACACCAGTGAAGTCCATGAAAACACGTTTGTCATGCATAGTTTCCGGTTTGCTTAATTGTTGGTTTTGTTTGTTTTATTTTATCGTAAAGTTTAATTACGGTTCAGAAAAATTGAGTGAATAACTTTCTCTGAAAAAATATATTGACTCTGCATAGACTGCAGTTATTGGGGGGAGGGGCTGCTAGGTTAAATTACCCTACTTTCTATTCTGAAAATGATATTCATAGAAAGTCCCGTTTCCAGTCTGAGTATAAAGATACATGTGCCCAAAATGGCTGAGAATAAATACAACAGGAAATGCAAAAGCTGTAAATCTAAGGGCATGCAAGAGAAAATCTCAGAAATGCCCAAAATGGTGACAAGGAAGGTTTGGCTGGAATTTGAGTTCTTTTCGTCATCTTTGTCTTTTGCTCCATGTTTCAGGATGTGTGTGAACTCGATGGAATTGAAATTCCGCTTTTTGTCCATAGGTGCTTTTCTGTACAGCTCATCCATGTCCTCATCCATAAACCGATCGCCCATGATTGTCAGCAGCTCTCTCAGGGAACCTTCACAAACGGTGCCAGTGGCTTCTTCATCAAGGCAAGTGAAAGCATTTCCGATGACATCTTCAGGATTTGTGCCATTCAACTTCCCACCAAACATGGTGAGGAACATGGTGAAACTGATGGGCCCTGGAGCCTCATTCCTCATGGCATCCACATACTCATCAGTTGGATTCCTCCCCAGTGAAGCAAGCATAGCGTGCAAACCTTCCTTGTCGGTGAAACCATCTCTGTTCTGATCAGTCATGTTGAAGGCCTCTTTGAACTCCTGAATCTGTGACTGGTCAAATGTAGCAAACACACTGGATGCTGTGCGCTGAGGGTGCTTCTTGGGGGTCTTGGTCTTTGCTCTTTCACCCAGGCTGGAGTGCAGTGGTGTAATCTCGGCTCACTGCAACCTCTGCCTCTCAGGTTCAAGCGATTCTCCTGCCTCCGCCTCCTGAGTAGCTGGGATTACATGAGCCACCGCACCTGGCCCTGCTTAATTGTTTAGTGGAAAGTACATTCACATCAAAATTCAAAAGGTACTAAGTGATATTCACTAGTTTCTCCCTCCTCCTGACCCCAAGCCACCCAGTTTCTACATTTCCAGCAATCACTGTCAGCAGTCTCCTCTGTGCAGTAATATTACTGAGCAAATACACGCCTGTCCTTTTCGTCTTTTTCCTGCACACATTGTAGCACACCTTATTCTACACGTGGTTTTTCCACAGCATAACAGGAGCTCATTCCATGTCCAGACACAAAGTGCTTCCTTGTTCTTCGGTAAGGGTGCCATTGTTTTGCTGTAACATGATAAATTCTACTAGTCAGTCTCTCTCTCTCCCCTTTTTTTATTTTTTGAGATAGATTCTAGCTCTGTCACCCAGGCTAGAGTGCAGTGGTGTGATCTCAGCTCACTGCAACCTCCACCTCCTAGGTTCAAGCGATTCTCCTGCCTCAGCCTCCGAGTAGCTGGGATTACAGGCATACGCCACCATACCCAGGTAATTTTTGTATTTTTAATAGAGACGGGGTTTTGCCGTGTTGGCCAGGCTGGTCTTGAACTCTTGACCTCAGGTGATCCACCCGCCTCAGCCTCCCTAAGTGCTGGATTACAGGTGTGAGCCACCACACCTGGACAAGTTCTACTAGCCTCTTGTAGTGGACACAGGTTGTTAGCAATCTTTTATAACTATGAAAAAGTGCTAGGCCGGGGGCGGTGGCTCACACCTGTAATCCCAGCACTCTGGGAAGCCAAGGCCAGTGGATCACCCGAGGTCAGGAGTTTGAGACCAGCCCGAACAACATGGAGAAACCTTGTCTCTACTAAAAATACACACATACACAAATTAGCCATCCATGGTGGCCCATGCCTGTAAGCCCAGCTACTCGGGAGGCTGAGGCAGAAGAATCAGTTGAACCCAGGAGCCAAGATGGCACCATTGCACTCCAACCTGGGCAACAAGAGTGAAACTCCACTTCAAAAAAAAAAAAAAGTGCTGAAAGAAAGAAACCTTGTACATACAGCATTTCTCATATAAAAGAATATCTGTAGAACAAAATCCTAGAGATGGAATTTCTGGACCAAAAACATAGCTAATTTAGGCAGAAATTGCTAATTCGCCCTCCATAGAAAGTTGTACCGATTTACACTCCCACCAGTGGGCTATGTGTGAGAACACCTGTTCTTCCTCACTCTTGCCAGTGGCGTGTTTATAACCATTATTACCTTAGCCAATCAGATAGGTAAAAAAAGACACCCTAGTTTCAATTTTAATTTGCATTTCCCTTATTATGAGTAAAGCTAAGAATTATTTTTTATTGCACTTTAAGTTCTGGGGTACATGCACAGATCTTGCAGGATTGTTGCATAGGTACACACATGCTGTGGTGGTGTTTCCAATAGCATCTTTTTATATTGGAGGAGATATTTGTACTTCCTTTCGTGTGAACTGGCTATTCCATTTTTCTATTGGATTTTGGGCTTTTTCCCTTTCTTTCTCTCTCTCTCTCTTTCTTTTATTTCTCTTTCTTTCTTCCATACAGGGTCTCACAATGTCACTGGAGTGCAGTGGTATAATCATAGTTACTAAAACCTCTAACTCCTGGGTTCAAGTGATCCTCCTACCTCAGCCTTCCACATAGCTGAGACTACAGATGTATGCCACCATGCCCAGCTCATTTTCTTAATGTTTAGTAGAGATGGGGACTGGCTATGTTGCACAAGCTGGTCTCAAACTCCTCAACTCAAGCAACCCTCCTGCGTCAGCCTCCCAAAGCACTGGGATTACAGGCATGAGCCACCACACCCAGTCTTGGTCTTTTTCGTATTGATTTCTAGGAACTATTTATATATTAGAAATATTAGCTTTCTTTCAGCTCAATTACTACTAAGAGGGGTCCAGTAACAACAATGTCCTTTTCACATCAGCTCCTTAGAGCCTAGATTTTGCCCTATAATATATTTCTCTACTGAAAGAAACCTGGAGCCTTGGAGGGTAGCTGATTTTGTGTTTGGGGTTAGGGTAAAACACATGATAAGCCTGGGAATGCTGATGTTGCTAAAAAGTAAGGGTGCTGACGTAGCAGAATCTTACTAGAAAAAGATAGCTCTTTGAGGCCAGGCACAGTGGCTCACGCCTATAATCCCAGCACTTTGGGAGGCTGAGGCGGGAAGACCCCAAGGTCAGGAGTTCAAGACCAGCCTGATCAACATGGTGAAACTCCCCTCTACTAAAATTACAAAAATTAGCCGAGTTTGGTGGTGTGCACCTGTAATTCCAGCTACTCAGGAGGCTGAGACAGGAGAATCGCTTGAACCCGGTAGGTGAAGTTTGCAGTGAGCTGAGATCACACCGCTGCACTCCAGCCTGGGTGACAGAGGGAGACACCATCTCAAAAAAAAGAAAAAAAAAGAAAGAAAGAAAGAAAGAAAGAAAAGATGGCTCTTTGAGAGAAACAACAAACTTCAGAGTCCCAACCATGTAGCAATCTGCTGAGATGTCCAAGTCAGTAGACTTGGCTGATCTGAAGATTGAGGATATTAGACAATTTGGGCACAGGTAAGGTCTGATAAGATTTCAGTAACACGAGGAAACAAAAGAAATTTTTTAGCAAATTAGAAAGTATTGCATACCTAGGAAAAATCACAAATAAAAACCAGTGAAGCAATAAATTAAATCCAGGATGCTGGTGTTTTAAAATAGATTTAAGGATAATTACAGTAAGTCTTGTAATCACTGCATTTGTGTTTACTTTGTGTAATGTATAAAGTGTATTCAAAAGAGTCCAGGTACAGTGGCTCACACCTGTAATCCCAGCACTTTGGGAAGCCCAGGTGGGGGGGTCACCTGAGGTCAGGAGTTCTAGATCATCCTGGCCAACATGGTGAAACCCTGTCTCTACTAAAAATACAAAAAATCAGCCTGGCATGCTGGCGGGCAACTGTAATCTCAGCTACTTGGGAGGCTGAGGCAGGAGAATTGCTGAACCTGGGAGGCGGAGGTTGCAGTGAGCCAAGGTCATGCCACCGTGCTCCAGCCTGGGCAACAGAGTGAGACTTGGTCTCAAAATAAACAAATAAATAAGTGTATTTAAAAGAAACTTCATATTAAATTTGTAATTACAGTTTAAATTGTTGAAGGAAATTTAATGACATTTGCAATTAATCTTGGATTATTAAAGAAAACATGTTTCAAAATGTTGTTTGTATGTATATTTTCAATAAATCGAGCATTAAACAAAACATGAATATTTTTGGGGTGTTTGCTACATGGACAAAACTATCCTTAAACATTAAAGACTCTTTCAGCAATGAGCATAAACTCTGTCAATGATAAGTATGGGTAAATACTTGAAAAAAAGTATCAGCAATGATTATCTCTAGGGAGTGGAGAGAAACCATGGAAGGAATTTTTGTGTTTTAAACACTTTGGAATGTGTCTGAAATTTTTAAAGAAGCATGAGTTAATTTTAAACATTTTATCTTGAATAAAATACAAGGCTATAAATGCTATTATAAAAACAATAACTATAATCAAATGTGGTTATATAGGAAGCCCCAGGCTGGGCGAGGTGGCTCACGCCTGTAATCCCAGCACTTTGAGAAGCTGAGGTGGATGGATCAGGAGATCAGGAGTTCAAGACCAGCCTGACCAACATAGTGAAACCCCATTTCTACTAAAAATACAAAAAATTAGCTGGGCGTGGTGGTGTGCACCTGTAATCCTAGTTACTTGGGAGGCTGAGGCATGAGAATTGCTTGCACTGGGAGGTGGAGGATGCAGTAAGCCGAGATCGCGCCACTCCACTCCAGGAACCTGGGCAACGGTTCGAGGTTCCATCTAAAAAAAAAGAAGCCCCAAAACTCAAGGGTAAGTTTCCTTCCTTCCTACCATCCATTCTTCCTTCCTTCCTCCTTCCTTCCTTCCTTCCTTCTTTCCTTCCTTCCTTCCTTCTTTCCTTCCTTCCTTCTTTCCTTCCTTCCTTCCTTCTTTCCTTCCTTCCTTCCTTCTTTCCTTCCTTCCTTCTTTCCTTCCTTCCTTCTCTCTTTTTCTCTTTCTCTCTTTCTCTTTCTTTCGGATGGAGTTGCCCTCTTGTTGCCCAGGCTGGAGTGCAATGGCAGGATCTTAGCTCACTGCAACCTCCGCTTCCTGGGTTCAAGTGATTCTCCTGTCTCAGTCTCCTGAGTACCTGGGATTATAGATGCCTGCCAGTATGCTGGGCTAATTTTGGGTATTTCATCTTGTTCGCCAGGCTGGTCTCTAACTACTGACTTTGCCTTTACTAAAAATACAAAATTTGCCAGTTGTGGTAGCGCATGCATGTAATCCCAGCTACTTGGGAGGCTGAGGCAGGAGAATCACTTGAACCCGGGAGCCAGAGATTTGGATGAGCCGAGATTGCACCATTGCACTCCAGCCTTGGCAACAAGAGTGAGACTCCATCTAAAAAAAAAACCAAAAAAGTAGCCAGGCGTGGTGGTGCGCACCTGTAATCCTAGCTACTCAGGAGGCTGAGGTAGGAGAATCACTTGAATCTGGGAGGTGGAGGTTGCGGTGACCCAAGATTGCGCCACTGCACTCCAGCCTGGGTGACAGAGTGAAAGTCCATCTTAAAAAAAAAAAAAAAGAGAGAAAAGGAGAAGAGGAATTGTATTCAGGAAGTATACTTAAGGTAATACGCTTGAGAAATCTCATGTATACATGGACTTGACTTAGATGATGAAATTCTAGACTCTGGGGATGCTACAATGGGATTAGACTTTGGGGTGGCTTGAGAGTGGGTGAGTGTATTTTGCATGTGGAAGGAATGTAAATCACTGGGGGTCAAAGGGCACACTGGTGGTGGCCATTCTTTAAAACGTGCCCCAGTGATTCCTACCTCCTGATATGCATGCCTTTGCATAGTCTCCTAAATTGTATCTGGGTTGGTCTGCAAAGCCAGTGCAGTATGAAATGGTGTGTGTGACTTCCAAAGCTAGGTCCTAAAACACACTGGGTTTCCTTTTCCTCCCTCCCCGCTCTCCCCGCTTCTTGTGCTGCTTTCTCTGGGAGAAATCAGCTACTATGTTACAGGGTCACTCAAGAAACTCTACGGAGAGGTCCACATGGCAAGGAACTGAGCGCTCCTGCTATGAGCCAGCGAGGAGCTGAGACTTCCATCGAACAGCCATGTGGGACAGCCATCTTGGAAACAGGTCCTCCCGGTTAAGTTAAGACTTCGAATGACTGCAGCCAACATCTTGACTGAAATCTCATAAGGCACTTGAACTAGAACCAACTGCCTCCCAAAACTGTGTAAGGTAATGGGTGTTTTTTGTTTTGTTTTGTTTTTGAGACAGGGTCTTGCTCTGTCACCCATGCTGGGGTGTAGTGGCACAGTCACCACTCACTGCAGCCCCCATCTCCCAGATTCAAGTTCTCTTCCCACCCCAGCTGAAATTATGGAAGTACCAGGATCATAAAAAATATATGTTTCAACTGGGTGCAGTGGCTCATACCTGTAATCCCAGCACTTTGGGAGGCTGAGGTGAGAGGATCACTTAAGCTCAGGAGACCAGTCTGGCCAACACAGTGAGATTCTGTCTCCACAAAAATAAAAATAGGTCGGGGGCAGTGGCTCACACCTGTAATCTCAGCACTTTGGGAGGCTGAGGCAGGTGGATCAGCCGAGGCCAGGAATTTGAGACCAGCCTGACCAATATGGTGAAACTACGTCTCCACTAAAAATACAAAAATTTTCCGGGTGTGGTGGCGCAGGCCTATAATCCCAGCCACTTGGGAGGCTGAGGCACAAGAATCACTCGAACCCAGGAGGTGGAGGTTTCAGTGAGCTGAGATTGTGCCACTGCACTCCAGCCTGATGACACAGAGAGACCTTGTCTCAAAAATGAAGACAAAAACAAAAAGTTGTGAAAATACACCAAAATCAGCTTTACAGCCTTCAAGGCATGAATGGATGCACAATCTCAAATTGAATTGAATGTTTAGACATTCCATAAGCAATAAGTAAGCCATGCATAGATCATTCCATGAACCTAGCAGAGCCACTGAGCCTGAGCAATTCCCTGGTGAGATAATTGGTGGCAGAAGACCTCAACATCTGGTGTGTATCAGGTTCTAGAAACATCCCATTTAGTAAGAGGGTAGAATCTCAGGAAGTGTATGTGATGTGCTTAAAATTAATCTGCCTCCACTCCATTCCTTCTGCTGAGATAAGATTCCCTGGAGTCTGATTTAGGTGCAAAAAGTCACACTCTGAAACCTCTCGTTAAGATCATCTGCTATCAGAAACTAGAGATATTGACATTCTCAGAGGGTACAGAGGACTGAGACTGAACAAAAGGATTTAGAGCTATGATCAGAACATGTCACTGAAGGCCAGACATGGTGGCTTATGCCCTTAATCCCAGCACATTGGGAGGCCAAGGCAGGCAAATCACCAGAGGTCAGGAGTTCGAGACCAGCCTGGCCAATATGGTGAAACCCCATTTCTACTAAAAATTCAAACATTAGCCAGTCATGATGGCTCACACCTGTAACCCCAGCTACTTGGGAGACTGAGGCAGGAGAATGGCTTGAACCCAGGAGGCAGAGTTTGCAGTGAGCCAAGATTGGGCCGCTGCACTCCAGCCTGGGTGACGGAGCGAGACTTTGTCTCAAAACAAAAGAAAGAAAGAAAGAAGGAAGGAAGGAAGAAAGAAAAGAACATGTCACTGAAGTGTAGGCCTGAGGGAAAGAAGCAGAAGATTAAGGGAATTTTTTTCTGAGCAATGTCAGAAACTATAATTGACCTCCAAGCTATCAATGCCTTCAACTCTGCAATTGCCCAACAAATCTCAGAAAGACACAGGGTTTGAACACCAGATTTCAGATGACATTCTCCCACAGGCAGAAGAAAAAAACACTCTGCCCATGTGGATTAAGGATGGAGGAGCCTTAGATGAACAAAACCACTAGATAATATGGAATGCAGTTTGGAAAACTAGGATCAGTTAGAAGAAGAGAGTAATTTATAGAGGAGCTTCACTGGGAAAATTCAGACTTCAAAATAACCTGAAGGTCTTCCTGAATTCACACAAGAGAGGGAGAGGACATCTGTTACCTTAGAAGATAAAATAAAACAACAGAGTTGGTGCTGGAGGAACCACCTCATATTTTGGAGCAGAAATGGATGTGAACCTGGCTCAGCCTCTAAGGGCAAATTCTCAACAAGCAAGATCTCGGGGAGTGGGGTTGTGTAAGTCTCTCTCTCCTGGTTTCCTAAGAGCAAGCTGATTGGAGGCTGTTGGCAGGGAGAAGCAGAGCAGCCTCTATGATTGGTTAGGGGTGCATATTTGGCCTTCTCTGGTTGGTCCTAAGTGGAAGTGGAGACGAAAATGAAGAAATCTGACAGTTACTGACCAAGTCCTGACAGTTGTGGGCCAATCGCTGTAGAGGATGTTTGGCTTCCTGTGTGGGAAGGAGTGTGATTTGACTTGTCGGGCTGCTTGCTGCAGAGGTTGTAGGACAAAGGTCTGTTTTTTATATGATCCTGGCCACTGTCCTTTTGCATAGTCAGTCTCACTAGCGACATGACTGTTCTAGCTTCTCTGTACCCTCACCAGCACTTGGTACTGTTCATTTGTGGAAGTAAGGGATGGTTTGTGAGGGAGTGAGGAGGGATTAGCTATTCTAATAGGTGTACAGTGGTATGCCATTATGTTTTTAATTTATATTTTGCTAATGACTAATTATGCTGAGCATCTTTTCAAGTGTTTATCTGGCATTTGTATATCCACTCTGGGAAATATCTATTCAAACTTCGGCCAATTCTTTGTTTTCTCTGAGTTTTGAGAGTTCTTTCTGTATTTGTGGAACAACTCCAGCTTGGATGCTAAGGAGCCATGTTGACCTTTTTTTTTTTTTTTTGGAAACAGAGTCTCATTCTGTTGCCCAAGCAGGAGTGCAGCGGTGCAATCTCGACCCACTGCAACCTCCATCTCCTGGGTTCAAGCAATTCTCCTGCCTCAGCCTCCCGAGTAGCTGGAATTACAGGCCTGTGCCACCAAACCCGGGTAATTTTTATATTTCTAGTAGAAATGGTGTTTCACTATGTTGGCCAGGCTGGTCTCCTGATGTCAAGTGGTCCACCCACCTTGGCCTCCCAAAGTGCTAGGATTATAGGTGCGAGCCACCGTGCCCAGCCTTATGTAGACTTTTGATTAGCCACAGTTCAAAGAGCTTCTGAGGTTTCCAGTTGATGTTATATTGCTCCTTGTATAAGAGCAAATACTTACCATCAATCCTGCCCTTCAGCAATTGGCCTATACATCCCTTCTGAAGCACACACCCTTTCCCATGATATATAAGGCCTGGGTCTAGGGAGGAGCAGCACAGCGATCCACCATCTTGTCTCACCACCACCTGAGACACAGATGTAGCTTCTGTTCCTAAGTTTCTATCAAATGTTTCTTTCTGAGAAACTAAATATATCAGCCTCTTTCTTTGGCCCCTCAGCTTCCTTGGACTTATGCAGATAGGTTTGCATAAGCCTGCCCAGTGTGGAGCAATGTTTTAGATATTAAGTCCTTTTTTTTTTTTTTTTGAGACAGAGTCTCACTCTGTCACCCAGGGTGGAGTGCAGTGGCACAATCTGAGCTTACTGTAAATTCTGCCTCCCAGGTTCAAGCGGTTCTTCTGCCTCAGCCTCCCGAGTAGCTGGAATTACAGGCAAGTGCCACCACACCTGGCTAATTTTTGTATTTTTGGTAGAGACAAAGTTTTGCCCTATTAGCCAGGCTGGTGGTCTCAAACTCCTGACCTCAGGGGATGTGCCCTCCTCAGCCTGCCAAAGTGCTGAGATTACAGGCGTGAGCCACTGTGTCCCACCAGATATTAAGTACTCTGAAAGATATGATTGGTAAATATTTTCTCCCCACAGGCAAAATCTCAGAGAGTAAAGGTATCTTTTTATGTCTTAGCAGTAGTGTCTTTAGCAGAGGAGAAGTTTTTAATTATGATGAAGTACAATAGTCAATTTTTTTCTGATATGGATTGTGTTTTGCCTATGACTGACAAAAGATCACAGAGAGTCTCTCCTGTTTTCTTTAGAAGGTTTATGATTTCACATTTTATATTTAAGTCTGTGATCCATTCTGAGTTAAATTTTGTATGATGTGTGAAGAACGGGTCACGTTCATGTTTTGCATGTGAATATCCATATGCAAATATTGTTCCAGCACCATCTCTTGATTCCTCCATTGAATCGCCTTTGCATCCTTGCCAAAAATCAGTTCACCGTTTCTATGCCTATGTTTGGACTATTTTGCTCCATCATCTATGTGTTTATAATCCTACCAATACTACACTGACTTGATTACTGTAGTTTTTTTTTTGAGACGGAGTTTCGCTCTTGTTACCCAGACTGGAGTGCAATGACGCGATCTCGGCTCACCGCAACCTCCGCCTCCTGGGTTCAGGCAATTCTCCTGCCTCAGCCTCCCGAGTAGCTGGGACTACAGGGGCGCGCCACCATGCCCAGCTAATTTTTTGTATCTTTAGTAGAGACGGGGTTTCACCATGTTGACCAGGATGGTCTTGATCTCTTGACCTCGTGATCCACCCGCCTCAGCCTCCCAAGATTACTGTAGTTTTATAAGTACTGAAATCAGGTTGTACTAGTCTTGAAACTTTGTTCTTCATTTCCAAAACTATTTTAGCTATTTCATTACCTTTTATATGTATTTTTTGCTATAAATTTTGCCATCAGCTTATTGGTGTTGATAAAAATTATTAACAAAAATTTCTACTACTTTTTGGCTGGGTGCAGTGGCTCATGCCTATAATCCCAGCACTTTGGGAAGCTGAGGCAGGAAGGTCACTTGAGCTCAAGAGTTTGAGACCAGACAGGCCAACATGGTGAAACCCTGTGTCTACTAAAAATATAAAAATTAACTCGGTGTGGTGGCAGGTGCCTGTAATCCCAGCTACTTGGGAGGCTGAGGCAGGAGTGTAAGGTATATTGCTGAGTCGAAATGAGGAAACTGAGGCCAGTGAAGAAAAATGAGAATCCAATTTATTCAGCTCTCGGGCGAGGTTCTGTGGTCCAAGAAAGGGGCCAGAGAAGTCGCAATGGGCTTCTCCGGGCATGGGGTTTTTATAAGAAGTGTAGGTAGTTGATTGGTTATTGGGGAAACAAAGAGCAGACAATTTCATTGGTAAGGAGAGTTGATTGATTATTAGGGAAACAAAGAGCAGACAGTTTTATTGGTTAAGGGGAGTTGAGATACCGATGGGGTGAGTAGCCACTGGCAGTTAGACGGGGCTAAGGAGACAAAGAACAGGCAGGTTCATTGGCGGGGAAGTTTGATTGATTGTTAGGGAAACAAAGAGCAGACAGTTTTATTGGTTAAGGGAAGTTCAATGTTAAACTGCCGCTGGACAATTTCCGGCAGGCTTTTTAATTTTTTTCTTGTTGAAAGGGACAAGCGAGGAATGCAGGAGTGGGCGTGTGGAGCCTGCATGGAGAAGCCAGATAGGAGTGTGTGTGGGGAGTTAGCATGAAGAGAGATAAGTGTGTCCGTCTGGCTCTTCAGCGAGGCAGCCGGCCTTACAAGGAGAATCACTTGAACCTGGGAGGCAGAGGTTGCAGTGAGCCAGGACCATGCCACTACACTCCAGCCTGGGCAACAGAGCCAGACTTTGTCTCAAAAAAAAAAAAAAATTCCAACTTAAAAAAAAATCAGGATTGCATTGAATCTATAAATGTTTTTTCTAATTGACATTTAACAATATTGAGTGTTTCAATCCATGAATAAGGTTTATCTCTCCATTTCTTTAGTCTGCTTTGATTTCCTTTATTAGTATTTTCTTGTTTCCAGCACACAGATCAGGTAGGTATGTTGTTAGATGTCATTCCACCATCTCCTGGCTTCTTTGCTTCTATGAAAAATCCACAGTCTTTCAGATGGTTGCTTCTCTATTATATAATTCATCATTTTTCTCTGCTGCATGTAAAGTGAGACTTTAAAGAGGATTTTTTATTTTCTTCTAGTTTTTGGCTTTTAATAATTTGCTTGTTGTCTGGGCATGATTTTCTTAAGTTTGTCCTGTATAGAGTTTGCTGAGATCATTTTTTTCTTTTTGAGATAGTCTTGCTCTGTCACTCAGGCTAGAATGCAGGCTACAGCTCACTGCAGCCTCAAACACCTAGCCTCAAGAGATCCTCCCATCTCAGCTTCCCAGGTAGTGAGGCCTGCAAACATACACCACCATGCCTGGCTTTTTTTTTTTTTTTTTTTTACTTTTTTTGCAGAGACAGGATCTTGATTTGTTGCCCAGGTTTTCTAAACTCTCCTAGTTTCAAGTAATTCTCTTACTTTGGCCTCCAAAAGTGCTAGAATTACAGGCATGAACCACTGTGCCCAATCCTAGTTCTTTTTCTTTTTTTTAGGTAGCCTGGTTCTGTCACCCAGTCTAGAGTTCAGTGGCATAACCTTAGCTCACTGCAACCTCCACCTCCTGGGTAAAAGCAATTCTTCTGTCTCAGCTACCCAACTAGCTGAGACTACAGGTACACACCACCATACCTGATGTATTTTTGTGTTTTTATTAGAGATAGGGTTTCACTATATTGGTCAGGCTGGTCTGGTCTTGAACCCCTGATCTCAGGTGATCCACCCACCTTGGCCTCCCAAAGTGCTGGCATTACAGGAGTGAACCACTGGACTTGATCCCATAAAATTTTTATTGTCATTTTTTATTTTTCATTGAAAAATTTACTAACATGATTGTATACACAAAGTTCAATAAAAGAAAAATTTCAGCCAGATGTGGTGGCTCACACCTGTAGGATGCTGAGGCGGGAGGATCACAAGGTCAGGAATTCAAGACCAACCTGACTAACATGGTGAAACCCCATATCTACTAAAAATACAAAAAATTAGCCAGGTGTGGTGACAGGTGCCTGTAATCCCAGCTACTCAGGAGACTGAGGCAGGAGAATCACTTGAACCTGGGAGGCAGAGGTTGCAGTGAGCAGAGATTGCACCATTGCACTCCAGCATGGGCCACAAGAGCAAGACTCCATCTCAAAAAGAAAAAAGGAAAATTTTACTGTCATCCATTATTTTTTAGCTTCAATTATTAAAATTATTATTTGCATTTCATGATAAACAAAATAAATAAAATTTAAGGGTACTAACAGTGATATGCGTTGGGTGTCGAATAAGCTAGGTACACGTCTACCTCTTAATTTTATTTGTAGCAAGGATAGCGTCTGTGCTTAAAACTTGACCTTAGACATTGTGACAGATTGTTTATTCAAAACATGGCAGCCTTAACATGTCCCCTACCACAGAGTCTTCTTAGAATGGAACCTTGACTTCCCTCTGATTGAGTGGCACACTCTGTTCAATCTCCTTGCTCCTGAGTGACCCTGTGACTGCCTCGACCCTTACAGCACAACAGAAGTAATAGCCTGCACCTTCCAAGGCTATGTCACAGGAATTCCACGCTCTCCCCGCCACCTCATTCTCTCAGAATCGAGCCACCATGCCACAAGAAACTGGAAGCCACAAGGCAGGGCCATATGTAAGTGTTCCAGCTGAGAGTCAACATTAGCCACACATGTGGGAGTAAGAAAGCCTTCAGAGGACTCCAGATGTGGTCACAACCTAACTATAATCACATGAGAGGCCGGGCACAGTGGCTCACGCTTGTCATCCCAGCACTTTGGGAGGACAATGTGGGTGGATCATGAGGTCAGGAGTTTGAGACCAGCCTGGCCAACATAGTGAAACCCCGTCTCTACTAAAAATACAAAAATTAGCCGAGCGTGGTAGTGTGTGCCTGTCATCCCAGCTACTCAGGAGGCTGAGGCAGGAGAATTGCCTGAACCTGGGAGGCGGAGGTTGCGGTGAGCTGAAATTGCACCATTGCTCAGCAATGCAGATATAATAAGCAAATAATAGAACAAGCCAATTGCAATGAGAAGAGGAGAAGGGAAAAGATATACATATATATTTACACTCACCAGACTAGGGGGAATTC
The DNA here is from genome assembly GCF_030222135.1 of Aotus nancymaae. Taxonomy (NCBI): domain Eukaryota; kingdom Metazoa; phylum Chordata; class Mammalia; order Primates; family Aotidae; genus Aotus; species Aotus nancymaae. The sequence continues at coordinate 1,137,682 of NW_026988430.1, read as the reverse complement.
ATCACCAGATTGAAAAGCAACAGCCTGGGCTCCAGAGTCAGCCACTCATCTGTGCACAGATGAGGAGAGGTCTTGTGAAGCCTCTGGGTGGTCCAGGAACCCAGCTCTTTCTGTAACGAGTCGTTTGGCATGAGACCCAGTCACAAGGGCCCTTCACGACTGGGACCAAGGAACACAAAAAGTTCTTGTTTTTGCAATTGTCTGTTGTTTTTCAATAACTAACATATAGGAATAGACTGAAATAGAGATTCTTCTGAAATAGCACTGGATGAATGCCTCAAGAGACTCACGCAACCTGTGACTTTGGTGAACATTGTTTGTGTCCACGTTCAACTGAGTTCAAATTTAATATTTAACTTTTTCTCCACAGGACCCCCTAGCCCAGGGCACCCCCAGAACCATTCAAGATAATAATAAAAACAATCATTAATATTTTAAGTGGCCGGGTGTGGTGGCTCATGCCTGTAATCCCAGCACTGGGAGGCTGAGACCGGCAGATCACCTTAGGTCAGGAGTTTGAGACCAGCCTGGCCAACATGTCGAAATGCTGTCTCTACTAAAAATACAAAAATTAGTTGGGCATGATGGCAGGCGCCTGTAATCCCAGCTACTCAGGAGGCTGAGGAAGGAGAATCACTTGAACTCAGGAGGCAGAGGTTGCAGTGAGCTAAGATCTGTTGCACTCCAGCCTGGGCAACAGAGCAAGACTCTGTGTCTAGAAAAAAAAAAAATCTAAAGCATTTGGTGTTGACTTTAGGACCAGGAAGTGGGCGAGAATCTAAAGGACCTCAAAAGAAGGTTAGTAAAAGCCTAAACTACTTTAAGGAGGCTGTGGCAAGGGCTTAGAGGAAAGTAGGAAAAATGCTATTCAAAGTTGGAGGGAAGGAGCTCCGTATGCAATGGAAATTTTGTTATGTATGTAGCATTGTTACATAACAGTGGAACATTTTGTCCCTTGCAATACCATAAAAAATGGGTTGCCGGGTGCTGTGGCTCATGCCTGTAATCCCAGCACTTTGGGAGGCTGAGGCGGGCAGATATTCCTCTCATAGAGGAGCAGGCCCTCAATGAGATAAGGCCCAGGGTTCACAAATAAACACTGTGTCCGGTCTTCTCCTTACCTACCACTCGGGGAAAGAATTTTTGTTGGAGGCCGGGCACAGTGGCTCAAGCCTATAATCCCAGCACTTTGGGAGGCCGAGGTGGGAGGATCAACTGAGGTCGGGAGTTCAAGGCCAGCATGGCCAAGATGGTGAAACCCTGTCTCTAATAAAAATACAAAAAAATAGCTGGGTGTAGTGGGTGCCTGTAATCCCAGCTACTTGGGAGACTGAGGTAGGAGAAGTTCTTGAACCTGGGAGATGGAGGTTGCAGTGAGCCAAGACTGCACCACTGAACTCCAGCCTGGGCAACAGAGCAAGACTCCATATCATAAAAAAAAAAAAAAAAAGAAGAAAAAGAAAGCAAGAATTTATGTTGTAATTTTGCAATGATAGAAAATATTTTCTCAGGAGAGAATGTAACAGGATAAAGGAGTGAAGCTCTTCTTTTGGTAGTTGAGATAACTCTTCTTAGAGAACTACTTATGAAGGAAAACTGAAACTATAAGATTTTTAAAGAATTCTTAAGAAAAACGTTCAGCCTGGCGTGGTGCCTCCCACCTGTAATCCCAGCACTGTAAGGGGCCAAGGTGGGAGGATTGCTTGAGGTGAGGAGTTCAAGACTAGTCTGGGCAACATAGCAAAACACTGAATGATAAAAAAAAATTGGCGAGACATGGTGTAGCCTATAGTCCCAGCTACGCAGGAGGCTGAGATTGGAAGATCGCTTGAGCCCAGGAGGTCAAGGCTGGGGTGAACTGGGATTGCACCCCTGAACTCCAGCCTGGGCAACAGAGTGAGACCCTGTCTCAAAAAAACAGAAAAGAAAAAAAAAAAGAAGAAAAGCTTTGCACGTACCCAAACCTTAGAATTTCATGGGGTAGTTCAAGGAAATAAAACCTACGTAGTATTTCCAGGAGGTTCATCGAACCACTAGGCTATATAGAGACCCCCAAAATCAATGAACAGATGGTTAAATTAATATTTAATGATAGGAAAGTTGTTGACATCTTCCCTCTTACCTTTTTTAGTTAGAAACATGCACTTATTGTTTGGAATTCAAGATACTAATTTTAGCTCAAAATCTTTCAAAATCAAAAGATAGTTGACTGTTCAGGATGAGACAAGCTGAGTCAAAGCTGATACCTGATGGTTGGGTCTTTTGACAAGCAGAGAGAAAAGATTGTAAAAAGAAAATGACCTGACCCTGTAGTTCATTACAGAAGACAATCTGTTTTTTAAAAGTTGACACACTTTTAAAAAAAATTCAGGCACCAGTCCAAAAAGATGCATAGATTTTCTTTTTAATCGATGGGTAAAATTTGGCTTAATGACATAAAAGCTTTTAGGATCATGCAAATATTCCTGGCCCACTTTCAAGACAAAATGAAATTCTTCATCTGGAGTTCAAAAATGTAGAAAACTTGAAATGCAGCAGAAGGCTGGCTTCCTTAGTCTGGTTTGGGCAGAAATGTGTCCAGTGGATTCAGAGGATACGCCTTAGAATAAAAGAAGTGACCATTCATCAGACCAGGCAGGGTGGCTCACGCCTGTAATCCTGGCCAACATGGTGAAAACCCATCTCTACTAAAAATGCGAAAAAATTAGCCTGACCTGGTGGCAGAGTCGGCTGTGGTGGTGGGCACCTGTAGTCCCAGCTACTCGGGAGGCTGAGGCAGGAGAATCGCTTGAACTCAGGAGGTGGAGGTTGCAGTGAGCCAAGATTGTGCCACGGCACTCCAGCCTGGTGACATGTCATGGCACTCCAGCCTGGTGACAGAGCAAGACTCCAACTCAAAAAAAAAAAAAAAAAAAGTGATGATTTGTCATTTGATTGTGCTTCAGACTTGCTGCAGCTCCCCAGTGGGCTTCTGTGGTTGGCTAATTCTGAAAAACTGAGGCTCACTAGGACCCCGAACTTTCCAAGGCTCTACATGCTTTTCCTGTCAATGATCACATGGAATTTTCCAAGGGAACGTACCATAAAAACTGAGATGTCGGCCGGGTGCAGTGGTTCACGCCTGTAATCTCAGCACTTTGGGAGGCCAAGGCGGGTGGATCACGAGGTCAAGAGATCGAGAGCATCCTGGCCAACATGGTGAAACCCCGTCTCTACTAAAAATACAAAAAAATTAGCTGGGCGTGGTGGCATGTGCCTGTAGTCCCAGCTACTTGGGAGGCTGAGGCAGGAGAATTGCTTGAACCCAGGAGGCAGAGGTTGCAGTGAGCTGAGGTCACGCCACTGCACTCCAGCCTGGTGCCTGGTGACGGAGTGAGACTCTGTCTCAAAAAAACAAAAAACAAAACAAAACAAAAAACTGAGATGTCATTGGCTGCAAAGATAGAGATGGCTCCAGCCTTGGTCTAAATACACTGTCCATCATCTTGGTGAAGCTGAGGAAGATGACGTGAATTCAAGAACTCCAGAATTCTTATTAAATCCCAAGTCTTTCATACGGGTGTAAAGTCTAAAACATGGTTATACAAGAAAAATGATTTGTGGAAAATTTCTGAATAATTTGAAATTAGGAGCAACAGTGGTTGGACTAGGTAAATCAATCAGCATCAGTACATTTATGTTTACAGAGATAGAGATTGGCTAAAATATTAAATACCACAAAGCCAAAGAATGCAGCAGGTAGGATGAATTTCATCCGGATTTTGTGTTCCTTTGTCTTGAAATAAGTGATTAAACAGAGAAAAATTCAACGAATTCGACTTCTTTTCTGTCTGACTCTATCTAATGAATAAAACCTGTGTGTGTTATGTATTCATGTGTAATGTGTGTATAATGTGTGTGTGTGTCTGTGTTTTCATTTCTATTCAGGACATAATCCAAGCTATTAAAAACAAGAAATATGGCAGGGCGTGGTGGCTCACTGCCTGTAATCCAGGAGCTTTGGGAGGCTGAGACAGGCAGATAACAAGGTCAAAAGATCAACACCACTCTAGCCAATATGGCGAAACCCTGTATCTACTAAAAATTCAAAAATTAGCTGGGCATGGTGATGTGCGCCTGTAATCCCAGCTAGTTGGGAGGTTGAGGTAGGAGAATCACTTGAACCCGGGAGGTGGAGGTTGCACTGAGCCCAGATCGCACCACTGCACTTCAGTCTGGCTACAGAGTGAGACTCTATCTCAAAACAAAACAAAACACCACAAAACAAACAAACAAAAAAAACAAAAAGAAAAAACAAGAAATATTTATAATATTGGCTCCAACTGTGCCTGTTTTCAGAGTGAAGTTATTGGGGTTTTGGTCATTTGGAAGTAATAATACAAGCTTATACTTGGCTATAATGTATTAAAAACAAAGTTGTTGGCTGACTCGGAAAGAAATATTACCATATTTGGAATCTGCAGAGCCTGAGAAGAGTTGGCAACTGGAAGATTTTCTAGCGAAATTCCAAGTGATACAGTGTCATGTGAAAAAGGTTCTTAATCCTGCAAACAACTTCCATGGAATTAGTTGTTTTCAGTTTAGTTGGTTGACTTTGGACTTCGAAGTGAAGGATGATGTAAGAAGCTTGCACCATGCAAACCCACCCATGACTTGCAAATGTGTGTGGAATTTTGGAAACATCTCGGATTCAGTATAGGATAAACTGGGCCTTAGATGCCAAGAGAAGATTAAGAAAACCAAAACATTTGTAAATGTTCTTTTCTTTTTTTTTTTTTTTTACCAACAAAATCCTTTTAATCTTTCAACAAAATACCCTCTGCTTCACAACATCAAGACTTTGTCTCCATAAACTTTTTACCGTTTACAGCAGAGAACAAGGATCGTCCCTGCACATGACTGTAAAACCAAACCAAACGTTTAATGATCGCAATCATATAAATACTGCAATTAAAAAAATCAAAGAGCAGTTACCCCAATGCAAAAAAAACAGGGACTGCCAGACTCAAATCTTAGCGTGGGAACACAAACACACGAGCCCCAAACCCTTAAACAGATTCACAAGCAAGTCAGCTGAAACGAACAGACGTGGCAGGGCAGACACCATGGCCTTGGCACATCAGGGAGCTCACTTAGAAACCTGACTTACAAAACACCAGCCATCGAAGTTTAAAACTTTCGGAAATACATGACACACAGAAGCCAGTGGCTAGGGTGCACCATCCATTGTGCCAGCTTCGAGCCCTGGCTCTTTCTAATGTTCACCCACGAAGTGTCCTTGTTTTCACTCTAAATGCCGATCATCTGAGTGAGCTTGTCTTCAAGGGTACCTAAGGAATCTTTAGAGCTAAAAAATGCAGCATCTAGGGTCTTCTTCATTGTGCATTCATGATCACACACAAGAACAAACCAAACTTTCAGCTTTTTGACACAAGAACAAGACCTTTTAAAGGAACTTCTTTTTAGCAATATCTTCCTGTCCAATCTCAAAGTTATTTTGCAGAGTAACAGAAACAATTTAAATGCTTAAAAGAACTATAGGAAAAACCAGAGGGGAAAAGGACACATCTGCCAGTTGAAGTCTCGAGCCTTGTGAAGGATGACCCAGGAGGCGTCACCTCTCTTCTTTCTTCCAATGTCCACAGCTGGGTCAATCTCAGAGTCCTGGAAATGGCACAGGTTTGCTTCCCTGCTCGGAGGGTACATTCTAGTGTTTCATGAAGGGGAACTGTCTGCAGATGCATCAGGCCACGTAGTGGTACTGATTCGAATTGTCTCTGTCTCTCTCCATATAGTCTCTGTCTATCAGAGATTCAATTCTCTTTTTCAAATCTCCAGGCTTGACTGGAAATTCCAGCTGATTATATAATTCAGAAACTAAAAGATTATGACCAAGGGTCTTTCTCATCTTCATTATTCTGACGATAGCAGCATCGATCTGATATTGTCTATCCTGAAACTCTCTCTCAGTGGTGCTAACTGGTTCCTCAACAGTTCCCTTCATCTGAATTTGACTGATCTTTATTCTAAACAACTTGTGCTTGAATTCTCCATTAAAAATGAACTTGTCTCCGTCTTCTACCTCCTTTCCTTTGGGACTTTTAATCAGCACACGCGCTTTGCCACAGGCCAGGGACTGCAGCGTTCTTCGCAATTCACTAGCCTCTATCCCCGTGGCCATTTTTATCTCCTCAAAGCTGAAGCCATCTCCCTCGTTGAACATGAGGAGCACCAGTGTCTGGAAGAGGGACACCTGGAATTCCTTCTTCCCTTCTTTAAACTCTGCTTTTAAAACGGCATGCCCCAAAGTAGTTTGCCACTGAAGTTTTCGACCTCTGTGCTTTCCAAGATAAAATGCCTTACATACTTCCTGAAGTTTAATCATTTCCGGGGTTAAGTGCACTTCCATGGGCGTATATGTCGGCCAATAGCCCATTGTGAGTATGTTCACTGTGAGGTCTATAGGGCCTGAGTCACTCTGATTCTGCATATGCTGCTTGAAATGAACCATGATGTCCTTTGAAAGCTCCACGTCCTTGAACATGCCTTCTAGCTTGCTAGTGAAGCCTGCACCACACTCATGCTTGAGCTTTGACAGCATAGGCTTTTCAGCATCGACTGAGGCACTTTTCCCAACAAGAAGTCTTGTTTGCCAAATCTTTTTTATAAAATGCTTCAAAGACATCTTTACTGTGGATGAACCTGAACAGGATCATGACCTTGTCCGACGTCCGCTCCAGCTCCTCGTCTGTGGCTTCTTTGTTGCCTGCTCTTAACTTTGAATCCCCATGCTTTGCAATCAGTTCTGCAGGCTTGTTGGGTCTCTTGTTGACGAACATCTCAAACAACTCCTTCATAAGGTTGACGAACCGCTCGTTCTTCTGGAAGCAGACCTCTATCACATGGTCTACCTTGTCCTTGAAGTCCAGCAGGTCTTGGACCATGTCTTTATCTTTCTCAGGATTGATGACGATCGCTGTCCCAAAAGTCTTGATGTACTCGCTCCAGTGCTGCAGCAGAGGCTGCTGTCCGCCCCTCAACCGGCTGGACAGCTGGTACATCTGTGCGAGGTCCGGCACTCTGTTCTCATCCAGTAAGTGATCAAGCCCTTTCTGCAGAATTGCTGTTAAATGTTCTCCTAATAGCTGTTTCTCCACACAAGCTATCAGTGGTTTCTGTGTGCCGTGGTCCAAGTAAGTGATTACTAGGTCTCCTTCTTCCTCTAAGCGTTTACTTACATGGTTAAGATATTCTGGAACCTCTCTTTCCTGCATCAACTTTTGGCCTTCTGCAGCTTATAAGCAATTAGTTTCTTCCAAAAATTTCAGTTCAAATGAGTCTTTATCCACCTGCAGGTCGGACGGCATGCCCAGCAGGCTCCGCAGCAGGCTCCGGTCCGCAGCCTCGCCGCTCCTCTGGCGCTCGGTCAGCAGCAGGATTCCATCAATGGTTTTACTCTGAACCATTTTATCACTAATAATATGGGTTCTGAACCGTTCTAATCCCATATCCCAGATGGAAGGCAGTGTGGAGTTCTGAAGCACGTAGGTGCGGTCCAAGAACAGGAAGATGCTTCTGATCACGATCATCTGTCTGCAGTGGTCCTGCCAGCATGTGTTAATCTTCTTTAAAGATGCAACAATATCTAGTGAGTCTTCTCTAAACGGAAGGATCTGTGCCTGGACGTGGTCTTCACATGCCTGACGCAGCTGCTTGTAGAGCATGGGGGAGACTTTGTGCGAACAAAGATTTTCCACAGCCTGGTGGAGCTCCTCGGGGTTGTACCTGATGGAGGTGCTGCTCTGCACGGCCCGCACCGCCTCGTGCAGCTTCCGCCACGTGTCCTGCGTGTAGCCGTCGGGCAGCCGGGGTCTGTCTCGGAAGTTCTTGATGACCAGCTTCTTGGAGCCGCCCGCGCCCCGCGGCTTGGCAGGCGCTGCGGCCAGGGCTGCGGGCTTGGTGAGGCCGCTGGTGCGGCCCACGAGCGCCGAGAAGCTGCCCTTCCGCGGGGCCTCGTCCGCCAAGGCTGGGCCGGAACCGCCGCTGCCCGCCCTGGTCCGCGTGGCCTCCGCCAACACTTGTAAATGTTCTAACCGAAGGCAGAGTATGCTAACAGACAGAGGAGGCTGCGGAGCAAGAGTGTGCCGGGTCAAGCATTCACCGGGATATCTGACAAATGTCGCCACCTGAAACGCCTGTGCGGAGAGTGATGGGGAAGAGCCTTTGCGACTCTCTCCCGGTGGCAAAGGGTAGGCTGTGGCTCAAAGATGGGTCAAGGAATAGGGTATTGTGGAGGTCCCTCCAGCCTGCCTCAAGCACAGAATACACAAGACATGAAATCAATACATGGAAGATTGGCACCTGCCATTTTTTATTCCCAAGATGATACATCCATCCATTCCACACTATGCCTGAGAAAGCTGTTCTCTGTAACCAGGGCGAGGGCCCTAGCTCTCAGTCCGAAGAGATATTGCAGATGCTCTGGATTAAAGAACAAAAGGGGTGGGGTGGGCAGGGCACAGTGGCTAACACCTGTCATCCCAGCACTTTGGGAGGCTGAGGCGGGGGGATCACAAAGTCAGGAGTTGGAGACCAGCCTGGCCAATGTGATGAAACCTTGTCTCTACTAAAAATACAAAAATGAGCAGATTGTGGTGGCGGGTTTTTGTAGTCCCAGCTACTCCAGGGACTGAGGCAGGAGAATCACTCAAACCCAAGAGGCAGAGGTTGCAGTGAGTGGAGATCGCACCACTGCCTTGCGGGGCAGGGCTGGGGTTTCAAGACCAGCAAACTGTAAGCCAGTTCCTGATGCGGTGTTACCAAGTGAAAGGGCCCACTGCCCAACGTATCAGAAGCCAATACTATAGCACCAGTGTTTTGAGAAAACGAAAACAGATCGACCCGCAAGGAGACAGAAGTCCAGCTCAAATCTATCCCCCTGTGCCAGCTTTTAGGCAGTGTCTTTATTAGAGAATGTTTAGTGAGTGGATTCTGAGATTAGGAGGTGATTGGTGGAAGGAAAGGAGAGGACTTCATGCCTCCTCATGGGTCATGGGTGCAAATTTGGGGGGCGCTACTGTGAAACGTGTGGTGGAAAGGCAGTGATGTCAGTGAGCTCATTCTGCAGACTCTAGCTGGCCATGTTGGATCCAACTGATTTCAGCCAGTTTTTTTTAATCTCATGAGCAGAGGAAGTTTCAGCATTTCAGCATGATGTTTCTTTTCTTATCTGCCATCCTGCAAACTTAAGAATTTCTGTTAGTCATTGGCTTCTTTCTCTTTGGGGCTTGATTTCAACAGATTCCTGAAAAAGCTCAGAAATTGAGGAACCAATTACTTATCTCTGAAGGCACAGAGTAGGACTGGACATAGCAAATCAGCTGAAAATCGCTAAAGGCAGCAGTTGGAGCCCCAGATCTCTTTCCCCAATCTGCACAGTCAAGAAATTATGTCTGCCTAACCCTGGGGGAATATAAGATCATTTTCTGAGGAAACCAGGCACAGCTGAGAGCCAGGTTGCAATTCTATGCTGAAAACAACATAGTGGCTGGGGGATTGTCCCCGCTCCCACACACTCAAGCTTCCTGGACACCAGCAGCCTGGCTTACACCAGAGATGAGAGACCTGGGGAAACAGCATGACCAAGAGACATGGCCTACAGATGCTGGCATCTGGCATCCCATCACCCCCAGCAATGTCCACTAGTCAAAAAGTTCCATTAATGCACACAAAGTTTCCAATGAGCTCACAGCGCCTTACTTTAAATCTGACAGCAAGTGTCACCAGATACTCAAGGAAAGCTCCCACTGTGAAGTAGAGACCAGACAAAAAGGGAACTGGGAGAAAAGAGAGATAAGAGGGTGCAGAGGAAAACTTTTAAAAAATATTATCATGGCCGGGTGTGGTGCTTTCGCCTGTAATCCCAGCACATTGAGAGGCTGAGGTGGGCAGATCACCTGAGGTTGGGAGTTTGAGACCAGCCTGACCAACATGGAAAAATTCCATCTCTACTAAAAAAAAAAAGAAAAAGAAAATTAGCCCAGCATAGTGGTGCGCACCTGTAATCCCAGCTACTTGGGAGGCTGAGGCAGGAGAATCGCTTGAACCTGGGAGGAAGAGGTTGCTGTAAGCTGAGATCTTGCCATTGCACTCCAGCCTGGGCAAGAAGAGCAAAACTCCGTCTGAAAAAAAAAAAAAATTATTGTAACATACAAAGAAAGATATGGGGAGATACTGCAACCTTGAAGCAAGAACAGGAACCTATTTATTACAGCAACAAAAAGCATTCAGAGAATAGGGAATCTAAACTCTAAGCACTTGGAAATCAACATTCGATAGCAGAAATTCAAATTTCAAAAGAAGGATTGGAGGAAAAGTTAATGAAACATCTCAGGAAAAAAGACGAAGTAATAGAAAACAAGAGAGAAAAAGTAAGTGAGATTAGGAAATAAGTCCATAATTCAGCATCCAGCAATCCTCAGGCCTGGGCCTCCCAAGATGCTGGGATTATAGGCGTGAGCCACCGGGCCCATCATACTTCTTAATGGCAACATTGGAAAACAGAAGAAATGAGAAAATGTCTACAGGATTTTGAGGGAAAATATTTCTGATCCCTGTACCTGACCAAATTGTCAAACAATGTGATGATAAAGTTATTTTCAGAAATACAGGAAGTAAACCACTTTACCTACTACACACTTGTTCTTAGGAAGCTGTTGGAGGATGTAGTCCACTGAAATAAAGAAACAAGCCAAGAAAGAGGAAGGTAGGGGATCCACGAAACAGAAAGGCAAAGGGAATTCCCAAGAATGATGAGACGTTCAGAATAAAATACCAGGCACCATCTGTCCAGAGTGGAGCAGGAGGTACATCTCCAAGAATATAGATACAAACTTTTTTTTGACACGGAGTCTTGCTCTGTTTCCCAGGCTGGGGTGCAGTGGCACAATCTTGGCTCACTGTAACCTCCGCCTCCCACGTTCAAGTGATTCTCCTGCCTCAGCCTCCCCAGTAGCTGGGATTACAGGCACCCGACACCACACCTGGCTAATTTTTGTATTTTTAGTAGAGACGAGGTTTCACCATGTTGGTCAGGCTGGTCTCGAACTCCTGACCTCAGGTCATCCACCCACCTCAACCTCCCAAAGTGCTGGGATGACAGGCATCAGCCACTGCACCCAGCCAATGCAGATATATTTTTAAAGCTGTTGTAGAGGTGTCACAGCAATGATGAGGTACAGGAGATACGCATTTCCCCCTTAAATGCTCTCTGTAGTTTAACTGTTTTCTCCTATGCTCACCTGCAATGCCAAATACTAATGACACAGCTAAAACCAGACCCAAACTGTCTTTTCCTGATACTCACTATGTAGTCCATTCCTGGCTTCCTCATCCATTTCTTTTTTTATTGTTCACCACAGAATAAATGAAATTTAAAATTTCAAAATAATTTACAAGGGATCACATATTGCCCTCAATAAAGGTCTTTTCCTTAAATTGAGTAGTCTGTGTGGTTTAGTTAAAAAAAAATCATATTGGGGATCGATCCAAGATGGCCGCTTAGGAGGAACTCGGGAATGCAGCTCCGAGAGAAAGCACAGAGGGTGAGTGGACGCCGTATTTCCAGACTGATTTTTACTGCCCACAGACCAGGAGATTCACACGCAGAGGAGCCACACGGGTCGCCAGCGCCGCTGGTTTGAACGGCGCAGCCGCTGGGCCGGCACCCTGAGGCAACGGCTCACTGTACAGAGTGAGAGAGTCTGAGTCCCCTATAAGCCAGCAAGGGGAGCTGAAACGGGGAGCCAGGCCAGCGCCACGAATCTCAGAGCCACGGCTTTAGCCAACGCAGCGGCTCCGGAGGCAGATCAGATGAGACGGTGTCCCCTCTTACCCAGCAAGAAGACCTGAAACACAACTGAAACCGGGACGGTCCAGCTCTGTGGAGGAGGGGCGTTCTCCATAGGCACCCTGCTGTTCCCAGGGCAATCTACCAAGGCAACCCGCCACTACAGAGACTCCATCACTACAGGGGCGGGCCAACATAGCGGAAGCAGTTCTAACTACACCCAGAAGTTCACACGGAGGCTGGGTGGAGCCCACAGCAGCTTAGCGAAGCCTCTGCAGCCTGAGTGTGACTAGGCTGCCACCTTGTGGGCAGAGAAAACAGCAACCGCACAGGGGAACATCATAAAACCGTAACTCCCTGGGACAGAACACCTGGGGAGAAGAGCAGGGGGTTTATGAGTTCTGCCACAGCAGACTTAAAATTACCAAAATCAGAAAGACAACAACTAGAAAGTCAACAGGTGGATAAATCCACAAAGATGGGAAGAAACCAGCGCAAAAAGGATGAAAACACCCAAAACCAGAACACCTCTCCTCCTACAAGGGAGCACAACTCCTCACCAGCAAGGGAACAAGACTGGAGGGAGAATGAGTGTGATGAAATGACAGAATCAGCTTTCAGAAAGTGGATAATAAGAAACTTCCGTGAGCTAAAAGAACATGTTCTAACCCAATGCAAAGAAACTAAGAACCTTGAAAAAAGACTTGACGAAATGCTAACAAGAATGGACAACTTAGAGAGGAATATGAGCGAATTGATGGAGCTGAAAAACACAACACGAGAACTTCGTGAAGCATGCACAAGTTTCAACAGCCGAATTGACCAAGCAGAAGAAAGGATATCAGAGGTTGAAGATCAACTCAATGAAATAAAACGAGAAGGCAATATTAGAGAAAACAGGGTAAAAAGGAATGAACAAAGTCAACAAGAAATATGGGATTATGTGAAAAGACCTAATCTACGTTTAATAGGTGTACCTGAATGTGACGAAGAGAATGAATCCAAGCTGGAAAATACTCTTCAGGATATTATCCAGGAAAACTTCCCCAACCTAGCAAGGCAGGCCAATATTCAAGTCCAGGAAATACAGAGAACACCACAAAGATATTCCTCTAGAAGAGCAACCCCAAGACACATAATCATCAGATTCACCAGGGTTGAAATGAAGGAGAAAATACTAAGGGCAGCCAGAGAGAAAGGTCGGGTTACCCACAAAGGGAAGCCCATCAGACTCACTGCAGATCTCTCAGCAGAAACCCTACAGGCCAGAAGAGAGTGGGGGCCGATATTCAACATCCTTAAGGAAAAGAACTTTCAACCCAGAATTTCATATCCAGCCAAACTAAGCTTCATAAGTGAAGGAAAAATAAAATCCTTTGTGAACAAGCAAGTACTCAGAGAGTTCATCACCACCAGACCAGCTCTACAAGAGCTCCTGAAGGAGGCACTACACATAGAAAAGAACAACCAGTACCAGCCACTCCAAAAACACACGAAAAGGTAAAGAGCATCAACACAATGAAGAATCTGCATCAACCAAAGGGCAAAACAGCCACCTAGCACCAAAATGACAGGATCGAATTCACACATAACAATATCAACCCTAAATGTAAACGGACTAAATGCCCCAATCAAAAGACACAGACTGGCAAATTGGATAAAAAGCCAAAACCCATCAGTGTGCTGTATCCAGGAAACCCATCTCGCATGCAAGGATACACAAAGGCTCAAAATAAAGGGATGGAGGCAGATTTACCAAGCAAATGGAGAGCAAAAAAAAGCAGGAGTTGCAATTCTCATCTCTGATAAAATAGACTTTAAAGCAACAAAGATCAAAAGAGACAAAGAAGGACATTACATAATGGTAAAAGGATCAATGCAGCAAGAAGAGCTAACGATCCTAAATATATATGCACCTAATACAGGAGCACCCAGATACATAAGGCAAGTTCTTAAAGACTTGCAAAGAGACTTAGACTCCCACACAATAATAGTGGGAGACTTCAACACACCATTGTCAATATTAGACAGATCAACGAGACAGAAAATTAACAAGGATATCCAGGACTTGAACTCAGACCTGGAACAAGCAAACCTAATAGACATTTACAGAACTCTCCACCCCAAATCCACAGAATATACATTCTTCTCAGCACCACATCACACCTACTCTAAAATTGACCACATAATTGAAAGTAAATCACTCCTCAGCAAATGCAAAAGAACGGAAACCATAACAAACAGTCTCTCAGACCACAGTGCAATCAAGTTAGAACTCAGAATTCAGAAACCAACCCAGAACCGCACAGCCTCATGGAAAATGAACAACTTTCTCCTGAATGTTGACTGGATAAACAATGAAATGAAGGCAGAAATAAAGACGTTCTTCGAAACCAACAAGAATGAAGACACCACATACCAGAATCTCTGGGACACATTTAAAGCAGTCTCTAGAGGAAAATATATAGCAATAAGTGCCCACATGAGAAGAAAGGAGAGATCTAAAATTGACACCCTATCATCAAAATTGAAAGAGCTAGAGGAGCAAGATCAAAAAAACTCAAAACCTAGCAGAAGACAAGAAATAACTAAGATCAAAGCAGAATTGAAGGAGATAGAGACACGAAAAACCCTTCAAATAATCAATAAATCCAGGAGCTGGTTTTTTGAAAAGATCAACAAAATAGACAGACCACTAGCCAGACTAATAAAAAAGAAAAGAGAGACTAACCAAATAGGTGCAATAAAAAATGATAAAGGGGATTATCACCACAGATTCCACAGAAATTCAAACCATCATCAGAGATTATTACAAACAACTCTATGCACATAAACTAGAAAACCTGGAGGAAATGGATAAATTCCTGGACAGCTGCCTCCTCCCAAGCCTAAACCAGGAAGAAGTCGAAACCCTGAATAGACCAATAACAAGGTCTGAAGTGGAGGCAGCAATTAAGAGCCTACCACCCAAAAAAAGCCCAGGCCCAGATGGTTTCACAGCCGAATTCTACCAGACATACAAAGAGGAACTGGTACCATTCCTACTGAAAATATTCCAAATAATCCAAAAAGAGGGAATCCTTCCCAAATCATTTTATGAGACTAACATCATCCTAATACCAAAACCTGGCAGAGACTCAACAAGAAAAGAAAACTACAGGTCAATATCCATGATGAACATAGATGCAAAAATCTTCAATAAAATACTGGCAAGCCGATTACAACAGCACATCAAAAAGCTTATCCACCATGATCAAGCAGGATTCATCCCGGGGATGCAAGGCTGGTTCAATATACGCAAGTCTATAAATGTAATTCACCACATAAACAGAACCAAAGACAAAAACCACATGATTATCTCAATCGATGCAGAGAAGGCCTTCGACAAAATTCAACAGCCCTTTATGCTAAAAACCCTCAATAAACTAGGTATCGATGGAACGTATCTCAAAATAATAAAAGCTATTTACGACAAACCGACAGCCAATATCATACTGAACGGGCAAAAACTGGAAGCATTCCCTTTGAAATCTGGCACTAGACAAGGATGCCCTCTCTCACCACTCCTATTCAATATAGTACTGGAAGTTCTAGCCAGAGCAATCAGGCAAGAAAAAGAAATAAAGTGTATTCAATTAGGAAAGGAGGAAGTCAAATTGTCTCTATTTGCAGACGACATGATTGTATATCTAGAAGACCCCATCATCTCAGCCCAAAATCTCCTGAAACTGATAAGCAACTTCAGCAAAGTCTCAGGATATAAAATCAACGTGCAAAAATCACAAGCATTCCTATACACCAATAACAGACTTAAAGAGAGCCAAATCAAGAACGAACTGCCATTCACAATTGCTACAAAGAGAATAAAATACCTAGGAATACAACTAACAAGGAATGTAAAGGACCTCTTCAAGGAGAACTACAAACCACTACTCAACGAAATAAGAGAGGACACAAACAGATGGAGAAACATTCCATGTTCATGGTTAGGAAGAATTAATATCATGAAAATGGCCATACTGCCCAAAGTAATATACAGATTCAATGCTATCCCCATCAAGCTACCAATGACCTTCTTCACAGAACTGGAAAAAACCACCTTAAACTTCATATGGAACCAAAAGAGAGCCCGCATAGCCAAGTTAATTCTAAGCAAAAAGAACAAAGCGGGAGGCATCACACTACTGGACATCAAACTCTACTACAAGGCTACAGTAATCAAAACAGCATGGTACTGGTACCAAAACAGAGATATAGACCAATGGAACAGAACAGAGGCGTCGGAGGCGACACAACATATCTACAACCACCCGATCTTTGACAAACCTGATAAAAACAAGCAATGGGGAAAGGATTCCCTGTTCAATAAGTGGTGTTGGGAAAACTGGCTAGCCATATGCAGAAAGCAGAAACTCGACCCCTTCCTGACACCTTACACTAAAATTAACTCCAGATGGATTAAAGACTTAAACATAAGACCTAACACCATAAAAACCCTAGAAGGAAACCTAGGCAAAACCATTCAGGACATAGGCGTAGGCAAGGACTTCATGACCAAAACACCAAAAGCATTGGCAACAAAAGCCAAAATAGACAAATGGGACCTAATCAAACTCCACAGCTTCTGCACAGCAAAAGAAACAGTCAATAGAGTGAATCGGCAACCAACAGAATGGGAAAAAATTTTTGCAGCCTACCCATCTGACAAAGGGCTGATATCCAGAATTTACAACGAGCTAAAAAAGATTTACAAGAAAAAAACAAACAAGCCCATTCAAAAATGGGCGAAGGATATGAACAGATACTTTACAAAAGAAGACATACATGAGGCCAACAAGCATATGAAAAAATGCTCATCATCACTGGCCATTAGAGAAATGCAAATCAAAACTACATTGAGATACCATCTCACACCAGTTAGAATGGCGATCATTAAAAAATCTGGAGACAACAGATGCTGAAGAGGATGTGGAGAAATAGGAACACTTTTACACTGTTGGTGGGAGTGTAAATCAGTTCAATCATTGTGGAAAACAGTGCGGCGATTCCTCAAGGACCTAGAAATAGAAATTCCATTTGACCCAGCAATCCCATTACTGGGCATATATCCAAAGGATTATAAATCGTTCTACTATAAGGACACATGCACACGAATGTTCATAGCAGCACAGTTTACAATAGCAAAGACCTGGAACCAACCCAAATGCCCATCGATGATAGACTGGACAGGAAAAATGTGGCACATATACACCATGGAATATTATGCAGCCATTAAAAACGAGGAGTTCGCGTCCTTTGTAGGGACATGGATGAACCTGGAAACCATCATTCTCAGCAAACTGACACAAGAACACAAAATCAAACACCACATGTTCTCACTCATAGGCGGATGTTGAACAAGGAGAACACACGGACACAGGGAGGGGAGCACTATACACGGGGGTCTGTTGTGGGGGAGTGGGGGGGACAGCGGGGGGGTGGGGAGTTGGGGAGGGATAGCATGGGGAGAAATGCCAGATATGGGTGAAGGGGAGGAAGGCAGCAAATCACACTGCCACGTATGCACCTATGCAACAACCTTGCATGTTTTTCACATGTACCCCAAAACCTAAAATGCAATAAAAAAAAAAAACTTGATGAAAGAATGAGAAATAAAAAAAATACATCATAAAAAAAATCATATTTAAAACATTTGTACTGAAAAATGCATTCTAATATTTTATAAAAGTTATTGACATTTTAAAACCTTGAAAATGTTTTTTTCTCTCCAAGCATAGGAAAATAAAAACTCACTTCTGAGATAGTGGCTACGCATCAGACTAGATAAATTAAAAACAATTTTTTTAAGAATCTATAAATTAACAAGCAGCTGAGGCTTTAAATGGGAAAACTGGTGCTTAATTCTACTCACCATTATATTTAATCTGAATTTCAGAAAAATATATAGCTCTACCAAAGGTGCCATTTTTATACATGCTTTATTAAGTCTACCTGCAAGTGCAAAAAGTCCACAGAAATGTTTGTGATACAGAATATAAGTCAAGATCCTCCTCTCCCTGTTGGCTTAAAGAGTCAAGAAGAAATGTTTTATTTACATTGAGATTATCTACTTGTGTGTAGAAAGTTTAAATTAGCTGCAAGAAATTTTATCTAGACGCGCACCTGCCGACTGCTACAAGCTGGTATTTACTGGGCAGATTAATTACAAATATTTCTCTGTTCCTTTAAATATGATCAGGCATGCTTCTGGTGAGTGTATTTCTTCCAAATGCCTCAGTTTTAAAACGGCTTTAAGGAATCCACAACTGTCACGATGACACGATTCTCTGCGAGGAAGTCCTCAACTCTTTTCAAACACTTTTTGTGTAGTTACTTTTGTCATTAGTTCTTTGGTTTTCTGCATTTCTCTTTTTAAGAAACATGATCCACAGGAGATTCCAGTGAGATTTTCAAGCTCTCTCCTGCCCTCCAAAGCCTGCGTACTACTTACATTTTGCATTATCTCCACAATTTCTTCTGACAATTTCTCAACTTTAGACAGCAACATCATGAATTCATCACTGTCTTTTGTTGTAGATTCTTTGCTTTCAGTTAAACTGGGGTGATCCAATTTTTTCTCTTTTCATTTGATAGTCCATTTCTGTACTCTTGTTCTTTAGAGCTTGTGGGAGAAGCAAACAGATTTTTGAAGGATCAAATGAATTTTCTTCTAACAGACCATCCAATTGCAGTGATCTCTTAACAGGCATTTTGAGATTCGGAGAAGCACCACTGTTGCTGACTAAAACGAAACACACCATAATAACCTACTTTTCCTCCCAGATATTGGAACATATCATCAAACCACAATGAATATGTGTGCACATGCAAATCAGTGGAATAGGACACAAGGCCGAGAAACAGATCCAAACAGACGCAGGAACTCAGAATATAATAAAAGTGGTGTTTCCAATCATGAAAGGGTGGATTATTTACTAACAGATACTTGGACGAAACTGTAAAGTTAGATTTGTACTTCATGCCTTACACTAAGACAAATGAATTCCAAATGGATGAAAGCTTTGCATGCAAATACTAAACCCATAAAAGTATTAGTATGATGAAAGCAATCACGCATGGTCAATGCTTGTTAGCATCATCGAAATGTCAGGAAAATGTGAGAATATTCCAATAATCTTCCAAGCTCTTTAAAAAATACTATCCCAAATCCAGGAGCTTTTAAGGAATACATTCAACTAATGAAAATTAAATTTTCAGCATGGCAAAAATACAAACCCAGTAAATGTCAAAAGACAAAAACAGACTGCTAAAAATGCTACTTTTATTACAAAGGGACAATGTTCCCAATATACAGAGCTATGAACCGAGAAAGTACCATCAACTTAATAGGCAAAGGATATGGACATTTCACAAAAAAGGAAATTCGGAGTTTTTGTTTTGTTTTTGAGATGGGGTCTCGCTCTGTCACCAGGCTGGAGTGCAATGATGCGATCTCGGCTCACTGTAACCTCTGCCTCCCAGGTTCAAGTGATTCTCCCACTTCAGCCTCCTGAGTAACTGGGACTACAGGCACCCACCATCATGCCCAGCTAATTTCTGTAGTTTTGTAGAGACGGGGTGTCACCATGTTGGCCGGGCTGGCAAAAAGATCTCAAACACATAAAAGGAGGCTCAAACTCTCTCATAAGATTAATGTAAATTAAAACATACTGATGTGCCAATTTCCATTTAACATATTGGCAAAGATCACAAAGTTAACTGTGAACCCACTTTGGCAAAGGTTTGGGGAATCATCCCTACTCCTGGCGGGAGCAAAAATGGGCACAACATCCAAGCAAGAACCCAGCGTTTCTGCTGCTTGGAATTTATTCTTCAAATACTCGTGTGAAAATTACATGCACACGTGTCGTTTATATACACATGTGGTAAACTATCCTAACATTCAGCCAGCCCTGTCCTCAGGCACACTTTGAAAGACTATTGAGGATCAGTGGATGCCCATATGCTCTTTGTATTTGTCTGTTTTGTGGCAGCAAAAGATAGAGTATCAACCTAAATCTTCATCCTCGGGGCCTAGTTGAAAACCTTATGATACAATGAGAATGTGGAAGCTCTGTATAAACAAATGGAATGATCTTCAAATTCTGTCAGCTCCACCTTGAAAAATTATTCAGAATCCAGTCACTTCTCCAACACCTTAGTCAAAGGCATCATCTCTTCTAGCTGAATCTGCTTCCTAGCTACCCTCACTCCCTTCTGTCTATTCATCGGGAGCAATCACATGGGTATTATGAAAACATAAGATATGTGACATCAATTATCAGCTTAAACCCCCCGAGCGGCTTCCCACCTCGCCAAACAGAAATCACAGGCTCTACCTCCCCATGCCCCCACCTCCCAGCCCTTCTCTCTCCCCTGTTGTCACTCTGATCTTATTCCCTTTTCAACCTCACTGGCGTCCTTGCTTTCCTTGAACACAGCAAGAATGCTCCTGCTTCAGGATCTTTGCACTTGCTGTGCCTGGTCCCCAGGCTCCACAGAGCTCTCTCTCCACTCTTGAGGATCTTGAACGTCTTTATTCAACATTGCCTACTGAGCAAGCGCTTCCTTGACCACCATACTTAGAATTTCACAGACACCTTCACACAAATGTAGTAACAGGGTAGACATGGGTGTTCTAGGTGTCATTCTTTCACGTTCTCTGAATGTTAGAAAATTTTCCTTGTAAAATGTTGAAAACAGGCTGGGTGCAGTGGTACATGCCTATAATCCCAGCACTTTGGGAGGCTGAGGAAAGAGGATCACAAGGTCTGGAGTTCGAGACCAGCCTGGCCAACGTGATGAAACCTCCTTGCTACTAAAAATACAGAAATTAGCTCGGCGTGGTGGTGCGCACCTGGCTACTCAGCTACTGAAGAGGCTGAGGCAGGAGAATTGCTTGAACCCGGGAGTCAGAGGTTGCAGTGAGCAGAGATTGCACCATTACACTCCAGCCTGGGGCAAATCTCCTCTCTTGAAAAAAAAAATTAAAATTAAAAAATTTAATATATTGAAAATACACCCGCACACACCTATCCTTTTCCTTGCTTTATTTAACCGCTGTGCTCACCAGCAAATATAAAGTTTACTTGTCTACTCCCCACCCCCAAAATATCTGGAATACAGATCCCACGAGGGCAGGGCAGAGAGTTCTGAATTTTGTTCACTGCTGCATCCTCAGCTTGTAAAGCACTGCCTGTCACTACCAACATGAAATTCCTGGTTTTACTATAATCGTGTAGGATGTGACCACAGGGGACACTGGCTACAGGATACCTTAACACCACTACCCTCTCGGTACCATCTCTGCAACCACCTGTGGACCTATAGTTATTTCTAAATATCTATACTGAGATGGTGTCTTCTATATACATACATATATACTTTTTTTTTTTTTGAGACAAAGTGCCACTCTGTCACCCAGGCTGGTGTGCAGGAGTGCGATCTTCGCTCACTGCACCATCTGCCTCCCTCCTGTCTCAGCCTCCCAAGTCGCCAGGACTACAGGTGAGTGCCACGACACCAAGCTAATTTTTGATTTTTTTTTTTTTTAAGTAGAGATGGGGTTTCACCATGTTGGTCAGGCTGGTCTTGAACTCCTGACCTCAGGTGGTCCACCCACCTTGGCCTCCCAAAGTGCTGAGATTACAGGTGTGAGCCACCACACCTGGCTGGTGTCTACTACATAATTGGTACTTAATAAATATCTGCTGAATGACTAAATCCCCATGATAGTGAAATTGATTATATTAAGTGATAATAGACTACTATTTGCATAAAAAGAATTATATATATTTGTATGTGCATGCGATATCTCCAGAAGAATATGTAAAAACTGATCATATTGACCGCTCTAGGCAGAAAATCTCAGTGGCTGAAGAGGGGTGAGACATTTCAGCAAACCTCTTGTACCTCTTAAATTTTGAACCATGTGGATGTGTTATCTATTCAGAATACAATTTAAATTAGAAAAAATTCTGTTCTAGCCTCTTTCCCAGAATCAATGCCAATTTTACCTACGCACCATTTCCAGAAATCAGATCCTTTCCCTTTTTGAAAAACCACTACTGCAGTTCCACACTTCGGCACCCTTGTCCTTGGGGTGATCCTTAAACCTTGCAGGGCCTTTTCCACCTAGAAGAAGCTCCTCTTGAACTCAGAGGAGGGAAGAAGAAAGCTCTAAGATGAGGGGTGCTGATGCTGGAACGCGGGTCCTAGAGTGGTGACTGCTTCCAACATGCACAGCCTGGCGATGACTGTGGGACAGGGATCATTTGGCCATGCTGACATCGTTTCCCCAGTGCCAGGACAGTTCCCAGTACAAGCCTGTGCCTACTGCATTGGCACAAGTGGATAGAGAAAAGATCTACCAGTGGACCAAGGAGCTGTCCAGTCCTGAGATGAGGGAAAATGCTTTGCTGGAGCTAAGTAAGAAGCAAGAGTCTGTTCCTGACCTTGCACCCATGCTGTGGCATTCATTTGGTATTACTACAGCACTTTTACAGGAAATTGTAAAATTTATCCATCTATCAACCCACCCACCTTGACAGCACACCAATCTAACAGAGTTTGCAATGCTCTGGCATTACTGCAACGTGTAGCATCACATCCAGAAGCCAGGTCAGCGTTTCTCGCGGCACACATCCCACTTTTTTTGTACCCCTCTTTTGCACACATGTCCCTTTGAGTATCTTTGACTCACCAGCCTTGGAGTTATTGGGACCCTGGTGAAAACAGATGAACAAGGAGTAATCAACTTTTTATTGACAACGGAAATTATCCCTTTATATTTGCAAATTATGGAATCTGGAAGTGAACTTTCTAAAACAGTTGCCACATTCATCCTCCAGAAGATCTTAGATGACACTGGTTTGGCTTCTATATGTCAGACTTATGAGCATTTCTCCCTTGTTGCCATGATCTTGGGTAAGACGGTCCTGCAGTTATCCAAAGAGCCTTCTGCCCATCTGCTGAAGCATGTAGTGAGATGTTACATTCGACTCTCAGATAACCCCAGGGCATGTGAAGCACTCAGGCAGTGCCTCCCTGACCAGCTGAAGGACACAACCTTTGCCCAGGTGCTAAAAGATGACACCACCATGAAATACTGGCTTGGGCAACTGGTGAAGAACCTGCGAGAGGGCCAGGTCATCGATCCCCGGGGTGTCCCCTGCCCCCTCAGTGATCCTTCCCTGTTCCCTCCCACTACTCCCCCAAGTTGGGGAAAGGTGGGGTAACCTACAAGGAACACAGCTCAGGTTTTATTGTCAACTGGGATAGACAACCTCAGTGTTGAACCTCACTGGAGAAAAGGGACAAGGTACCCCTGCTGAGGTGTATGGGCTGCCATCTCAGGCTGCCTTGAGGACCTGGGCTGCCTCTGTTACTCCCAGGATATGGGCTCCTGACACAGCGGTCTGCCACCACAGCCCCAGGAGGGTGTCAACACCAGCAAATGCTGTATTTGCAGCATGTCCAAGCTGATCCTTCTCCCCTGCCTCTACCTAGCCACCGGCAGGGAGCAGAGCCAGTGGTGACAGCAGCAGCACTCTAGGCATGGTGAATGCCTGGGGACAAGCCATGTGGCGTTTTTTATTTTGCCTTCCTTGGAAGACTCAAGATGTGTCTCTTCATTCTCTCTCACTATTTGTTTACTTTTTTATTCTTTTACTTTTTATCTCAGAGAGAGGTGTGTTTAGTGGGCGCAAGCTGTAATATTCAGCAAAACTTTGTCAACTGGCATTGTTCTCAAGTCTGTTAGCTGCATAAGCTCAATAAAAAGTTGGTCTGGCCATTAAAAAAAAGCTATAAGACATTTCAGGGATTAACAGGAAAATTAAAAATCACAATATATTGGATTACTGTTATTTTTCTTAGGTTTGATAATGGTATCATGACTGTGGAGGAAAACAGCCTTAATCCTAGAAGATAATTTATGTTGAAGAATTTGGGATGGGAAGGGCCATGATATCTATAACTTACCTTCACATGGTTCTTTTTTCACATGAAAAAAGAAATGTGTATAAATATAGACGTATCGATGACATAGACGTATGGGTATAACGCAGATACATGTCTACAAGTAGATACGCAGTTTATAGGGATAAAAGTTAACACGACTAAATGTTCATTGGCAAATCCAGGCAAAAGTTATCAATTGTGCTCTTCTCACAACTTTTCTGTTGGTTTGAAATTTTTCGAAGTAACAAGTTGAAGGGTAACTTTTTAAAATCCTACTGAAGTTTCCAAAAGTTAGCTCAAATGCCACCTCCCCGAAGAGGCTCTTCAGGATACATGTTGGGAGAAATGACTCCCTTTTCTGCATTTCCAAGGCACTTTACTTATGTTCAGGATTCAATTGACTGAGTAAAAAAGTCATGGGCCCCTAGTTCAAGCCCATAAACCTTGGCATCCTCTCGCAGACACATCTCTCGGTTCATGCTCACTTGCCCAACCCGGCAAGGCCTAGGACGGGATCAGTGCTTAAGGAAGGCAGACACTGGGCAGGAAATATCCAGACCTCAGGAGTAGCAGAAAGGCCTAGGGTGAGCTTATCACACGTGCCAGGGAGCTGTGGGGGGAACTGTCATGAGGAGGACCAGCCCCAAAGAAGAGCTCATGTCCGACACACCCACTATGGAGGTGCTTTCAACCTGCGGCAAGGTCCACACTTCCCAGAATTCTCTAAACCCCTCTTTGCCTTTCCCTAATGTCCTACACTTGCACAGGCTGAGCAATCTCTCCACCTGCCCTTTCAGACCAAGGGGCCATGTTTGAGCAGGTACGCAGGCGTGCAGGCAAGTGTGTGCTGACACAGGTTCATTCACTAGGAAACTGAATCCTACACTCTCTCCACACATTTCCCACCCCGAATATGAACACGAAAGCAGAACCATGCCTCTAACTCCTCGTTCTTCACTGCACACATGATCCTGCACATATTTGGCATCCAGCAAGAATCCTGCATTTCTGACACCACCGTGCTGAGTGACAGGAAAGTCCATTACCCCCATATGTCAATGGTTCCTCTCTGGATCATTGACAAGGTCAGCTATGGAGACATTTGGGGGATACTATGGATACCCGGAAAAGCCTAGCAGACACTGGAGCTTCTGGGTGAGGACCCAGATGTGGCAAAAGGCAGAAGGAGCAGTTGCTATCTAAAGACATAACTTCACTGGAAACAAGGAGGGGAGCAGAAGATGGTCAGGAGTCAGGCTCTGTGGCAGGCGGTGGCTTCTCATCATCAGGGGACAATCGATGAAGTTGGCCAGCATGGCAGCTGTGTCATCCTGCTCCTTTTAGGCACAAAGATACAAGAGTCAGAATAGTCACTCACACACACACACACACACACACACACACACACACACACACACACACACACATGAATGGTTCAGGTTGGGGCAAACCTCTCTCCTTAGATAAGTGGCTGCAACCCCTTCCCCCACTTCTCACACCAGCCCCACCTTCTCACCCTTGGAGCCTTCCCGGTCTGGCCCTCTCACCTTTTCCTGGAGAGCTTCGGCCTCTGCCTCTGTCTCTATCTTTTCTTCTGCAGATGTCTCTGTTGGGGGCTGCACTTTGTCATCCCCATCCTCAGTCCCTTCTTCCAGCAGGGTTGGGGGAGCAGAGGGCTCTTATTCAACCAGCTCCTAGGGAGGTGGACCTGCTGTGGGGCTGCCCCCATCCCTCTCCACCTCCCCATGGGAGGGGAGCACTTCAGGGGCCAGGGTGGGAGCTGCATCAGCCCCATGCTCCTCTGCCCCTGGCTCCTCCACTTCCGACAGCAGCCCGGGTTCTGGTTCTGGCTCAGGCTGCATCTCTGGGGAGACTCAGGGGGAGGCAGAGCTGGAGGCAGGGTTGGGGGTGGAGGGCCACCTTCTTCTCCCTCCTGCTGGTGGCCCAGAAGGGGCTACAGGGGGTGATATGACACCTGAGGGTGGTGGAGGTGGCGAGGGGGAAGCCCCTTGGGCGCAATCACCATGCTGTCATCAGTCACTTTCCAGGGAGGTCTCCACCTCAGATGGCTCCTCCTTATCATAGTGGACAAAGGCTGGTTTGGGCACTCTCCCCGCAAAGTTTCATTTGGGGGTATAGTAGGAGGGGGAGTCTCACAAGGGGCAAGGATGGGTCTTCATTTGAGCTTGCCTTGGGGTTCTCAGGGCCAGGAAGAAGTCAGGGAGGGACAGACACTAGGCCTGGGACAGAAAGACCTAGGTGGTTGACTGTGGTGGGAGGTCCAGGGGTGCCTAGGGCACAGGGCCTACTCAGGGCATGGGGCCTGCAGAGGGCATGGGGCTTACTGAGGGCAAGGGGCCCAGAGGATGGGAGGGTGGGGCCCTGAAGGGCAATGGGGCCTCAGGAGAGGGAACTGGAGCGGGTGTGGGGCAGGTGGGGCCCATGGACAGCAGGGGAGGAACCTGTGGTTGGGTGAGAGCAGCACAGGTCACCAGTGCTTCTGAGCAGAGAGAGGAGATCTGAGGGAGGAAGAAAGGGCAGGGTGAGCACCAGAAACACTGGCTGTCAGAAACAAGAGACTCCAGGAACCACAGAGGGGCTGAGGGGTCGCAGTTGCCTCAAGACCGTCTTTCCGCTGGCTAAGGGGGAAGGCTGGCAGGAGACAGGCAGGAGGAGGCGGGCAGTGAGGAGAAGAGCCAGCAGCGGCACCAGCAGCAGTCAGCAGAGCCCACAGCAGCAGCGGTAGCTCATGTGTGGGCAGCTGCCCAGGACCTCACCCTGCTGCATACCCAGGAGCAGGGGTAGGACCAGGTCCTGCAGTCTCTGAAAAGGACAGAACATACCTGGAAACCTCCCCAATGCCACCCAGCCCTTCCCCAGAGCCTACTCCCAGGTCTGAATGGATCCACCTCTGGGGAACACCCCCCCCAATGTGTACGGAGCTGCAGCCCCTTCTCCAGTGTCCATGGGGCCCAGACCCCACCAGCCCGGTGAGTCTCTTCCTTGATGAAAGGCCCGCAAGTGAGGACAGTCCAGCTGAGGCCTGGGGAAGAAGAATGGTGTGTGAGGGGCGGGCTGCCCACAGGACAGACAGCAAGGGCCTCTGAGGCGCGCAGCCCAAGGTGGGCACTAAGTCGCCCCAGCCTCACTTGGACGAGGCATTCAATGCTCTCATTTTGCTTTCCCAACTCTAAAATTTGCATCATAAAAGTCCCTCTACTGGATAGGGCCACTGACAGTATTTAATTGAGACAATGTAAGTAAAAATTACAAATTGTATAGTTTGGCATTTATATATTTGGGGACAGTCAGCTCTCCCCTTCCCATGGGATGGGGTGGCAGGCAGTGAAATATACGGGACCCAAAGGAAAGTCATCCACTAACTTCACAGCGACTGACTACTAACCTCGGTTGACAGATCAGTGGTTACAAGGGGAGTGGGGAGCCCCACCATGCGGCCTGCCCTGGGGAGAATCCAGCCTCACAGCGAGGAGTTTCCCCAGGGCTAGAACTCTCCCTGGCCTGGAACGTGGATGCATAAATGAACGAATGAGAAAGCCGAGGCCATTGTCAACTACCAGAGTGCAGGTGTAACGGCAGGACCCGAGGACACCTGCAGCCCCGGCAAAGGTGTGGTTGATTTTGCTCCTTCTCACAGCCCCTCTGCAGGCTTTTGCCTGGCTCTGCATTTTATATGCACCGTCTGCTTCACCAAGTGTTTGGGCTCTCGCACAGGCCATCACAGAGTCCCTGTGGTCCAGGCCACAGACCTCACCCACCTCTGAGTGCAGCCACACACAGGTCGCTATTGGCATTGCTGTCCCCTTTCCCATGGCTTGGCAGGGCCATAGCCTCCCCCACATCCAGCTTTAGCCTCTTGGGGGTGCTGCTTCCCAGTTTGCAAACCCCCATCAGGGATCCACCAGGGCAATGCGGCTGGTGGCAGAGGAAAGATAAATCACATCCACAGGCAAACCGGACATACTGGCTCTCAGAAACAAGAGACTCCAGGAACCACAGAGGGGCTGAGGGGTCGCAGTTACCTCAAGACCATCTTGCCACTGGCTAAGGGAGAAGGCTGGCAGGGCACAGGCAGGAGGAGGCACCGATGAGTGAGAACATGCGGTGTTTGATTTTCTGTTCTTGTGTCAGTTTGCTGAGAATGATGGTTTCCAGGTTCATCCATGACACAGGTCACTATTAGAAGAATATTCATTTAACTAGAGACTTCGAAAGCAATACAGAAAGTTCCATGGATATAAAAACCTTAACCATATATATATATATACACACACACATATACATACATACATATATATGCACAGAGTCTTGCTCTGTCACCAGGCTGGAGTGCAGTGGGATAACAGCTCACTGCAACCTCTGCATCCGTGGTTCAAGCAATTCTCCTTCCTCAGCCTCCCGAGTAGTTAGGACCACAGGCGAGCGCCATCACACCCAGCTAATTTTTGTATTTTTAGTAGAGATGGGGTTTCACCATGTTGACCAAGATGTTCTCAATCTCTTGACCTCGTGATCCACCCACCTCAGCCTCCCAAAGTGCTGGGATTACAGGCATGAGCCATCACACCTGGCCAAACCTTAACCCTTTTAAAGCTCAGTTTTGCTAAGTAATCAAAAAGAGTACTTGAATTTCATCAAAGGAGGAGTGTGTACAGCTTATGGGTGTACACACATGATGACATTGGTCATATCTCCATTGGCCACATGATTACACATTAGAATGGCAACTTTAGTGACCGGAAAGCCAGTGTTATAGAAGGTATAGGAAGGAGGCACTCTTGGACTTGAGACAAGAACATTGTTGTGTAGAAATGTCATTGATTGTGTTAAAATTATTCTCCATGAGCCAGAGAATACATAGCATGGCCTTTAGAATGAAATGGGCTTTGATTGGACGCAAGGTCTCAACACTTACTAGCTGAGTTACATGGGACAAAGTGCTTCATCATTCTGAGACTCAGGTTTTTTTTTTTGTTTTGCTTTT
This sequence comes from Aotus nancymaae, assembly GCF_030222135.1. NCBI lineage: Eukaryota > Metazoa > Chordata > Mammalia > Primates > Aotidae > Aotus > Aotus nancymaae. The sequence continues at coordinate 1,108,829 of NW_026988430.1, read as the reverse complement.
TGAAATGGAGTTTTGCTCTTGTTGCCCAGGCTGGAGTGCAATGGCATGATCTTAGCTCACTGCAACCTCTGCCTCCCAGGTTTAAGTGATTCTCCTGCCTCAGCCTCTTAAGTAGCTGGAATTACAGTGGTGTGCCACCATGCTTGGCCAATTTTGTATTTTTAGTAGAGACAGGGTTTCTCCTTGTTGGTCAGGCGGGTCTCTAACTCCTGACCTCAGGTGATCCACCCACCTTAGCCTCCCAAAGTGCTGAGATTACAGGCATGAGCCACCATGCCCAGCCTAAGTAACATGTTTTTAAAAGTCACATCATCCTACAATATCCATTTCTCTTACATATTTAGGAAATTGAGTATTTTTTTTTTACTAAAACATGCTGACATATGGGAAATAGGATGCAAAATGTGCAGAAACGTTTTAGACACAGTTCAAGGTTTCCAAAAGATTTTATGCTAGGGAGGCTGCTTGCTACAAGCTCCCAAAGCTCTGGGAGGATGTAGTATTCATCCTCCCTCAGCAGAGGACATGAGGTGAGAAGTCCTGGGGAGTACCCAAGCCTTGAGCTTTAAGCATAGAGTGTTCAGGTCTTTATAGTTTGAACCTGTGACACAGAGAGATCACGGGTCTCTGGCTTCCTGTGACCTTTGCCTTCCTTGCAAAAGAAAATGTGACTCTCCAAAGCAAGAAACTTGAGGGCATGGGTCACCCCAGCCCTGGCATCTACCCAGAACATGAGAAGGAAGGAACAGTGGTCCTCCAGTGACATCATCACAGGGCTGGCACAGGCGGTCACTGTCTTGTGTGGATCACCCTCTGTGTTGGGCAAACTGAACCCCTTCTTCAGGAATGCGAGGAGGAAAATACAAAAGTCTTTACATGAGCACTGAGAAGGCAGATGCCCAGAAACCTCCAGGGGGTAACTACCCAGTCTTGGACCTATGGTGGAGAGAGAGCATATTGGTGATCATGTGTACTTACACTCTAGGGTCACCAGGTGGCAGTATGACCTCATCTGTGGCTCTGAAAATGACGATTTAGAAGGAGTGCACAGCTAATATTTAACAATCCCCTACTATTTGACAAATCACTCGCCCCTGGCAACAATCTAAGGAGCTGGGGATTCTTATTATATATCTTTTACAGAGAAGGACACGGAGACATAAAGACATCAATTATCTTGCTCACATCACTCAGCTAATAAGTGGTAGAGGCCGAATAGAACCTAAACAGTGTGGCAGCAGAGCCCACATGCATTGATTGGACAAGTGTTTATTGAGCACCTGCCATGCACAAGGCCTTGCGGATTAAATACAGTTATGATTAATAATATAACAATGACAAATCACTGATACTTTTTAGATGTAAGATTTTCTTTTTTGTAGGTTTCAGGCACAGAACTGTGTATCCAATAATAGTGAAATTGATCCCACTAGTTATGACAGAAATGGCGATAAATTTAAATGAGTTGGGTGTTTTAGAATCCTTGACAGAAACTGAATGAGGAATGAAATTGTTTCCATGTCACACAAAAGGAAACTGAGATGAAGAGGGGTAAATTATAATTTTGCATGGCGTGAAGTAGAAACTCAAAGTTCAGGAATTTGAACTTGGTTCTGACCTTTTCTGAAGCCCCCATGCTGTTGACCACTATAGACTCAAGCATCACCTTGTTTTTCCACTCATTCAAGAAACTTTTTAAAAATTTAATTATCTAATATGTTGGCCCTCATTATGAGCTTCTGTTCCTGTTCTGCAGGTGGTGAAGCCCTTTATTGTCCTGACCCCACAGTTCCTGTCCCATGACCAGGGCCAGCTCACCAAGGAGCTGCAGCAGCACGTAAAGTCAGTGCCATCCCCCATGCAAGTACCTGAGCAAGGTGAGTGAGGGCAGACAGATGGGGTCTGGCACCCTTGAACAGTTCCTGGTCTTGGCTGCCCCACGTCTCACAGGGGGCCATGCTGGGGGAAGCGTAGGCAGTCACAGTGCTGGCTTTTTCATTCCATGCAAATAGCTTAGGGATGGAGTACAGTAGTTGAATTATTTGGATAAAAACCACTATATTGGTCAGGAAGTCAAAAAGAATCATTGCTGGCATGTTAACCTAAAGAAAAACAACCAGACAAGTGTCCAGCGGTACTTCAAAAGGCTATTTATTATCCTGCAAAATTTAGACAGGGAGTTGTGGCTCATGTCTGTAATCACAGCACTTCAGGAGGCTGAGTCAAGTGGGTCACTTGAGGTCAGGAGTTCAAGACCAGCCTGACCAACATGGAGAAACCTTGTCTCTACTGAAAACACAAAATTAGCTGGGTATGGTGGCATGTGTCTGTAGTCTCAGCTACTCGGGAAGCTGAGGCAGGAGAATCGCTTGGACCTGGGAGCTGGAGGTTGAAGTGAGCCAAGATTGCACCACAGCACTCCAGCCTGGGTGACAGAGGGAGAGTCTGTCTTTAAAAAAAAATTATTTTGCAAAATTTGAAACAGAAATCAAAATCAGCAGCTTCTAAATTATTTTTAATATGATTCATAATTAGAAGTACATTTTATATTACATATATAGTTCTATATTTTTGAATAAAATAATTAATAATGTCACATTTATTTTACAAGTAATAGTTTTTTAATTCTCCTTCATTTGTTTTGAATGCTCTGTGCAATCTACAAAAAGTCCAATAGTAATAATTAAATTATTCATTAAGTTAAACATTATCTTGTCATTTAAAATGATTTCATAAATGATCTTTTGTTTTTGACATTATATGTTTGTATATATGTATGTACATATATATATATATTTTTTTCTTTTTGAAAGAGTGTCTCGCTCTGTCACCCAGGCTGGAGTGCAGTGGCACGATCTTGGCTCACTGCAATCCCCGGCTCCCAGGTTCAAGTGATTCTCCTGCCTCAGCCTCCCAAGTAGCTGGGACTACAGGTGCATGCCACCACGCCAGGCTAATTTTTGTATTTTAAGTAGAGACAGGGGTTTCACCATATTGGCCAGGCTGGTCTTGAACTCCTGATTTCATGATCCACCCACCTTGGCCTCCTAAAGTTCTGGGAATACAGGCATGAGCCATCGTGACAGGCCAAGATAAAAAAAATTTTTAACAATATGCTATTAAGAGAAAAACACTAGGTATGAAAGAATATTCATAGTTTTATCCTGTTTAAAAATAAAGATTGAAAGAATACATATGCAAGTAAGTTTACTTTGCTTCGTAATAATTTGCTGCATTGTCTGAATATTGACAATCACTGTGCATTATGAAGTTCCATGGCTAATATAAAGTACTCACTGTGTGCGCCAGACCCTGGGCTCAATGCCCTACATGCATTTTTGTTTCATTTCATTCTCTCTGCAACCTGAAGTAGTATAACCAACCCATTTTACAGAATTGAAACGGAGGCTCAGAGAATGAAAGTTAAATGCCTGAGGTTGCGGTTAATAAGAGGCAGAGCTGGAACTGAAAGCTACATGTGTCTTACAATCAGTTTATGTTCTGATGGTCGGCTAGTCTGCTTCACAGAGCATGGAGTAGATAGTGTGTGCCTGCTAGGATGGACCAGGTATCACTGTAGGTAATAAACAGCCCCCAAAATGGAAATCTACAACCCTGAAGGCTCTTTTCCAACTCATGCTGCACATCCTCCATGGCGCTCCTGGGCCCTGTGCTCCACAACCCCTCATCTGCCACCAAAATAAAGGAGCAGCCTCTATATGGGACCTCTCAGCAGCTGTAAGAGATGAAGGAAAGGGTGGCCAGTCTGAATGGCTTCCAACTCTTTTGACTCGAGGTGACACACTTCACTTCCACTCACATCTCCTGAGTCAAAGCAAATCCCATAACTACCTCCACCTTCCAGGGGCCCAGAGGAGAACCTGAAATACCCAGTGGACTCCATTAGGGCCACCATACGGTGTCAGCCTGTGTGGGAGACTGCGGAGGGGCAGAGGAGGAGAGTGGAGAATTGATGGGAAATGACGGCAGGACTGAGTCACCTCTGATTTGCTTTATCCTCAACCAGGTGGAGTTTGTCCTCCAGCTGCACAAAATCAGCAGCGGCATGATCAAACAGGGTAAACCTCAGAAAAAGCAGTTTGTTCAGATGTGATCAGTAGTGAACTCAGAATCAGCTGAGTGACATGGAGTCAGTAGATCTCTGACTGCCCCAGTTACCTCGTATGATAGTGGAGAAGATGGGAACATTGAGAGAACTGATTTGGAAGGATATCAGGAGTGTGAACATTCAACATTTTAGTTTCTTTAAATTAAATCCAGGCACTATCTTTCCTGCAAGTCTCCTGTTCCTTTCAGATTGCACAGGTGAGAGTGCTCAGATTAGGGCTGGAGGTCATAAAATATTGGCTCCCACACCAACAGTTCCTGTGTCATGCCTGCATTCTGTGCATTTTCCTGTGCTAAACACTGTCCCAAAACATTGTGGGGCCTGATTCTTCCTCCTTGTTCCAATGGCCCTGGGTGACTCAAGTGCCCATTCAATGACCAGGACACAGAGGTCTTAGAGGGATACTCCGTGAGGCCCCAGGTGCCAGCTGCTCCCCACCAAAGTGTGAGGTAAGGGACAGGGCATCGTCTGTGGGGGCAGTGGTCAGTCAGGCCTGGTGACTCTACTTAGTGGACAGATGATCCTACACCTGCCAACTCTGATGGATCCACTGCCTCTGTGCCTGTTTGTCCTGCCGATGCTCCAGTGGCTGTCCCAGCATCCCAGCCTAGGCCTAATGCTGCTGAAGACAGACCTGGCTCCTAGGGACCCAGGAGACCTACAGGACTCACTCAGCTGTCCCCAGGAGTCCCCAGGCCCTCATTCTTATCAAGGACCTGGGAGCCCTAACCTGTGGCCCTCCATCATCAGTCATAAGTGATGATTTGCTGCTGTTATGATCATCACTGCCTTTAGTGGCCAAGAGCCTTCCAAGGTGCCAGCTCTGGAAGGAAAGATGTCCTTGGGAGGTGATGACACTCGGTACATGGGTGCTCAACAGGTTGCTTCCTCCTATCCGCAGACAACCCTTGACACAGCCATTGACACTCCCATTGTTTGGAAGGAAACCAGCCCAGGGTCACACAGCTGGTCTCAAATCTAAGGTGCCTGGCTCTGTCTCCACGAGGGACCTGCCTGCAAGGGAGGTTGACCCTGGCTTTGGGGAGCCTTTTCTGGGCTACATGAATCACCTCCCCGGTTTGAGGCCCCAAACTCTGCTCACCTCTCCTTCCTTGCCCTGTCTCTGCTTGGGCTATAATGAAGGTGACCCCAGCAACCCTTCATGGACATCGTGGTACTCTCTGCCATTCACTTTTGGGCTAATCTGACTTCTACACCTTCTACACCCACTTACTTGGTCTCTCCTTTCACAACCAAGACAACCCAAATCTGGGCTCTTTATGCAGGTGACAGCAGATGAATAGAATTGAATGCCATAGTTGCATTATCCCTGTTTCATTTTGCTTGTGTCTCAGGGTTGTTTTTCTATTTATGATAAAGGCATTTGTAGCATGAATAGAATATTTGCAGTTTACAATAACTTTACATTATAGTAAATGGTAAAGACATTGAAAGCAGTGGTTTTCAGCTGTGAGAGGCCTGAGTGAGTTTGAGCACACTCTGTGTGATCAGGCAGAAGCAGGCCTTTGGGAAGTTTAGCTGAGGATGGGGCCAGGAAAGATGATGGACAGTGGGGGTCTGATCTGGTCACTAGACCCCTGGGTCCTGCCCACCTGCCTGGCACTCCCCACCCATCACTCATGATCTGCCAAATCCTCTGGGTATTATGGCCAAATCCCCCAGGAGAGAGGCTGACGATCTTTGTCTCTTGAAATGCACAGATTCTGTGGCCATCCCTGGGAAGTCAGCCATGAGAGTCAACTTGGTTTTCTCCCCATCATTACGGTTCAGAATTAAAAGTCCACCTTCACAGGCAGTAAGATAATATAGATAAGTGACATCATCACCCTGTTTCAGATGTTAGCATGGCTAGGTGGGTTAGAGGTGATTTGAGACCACGCAACCTTGTGCCACACAGTGGAATTCCCGGGCCAGAGGGAGACATTTGATTGTCTATGATCTTCTCACTGAGTATAAAAGCAGTCTTGTTTCATTTTGGATTCTTTCTTATGTTTATAAGAAAGAATGTCTATGTTTATGTTTCTTGTGTTTATATGCTTTGAATTCCCAAACATATAACAATTTTTGGGATAGCTTTTAATCATTGACTTCTAGCACAATTCTATGATCAGAAACATGCTGAGTGATTGGATTGCTCTGAAATATGCTGAGATTTGCTTGATGAACAAGATAATTGAGTTTAATTTTTGTAAATGTACCATGCATGCTTAAAATGAATGTTGTTCCACATCCCCTCATCTGCCGTCATCAGAGATACAGGATGATGGAAGATGGCTCCATGGATGTGATGGAGATGCTTTACTATTGGGACCTTCTGCATCCTTCTGATGTTTTGTTGCTTAGAATATGAATGGCTGAGAGGAGGCTGCAGAGCCTCCCACTCTGCTTGTGTGTGAGATTCTTCCTGCCATCCTGCCATCATTTGTTTCCTATGTTTTCCAGCCAAGACTGACTGTGAGGAACCCTGGGAGCTCAGGAAGAAAGGAGCCACTCAGAAGCAGGGACAGGGAGCTGGTGGGAAAGGCCAGAAATCAGCTCTATGAAGGTTCTGGAGAGGACCTGTCCTTGGGAGTCAAGTAGGGGGCCTGAGATGGGGGAGGGGCATTGGAGGACACAGGTGCTCGTGGAATGTCCACTGTGAGGTACCACATTCCAGGGCTGGGGATTGGTGGAGAGGGAGTATAAAGCCCCAGGGTTGCTTAGGCAGCGCCCAGACAGGAGGAAAAGGTTTGGTGGAAACCAGAGCCCTGGTCTCCATCTAATTGCTCCTGAGCCTCCTGCTTTCTTTCCCACATATCCTGTTGCTTCACTGATAGACTTTCTCCCTGACTTGTAGCTGAACCTCCCATTCTTGCTTGAAGACTTAGTTTAAACCGGATCCTTTCCCAGACTGCTTTCTCCTCCCCCTCCACCGAGTGCCCAACAGCCCCCTTCTCCTCCCTCCCCTTCCCTCTCTTCCCCCTCCCCAACTCAGATCCCACCCCATAACCATCCCCTTCCTTCCCCCAGCCCTAAGCCTCCACCGTCTCTGTCCTGGCTGCCTCAGGGCACCCTGAGAAGACCAGGAGATGCGGGTGTGGTGGCTGCTCTTTTGGCTCCTCCTGCTGGAGTTTCCCAGCCATCGATCCACCCTTGTGAGTAGACACTGGATCCTCGGGGTTTCTTCCTTGTTATTGGGCTGTCATGTGGCATATTATACAGTGCAGGCCTGTAATTTCAGCACTTTGGGGGGTTAAGGTGGGCAGATCACGTGAGTCCAGGAGTTCAAGACTAACCTGGGCATCATAGCCAAACCCCATCTCTACAAAAGATTCCAAAAAAGATGAGTCAGGCCTGGTGGCTCATGGCTGTAGTCTCAGCTACTGGAGAGGCTGAGGTGGGAGGATCTCTTGGATCCAGGAGTTGGAGGCTGCAGTGAGCTGAGATTGCTCAAACAAAATGAACCAAAGCAAAGTGAAATGTCATTTGAGTTTTGTGTCATCTGGTTTGATGACTTTTTAGGAAATTCTGTGTCATCCCTGTCTTCTGCTCTTGGGGGCTGCCTCTAGGGAGTCTGTGTCCAGTCAGTGTGATGGGAGCTGAGAAGCCCATCGGATGGAGAGGAAAGGGCTGCACCTACTGGGAGGTTTGCAATGCGGGAGTCACTAGGAGTGACAGGGCCAGGATGTGAATGACTGTATCGTCCTTTGTTTTGTAAAGTGTGTATGTGCAGGTCATTGATTGACTCAAAGAAGAAAGGGTCTTCAAGTCCTTATGTTATCCAAATATAAAGAAATGACAAGCCTGGTGTAGTGGCTCACTCCTATAATTGGGAGGCTGAGGCTGGTGGATCAGTTGAGGTCAGGAGTTCCAGACCAGCCTGACCAACATGGTGAAACCCTGTCTCTACTAAAAATATAGAAATTAGCTGGGCATAGTGGCAGGCACCTGTAATCCCAGCTACTCTAAAGGCTGAGGCAGGAGAATGGCTTGAACCCAGGTGTCAGAGGTTGCAGTGAGCTGAGATTGCACCATTGCACTTCAGCCCGGGCAACTGAGTGGGACACTGTCTCAAAAAAAAAAAAGTTTTTTTTTTTTTTGGTTGATAATTTTTCTTTTTTTGAGACAAAATTTCCCTCTCATCTCCCAGGCTGGAGTGCAACGGTGCGATCTCAGCTCACTGAGACCTCTGCCTCCCTAGTTCAAGTGATTCTGCTGCCTCAGCCTCCTGAGTAGCTGGTATTCCAGGCCCTCACCACCTGACCTGGCTAATTTTTGTATTTTCAGTTGAGACAAGGTTTCACCATGTTGGCCAGGCTGATCTGGAACTCCTGACCTCAAGTGATCTGCCGGTTTCAGCATTCTCACAGTGCTAGGATTACAGGTGTGGGCCACTGTGCCTGGACTTTTTGTGATTTTTTTAAGATCATCAGCTATTATTAGCATTAATATGTTTTATGTGTGGCCTAAGACAACTTTTCTTCTTTTAATATTGCCCAAGGAAGCCATAAAATTGGATATCCCTGCTTTACATCAAGAAAAAAACACACCCTACATTTGGAATGCCTACAAACACTACCAGCCATGCCAAAACCATGAGACTGGTAACTTCCGATCTGTTTTGAAGCAGTGAAATCCCCTGGTGATATCTGAGGGGTGTGATTTCCTCTTGGAGGAGGTTGACAGTTTCTAAAGATTATTATTATTTACTGAAATATTATAAATGTCATTGACCGTTTCATTATTTCAACTGTTATTATTCCAGGTGATCAAGTTTCTACTTGATTATTTGTATCCTGGGCATGACTTTCCTAGCATTCTGTGGATGCTTATCACTACTGTGTTTCTGGGATTTTCTACAGTCGGCCTTTTCCTCCAAAAAATTATCTTCTGTGTGAGTATACTAACTTCCTGTAGAGGTATACTTGTAATCACAAAGAAGAAATTATTTAAAACAATGCATGGTTCTGGACTTTATTATGAATATTCGGTTTTACCAAAAACATCAGGGAAATGATTTATTAGCATAAGAATTATAAAAATATCTGCCATTTACATTATGAAAATTAAATAGGTTGATGTTTGTTTAATAGAATGTCAACAGAGCTTTGGGTCAAAAATAAGGTTTTTTTTTTTTTTTTTTTTTTTAAACCTTTGTGCTCTTTATCAGAAATGGAGTATGAAGTTTTGGCATTTAAATAGGAAATTCTGTGTAAACTTTTCTGCTTTATAATTCTATTGTATGACTGGAAGGAAAGCTTTCACTGTTCTCTCTAATGGTTCACTGCAGAAATGAACTAACAACAGGCAGCTTAACAGGAGAGGAAAAGCATAGAACAGGCACAGACATGGGAGCCAGGCAAAAAATGAGACTGCAAGAAGGGTCAGATGATTAAAGAGCACCCTCTTTTCAGGAGTGAGGGAGATAGATGGAGATGGAGGCAATTTAGAGGGGCAGCAAATGAATTTTAAAGGAAATGAAAGAGACCAAGGAACAAACGGTTGGCCTCTGAGATCTTCTGAGATCATAGGGACGAGGTGACAAACTGCAGGAAGGTGAAGGGCAGAGCTGCACTGCGTCTCATGATGCAGAGAAAGCCCCAGAGAATCTGTTGGAACTGCCCTTCAGAGAATCAATGAAAAGTGTGTCTGGGCAGGGTAATTTCAAGTAAAATCATCAAAGTGCATGTTCCCGGTTGCAGGTGGAGAGGGATCAGTATGTCCAAAGTCTGTACTTGATAGGAATTTGGCCATTAAGTTGTGCCATCATTTGAGCTTTTTTATCCATTGGGTAAACTGAGCTCTACATTTTCTCTTGCCTTTCATGACAGTAAAAACATGGTTGTCTGGGGACTGACCCTCCTTCTGAACAATGATCCAAGAAAAAAGCACTAATCCCACAATACTGTTTTATATTTAAGGGAAGAGGAAGTTTGTTTTATCTTTACAATCTAGATAATTGCCCATCCTTCAGGACTGCCTTTCAAGATACATAGAAAACAGAAAATAGATGAGTTATGAAGATATCTAGGCACATTTAACAGTGTCTCCTTTTTTTTTGAAATGGAGTCTCACTCTCTGGCCAAGGCTGGAGTGCAGTGGTATAATCTCAGCTCACTGCAACCTCTGCCTTCCAGGTTCCAGTGAGTTTCCTGCCCCAGCCTCCCAAGTTGCTAGAATTACAGGCATGCACTACCATTCCTGGCTAATTTTTGTATTTTTGGTAGAGATGGAATTTCACCATTTTTGCCAGGCAGGTCTTGAACTGTGAACTCAGGTGAACCATCTGCCTCAGCCTCCAAAAGTGCTGGGATTACAGGTGTGAGCCACCATACCCTGCTGCATTTAATAGTCTCTACCCCACTTAGTCCTGAACAGAGAATTGTCAATTTAAATTGGGGGAAGTTTTCTTTTTTTTTTTGACAGAATCTGGCTCTGTCACCCAGACTGGAGTATAATGGTGTGATCTTGGCTCACTGCAACCTCTACCTTCTGGCTTTAAGTGATTCTCCTGCCTCAGCCCCCCTGAGCAGCTGGAACTACAGGCGGTTGCCACCACACCCAGCTAATTTTTATATTTTAGTAGAGATGGGGTTTCACCGTGTTTGCCAGGCTGGTCTCAAACTCCCAATCTCAAGTGATCCACCCACCTCAACCTCTCAAAGTGTTGGGATTACAAGCCTGAGCCACCATGCCTGGGGAGGGGATGTTTTTTTAATGTGTCAGTTCTGATTTTAACTCCCAGGTAATACAAATTTCTGGGAGTTAAAATCAGAAAAAACAAACCTACAAGGAACTTGAAAGATATTCTTTCAGGCTGGGCATGGTGGCTTTTTCAGATTGTCCCTCTGCAAGAAAGGGTAAGTTTGACAACTGAGTAAGTTTTGTTTGTTCATTTTCCTTGCTTTTGGGCATAGTCTGCCAGGTCAGGATGTGGATGTATTTTTCTCCCCACAGCTCTGTGCTCAAGCCTTGGAGAGGGAGATGGCCAGGAGGAAGCCTGCCTACCAGCAGCACAGGTAGGTAACTGTCATGGATTTTTTTTTTCTTTTGAGTCAGAATCTCACTCTTTCTCTCAGACTGGAATGCAGTGGTGCAGTCTCAGCTCACTGCAACCTCCAATGCCTGGGTTCAAGCAATTCTCTGCCTCAGGCTCCCAAGTAGCTGGGATTACAAGCATGCGCCACTACACCTGACTAATTTTGTAATTTTAGTAGAGATAGTTTCTACATGTTGGTCAGGCTGGTCTCGAACTCCCGACCTCAGGTGATCTGCCCACCTCAGCTTCCCAAAGTGCTGAGATCGCAGGCATGAGCCACCGTGCCCAGTTGTGATGGTCACTTTTAAGGATGTTTTTGTTTTAAGATGAAGCTTTGAGTGTCTAGTAAAGAACATGGTGTTTTAATTCTTCTTCAAGTCAATTCTTTCTCTGTTTTCTATATGGGAAAGGAGGAGAAAGCAGAGAGTGCCAGAGAGACACATGAGTGAGGAGCCAGCCCAGAAATGGCTGTGGCTAGAGAATGCTTTATGGAGAGGTAGGCGCTCCCATGAAGGCAGTCACTCAATTTCTGCTGCACAATCCACATACCCTGCTTCTCCTTTTGGGGGTGAGGGCTCGGGTGGGGTAATTGTCATATTTCCTGGAAACAGTTCTAAGCACTTATGAAGAGAACAGTTGTCCCATTGGGTGACAGAGCCCCATTCTTCTCAGGTGCCCTAGCTGAATGGCTCTTGGCTGGTCCCCTGTGAATGGTGCAGTTCAGGCCCCTCCACTGACTGTGGACATTGCCCCACCCTGACGTCTTGGTTACTTTTAACTGCAAAGATAAGCCTGCAAGGCAAATGGACCAGCTCCCCTTCCCACCTTGAGTCAGTGTGAAGGCTTTATTCTTCTTTCATTTGAGAAAAGTCACAACAATAGCATTTTAAATGGGAGCTGTAAATGATGATGAGATCAGAGATTTTTGGGCAATGTCTTCATGGATCAATAAGGCAGTATCATGAGGTCTGCTTTAAGAAAAGAATCATTAATTTGCACTTTTTGGAATTTCCTTCATTCTTTTTACTTGTTTAAATTGTTTATTGTGAATTATATAACACTTTAGTAAGCTAAATATCTATTAATCTTACTCCTCTAACATTTGAAATGTGACCCTAAAACTTTCCAGTTAATTTCTTTCTTTCTTTTCTTTTCTTTTTATTTATTTATTTATTTATTTTTATTGCATTTTAGGTTTTGGGGTACATGTGAAAAATGTGCAAGGTTGTTGCATAGGTGCATACGTGGCAGTGTGATTTGCTGCCTTCCTCCCCTTCACCTATATCTGGCATTTCTCCCCATGCTATCCCTCCCCAGCTCCCCACCCCCTGCTGTCCCCTCCACTCGCCCACAACAGACCCCAGTGTATAGTGCTCCCCTCCCTGTGTCCATGTGTTCTCATTGTTCAACACCAGCCTATGAGTGAGAACATGTGGTGTTTGATTTTGTGTTCTTGTGTCAGTTTGCTGAGAATGATGGTTTCCAGTTTCATCCATGTCCCTACAAAGGATGCAAACTCATCGTTTTTGATGGCTGCATAATATTCCATGGTGTATATGTGCCACATTTTCCCTGTCCAGTCTATCATCGATGGGCATTTGGGTTGGTTCCAGGTCTTTGCTGTTGTAAACTGTGCTGCAATGAACATTCATGTGCATGTGTCCTTATAGTAGAACGATTTATAATCCTTTGGATATATGCCCAGTAATGGGATTGCTGGGTCAAATGGAATTTCTATTTCTAGGTCCTTGAGGAATCACCACACTGTCTTCCACAATGGTTGAATTAATTTACACTCCTACCAACAGTGTAAAAGTGTTCCTATTTCTCCACATCCTCTCCAGCATCTGTTGTCTCCAGATTTTTTAATGATCACCATTCTAACTGGCGTGAGATGGTATCTCAATGTAGTTTTGATTTGCATTTCTCTAATGACCAGTGATGATGAGCATTTTTTCATATGCTTATTGGCCTCATGTATGTCTTCTTTTGTAAAGTATCTGTTCATATCCTTTGCCCATTTTTGAATGGGCTTGTTTGTTTTTTTCTTGTAAATCTTTTTTAGCTCGTTGTAAATTCTGGATATCAGCCCTTTGTCAGATGGGTAGGCTGCAAAAATTTTTTCCCGTTCTGTTGGTTGCTGATTCACTCTATTGACTGTTTCTTTGGCCGTGCAAAAGCTGTGGAGTTTGATTAGGTCCCATTTGTCTATTTTCACTTTTGTTGCCAATGCTTTTGGTGTTTTGGTCATGAAGTCCTTGCCTACGCCTATGTCCTGAATGGTTTTGCCTAGGTTTCCTTCTAGTGTTTTTATGGTGTTAGGTCTTATGTTTAAGTCTTTAATCCATCTGGAGTCAACTTTAGTGTAAGGTGTCAGGAAGGGGTCGAGTTTCTGCTTTCTGCATATGGCTAGCCAGTTTTCCCAACACCACTTATTGAACAGGGAATCCTTTCCCCATTGCTTGTTTTTATCAGGTTTGTCGAAGATCGGGTGGTTGTAGATATGTTGTGTCACCTCTGATGCCTCTGTTCTGTTCCATTGGTCTATATCTCTGTTTTGGCACCAGTACCATGCTGTTTTGATTACTGCAGCGTTGTAGTATAGTTTGATGTCCAGTAGTGTGATGCCTCCCGCTTTGTTCTTTTTGCTTAGAATTGACTTGGCTATGCGGGCTCTCTTTTGGTTCCATATGAAGTTTAAGGTGGTTTTTTCCAGTTCTGTGAAGAAGGTCATTGGTAGCTTGATGGGGATAGCGTTGAATCTGTAAATTACTTTGGGCAGTATGGCCATTTTCATGACGTTGATTCTTCCTAACCATGAACATGGAATGTTTCTCCATCTGTTTGTGTCCTCTCTTATTTCGTTGAGCAGTGGTTTGTAGTTCTCCTTGAAGAGGTCCTTTACATTCCTTGTTAGTTGTATTCCTAGGTATTTTATTCTCTTTGTGGCAATTGTGAATGGCAGTTCATTGTTGATTTGGCTCTCTTTAAGTCTGTTATTGGTGTATAGGAATGCTTGTGATTTTTGCACATTGACTTTGTATCCTGAGACTTTGCTGAAATTGCTTATCAGTTTCAGGAGATTTTGGGCTGAGATGATGGGATCTTCTAGATATACAATCATGTCGTCTGCAAAGAGAGACAATTTGACTTCCTCCTTTCCTAGTTGAATACCCTTTATTTCTTTTTCTTGCCTGATTGCTCTGGCTAGAACTTCCAGTACTATATTGAATAGGAGTGGTGAGAGAGGGCATCCTTGTCTAGTGCCAGATTTCAAAGGGAATGCTTCCAGTTTTTGCCCATTCAGTGTGATACTGGCTGCCGGTTTGTCATAAATAGCTTTTATTATTTTGAGATACGTTCTGTTGATACCTAGTTTATTAAGAGTTTTTAGCATAAAGGGTTGCTGAATTTTGTTGAAGGCCTTCTCTGCATCAATTGAGATAATCATGTGGTTTTTGTCTTTGGTTCTGTTTATGTGGTGAATTACATTTATAGACTTGCGTATGTTGAACCAGCCTTGCATCCCCGGAATGAATCCTGCTTGATCATGGTGGATAAGCTTTTTGATGTGCTGTTGCAATTGGCTTGCCAGTATTTTATTGAAGATTTTTGCATCTATGTTCATCATGGATATTGGCCTGTAGTTTTCTTTTCTTGTTGAGTCTCTGCCGGGTTTTGGTATCAGGATGATGTTGGTCTCATAAAATGATTTGGGAAGGATTCCCTTTTTTTTGGATTATTTGGAATAGTTTCAGAAGGAATGGTACCAGTTCCTCTTTGTATGTCTGGTAGAATTTGGCTGTGAACCCATCTGGATCTGGGCATTTTTTGGGTGGTAGGCTCTTAATTGCTGCCTCGACTTCAGACCTTGTTATTGGTCTATTCAGGGTTTCAACTTCTTCCTGGTTTAGGCTTGGGAGGAGGCAACTGTCCAGGAATGTATCCATTTCTTTCAGGTTTTCTAGTTTATGTGCATAGAGTTGTTTGTAATAATCTCTGATGATGGTTTGAATTTCTGTGGCATCTGTGGTGATATTCCCTTTATCATTTTTTATTGCATCTATTTGGTTATTCTCTCTTTTCTTTTTTATTAGTCTGGCTAGTGGTCTGTCTATTTTGTTGATCTTTTCAACAAACCAGCTCCTGGATTTATTGATTTTTTGTAGGTTTTTTTGTGTCTCTATCTCCTTCAATTCTGCTTTGATCTTAGTTATTTCTTGTCTTCTGCTAGGTTTTGAGTTTTTTTGATCTTTCTCCTCTAGCTCTTCCAATTTTGATGATAGGGTGTCAATTTTAGATCTCTCCTTTCTTCTCATGTGGGCACTTATTGCTATATATTTTCCTCTAGAGACTGCTTTAAATGTGTCCCAGAGATTCTGGTATATGGTGTCTTCGTTCTTGTTGGTTTTGAAGAACATCTTTATTTCTGCCTTCATTTCATTGTTTATCCAGTCAACATTCAGGAGAAAGTTGTTCAATTTCCATGAGGCTGTGCGGTTCTGGGTTGGCTTCTGAATTCTGAGTTCTAACTTGATTGCACTGTGGTCTGAGAGACTGTTTGTTATGGCTTCTGTTCTTTTGCATTTGCTGAGGAGTGATTTACTTCCAATTATGTGGTCAATTGTAGAGTAGGTGTGATGTGGTGCTGAGAAGAATGTCTATTCTGTGGATTTGGGGTGGAGAGTTCTGTAAATGTCTATTAGGTTTGCTTGGTCCAGGTCTGAGTTCAAGTCCTGGATATCCTTGTTAATTTTCTGTCTCGTTGATCTGTCTAATATTGACAATGGTGTGTTGAAGTCTCCCACTATCATTGTGTGGGAGTCTAGGTCTCTTTGTAAGTCTTTAGGAACTTGCCTTATGTATCTGGGTGCTCCTGTATTAGGTGCATATATATTTAGGATCGTTTGCTCTTCTTGTTGCATTGATCCTTTTACCATTATGTAATGTCCTTCTTTGTCTCTTTTGATCTTTGTTGCTTTAAAGTCTATTTTATCAGTGATGAGAATTGCAACTCCTGCTTTTTTTTGCTCTCCATTTGCTTGGTAAATCTTCCTCCATCCCTTTATTTTGAGCCTTTGTGTATCCTTGCATGTGAGGTGGGTTTCCTGGATACAGCACACTGATGGGTTTTGGCTTTTTTTCCAATTTGTCAGTCTGTGTCTTTTGATTGGGGCATTTAGTCCATTTACATTTAGGGTTAATATTGTTAAGTGTGAATTTGATCCTGTCATTTTGGTGCTAGGTGGCTGTTTTGCCCATTGGTTGATGCAGATTCTTCATTGTGTTGATGCTCTTTACCATTTCGTGCGTTTTTGGAGTGGCTGGTACTGGTTGTTTTTTTCTATGTGTAGTGCCTCCTTCAGGATCTCTTGTAAAGCTGGTCTGGTGGTGATGAAATCTCTGAGTACTTGCTTGTTCTCAAAGGATTTTATTTTACCTTCACTCATGAAGCTTAGTTTGGCTGGATATGAAATTCTGGGTTGAAAGTTCTTTTCTTTAAGGATGTTGAATATTGGCCCCCACTCTCTTCTGGTCTGTAGGGTTTCTGCTGAGAGATCTGCTGTAAGTCTGATGGGCTTCCCTTTGTGGGTAACCCGACCTTTCTCTCTGGCTGCCCTTAGTATTTTCTCCTTCATTCGATCCTGGTGAATCTGATGATTATGTGCCTTGGGGTTGCTCTTCTAGAGGAATATCTTTGTGGTGTTCTCTGTATTTCCTGGACTTGAATATTGGCCTTCCTTGCTAGGTTGGGGAAGTTTTCCTGGATAATATCCTGAAGAGTATTTTCCAGCTTGGATGCATTCTCTTCGTCACATTCAGGTACACCTATCAAACATAGATTAGGTCTTTTCACATAGTCCCATAATTCTTGTTGACTTTGTTCATTCCTTTTTACCCTGTTTTCTCTAATCTTGCCTTCTCGTTTTATTTCATTGAGTTGATCTTCGACCTCTGATATCCTTTCTTCTGCTTGGTCAATTCGGCTGTTGAAACTTGTGCATGCTTCATGAAGTTCTTGTGTTCTGTTTTTCAGCTCCATCAATTCACTCATATTCCTCTCTAAGTTGTCCATTCTCGTTAGCATTTCATCAAGTCTTTTTTCAAGGTTCTTGGTTTCTTTGCATTGGGTTAGAACATGTTCTTTTAGCTCATGGAAGTTTCTTATTATCCATTTTCTGAAAGCTGATTCTGTCATTTCATTGCACTCATTCTCCATCCAGTCTTGTTCCCTTGCTGGTGAGGAGTTGTGCTCCCTTGTAGGAGGAGAGGTGTTCTGGTTTTGGGTGTTTTCATCCTTTTTGCACTGGTTTCTTCCCATCTTTGTGGATTTATCCACCTTTTGACTTTGTAGTTGTTGTCTTTCTGATTTTGGTAATTTTAAGTCTGCAGCAGCTGAACTCAGAAACCCCCTTTTCTTCCCCCCAGGTGTTCTGTCCCAGGGAGTTAGGGCTTTATGATTTTCCGCTGTCTTGCTACCATTTTCCCTGCCCACAAGGTGGCAGCCTAGTCACACTCAGCCTGCAGAGGCTTCCCTGAGCTGCTGTGGGCTCTGCCCAGCTTCCGTGTGAACTTCCCTGCATTCCTGTTTACATGGGTGTAGTTAGAACTGCTTCCGCTATGCTGGCCCGCCCCTGTAGTGACGGAGTCTCTGTAATGGCAGGTTACCTTGGTTACAGCAAATTGCCCTGGGAACTGCTGGGTGTTTCCCAATGGAGGCTGTCCCTCCCCCACAGAGCTGGACCGTCCCGGGTTCAGTCGTGCTTCCCGTGGTGCCCTCTTTGCCCAGGAATCTCTTGGCTTGACTCCCTGCCTCAGCTCTCCTTGGTGGCCCAGAGGGGACCCAGTCTTGTTCACTCTGCACAAGGAGCCACTGCCCCCTGCCCCAGGTGTTGGACGAGCGGCCGTGCTGGTCCAACCAGCGGCGCTGGCCACCCGTGGAGCTCCTCCATCTGTGAATCTCCTGGTCCATGGGCAGTAAAATTCTGCTGCCCTGTGAGCCGCTGCATCAGCCGAAGCAGTGGCTCTGAGATTCGTGGTGAGCCCTTGCCCGGGAATCTCCTGGCTTGACTTCCTGCTTCAGCTCCCCTTGCTGGCTCAGAGGGGACTCAGTCTCTCTCACTCTGCACAAGGAGCCACTGCCCCCTGCCCCAAGGTGTAGGCCGAGCGGCCACGCCGGTCAGACCAGCGGCGCTGGCGACCCGTGGGGCTCCTGCTCCTGTGAATCTCCTGGTCTGTGGGCAGTAAAAATCCGTCTGGAAATGCGGCGTCCACTCACCCTCTGCACCTTCTCTCAGAGCTGCAATCCCGAGTTCCTCCTAATCGGCCATCTTGGATCGACTCCCTCTTTCTTTTCTTTTCTTTTTGAAAACGTTGCTCTGTCACCCAGGCTGGAATACAGTGGTGTGATTTTTGCTCACTGCAACCACTGCCTCCCAGGTTTAAGCAATTCTCCTGTCTCAGCCTCCAAAGTAGCTGGGACTACATGCACCTGCCACCATGCCTGGCAAATTTTTTTCATTTTATACTTTTAGTAGAGACAGAGTTTCACCATGTTGGCCAGGCTTGCCTCTAACTCTTGACTTCAAGTCATCTGCCTGCCTTGGCCTTCCAAAGTGCTGGGATTATGAGTGTGAGCCACTGCACCCAGCCTCCATTTAATTTCTGTAACTCTGACCTTTTCTCATGAGTGTTAGTCTCTTTATGTTCATTTCTGTTCATAAAATAAATATTGACAATGCCTGGTGAGATATGGAGGATAGATTCACTACGAATCCACAGAATTTTAAATGCCTCTATAGCTTGAAGAAAAGGAGCAGTGCTGCTCCTATCCTGGGCCTATAGATGTTCTTCCCATCTATGACTGTTTCTATTTTAATTTGGAGTCTGTGATCACATGATGGGTGATTTCCTTTGATGTGTACTGGGAACCCCTGATTTCAAGCTCATTTCCAGCTGGTTAGAGCCTGACCTGTCCACAGCCTGTTGAGAGTTAAGAAAAGCCCTGGACCAGGGATCTGCAGTGTCTTCCTCAGGGCTGAGGCCCACAGGGCTCCAGGGTCCTCTGAGGCATCTGGCCAATAAACCCTGTGCCTCTGGTAAGAGACTTGAGTGTGGCAAAGAGGGTGAGATGGCAGCAGAGGGCATGGAGTGTTTCTTATTTGGCACAGAACATGCAAGCCAGATTTAGCCCCATTCCCTTCTCTGGCCCTTAGCAGATTCAAGACCTCATTTGGTTCCCGTGAGGAACAGCAGCTATGTCCCAACTAAAAACACAGAGAAGACAAAGGTAAATGCTGGGGTCATTTTCACTCTGCCTGTACCAGGACACTGTAATCTTTTCCTCCATCACCCTCTCCTGGCCTGGCCTCTGCTCTGTGGGTTCTGTGATACATTTTCTATCTGGACATTTTCAGAAGCAACATCTTCCCCATAAGCTTTCTGGCTTCTCCATTCCCAGCTAGTCATCTTGAGTGGCACCTCCAGAAGCCATAAATGCTTAGGGACTGAGGGCTGAAGGGCTTTTACTGTTCTGTTTCCAGAAAGAACACGAGGAATGCCGCTGACCTCCACTGCTGTAGGTCTCATGGCCCAGTGAACTCTGACTGATCTATTTTACTCAAGGTGTTGTGGGGTCTATTTTAGAAATACGTGGGGTTTTATTTTGCGGTGATTTTGTTTGTTTTCTTCTATAAGGTAGGTGATTAACATTTGAAATATCTGCTGTATTCCCAGAAGTGACGAAAGTGAAAACTCATTAATCCAACATTAATATGTGCCTTGTGTAATTTTGAATGCTCTTCAACAAGGTCAATTTCATAGTTGATCAGCCCCTTTCCTGTTGTTAACTGTGTTGTGCAAAAACCCACCTTTGCCCCCCTTCAGTAGTGCCCTGATCTAATATTCTAAGTGTCAGAGTTTCTGTACTTGTAATAGAAAAGATGTCTCGACTGTGAGTTAGTGAAAGTGAATGTAACCTATTACCCACAGTGACGATTCCCAACGAAGGCCTTAAATGATGCTCAGCTATGCTGGTTCTAGTGTGGCCTCTGTACTGACAACAGCTGCTGAGGCTTATGATTACACATGATGGGAACTGTACACTTGAAATTAAACACATTTCTAAAACTTGCTTTTTTTCAGAATTCCCACCTCATTTTTCCATGTACGAAAGTGTTATTTATGTCATAATGCACTTAAAATTTGTATAGCCTGGGAATTCAAAGAAATATTCTAGCCGTGCCTAACTGACTTCTGTATGTCGGGTTATTCTGTCAGAAAACCTTCTCCCAGTTCCCTTGAATGTCTTCAGGAACCCACATTTCCCCAGAGCCATTTGTGCTCATGGGGGGCACCCCCAGAGTGAACAAGACCCTTTGTCAAGAAGGGAAGCAGAGGGGAAATGAGAGGGTCCTGCAGGCAGAGCTGGAATCAACTCCCACTGTGCCTCCTGCAAGCTGTGTGACCCTGGGCACATGCTCTCCGTCCTCAGGGAGCCTCTGTTTTCTTAGATTTGGAGCAGGTGGTCACACTGACTTGCAGAGTTCTGAGAATCAGAGACAGAACATAAAAGGCCTGGAGAACATTCTCCAAAAAGAAGCTGCAACACATGTGTGCACAGTGGGCTTTTCACGCCTCTCTTACTTGCTGTTTATCAGATGCAAGGAGCATGCTCTGGTGATGGAGATGAGGGAGGAATGAGGATGGACAGAGACACTCCTGTGTCTGAAACATCCTTCTTCCTTACTGCACTATGACTCTGTCTCCCCTGGAGCAGGCCCCCAGCCTGCCTACATTTGCAGACAGACACAGTGGCATGTGGAGAAAACAGTTTGTCCCAATGACTTTTCTTCACTCCCCAGCTGTCGGTGGTACTTAGTGGAAGGGTGACTTCATGATACTGATGTGCTATTTTGAAACCTGGAGGATGGAAAAGTGCAAAAAACTATCAGCAGCAACATAAGGTTCAGCCTGTGTTGTTGATGGTGGGTCTGTCCATCAAATTAATACATTTCAAAACACTTCCTCCTTCTGCCTGCAGGTTAACATGGCTGCAGCATGGCATCATCATTGCTCAGGATTGCCCTACTCGCCCTACCTCATGGCTGATCCTTCAAGGCCACTGATGGCTTCCCGGCCACCTCCTCCATCTGGGAGTCACCTGGGAGCCCAACCATTCCCATCAGCTAAAGGTGTTCTGGGACCTCGGACAACTCCTCAACTCCAGTGTCCTGGGGTTTTTTGGGAACAATTTTTGGGAACCACAGACACCTACACATGAATGTCTTCTGGCACCTCTACCACCTTCTGCAGCCCATGATTTTCTGAGCCCATACACAATGCCACCAAGTGTCTTCTGGTACCTCTACCACCATCTACAGATGATGAGTTTTCGAGACCACAGACACCTACACATGAGTGTCTTCTGGTACATATACCATCATCTCCAGCTGAAGATTTTCTGAGACCACATACACCATCCATCCAGTGTCCTCTGGGTCCTCAGCCACTTTCTCCAACTGATACTTTTTTGAGATTACAGGTAGCTCCACCATTTGAAAGTCCCATTGGACCTCAACTACCGATTTCAATAGAGTGTCTTCTGGTATCTCTTCACCTTCTTGATTTTCTGAGACCACAGACACCTCTACCTGAGTGTACTCTAGTACCTCTACCTCTGTCTTCAGCTGAAGATTTTCTAAGACCCAACTCACCTCAATCTGAGTGTCTTCTGGTATCTCTACCACCGTTGCCAGCTGAAGATGTTTTAAGACATCACACACCTCCACTTGAGTGTTCTCTGATATCTCTATCACCATCTCAAGCTGATGACTTTCTGAGCCCACACACACCTCCAACTGAGTGTAATCTGTTTTCTCTACCACCATCTCAAGCTGAAGACTTTCTGAGCCCACACACACCTCCACCCGAGTGTACTCTGTTACCTCTACCACCATCTCAAGGTGAAGATTTTCTGAGCCCGCACACACCTCCACCTGAGTGTAATCTGTTACCTCTATGACCATCTCAAGCTGATAATTTTCTGAGCCCACACACACCTCCACCCGAGTGTTCTCTGATATCTCTACCACCATCTCAAGCTGATGATTTTCTGAGCCCACACACACCTCCACCCGAGTGTAATCTGTTATCTGTACCACCTTCGTCAGCTAATGATTTTCTGAGACCACAGGCAACTCCACCACTTGAGCGTTTTCTGGAACCTCAACCTCCTATTTCACTCATGTGTCCTCTGGGACTTCAACCACCTACTTCACTTGAATATCCTGTGCCACCTCAATCATCTTCTCCAAGTGAAGATTCTCTGAGACCACAATCACCTCCTCCAGTCAAGTGCTCTCTGGTACCTCCACCATCTTCTCCAGCTGGTGATCTTCTGAAATCACCGACAATTCCAGCAATTGAGTGTCCTCTGGGACCTCCTTCATGTCTTCCAGCTGTTTGTTTAGTGGGATCACCACCATCTCCTCCAGCTGCATCTCCTATGGGACTTTATCCACCTCATCCACCTGTCTACCCTGCGGTCCCTCAGTCACCTGATCCTATCTGTCCTGGGGGACCTCATCCACCTCATCCCTCTGTGTGTCCTGGGGGATCCCATCCACCTCATCCCTCTGTGTGTCCCGGGGGACCCCATCCACCTCACTGCCCTGTGTGTTCTAGGGGACCCCATCCACCTCATCCCCCAGTGTGTCCTGGGGGACCCCATCCACTTCATCCCCCTGTGTGTCATGGGGGACCCCATCCACCTCATCCCCTTGTGTGTCCTGGAGGACCCCATCCACCTCATCTCCCTGTGTGTCCTGGGGGACCCCATCCACCTCATCCCCGTGTGTGTCCTGGGGGACCCCATCCACCTCATCCCCCTGTGTGTCCCAGGGGACCCCATCCACCTCACTGCCCTGTGTGTCCTGGGGGACCCCATCCACCTCATTGCCCTGTGTGCCCTGGGGGACCCCATCCACCTCAATGCCCTGTGTGTCCCGGGGGAACCCATCCACGTCATCGCCCTGTGTGTCCCGGGGGACCCCATCCACTTCATCACCCTGTGTGTTCCGGGGGACCCCATCCACCTCACTGCCCTGTGTGTCCTGGGGGACCCCATCCACCTCATCACCCTGTGTGTCCTGGGGGACCCCATCCACCTCGTCACCCTGTGTGTCTTGGGGCCCCCATCCACCTCATCCCTCTGTGTGTCCTAGGGTACCCCATCCACCTCATTGCCCTGTGTGCCCCAGGGGATCCCATCCACCTCACTGCCCTGTGTGTCCCGGGGGACCCCATCCACCTCATCGCCCTGTGTGTCCCGGGGGAACCCATCCACATCATCGCCCTGTGTGTCCCGGGAGACCCCATCCACTTCATCGCCCTGTGTGTTCTGGGGGACCCCATCCACCTCACTGCCCTGTGTGTCCTGGGGGACCCCATCCACCTCATCGCCCTGTGTGTCCTGGGGGACCCCATCCACCTCATCACCCTGTGTGTCCTGGGGGACCCCATCCACCTCATCACCCTGTGTGTCCTGGGGGACCCCATCCACCTCATCCCCCTGTGTGTCCTGGGGGACCTGATCCACCTTATCCTTCTGTGTGTCCTGGGGGACACACAGATAAGCGATAGCCTCAGATTCTTATGAGATGAAGAGATTATAGGAATGTATACACAGTTAATCTCTGAGAGCTATATCTGTGATCTGTAGATAATTATTCTTCATGACATATGCAGCTACACACGGAAGTATTCAGTAGGTGTACAGGTATTTTATAGAAGACAAAATGTATATTGAGCAAAAAAAAGATCACATGGAAATAAACCAAAAGAAATTTGTTTTCACTATGAAAATGCTTTAATAATGTTGTCTGTACAGCATGGGACATGGACAGGGAAAACAGCAAGTGCACACACAGAGGCACATGCCAGAGGGAGTGAATAAAGATTCACACCGCTTCCCTGCTTTCTCTGGTGACTGGAAGCTCTAGGCCACCTCCTCCTCGAACTCGCCCTGGTACTATTGTTATTTGAACACCAGGTCATTCATGTTGCTCTTTGCCTTGGTGAACTCCATCTCATCCAGGCCCTCGCCCATGTAGCAGTGCAGGAAGGTCTTGTGCAGAAACATGGCTGTGAACTGCTCTGAGATGCACTATGCCAGCTCCTGGAGGGCCCTGCTTTTGCCAATGAAGGTGGCAGACATTTTTAGCCCTCAGGGCAGGGTGTCACAGGCAGCCATTTTCTCATTGTTGGGGATCCACTCTACAAAGTAGCTGCTGTTCTTGTTTTGGACATTAAGCATTTGCATCCACCTCCTTCATGGACATGCAGCCCCTGAACATGGTGGCCACCATCAGGTAGCGGCCATGGAGGGAGTCTCAGGCTTGGCATCCAATATCTGCTGGGTGAGCTCGGACACTGTCAGGGCCCAGGACTGCTGGCTTACCTGGCTAGTCAGCAGGGCAAAGCTGGGCATGAAAAGGTGCCAGTGGGGGAATGGGACCATATTCACAGCCAGCTTCTGCAGGTCAGAATGGAACTGGCCTGGGAAGCATAGGCAGGTAGTGACCCCACTCATGGTGGCAGATACCAGGTGGTTCAGGTCACTGTGAGTAGGCATAGCAGCTTTAGGGTTCTGAAGCAGATGTCATAGAGAGCTTCATTATCGATGCAGTAAGTCTCATCTGTGTTTCCTATGAGCTGTTAGATGGAGAGGGTGGTATTGCAAGGCTCCACCACTGTGTCTGACACCTTGGTTGAGGGCACCACAGTGAACATTTTCATGACCCTGTCTGGGTACTCCTCCTGGATCTTGTTGATGAGGAGGGTACCCATTCCAGACCCAGTCCCCCCACACAGGGGGGCCTGGCCACTTTGCTCCTTTATTTTGTGTTTTTAAATATACCTCTGGATTCAATATGTTGTTTCTTAATTTTATGTTCAGATACCTTTGTGTTATCTACTATATACCTAACAGATGTTTTCTTTTATTTATTTAAAATGTTTAGATTAATAGAGGGCCAGGTGAGGTGGATCATGCCTGTAATCCCAACACTTTGGGAGTCTGAGGTGGATTGATCACGAGGTCAGAAGTTCGAGACCAACCTGACCAACACAGAGAAACCACATCTCTACAAAAAATACAAAAATTGGCTGGGTGTGGTGGCACACACCTGTAATCCCAGCTATTCGGGGGGCTGAGACAGGAGAATTGCTTCAGCTGGAGAGGTGGAGGTTGCAGTGAGTGGAGATTGCACCTTCAGAGGTGTTGGGGTCAAATATAAACACTCTCTGGCTCCTCCTACACTCTGTTGGGCCTCACAAGTGGGTTAGGAAAGACTGTTTCAAGAGTGGGTGTGTCAAGCATTGATGAAAGGGAAGGGAGGGTAAAGGAAAAGTTGAACAAATTAAATCCTAGGTTGGTTTAGAGTTAGTCTGAGTTCTGTGAAATCAGTTCAGGTTTCAGTAAGCAGAAACCCTCTTGACAAAAAAACAAAAAAAGACAAAGGAAAGAAATAATTCTGAATTCTGATGTTTGATGATAAAGCACAACTATTTGCTTTTACCTATTCTACAAAGAAATGAAACACTTTGGGAAGACATCCCAAGAGATTCAGGAAGAAGAAGGCAAGGTAAGTGCTGTGGTTTGAATGCCTCCTCCAAAACTCATGTTGAAATTTGCCATTGTGATGGCATTAAGAGGTGAGACCTGGATGGGCACGGGGGCTCATGTCTGTAATCCCAGCACTTCGGAAGGTCGAGGTGGGTGGATCACCTGAGGTCAGGAATTCAAGAACAGCTGGCCACTATGGTGAAACCCTGTCTCTGCTGAAAACACAAAAAATAGCCAGGTGTGGTCTCAGGCACCTGTAATCCCAGCTACTTGGGTGGCTGAGGCAGCAGAATCACTTGAATCCTGGAGGTGGAGTTTGCAGTTAGCCGAGATCGCTCCATTGCACTCCAGCGTGGGCAACAAGAGTAAAACTCTGTCTAAAAGAAAAGAAAAGAAAAGAAAAGAAGAGGTAGGGCCTTTAAGAGCTGATTAAGTTATGAGGCCTCTGCACTCATGAATGGATGAAGGTTGGTATCTGGAGAGTAGGTTGGGTTATCCAGGGAGTAGGCTTCTGATAAAAGGGTAAGTTCAGTTTCTGTCCCCTCTTGTGTCCTGTGCGCACTTGCCCCTCTGCTATGGTATGGCACTGCAAGAAGACTCTCACAAGTTGTGGCCCCTTGATCTTAGACTCCTCAGCCTCCAGAACCGTGAGCCAAATAAACTTCTATTCTTTTTTCTCTTTTCCTTTTTTTTTGGACGAAGTCTCACTCTGTCACTCAGGCTGGAGTGCAGTGGTGTGATCATGGCTCACTGCAACCTCTGCCTCCTGGCTTCAAGCAGTTCTCCTGCCTCAGACTCCTGAGTAGCTGGGCTTACAGATGTGCTCCAGCACACCCAGCTAATTATTGTATTTTTAATAGAGATGGGGTTTCACCGTGTTGGTCAGGCTTTCTTGAACTTCTGACCTCGTGGTCTGCCCACCTCGGCCTCCCAAAGTGCTGGTATTACAGGCATTAGCCACTGCTCTTGGCCTTAAACTTTTATCCTTTATAAATCACCCAGTGTGTGGGATCTCTTATAGCAGCAGAAAACAAAAAGCAGTTTAGATGTTTTACTCTTATTTAGTAAAGATGTCCTGAGTCACATGTAGAAGACATTCTTCTTTCTCAGGATCCTACAACTGCCCTATAACCAGTAGAAAAAAGAGACACCCAAGATTTTTGTTCCCACCTTTATTCAGGCTCCACTGAAGGACCTTCAGAGGGGTTGGGTCAAATATAAACACTCTCTGGCTCCTCCTATCTTCTGTTGGGCCTCAAAAGTGGGTTAGGAAAGACTGTTCCAAGAGTGGGTGTGTCAAGCCACAGAAGCATGTCCTGGCCAGACACAGTGCCTGAAGCCTATAATCCCTGCACTCTGGGAGGCTAAGGTGGGCAGATCAGCTGAGTTCAGGAGTTTAAGACCAGCCTGGTCAACATGGTGAAACCCCATCTTTACTAAAATACAAATGTTAGCCAGGCATGGTAGCATGCACCTGTAATCCCAGCTACTTGGGAAGCTGACACAGGAGACTCATTTGAACCCAGGAGATGGAGGTTGCAGTGAGATGAGATCATATCACTATACACCACCCCAGCCTGGGCAACAGAGTGAGACTCCATCTCAAAAAAAAAAAAAGGAGGCCAGGCATGGTGGCTTGGCCAGGTGTGGTGGTGCACTCCTGTAATCCCAGCACTCTGGGAGGCAGAAGTGGGTGGATTGCTTGAACTAAGGGGTTCGGGACCAGCCTGAGAAAGCAACATGGTGAAACTCCATCTCTGCAAAAAAGACAAAAATTAGCTGGGCTTGGTGGCATGTGACTGTAGTCCCTTCTACTTGGGAGGCTGAGGTGGGATGATTGGTTGAGATTGGAAGGCAGAGATTGCAGTAAGGTGAGATTGCCGCACTGCACTCCACCCTGGGTGGGAGAAAGCATGTCTCAAAAAAAAAAATACAGAAGAGAGAGTTCAGAAACAAACCCAAGAATATAAAGGGGAGTGCTTTGGGGTGTGGGATATTCTGTATCTTGACTGTTGTGCTAGTGTCACAATTACACACATTTGGCAAAAACTCATTGTACACTTCAAATGGGTATATACTATTCTATGAAAATTATACTGTAATAAATTGTTTTTCACTTTTAAAAAAGACTTCTTAAGAAACCAAAATAGTAGTAGGAAGTAATTTACTTTCCTAAAACCATGACATATCACATAGAGAAAATTTGGTTCAAAAAGTAAAAATTAGCTCAGCGTGAGAAAGTGAAAAAATCTGCCCTGCCATTCATCTGGTGGGAGTTTATAAGTCAATGTTATTCACGATACCATTCTGCATTGTGAATATTTTGGTGGGTTTTATCACACTGCTTTTTTTGTTTATTTGTGTGTGTGTTTGTTTTTGAGACCTAGTCTGGCTCTGTTGCCCAGGCTAGAGTACAGCATTGCAATATTGGATCACTGCAACCTCTGCCTCTCGAGTAGATGGGACTACAGGTGCCTGCCAACATGTCTGGCTAATATTTTTATTTTTAATAGAGATAGGGTTTCACCATGTTGGTCAGCCAGTTCTTGAATTCCTGACCTCAAGCAATCCACTTGTCTGACCTCCCAAAAATCTCATGCTGAGATTACAGACATGAGTCACTGCACCCAGGTCAACACTGCTTTTTCAGTGAATAGTGCTCCTTTTTTTTTTTTTTTTTTTAAACTCAACTTAGTCATCTTTTTCAGATTTTTTTAATGAAATGACTTGTATAAAGAAAAGTGTAGGCCAGGCATGGTGGCTTATGCCTGTAATTCTAGTACTTTGGGAGGTGGATCATTGGCGGTCAGGAGTTTGAGACTAGCCTGGCTAACATGGTGAAACACTGTCTCTATTAAAAATACAAAAAGCCAGGAGTAGTGGAGCATGCCTGTAATCCCAGTTACTCCAGAGGCTGAGGCAGGAGAATTGTTTGTACCTGGGAGGCAGAGGTTGCAGTGAGCCCAGATCATGCCACTTCACTCCAGCCTGAGTGACAGAGCAAGACTTCATTTCAGGTTTCAGGGGTTAAAAAAAAAAAAAAAAAAAAGGAACTTTTTTTTTTTTTGAGACAGACTCTCCCTTTGTCATCAGGCTGGAGTGCAGTGACTGGATCTTGGCTCACTGCAACCTCTGCCTCCTGGGTTCAAGCAATTCTCCTGCCTCAGCCTCCTGCGTAGCTGGAATTACAGGTGCATGTTACCCAACCGGCTAATATTTTGTGTTTTTAGTAGAGATGGGGTTTCACCACCTTAGCCAGGATGTTCTCTATCTCCTGACCTCATGATCTGCCTGTCTTGGCTTCCCAAAGTGCTGGGATTACAGGTATGAGCCATCACACCCAGCCCCTTATGTTTTTAAAAACTTTATTGAAATAGAGTTTACATAGCATACAACTTCCCCATTTAAGGCATCCAGTTCAATGGCTTTTAGTATATTCACAAATCCTTTCTTTTTGGGTGTATGTACCACACTTTCTTGTCCATTCATCTGTTGATGGATACTTAGGTTGATTTCGTATTTTGGCTGTTGTGAATAGCGCTGCAGCAAACATGGGAGTGCAGATATGTGTTTGATATACTGAGTTTCTTTCTCGTGGGCGTGTACCCAGCAGTGTGATTGCTGAATCATGTGGTAGTTCTATTTTCAGTTTCTTGAGGAGCTTCCATGTAGTTTTCCATAGTGGATAGACTATTTTACATTCTCATCAAGAGGGTTTGAGTGCTCCTGTTTCTCTGTGTCCCTGTCAGCATTTGCTGTTTTCTAACGTTTTGATAATCGGCATGTTAATTGAGGTTAGGTGATATTTTATTGTGGTTTTGATGTGAATTTCTGTGATGATTAGTGATGTTAAACGTGTTTGCTTTTACCTGTTGTATGTTATGTCTTGGAAAATATCTATTGAGATCTAGTGTCCTTTTTTTTTTTTAACTTCCTCTAACATGGATTATAGGAAACAATTTTTTTCCCAATGCTGTTGTTTATTGCCCAGAATGGGGGTGTGGGGTTAGTGGGGCATGGCCGTCACAGTGGGGGCATTGCTGCCTCAGCTAGTTAGTCCATTCATCGCTGTGGCAGGACCCCAACCTCGCCCCTGCACCCTGCATAGCCAGGATGGCCCGCCTCTGGGTGCCAGTGCTGGAGGGAGCCTGGGTGCTGCTCCTGGAGGTCACCACAGGATGCGTGGACTGGGGCTGAGCCAGTTATTCCCTGAGCTCAATGGGGCAGTGGGAGGCTACTGGGCCAAGTATTGCACTTAGAAAACCATCCTCATCGGATCGCGGACCACCTGGATGACGGGGGACAGGTGGGTCCTCTGGGCCATTGGGCCACCGCATCCCTGTTTTACAGCTGGGGGAATTGAGGAATCGAGGTGAAGGGAACCCACTCCCATGCGAGGCCACCACCAGGGTCAGGGGTGACTGGGGTGTGCTCAGGGCTTGGACAGGGATGGCCGGGGGCTCAGAGGGGCTGCCCTGCTGGCTAGGCTGGTCAGCCTGTCTAAGATTACCTACCTCTCCTCTACGGCTTCTGGGTGGGCTGGTGGCTGCAGCAGCACAGTGGCATGGCTTTGGTCTAGATGACAGCCCCACCCCCAGCCCACTTGGGCCCAAACAGTGGTTGGCGAGGGTCACAAGTTGGACTAGAGCCATAAGTGCGCAGAGTCCTGGGGTCCAGGCGGCTGGTGGAGCTGGGTGAGGCCGAGTCCCTGTGGTCTGGGCTGAGTGCGGCATGGCACTGCTGGCTGGTGTGCGGAGGCCATGGGGCCGGGTGGCCATGGCTTTTGCCTATTTTTTAATGGGAGTATTTGGGATTTTTGTTTTTATATTCCTATGTATTCTGGTTATTAATGCCTTGTTGGATGAATAGTTCGAAAAAATCTTCTCTCATTCTGTGGATTTCTCTTCATTTTGTTTTTCTATTTGCTTGTTTGTTTATTCGTGTACTCATTTTAGATGGAGTCTCGCTCTGTCACCCAGGCTGGAGTGCAGTGGCATGATCTTGGCTCACTGCAACCTTCGTCTCCCAGGTTCAAGTGATTCTCCTGCGTCAGCCTCCCTAATAGCTGGGGATTACAGGCGCACGCCACCATCCATTAGTAGAGTCAGGGTTTCACTATGTTGACCAGGCTTGTCTAGAACTCTTGACCTCAAGTGATCTGCGCACGTTGGCCTCCCAAAGTGCTGGGATTATAGGCATGAGCTACCACACCTGGTCCACCTTGTTTATTTTTAATTTTAATTAAAATTTTTTTTTTGCTGTGCAGAAGTCTTTTAGCTTGATGTAACCCTATTTATCAATTTTTGCTTTGGTTACCTGTGCTTTTGAAGTCTTACTAAACAAATCTTTGCCTAGACCAGTGTTCTAAAGCATTTCCCCAATGTTTTCTTCTAGAAGTTTAGTACTTTCCTTTTTTTTCTTTTTTTTTGAGACAGAGTTTCGCTCTTGTTACCCAGGCTGGAGTGCAATGGCGGGATCTCGGCTCACCGCAACCTCCGCCTCCTGGGTTCAGGCAATTCTCCTGCCTCAGCCTCCTGAGTAGCTGGGATTACAGGCACGCGCCACCATGCCCAGTCAATTTTTTTGTATTTTTAGTAGAGATGGGGTTTCACCATGTTGACCACGATGGTCTCGATCTCTTGACCCCGTGATCCACCCGCCTCGGCCTCCCAAAGTGCTGGGATTACAGGCGTGAGCCACCGCGCCCGGCCTTTCCTTTTTTTTTGAGATGAAGTCTCACTCTGTCACCGAGGCTGGAGTGCAGTGGCCAGATCTCAGCTCACTGCCACCTACACCCTTGGGTTCAAGCAATTCTCCTGCCTCACTTCCACCTGGGCTGGGATTACAGATTTGAGCCACCATGTCTGGCCTGTAGTTTTTTACATGTAAGTTTTTAATTAATTTTGATTTGATTTCTTTTTAAGACAAAGTCTTGCTCTGTTGCCCTGGTTAAATTGCAGTGGTGTGGTCTTGGCTCACTGCAACCTCTGCCTCTCAGGTTCAAGAAATTCTCTTGCTTCAGCCTCCCAAGTACCTGGGATTACAGGTGCCTGCCAACACACCTGGCTAATTTTTTGTATTTTTAGTAGAGATGGGGTTTCACCATGTTGGCCAGACTGGTCTCGAACTCCTGACCTTGTGATCCACCCATCTTGGCCTCCCAAAGTGCTGGGATTACAGGAGTGAGCCACCATGCCCGGGCTCCTTGATTTTTATATATGGTGAAGCATAGGGGTCTAGTTTTATTCATCACATGTAGATATTTCTCATTTTCCCAGAACCACTTATTCAAGACACCAACTGCTCCCCAAGGTATGTTCTTGGTGCCTTAGTTAAAGAATGAGTTGGCTATAAATGCATGGATTCATTTCTGGGTTCTTTTTTTTTTTTTTTTTTGGACGGAGTTTCACTCTTTTTACCCAGGCTGGAGTGCAATGGCGCGATCTCGGCTCACCGCAACCTCCGCCTCCTGGGTTCAGGTAATTCTCCTGCCTCAGCCTCCCGAGTAGCTGGGATTACAGGCACGCACCACCATGTCCAGCTAATTGTTTGTATTAGTAGAGATGGGGTTTCACCATGTTGACCAGGATGGTCTCGATCTCTTGACCTCGGCCTCCCAAAGTGCTGGGATTACAGGCTTGAGCCACCACGCCCGGCCCATTTCTGGGTTCTTTATTGTGTTCCTCTGGCCCATGAAATCCCTCCTTTTTAATATTATAGTCCATACTTTCTTGTTTCCATCCTGTCAACCTTGCTGTGTTTGGACCAAGCAGGGCCGGTAGGACCCAGAACTTGATGTGGACTGGTGAGGCCAGGACTCTCTAGGCTGCTTAAGAAATCTGCACTCAGGTCTTTGGTCTTTGCTCTGCAGGGAGGACCAAATCCCCATCGATGACCCCACAAAAACACTTTTAGGGAAACCACCATGTGAAACAGCTTTAGAAATAAAATCTGTGTCAGATCCAACATTTCCTCACACTCATGATTGCACCACTGGGACGCCTGAGCAGGAGGAACCAGAAGAGCACCCTCTTCACCTGCATGTCCAGGTCTCCTTTGGGTCACTGAGGGCATGAGGCTGGAAGCAGGGACATCTGGGATGGGGCAGGCTATGGTCAGGGGCAGTGGGGCTGGTTGGCCCTGGGCATTGGGGTCGGGTGGTGTTAGTGAAAAGTCTGGGGCAGGACAGAGATCAGGAGGAATAGCATTCCAGCAGGGTTCAGAGACAGTCAGTAGGTCAGCAGACACAGGAGCAGGTGTCCTGGGACTCAGAGGAGCAGTTGGAGTTGGAGGAGAAGGTCCTCACTGGCTGCTGCTTTGCTGTCACAGTGGAGAGCAAGGGGAAGAGAAGAGGCTCCCCCACCTCCTGCCCTCCCCTAAGGGGCCTGCCCTGACTTTCCCACCCAGAGCTTCGCAGTGTTCCTGATTCACACTGAGAGGAAGGGAGTCCAGTCATTTGGAGTGCTGTTTGGGTACTGGCCTCTCTGCTTTGTCTTGCCAGCTACCAGCACCACCCAGCAGGCCTCCAGAGGGGTAAGTGGGGGCATGGGCCACCCCAGAAACCAAAATGCTGGCTCAGGCCTTGGGTCCCATCCTTCCTCCTCCCATTTCCACATGTGACTTATTCTCGACTCAGCGACACACACAAGCCAGTCACTTACACTCTGGAGACACAAAATCCACTCCCGCACCTGTAAGTACCCGTCATCCCATACTTTACTTATCAACACAATTTCCTGTTGCTTTCACACACACATCACATGCTCCACTTTCACATGGGGCACACACTTAATGCACCAATTCATACATTATACAAGCACATGCATGCATGAGCATAACACAACCTGGGCACAGACACTCCTGTGTGCACGCATTCACCTACATGCACACCTCCCTCATCTCATGCACGCACCCTCCCTGTGTTCCTACACATCTATATGTACACACTCATTCTGCACACCATTTCTGTTGTCCAGTCTGGGAAGCAGCATTTTTTTTTTTTTTTTTGAGACAGAGTCTCGCTCTGGAGTGCAGTGGCATGATCTTGGCTCACTGCAACCTCCACCTCCTCGGTTCAAGCAATTCTCCTGCCTCAGCCTTCCAAGTAGCTGGGATTACAGGTGCTTGCCACCATGTTTGGTTAATTTTTGGAATTTTTAGTAGAGACGGGGTTTTACCATCTTGGCCAGGATGGTCTTGATCTCTTGACCTCGTGATCCACCTGCCTCATCCTTACAAACTGCTGGGATTAAAGGCATGTGCTACCACACGGACAGGATTTTTCTTTCTTTTTTTTTTTTGAGAGGCTCCTTCTGTTGCCCAGGGTGGAGTACAGTGTCATGATCTCAGCTCACTGCAACCTCTGCCTCCCTGATTCAAGCAATTCTCCTGCCTCAGCCTCCCGTGTAGCTGGAATTACAGGCACGCACCACTACATGACGCTAATTTTTGTATTTTTAGTAAGACAGGGTTTCACTATGTTGGCCAGGCTGGTTTCAAACTCCTGACCTCTGTTGAGCTGCCCACCTCGGCCTCTCAAGTTGGTGGGATTACAGGCATGAGCCACCACACCCAGCCCAATGACACAATTTTAGAAATGGAGAACAGATTAATGGCTGCCAGAATCAGGGAGGGGCAGGGGCTCGGAGAGACACAGGTCTGTGTGTAAAGGGACAACACAGTCAGGTGCGGTGGCTCTTGCTGGTAATCACAGCACTTTGAGAGGCTGAGATGGGGGGATGACTTGAGTCCAGGAGTTTGAGACCAGCATGGGCAACACAGCAAGACCTCCCACTCTGAAAATAAAAATTAGCTGGGTGTGGGTGGCACAGTCCAGTGGTCTCAGCTACTTGGGAGACTGAGGTGGGAGGATGAGGCCAGCCTGGGCAACTCAGTGAGACCCCATCTCTGAATAAATAAGTAAATAAAAGGGCAACTGAGCCCTGTTAGTGCCTCAACTATGGTGATGAATCCACCAGCCTACACAGTGATGAACTCACAGAGAACCTCACACACTAACACACCAGTGAGTACAATACTGAATACTGCAGAACCCACGTGAGACTGGGGGAGGTGTAACTGGCTGCAATCCTGCCCACAGGATCCTGCTTTACCAAATATTACTACCAGGGACAGCTGGGGAATGACACAGAATTCCTCTACATTCTTTGTTAGCACTGGATGTGACTCCACTGCAAACTCGACAAAAGGATCAATTAAAAAAAAAATCCCTTCGACACTGCCCAGCCTCC
The DNA here is from genome assembly GCF_030222135.1 of Aotus nancymaae. NCBI lineage: Eukaryota > Metazoa > Chordata > Mammalia > Primates > Aotidae > Aotus > Aotus nancymaae. Next base: position 1,073,784 of record NW_026988430.1, on the reverse strand, counting down.
TTGGTTTCCAGCAGATGTCCCATCCGCACTTTTTGGGAGCAGAGAAGGCCCAATCTGTCTGCTCTGGGGACAGACCCACATGTGGCTGCTCAGGGCTCTGATTCCAGAAACCTTCAAAGTAGCCACAAAAGCTTAAAAGTACCTAAATTTTTCAGTGCTAAAAATACGCACACACAGAGAACAAAAGGGCTGCCTCCCCTCCTGTTTTCCTTGGAAGGCCAGGGGGTCCTATTTAGCATTTACAGTCAGGAGTGCCCACCCAGACCCTAGGCCCCCACTGCCCTGGGCAGCCACCGCCCCAATTTCCACATGAGCATCAGGGCCTGAGTCTTGCTGGCTTTTCTGCTTTGGAGAAAATTTCCTGAGAGAGGCTCCCTTTGGGCTGGGGAATAACTCAGGCCTGCCAGAAAGGCCTGGGAGGGCTGTGCTGTGTGTGTGTGTGTGTTTGTGAACATGCGTGTCTATGTTTATGTATTTTACTGTATGTTAATGTGGATGTGATGGTACATGTATGTATGGCTGTGTGTGAGTACATGTGGTGTGCATTGCAGTGTGCACATATGTGTTGACATGTGTGTGCACGTGTGTGTGTACCTTGTAGGTTCATGTGTGTGCATACATGCACAGGCCCTTCAGGGAGGCAAGCCTCGAGGCATGACTCAAGGGGAGGCTCTCCAAAAATAAAACTTAAGAGAGACGCTGCCCAGCCCTGGGCTGGCCTAGCAAAAGGCTTATAGCCATACTCACATCTAAACCCTCCTTGTGCAGAAAACCCACTCTCTGCCAGGCACAGTGGCTCACGTCTGTAGTCCCATCATTTTGGGAGGCTGAGGCAGGCATATCATGAGGTCAGGAGATCAAGACCAGCCTGATCAACATGGAGAAACCCTGTCTCTACTTAAAAAAAAAAAATACAAAATTAGCCGGGCATGGTGGTGCACGCCTGTAATCCCAGCTACTCGGGAGGCTGAGGTAGGAGAATCGCTTGAACCTGGGAGGCAGAGGTTGTGTTGAGCTGAGATAGTGCCACTGTACTCCAGCCTGGGCAACAAGAGCAAAACTTTGTCTCAAAAAATAAAAGAAAAAAAGGGGGTGAGAAGATGGCTTTGGAGAAGGCACACTGATTTCAGCTGTGGTGGCAGGCATGCAGATGTCTGATGAGGGTCTCAGTGTCAGCAGATGGAGTTACCCAAAAACCAGAGTGGGGGACCTGGCAGGCTCCCTGGCAGCCTCAGTGCAGGCCCCGGGGGAGTGTTTTCTCTGTATTTGCCCCACTTGGGGAAGGAAGGCAGGCCTTTGAGGCTTTGCCATCCAAACCCTTTGCTGTAGAGGGGGACTGCCCGGGAGGCACCTGGCACCTTGCCCTGGGGTGTCCGATGTCCACCAGGGTAGCTCCTCCAGGTTCCTGGTCTCCTGACTCTGCAGATGACTCAAGCAGCACAGGGGTGCCTGCATCTGGGGACTCGTGAGCCTGCACCCTGCCCTGTCTCTGGATTACTGACCTGCATCATTTTGGGGTGCTGGGGAGCTGCACCGAGGCCATTCACATGCCTGTGGGGTCGCCCACCTGTAGAGACGACGTCTGTCATCCCACGGGTGTGAACAGCCCATCCCTCCAGGCCACAGGCCTTGCAGTGCCCGGGCTCTGGGGATTTCATTTTTCCCAGGGGCAGATCCCATGTGGGTGGAACCTCTGCTGCATCAGATCTTACTCTTGTGTTTTGGCTTTTCTGCTCCTTGGACCTCCCCACTCCTCTCCTCCACCCACTCTTCACCACCTGTGAGTGGCTCTGACTTTTAGGTGTTGAAACTGACACGGCACTTTTCTGTGTCATGGGTGGCAGGGCTAATCTTTATGGTTTTTTTTTCCCCTCCATCTTCCCTCTCACTTTGCTTAACCTTTTTGTTTTCTCAAATACCATCTGATCTTCTGATCTCCCTCCAAAAGCTGCGTCTCAGGTCCCAGGTGAACTTTCTGAATGCCATGGTCTGCATGCATGCGTGTGTGCATCTGGCTGCCTGCCAGGAGGGAACCAGTTTTGCTGCCCCGTGTCACTGTCACTTGAAAGTATTGCTGTCCTGGGGGAACCGCTCCCTAGAAAGCCTCTCTGTGCCGTGTGGGGGGTGAGCACTGCTGGTCCAAGCTGACACCACAGACCACTTTAGAGATGCCACTGGCAGGTGACAGGGGGGTGGGGGGTGTCCCAGTGTGGGGCTGAGTCTCACATGGGAGGAACTCACAGACTGGCCCCAAGTGGGCTTTATATGTTGTTAAAATACATAACAGTGTAGTTTAGCTTGCCCCACCCTAACATGTATTTCTTTCTTTCTTTCTTTTTTTTTTTTTTGAGATGGATTCTTATTCTGTTGCCCAGACTGGAGTGCATTGGTGCAATCTCAGCTCACTGCAACCTCCACCTCCTGGGTTCAAGCAATTCTCCTGCCTCAGCCTCCCAAGTAGCTGGGATTACAGGTGCCCACCTCCACACCCGGCTCATTTTTTGAATTTTTAGTAGAGACTAAAAATTTTAGGGTTTCATCGTGTTGTCCAGGTGAACTCCTGACCTCAGGTGATCTGCCCACTTCAACCTCCCAAAGTGCTGGGATTACATAGGTGAGCCATCACGCCCCACCTTCTTTCCTTCATTCTTTCTTTTCTTTTTGGCACAGGGTCTTGCTCTATCACCCAGGCTGGAGTGCAGTGTTGCAATCACATCTTACCGCAGCCTTGACCTCTTGGGCTCAAGTGATCCTCCCACCTCAGCTTCTTGAGTAGCTGTGACTACAGACACACACCACCATGCCTAGCCGATTTCTAATTTTTTCATAGAGACAGGGTCTCACTACGTTTCCCAGGCTGGTCTCGAACTCCTGGGCTCAAGTGATCCTCCCACTTCAGCCTCCCAAGGTGCTGGGATTACAGGCTTGAGCCACAGTGCCTGGCCCTTGTTTACTATTCAGATGTTGGCAACTCTATGGTGCTAATTACATGTATACCATGTGCAAACAGCAGCACTATCTATCTCTTGCCAGAAACTTTTCATCATCGGGAATGGGAACCTTCCCTGTTTAGTTTTGAAATATCTTCCACAGAGACTGCCCCACCTGAGGGTGTGGTTGGTCTCACTTGCCTTGGCTGCCTTTCCTCATCCTGACTTTTTATTTTGGGGACAGTGTTTAACTCTGTCACACAGGCTGAAGTGCAGTGGTGCCATCTCAGCTCACTGTAGCCTCCAACTCCTGCGCTCAAGCAATCATCCCACCTTAGCCCCCCAAGCAGCTGGGACCACAGGCATGTGCCACCACATTCAGCTAATTTTTGTATTTTTTGTAGAGAAAGGGTCTCCCTATATTGCTCAGGCTGGTTTCAAACTCCTGGGCTCAAGCAATCCTCCCACCTCAGCCCCGCCAAGGAGCTGGGATTACAGACGCACCTCACTATGTTGCCCAGGCTGGTCGGGAACTCCTGGGCTCAAGCCATCCTCCCACCTTGGCTTCCCGAAGTGTTGGGATTACAGGTGTGAGCCCCTCAGCCTCTTCCTGACTCTTCAAAGCAGCTTGCTACTGGGCACAGTGGCTTACACCTGTAATCCTAGCACTTTGGGAGGCTGAGGTGCGCGGGTTACAAGGTCAGGAGCTTGAGACCATCCTGGCTAACACCATGAAACCCCATCTCTACTAAAAATACAAAAAGAAATTAGCTGGGCATGGTGGTGCACACCTCTGGTGGCTGAGGCAGGAGAATCACTTGAACCTTGGAAGCAGAGGTTGCAGTGATCTGAGATCACACCACTGCATGCCAGCCTGGCAACAGAGCAAGACTCCATCTCCAAAAAATAATGATAATAAAATGCGACTTGCTGGCACAGAAGCTTCCCGGCCATTGTGCATGGAGGCATTTCCTGTGAGCATCCACATTTGCCCGGAAAGAGACTTTGTGTGTAGTCTGAGTAATGCCCCAAGGATATATTGGCTCCTAAATTTGTGGAACCTGTGAATTTTCCCTTATATGGGAAAGAAGTTGCAGAAGTGATTACAGGAAAGATCTTGAGATGGGAGGTCATCCTGGGTCTCCAGGTGGACCCTAAACATAATCATAAACATCTTTATAAGAGAGAGTTTGCCAGCCCAGTGGCTCATGCCTGTAATCCCAGCACTTTTGAAGGCAGAGGCAGGAGGATGGCTTGAGGCCACGAGTTTGAGACCATCTTTGCCAACATGGTGAAACCCCATCTCTGCTAATAATACAAAAATTAGCAGGGCATGGTGGTGGGTGCCTGTAATCCCAGCTACTCAGGAGGCTGAAGCAGGATAATTGCTTGAACCCAGGAGGTGGAGGTTGCAGTGAGCTGAGATTGCACCACTACACTCCAGCCTGGGCGACAGAGAGAGACTCTGTCTCAAAAAAAAAAAAAAAAAAAGAAAGAAAGAAAAAAAAAGACCAGTTGTGGTGGTTCACACCTGTAATCCCAACACTTTGGAAAGCTGTGGCAGGTGGACCACAGGGTCAGGAGTTGGAGACCAGCCTGGCCAACAAGGTGAAACTCCATCTCTACTAAAAATATAAAAATTAGTCAGGTGTGGTGGCACATGGCTGTAACACCAGCTACTTCGGAAGCTGAGGCATGAGAATTGCTTGAACCTGGGAGGCGGAGGTTGTGGTGAGCTGAGATCATGCCATTGCACTTCAGCCTGGCAACCAGAGTGAAACTATGCCTCAAAAAAAAAAAAAGGCGAGATTTGACAAATGGGGAAAGGCATGGGAAGATGGAGGCCAAGACTGGAGCCATGTAGGCTCAAGCCAGGGGATTCCTGGAACCCCAGAAGCTGGAGGCGGCAGGAGGAATCCTCCCCTGGAGCCTACAGAGGGAGCATGGCCCCACCCACACCTTGCTTTCTGACCTCCAGGACCACAGAGAATCATTGCCACTGTTTTAAGCCACCAGATCTGTGTAACTTGTTACAGCAGCCACAAGCCACTCGGACTGACGGCCAAAAGGGCTTGGACTCTAATGACAGAATCCATTCATCCCAGGATTTCAGTTGGTTTCTTGGACCTAATACTTCTAAGAGAGAAGGAACCATACCTGGATTTTTCCTTCTCACCATTGCCCTGTATCTCTGTCTGGGAAAAGCATTCACACAAACCACACTTCGCTCTTGAACTTGGGGTGGTGAGAAAATCACACTCTAGGGCAGAAAGCTTTCTCTTTTCCCTCCCTCCCTTCCTCCCCTCTCCCTTTCCTCTCTCCATCCCCCCTTCCTCCTTCCCTCCTTCTCTCCCTCCCTCCCTACCTCCCTTCCTTCCTTCCTTCCTTCTTTCCTTTCATTCTATCATTCATTCATTCCTTTTTTGTTTTGGTTTTGACAGAATTTCACTGCTGCTCAGGCTGGAGTGCAGTGGTGTGATCTCAGCTCACTGCAAACTCTACCTGCTGGGTTCAAGTGATTCTCATGTCTCAGCCTCCCAAGTAGCTAGGACTACAGGTGCCCACCACCACATCTGGCTAATTTTTTTTTGTACTTTTAGTAGAGATGAGGTTTTGCCATGCTGACCAGACTGGTCTCAAACACCTGACCTCAGGTGATCCACTCGCTTCAGCCTCTCAAAGTGCTGGGATTACAAGCAGGAGCCACCACGCCTGGCTGACACCGCTACCTTATTGAGATGATTATCAGCTAGTAGTAGTTATTGATTTTTTGGGGACTTAGCATGAATGAGGTGCTTTCTAAGCACTTTACATGACTTGATTCATTTAAATATTACAGCATCCCTATGGGATAGATATCATTATCCCATCTTACAGATGTGGGAACTTGGAACCAGTGTTTCAGTAACTTATCCAAAGTCCACAAAACAGTCAGTGGTAGAGCATGGACCTGACACAGTCAATCTAGGTCAGAGTCTGTGCTGTTTGACTGCTGTATTCCTCAGCCTCATACTGATTTTACTTTAAATTAGTTATTTATCTTTTGTTGGACCTGTACTCCTTGGAGAATTTTATGAAAGTGATGGGCCATCTCCTGTACTGACACCTCCACTCATTCCCTTATGCAGACCAATTCAGTGATAATTTAGCGAATTCCAGGAATCATGAGATCTCTTTTGCCTTAACAGTATATGAAGTTTTATCTGTATCGTTAATATAAATTAGTTTGAGCATAATCAGTTCTAGAAAATACTATATAAGGCATGACTATATGAATTATGAATGTAGATTTACATTACTACATATTTTTAACATATGAAAGTTTATGTCATTAAAAAGTCATCCTCGCTCACGCCTGTAATCCCAGCACTTTGGGAGGCCGAGGGGGGTGGATCACAAGGTCAAGAGATCGAGACCATCCTGGTCAACATGGCGAAACCCCGTCTCTACTAAAAATACAAAAAATTAGCCGGGCAAGGTGGTGCGTGCCTTTAATCCCAGCTACTCAGGAGGCTGAGGCAGGAGAATTGCCTGAACCCAGGAGGCGGAGGTTGCGGTGAGCCGAGATCGCGCCATTGCACTCCAGCCTGGGTAACAAGAGCGAAACTCTGTCTCAAAAAAAAAAAAAAAAAAGTCATCCTCAACATTTTTTAGATTGAGAGAAACTGGTTATCTTTTTCTTAACTGCAAAAACAATACAGGTTCATTTTAGAAAAATTACAAAGTAGGCCAGGCACGGTGGCTCACTCTGATAATCCCAGCACTTTGGGAGGCTGAGGCAGTCACGTTGCCTGAGTTCAGGAATTGGAAACCAGCCTGGGCAACATGGCAAATCCCTGTCTCTACAAAAAATTCACTGGGTGTAGTAGTGTGCACCTGTAGTTTCAGCTACTTGGGAGGCTGAGGTGTGAGGATCACTTGACCCTGGGAAGTTGAGGCTGCAGTGAGCCAAGATCATGCCACTGCATGCTAGTCTGGGTGACATAGTGAGACCCTGTCTCAAAAAAAAAAAAACCAAAACAACAACAACAACAACAAACATCCAAGCAGTTCAGGTGTGGTGGCTCATGCCTGTAATCCCAGCACTTGGGAGGCTGAGGTACGTGGGTTGTCTGAGGTCAGGGGTTTGAGACCAGCCTGGCCAACGTGGGGAAACCCCGTCTCTACTGAAAATAAAAAAAAATTAGCTGTGGGTGGTTGTGGGTGCCTGTATTCCCAGCTACTTAGAAGGCTGAGGTAGGAGAATTGCTTGAAACTAGGAGACAAAGGTTGGAGTGAGCCAAGATCGCACCACTGCACTACAGCCTGGGCAACAGAGTGAGACTCCTTTTTTCTTTTTTTCAGGTAACAATGAGACATATACAGCTTTATTTAATAATCTGTAAAAAGTCATACTCTGGCAGTGATGCATTCCTTATCTCAGCAGAAAGCAAACAGTGTGTCTGAAAAGCCCCTTCCCAAGCTTTGGAACTGTGTAACCCTGAGCTTACATTTCAACGCTCCCAAGAGCTGGGCTCTTTCTATGTGGCAGCTGGTATCCACAATTCTCTCACTCTCCAGTAATAGTCTCTGGCTGGCTGTGACTCCCTCACCTAACAGTAGACAGGAGGCTGAAAACAACTTTACCTGGACAGGGCTGCCTCTACAGATTGGCCCCTTCCTTCCTACAAAAGGGAGTTCATTGGATTAAGAATATTTCTGATGGCCAGGCACAATGACTCACACCTACAGTCCCAGCACTTTGGGAGGCCAAGGTAGGTGGATCACCTGAGGTCAGGAGTTTGAGACCAGCCTGGCCAACATGATGAAACCCCATCTCTACTAAAATGCAAAAATTAGCCAGGCATGATGGCAGGTGCCTGTAGTCCCAGCTCCTCAGGAGGCTGAGAGGAGAACTGCTTGAACCCAGGAGGCGGAGGTTGCAGTGAGCCAAGCTTGTGCCATTGCACTCCAGCCTGCACAACAGAGTGAGACTGCATCTCAAACAAAAACAAAAATAAAGACTCTTTCTGAGAAATGGGTTCTGTATTAATTTAATTTGGCTTCCATATGGCTGCTGGAATCAAGCTTATTACACATGATATTATGTTAATGGCTGTTCCTCTCCCCCCACCCATTTCTCCACCATCCACATGCTTTTTAAGCCACCTCTCTCCCCTTTCTGGGAAGTGAGGAATGGAGACATACTCTCATCATAGACCTAAGAGGCACTTCTTGTGGATATGTGGATGTCTGGTATCAGATATTGCAGCAATAGCAGTTTTGTTTTTGCAGAGCAGAGGCCTGGCATTTTGTTTTCCACCTTCCTGTGCTGAGTGAGTCCAGTAATTAAGCCACACTCACTCCTTAGAAAAAACTCTATGATGTATCAGAAACTCACTGATGGTTCATAGGCTTCCAGCAGAATATATTCCTCCCTTTATTTATGGAATAGTATACAGGAATTCATTTGGACAGAAGGAGCCTCTCTATGTAACAGGCAGCCTTCTACTATTGGTCACAATCAATCAATGGTCCAGGTAGTAATTATGATTTTCCACGTTTCTCAGAGCTGCTCTCTCCTGAAATCACTTTGCAAATCTTGTTTACCAATTTGCAAACAAAAGAGAATGCAGTGGCATTCTCTCATACCCAACCTAGAAATCTGTTCTGCCTAATTCCCTTAAAAAAACCATTGAGAATGCAAAATAAGTCCTTTTTTGTTTTTTGCAAAAGCATGTCTAAAACCACAGAACTATACACACACAAACACAGACACACATGCTCGCACACAGAGTCAGGATCAAAGAATCTTATCTGATACAAAGTGGAGGGAACACGAAAAAAAGCTGGCAAGAGAGGATCTGGGGAGATCTGATCAGCTAAAGTTGTTGGAATGTTACAGTATGGCATGGAAGTGGTTCTTGGGAGAGAGAATGATGAATCCAGGCTACTAGAGAGGGGTTCAGTGGCCATGCATGAGTCAAAGATAGTAGAGGCCAGTTTACTGGATGGACTTGCAATGGTCCAGGGGAGGAGCATCTGTTTAGCAGGACACCTCCATGGTCTGGTGTCTGTCCAGGACATCAGGGGACTCACAGGATTCTTAAGTTCCATTTGACTGATTGCTGGTAACAGACCAGCTGAAGGGACTTTCTCCAGAGCCAGTGTGGCTTGAGGTTGAGTGGGTTCGTGATCAGGTGAACCAGGTCATGCTGGCAGATGGTATGTAGCCCCTTCCCTGCAAAATGTACTTGGAGGCCTCGGTGAGCTTCCCAGGCTGAACTACCTGGGGCAGTCCCCCACAGTCTGCCATCTTTAGCAAAGTTGTATTTATAGGGTTCAGACGGGAATTACATTTGACCACAGCCTCAACTGCAGGCGAATTGTCCCCTACCACCAGTAAAGTAGAACACTTTAATGTTTTTAATTTGTTATCATTTTGGCCCAGTATAAGTCTTTCAATCTCCAGGTCTCTGCATCCTTTATAGGAATTCAAGAAGAGCTGCAGTTTGTTTTGGTTGATGTCTTGGGCGATAAGCATTCTATAGGCTTGGATCAGGTGCAGGTTGGCCTGTAACTCTTCCTGCCCAAAGTGATGAGCCAAAATAATGTCCACAACATTGGTTGTCAGGCAAGAGAGTTTGGAAGCGGCCCAGTCAATCCAGCCTTTAGTGCGAGGGTCAACATTAATGAGTGCAAGGCCTTCCACAAATTCTGGATGATTCAGTGCAAATCTGCTGAGGATGTAAGCTCCAGCTCCAACTCCAATTCCGATGATGCTTTTCAGGCTTAAGTGGGTAAGAACAGGAGGCAGCATTTCAGCCAGCTCATCCGTTGTGGAGTACTGATACCCTGTGGGGAAAGAGGGTGCACCTTCCTGCTCACCTGGAGCATTGATATGACGGACAGCAAAGTGCTGGATGATCTCTTGCATATTCTCAAAGTTAAAGAATGCATTGAAACAGGATTTATGGTTGAGGCCAATGTCATGATATGTTAGTATAACTGGTCTGTGTCCTTTGGGTAAGCCTCTTATAGTGACATGGACCACACCATGAGTTGTTTCTATGTCATGTTCCTGACAGTCAAAGTCCTGGAAATTTCGTGTACCATTCTTATCATTTAGAAGTGGTTTGATCTCTGTGAGTTGAACATCCTGAAGCTCATCCATGAGAACAGATGAGAGTAGAGGAGTCTCAAGAATAAATTGGTAACTCTGAGGCATGGGCGCCCACTGTCAATGCAGCAGCAGCAGCCAACCCTGTCTCAAAACAACAACAAAGTATAGTTAAGTAGAGAGGCATTCAATGCACACTCAATTCCATCTCCCCAACATGGTCTTCATTACATTGGTGAATCAACCCCAATTATGTGTATATAGGAGAAAAATTAGTTTTCACAGAGATGTGATCACACATTCCATGGATTTTTGTAACATGGTTTATTGCTTTTAGTTTTATTTTTGAGACAGTGTCTCACTGTCACCCAGGATGGTGTGCAGTGGTGAGATCTTAAGTCACTGCAAACTCTGCCACATAGGTTCAAGTGATTCTCCTGCCTCATCCTCCAGAGCAGCTGGGATGACAGGTGCCCACCACCATGCCCGCATAATTTTTGTACTTTTAGTAGAGATGGGGTTTTACCATGTTGGCCAGGCTGGTCTTGAACTCCTGACCTCAGATGATCTGCCTGCCTCAGCCTCTCAAAGTACTGAGATTACTGCCATAACCCACAGCACCTGGCCCATGAGTTTCTTCTCTTTTTACATGTTTTTAACCTTCATTTTCTACTTACTGTATCACAGATCCCAATCCATGTTAAACACACTGTGTCCACAGTATCATTTTTTATTTCTACATAAAAATTACATTGGATTACTATTGTTAAAAACTGAAGTGACTTCCAGCATAGTATCATCAGTGAACTTCTTACAGATAAGTTTTTAAGCATACCCTTAGTTTTTAGGATAAATTACCAGAAATGGAGTTACTGGGTCAAAGGATAGTCTGCTTTTTAAAGGCTTTCTATTTGTATAGGCAGCGTACCCTCTAAAACCACTGAAGTAGAAGATCCTGTTTTCCTAGCAGTAATTTCTGTGTCCTCACCAACACTGAATGTTTTTGTTTTCTTTTTTTTTTTTTGAGAAGGAGTTTTGCTCTTGTTACCCAGGCTGGAGTGCAATGGCATGATCTTGGCTCACCGCAACCTCCGCCTCCTGGGTTCAGGCAATTCTCCTGCCTCAGCCTCCTGAGTAGCTGGGATTACAGGCACGTGCCACCATGCTCAGCTAATTATTTGTATTTTTAATAGAGACGGGGTTTCACCATGTTGACCAGGATGGTCTCGATCTCTTGACCTCATGATCCACCCGCCTCAGCTTCCCAAAGTGCTGGGATTACAGGTGTGAGCCACCTCACCCAGCTGTTTTCTTTTGTTTTATTGAGACAGTCTTGCTCTGTTGTCCAGGCTGGATTGCAGTGGCATGATGACTCACCACAACCTCCACCTCCCAGGTTTGAGCAATTCTGCCTCAGCCTCCTGAGTGGCTGAGACTACAGCCACGTACCACTATGCCAAGATAATTTTTGTATTTTTTGTGGAGACAGGGTTTAACTATGTTGGCCAGGCTGGTCTTGAACTCCTGATCTTGTGATCTGCCCACCTTGGCTTCCCAAAGTGCTGGGATTACAGCTATGACCCACCGTGCCTAGATGAATGCCATTTATTTTTTTGAGATGGATTTGTGGTCTGTCTCCCAGGCTGGAGTACAGTGGCTTGATTTAGGCTCACTGAAACCTCTGCCTTTCAGGTTTAAGGAATTCTCCTGCCTCAGCCTTCTGAGTAGCTGGCATTACAGGTGCCCACCATCATACACAGCTAGTTTTGTATTCTTAGTAGAGACAGGGTTTCACCATGTTGACCAGGCTGCTCTGGAACTCCTGACATCAAGTGACCCACCAGCCTCAGCCTCCCAATGTGCTGGAATTACAAGTGTGAGCTACCATAACTGCTCCCCCCCACCCCTTTTAATGGTTATTTCCCAATTGGGTTGGAAGAAAAGTAAGCTCGTTGAGTCTTTTTTTTTTTTTTTTTTTTTTTTTGAGACAGAGTCTTGCGCTGTCACCCAGGCTGCAGTGGTGTGATCGTAGCTCTCTGCACTCCAATTATACTCTTTTTGAAACCCTGTAAAGGAACAAATATTCTATATGTAAAGTTGCTGTATTAGTCCATTTTCTCAGTGCTATAAAGACATACCCAATACTGGATAATTTATAAAGAAAAAAGGTTTAATTGGCTCATGGTTCTACATGGCTGGGGAGGCCTCTGGAAATTACAATCATGGTGGAAGGCGAAGGGGAAGCAAGGCATGTCTTACCATAGCAAAGCAGGAGAAAGAGTGAGTGCACGGGAAACTGCCACTTTTAAACAATCAGATCTCCTGAGAACTCCCTCACTATCACAAGAACAGCATGAGGGAAAGAGCCCCCATGATCCAATCGCCTCCCACCAGATTTTTTCTAATAGTGCTACCTTCTAATTACATTGTTGATGTTATTTTTAGTACCTGAAGTTTTTGACTCAATATTGCCACCCTGCTTATCACACAGGTTTTTAAAATTCTAAACTGTGCTGGATTCCAGCTCAACAAATATTTCTGAGTACATATAGAAGCCAGGAACTGTGACCGGGTATGGTGACTCATGCCTGTAATCCCAGCACTTTGGGAGGTCAAGGTGGGTGGATCATCTGAAGTTATGAGTTTGAGATCAGCTTGACCAATATACTGAAACTTTGTCTCTACTAAAAATACAAAAATTAGCCAGGCGTGGTTGTGTACACCTGTAATCCCAGCTACTAGGGAGGCTGAGACAGGAGAATTACTTGAACTCAGGAGGTAGAGGTTGCAGTGAGCCAAGATCATGTCACTGCACTCCCACACAGACTCTGTCTCAAAATAAACAAACAGACAAAAAGCCAGGAACCTTTGTGGTAGGCAATGAGAATGCCAAAATAAAATATTGGTCACAGAACATTAGGGAAATCAACATTTCACGAAAAGGCAAAATGGAGAAAGATGTGCACACAGAATGTTGGAGGCATAAGGCCTAGCCTGCAGAATTACAACTTAGACTAAGAGAGTGTTCGGAACATATCAAATAGCACCCAATAAATTCATATTCTGTTAGATGCATTTTATTTTAGAACATAGGATTAATAGGAAGAAGATGATAAAAGCTGCACTTGTGGGGAAATTTTTGAAAACCCCTGGTTTTAAGTTTTCTAGCGTAATCCGACGCTTCAGCACCGTGGAGAGCTCCACACAACCCACGGACCCGGACTCCCCAAACCCCCAGAAATGTAATAAAATACTGCTTTGGGACTCAGTTTCAGGACTGAGCTACAAAAATAAAAGTCCCAGGAAGAATAAATCTTTAGAACCAACAAGGAGATGAGCATTTCCACAGAGTTCCATAAACTTCAGAATGATATTTAAATATGTGAATGGGAGACCCAGCTGGCCTGTGGTGAAAAACAGAATCCTTGTAATAAATCCTGAAATTCATGTAACCATGGTTGGCCTAACTTCCTTCACGGATGCCAATTCATAATTGTTGCTGATTGTCACAAACCACAGGGCTCTGAACCAAAATCTGATGGAGCATGTGCACGTGTGTGTGTACATGAGTGTGTGCACATGTGTGTGTGCATGTATTAAGGTATGCACTTGTGTGTGTGTGTGTGTGTGTGTGTGTATGCATGCAGGTGTGTGAGCATATGTATTTGCAACTCATTTTTAGCATGTATCTCGGCTATTTCTCCAGCTGGGAATTTTAAAAGACTTATGAGAAAACCTTTAAGATTAAAAGTGGATTTTGGGGCGAGGGGAGCGAGGAGCTGGGAGGAGGGCAGCGGGCGAGACTGTCTCTTTAAGGTGCCGGAGGCTCGCGAGCGCTGCACGGTGGGGACGGCGGGAGGTGCGGCCTGGCCTCGCACTCACAGCTGCCACAGCGCTCCCCGGGCTCGGCCGACCCGGCGGAGATCTAGGGGCAGACGACCTCGCGGGGCCGCGGCGCATGCTTCCTGAGAGTTACTGATCATCTTCTTTGAAGAAACATGAAGTCACCCTATGTGGCTGTGTTTACTCTAGCCATCCTGATGTTCCTAACATGGCTTCCAGCATCATTGAGCTGTAACAAAGCACTCTGTGCTAGTGATGTGAGCAAATGCCTCATTCAGGAGGTTTTCAAGATGGCCGATTAGGAGGAAGTCGGGATCGCAGCTCCGAAAGAAGGCGCAGAGGGTGAGTGGACGCCGCATTTCCAGACAGATTTTTACTGACCACAGACCAGGGGATTAACAGGAGGAGGAGCCGCACGGGTCACCAGCGCCGCTGGTTTGAGCCGCTCGGCCTATGCCCTGAGGTGGGGGGCGGCGGATCCACGTACAGAGCGAGAGAGACTGAATCACCTCTGAGCCAGCAAGGGGAGCTGAAGCAGGGATTCAAGCCAGGACACTCCCGGGCAAGGGCGCGCCACGAATCTCAGAGCCGCTGCTTTGGCTGATGCAGCGGCTCACAGGGCAGCGGATTTTTACTGCCCACAGACCAGGATATTCACAGGTGGGGAAGCTCCACGGGTTGCCAGCACCGCTGGTTGGACTGGCGCGGATGCTCTGCCTGCACCCGAGGCAGGGAGCAGTGGCCCCTTGTGCAGAGTGAGCGAGACGGGATCCCCTCTGGGCCAGCAAGGGGAGCTGAGGCAGGGACTCAACCCAAGAGTTTCCTAGGCAAAGAGGACGCCTCCGGAAACACGGCTGAACACGGGACGGTCCAGCTCTGTGGAGGAGGGGCGTCACCCACCGGGAAACACCCTGCAGTTCCCAGGACAATTTGCCCACAGCAGCTCAACGAAGCCTCTGCAGGCTGAGTGTGACTAAGCTGCCACCTTGTGGGCAGGAAAAACCATTGCAACAGCGGAAAATCATAACGCCCTAATTCCCGGGGACAGACCACCTAGGGGGAAGAAAAGGGGGTTTATGAGTTCAGCTACTACGGACTTAAAATTACCAAAATCAGAAAGACAGCAACTACAAAGTCGATAGGTGGATAAATCCACAAAGATGGGAAGAAACCAGCGCAAAAAGGATGAAAACACCCAAAACCAGAACACCTCTCCTCCTACAAGGGAGCACAACTCCTCACCAGCAAGGGAACAAGACTGGATGGAGAATGAGTGTGATGAAATGACAGAATCAGCTTTCAGAAAGTGGATAATAAGAAACTTCTGTGAGCTGAAAGAACATGTTCTAACCCAATGCAAAGAAACTAAGAACCTTGAAAAAAGACTTGATGAAATGTTAACGAGAATGGACAACTTAGAGAGGAATATGAGCGAATTGATGGAGCTGAAAAACACAACACGAGAACTTCGCGAAGCATGCACAAGCTTCAACAGCCGAATTGACCAAGCAGAAGAAAGGATATCAGAGGTCGAAGATCAACTCAATGAAATAAAACGAGAAGGCAAGATTAGAGAAAACAGGGTAAAAAGGAATGAACAGAGTCAACAAGAAATATGGGACTATGTGAAAAGACCTAATCTACGTTTGATAGGGGTACCTGAATGTGACGAAGAGAATGCATCCAAGCTGGAAAATACTCTTCAGGATATTATCCAGGAAAACTTCCCCAACCTAGCAAGGCAGGCCAATATTCAAGTCCAGGAAATACAGAGAACACCACAAAGATATTCCTCTAGAAGAGAAACCCCAAGGCACATAATCGTCAGATTCGCCAGGGTTGAAATGAAGGAGAAAATGCTAAGGGCAGCCAGAGAGAAAGGTCGGGTTACCCACAAAGGGAAGCCCATCAGACTCACAGCAGATCTCTCAGCAGAAACCCTACAGGCCAGAAGGGAGTGGGGGCCGATATTCAACATCCTTAAAGAAAAGAACTTTCAACCCAGAATTTCATATCGAGCCAAACTAAGCTTCATGATTAAAGGAAAAATAAAATCCTTTGAGAACAAGTAAGTACTCAGATATTTCATCACCACCACATCAGCTTTACAAGAGCTCCTGAAGGAGGCACTACACATAGAAAAAAACAACCAGTACCAGCCACTCCAAAAATGCACGAAATGGTAAAGAGCATCAACATAATGAAGAATCTGCATCAACCAATGGGAAAAACAGCCAGCTAGCATCAAAATGACAGGATCAAATTCACACATAACAATATTAACCCTAAATGTAAATGGACTAAATGCCCCAATCAAAAGACACAGATTGGCAAATTGGATAAAAAGCCAAAACCCATCAGTGTGCTGTATCCAGGAAACCCACCTCACAAGCAAGGATACACAAAGGCTCAAAATAAAGGGATGGAGGAAGATTTACCAAGCAAATGGAGAGCAAAAAAAAGCAGGAGTTGCAATTCTCATCAGTGATAAAATAGACTTTAAAGCAACAAAGATCAAAAGAGAAAAAGAAGGACATTACATAATGGTAAAAGGATCAATGCAACAAGAAGAGCTAACGATCCTAAATATATATGCACCTAATACAGGAGCACCTAGATACATAAGGCAAGTTCTTAAAGACTTACAAAGAGACCTAGACTCCCACACAATAATAGTGGGAGACTTCAACACACCATTGTCAATATTAGACAGATCAACGAGACAGAAAATTAACAAGGATATCCAGGACTTGAACTCAGACCTGGAACAAGCAAACCTAATAGACATTTGCAGAACTCTCTACCCCAAATCCACAGAATATACATTCTTCCCAGCACCACATCACACCTACTCTAAAATTGACCACATAATTGGAAGTAAATCACTCCTCAGCAAATGCAAAAGAACGGAAACCATAACAAACAGTCTCTCAGACCACAGTGCAATCAAGTTAGAACTCAGAATTCAGAAGCCAACCCAGAACCGCACAGCTTCATGGAAATTGAACAACTTTCTCCTGAATGTTGACTGGATAAACACTGAAATGAAGGCAGAAATAAAGATGTTCTTCGAAACCAACGAGAACGAAGACACCACATACCAGAATCTCTGGGACACATTTAAAGCAGTCTCTAGAGGAAAATATATAGCAATAGGTGCCCACATGAGAAGAAAGGAGAGATCTAAAATTGACACTCTATCGTCAAAATTGAAAGAGCTAGAGGAGCAAGATCAAAAAAACTCAAAACCTAGCAGAAGACAAGAAATAACTAAGATCAAAGCAGAATTGAAGGAGATAGAGACACGAAAAACCCTTCAAAAAATCAATAAATCCAGGAGCTGGTTTTTTGAAAAGATCAACAAAATAGACAGACCACTAGCCAGACTAATAAAAAAGAAAAGAGAGAATAACCAAATAGATGCAGTAAAAAATGATAAAGGGGATATCATCACAGATGCCAGAGAAATTCAAACCATCATCAGAGATTATTACAAACAACTCTATGCACATAAACTAGAAAACCTGGAAGAAATGGATAAATTCCTGGACAGTTGCCTCCTCCCAAGCCTAAACCAGGAAGAAGTCGAAACCCTGAATAGACCAATAACAAGGTCTGAAGTCGAGGCAGCAATTAGAGCCTACCACCCAAAAAAAGCCCAGGTCCAGATGGGTTCACAGCCGAATTCTACCAGACATACAAAGAGGAACTGGTACCATTCCTACTGAAACTATTTCAAATAATCCAAAAAGAAGGAATCCTTCCCAAATCATTTTATGAGACCAACATCATCCTAATACCAAAACCCGGCAGAGACTCAACAAGAAAAGAAAATTACAGGCCAATATCCATGATGAACATAGATGCAAAAATCTTCAATAAAATACTGGCAAGCCGATTGCAACAGCACATCAAAAAGCTTATCCACCATGATCAAGTAGGATTCATCCTGGGGATGCAAGGCTGGTTCAATATACGCAAGTCTATAAATGTAATTCACCACATAAACAGAACCAAAGACAAAAACCACATGATTATCTCAATTGATGCAGAGAAGGCCTTCGACAAAATTCAACAGCCCTTTATGCTAAAAACTCTCAATAAACTAGGTATCGACGGAACGTACCTCAAAATAATAAAAGCTATTTATGACAAACCGACAGCCAATATCATACTGAATGGGCAAAAACTGGAAGCATTCCCTTTGAAATCGGGCACTAGACAAGGATGCCCGCTCTCACCACTCCTGTTCAATATAGTACTGGAAGTTCTAGCCAGAGCAATCAGACAAGAAAAAGAAATAAAGGGTATTCAATTAGGAAAGAAGGAAGTCAAATTGTCTCTATTTGCAGACGACATGATTGTATATCTAGAAGACCCTATCATCTCAGCCCAAAATCTCCTGAAACTGATAAGCAACTTCAGCAAAGTCTCAGGATACAAAATCAATGTGCAAAAATCACAAGCATTCCTATACACCAATAATAGACTTAAAGAGAGCCAAATCAAGAACGAACTGCCATTCACAATTGCTACAAAGAGAAAAAAATACCTAGGAATACAACTAACAAGGAACGTAAAGGACCTCTTCAAGGAGAACTACAAACCACTGCTCAACGAAATAAGAGAGGACACAAACAGATGGAGAAACATTCCATGTTCATGGTTAGGAAGAATTAATATCGTGAAAATGGCCATACTGCCCAAAGTAATTTACAGATTCAACGCTATCCCCATCAAGCTACCAATGACCTTCTTCACAGAACTGGAAAAAACCACCTTAAACTTCATATGGAACCAAAAGAGAGCCCGCATAGCCAAGTCAATTCTAAGCAAAAAGAACAAAGCGGGAGGCATCACACTGCCAGACATCAAACTCTACTACAAGGCTACAGTAATCAAAACAGCATGGTACTGGTACCAAAACAGAGATATAGACCAATGGAACAGAACAGAGGCGTCGGAGGCAACACAACATATCTACAACCACCCAATCTTTGACAAACCTGATAAAAACAAGCAATGCGGAAAGGATTCCCTGTTCAATAAGTGGTGTTGGGAAAACTGGCTAGCCATATGCAGAAAGCAGAAACTGGACCCCTTCCTGACACCTTACACTAAAATTGACTCCAGATGGATTAAAGACTTAAACATAAGACGTAACACCATAAAATCACTAGAAGGAAACCTAGGCAAAACCATTCAGGACATAGGCATAGGCAAGGACTTCATGACCAAAACACCAAAAGCATTGGCAACAAAAGCCAAAATAGACAAATGGGACCTAATCAAACTCCACAGCTTCTGCACAGCAAAAGAAACAGTCAATAGAGTGAATCGGCAACCAACAGAATGGGAAAAAATTTTTGCAGCCTACCCATCTGACAAAGGGCTGATATCCAGAATTTACAACGAGCTAAAAAAGATTTACAAGAAAAAAACAAACAAGCCCATTCAAAAATGGGCGAAGGATATGAACAGATACTTTACAAAAGAAGACATACAAGAGGCCAACAAACATATGAAAAAATGCTCATCATCACTGGTCATTAGAGAAATGCAAATCAAAACTACATTGAGATACCATCTCACGCCAGTTAGAATGGCGATCATTAAAAAATCTGGAGAAAATAGATGCTGGAGAGGATGTGGAGAAATAGGAACACTTTTACACCGTTGGTGGGAGTGTAAATTAGTTCAACCACTGTGGAAAACAGTGTGGCGATTCCTCAAGGACCTAGAAATAGAAATTCCATTTGACCCAGCAATCCCATTACTGGGCATATATCCAAAGGATTATAAATCGTTCTACTATAAGGACACATGCACACGAATGTTCATTGCAGCACAGTTTACAATAGCAAAGACCTGGAACCAACCCAAATGCCCATCGATGATAGACTGGACAGGAAAAATGTGGCACATATACACCATGGAATATTATGCAGCCATTAAAAATGAGGAGTTCGCGTCCTTTGTAGGTACATGGATGAACCTGGAAACCATCATTCTCAGCAAACTGACACAAGAACACAAAACCAAACACCACATGTTCTCACTCATAGGAGGGTGTTGAACAATGAGAACACATGGACACAGGGAGGGGAGCACTATACACGGGGGTCTGTTGCGGGGGAGTGGGGGGAACCGGGGGGGGGGAGTTTGGGAGGGATAGCATGGGGAGAAATGCCAGATATGGGTGAGGCGGAGGGAGGCAGCAAATCACACTGCCATGAATGCACCTATGCAACAACTTTGCATGTTTTTCACATGTACCCCAAAACCTAAAATGCAATAAAAAAAAATAAAAAATAATAATAAAAAAAAAAAGTGGATTTTGGATACTGATACACTCTGGTTTATTATTTTGACAGTTTTGAATTCCCATGGTAGTCTTACAACCGAATCTTGTGAAAGTGTTTATTCTGTTCCATTGGCCAGAATGAGTAACAAATGTGAGAAATGTTTTTGTGTCGTACATTGTGTGATGCATTGTTAAGGGCCTTGGGTTAGCCAAAGCTGTCCTGAGCTGTGAAGCTGACTGCAGTGTGTCACTGACATTAGTAACTTGACTTCATTTGATGAGCAGGCTGAAACTCTGGGCATTAAAAGAGTCTTCACAATGGTGGCTTTTTCATAACATTAAGAATAGACTAGGCTTTCTCATACTTTGAATGGGAAGGAAAATAAAATGACCTTGTAATGTTCTTGTGAGGCTCAAGTTGAAAAATCAACGTGAAGTATTCAATACACTGCCTAGTATCAGTCATCTTTTAATATGTGATTGTTATTACATTTAATTTTATCATGTGAGGGTAGAGGAATTCTGGGGCATCTTCCACTGTGGCTTCGTATGCTCATTTTTTTTGTGTGTATATGTGTGGTTATGTATACATGTGAGTGCCTCACAGAGACAAAGAGTAATGTGTGGGGTGCAAATGATGACTGGAAGAGAGTGATCCCAAGTATGAGAATGACCAAATCCACACACAGGAGAAAATGTGTTCAGGAGTTGGTAAAAATACATCATGAGGCAAGAAGCCCTCAATCACTCACCATAACTCAGATCTGGAAACCACCTGAGAGTTGACAGATAGGAAAATTTAAGTACGAAAAGACAGTGTATTACACAAAGCCACTCAGGAATCAATGGGCAGAACCATGGCTGCAATCCTTCCTCAATGTGCAACAGCCCCTACCCTGCACTGCAGACCTGCCTGGCACTGGAATCCAGCCATTCACTCCACTGCTTCCTGACTGAGTATACACACCTGCCATTTATTTCTTCCTTTCTTGCCTCAGAAGATTAGTACAAATCTCCATTGAAATCATGGCTAAAACAATGGGCCACACACTTGTAAATCATATCATCATCATTCACTCATTAAACTATGTATTAAATACCTACTCTGTCCGGGCATTAGCCTCTGTATTGGAAACACATTAAAGAATCATCTTGCTAATGTTTCTAATGTCGTGACATTAGCATTCTAGTGCAGGCAACAGAAGAAAAATATATAGCACATCAGGTGATGGTACAAGAGATAGATAAAAATAAAGCATGGTAAATGGTGTGTGGAGTCCCAGGTAAATGGTATGTAAATTGGATTGCTATTTCAAACAGGACCATCAGAAAGGTCTAACTGATAAGGTGAAATTGAGCAGAGCCCTGGAGGAAATGAGGATGCAGCAATTGCCTGTCCTCTGGCCAGAGTCATTGAATATGATGGTCCATTTTTAATCCCCTGCACTACTCATCAAATTTTATTCCTCCATCAAAGCCTGCAAAAACTTCTCAAGAAGTTTCAAAGAACTTTTCATCTGAAGGAAAATGCAGTAGCAGCTTTGCTTTAAAAGTGCTGAGATGTGAACAGCCCCTCTGGCTGTAAACCTAATGTCTGCAACTTATTGTATACCCATCTTAGGTAGCAAAATAAATAGACCACATGGCCTGGATACAGACAAAGCTTAGTACATAAAGGCAGAGCATGCAGAAAGCTATCAGGGTCTTATAAAAAAATGCAAGATGTCAGCAAGACAGTTATGAGCTATGTGATCATAGATAAGTCACTTAAAAATCTCCAAGTTTCAGGTTTTCAGCATGATAAAATAGGGTGTCATCTGCCACACCTTGTGTGTTGAGCAGCTGAGGTGTGAAGAAATGATAGGTAACTGCTAATATTCTAAGATCAGCACCCTGAGAGGGCCCTGGGATGGGTGCAGAAGATTCAGAGCTAGAAAGGCTGTGGTCTCTGTATGTGAGTTGCTGACAACATAGAGGATAAACAGATGTGAATGAAACCATGGCCAAGATGTCCCTGAAATCAAAAGGATGAAGTTTCATTTTTGTCATATGGCAGGTTACTTACCCTGGAAAAACCTCCTACTTTGTAAGTTTAATAGGCTAAAATAAATTTTAAATTTACCTTTTAAGAGCATCATGGAGTTTAAACAAAAGTACAGAAAAGCCTTTTTGTACAAGTCCAGTAAAAGTATGCTAATGTGTGTGCTGCCTTAAAGGTGTTTTGTAGCCTAGGGCCCCTGGAGACTTGAATTGTGAGGGTAGCCTGGGAGTGTTTGGTTCCACATGAGTATTAGTAACCATGTTCCTTAAGTGAATGCTACCTCCTCATGGAAAAAAAATGGAGTAGACAAAAATTTCCCATCAAGAATAACAGGAAGGACTTTGCTCCAGATCCCACGAATAACACAGGAGGAACCACTGAGAATGGGGAGCTGTATTCCAGGTGAATGCATTTGTTGACATCCAGCAAACCAACATGGCCCATGTATGCCTGTGTAACAAACCTGCACATTCAGCACATGTATCCCAGAGCTGAAAGTAAAATTAAACACGAACCAAAAACCTTCAAAAAACAAATAACAACAACAAAGCTCTTCTCTCCACACCTCTGAAGACAGGCTTTGCTTTCCTCTCTGACCACATTCAAAGAGCTGACACTTCCTTTTATTTTCAATGGGGTGAGACGGGTTTCTTCATTTGGACTTGGGTGATGGAACTTTTGGCTCCCTTAAAGAAGTGTGTCCTTTGCTGATATAGCAAAAAACTCGTGTCAAATTTTCTTTAAAAGATCATGAAGTGCATGTCCCCTGTTGCCTTCCCAGTGGATTGCATGTAATTGCACAATTAACAACCAATTTTCATACTCTTTACCTTGCAGAAGAGTACGGCGCTGGACTTTGTAGTTTCTTCGAGACATTTTTAAAATAGAAAAACTTATTTGGAAGAACGTTTTCTATTAGAACAGCAAGAAAACAACAAGTCTCTGGGGAAGTATTTGAAGCCCAAATTCTGTAATGATTTTCACGTTCAAAGTTGGGCTGCTCTACTCTTCCTAATGATGCCATCCAGCCTTGGGCTCCACAGGTGGCTGCTACAACCTCGTTAAAATGGAGGCACCTGTTTCCATATTAAAGCGTCATCTTCCAGGAGTGCACTGGCCACACTCGGGTCAACATGTCCCTCCCACACACACGCATACACACAGAAAGGTACACGCATACACCCACCCCCTCCCCCCCCCACACACAGAAAGACACACGGAGACATCTAACCCTCTCAGGGAAACATACACTGCCCGGCAGCTCCTGAGGCTGTGGGGTTCTGCTCTGTGCAGGGAAGCCCCACGGGGCAAGAGCAGCCCGGCTGTATGCAGGGAGGCCTTACCTGGGAATCCTACCCAGGACCGCTTTCAATGAGAGGCACCTTC
This sequence comes from Aotus nancymaae, assembly GCF_030222135.1. Classification (NCBI taxonomy): domain Eukaryota; kingdom Metazoa; phylum Chordata; class Mammalia; order Primates; family Aotidae; genus Aotus; species Aotus nancymaae. The sequence continues at coordinate 1,050,181 of NW_026988430.1, read as the reverse complement.
ACACTATCTGGGCAGGAATGAAGTGTCGTGAGGATACTTGGGGATCGCCCTGGGCATCCTTGAAGCCCCACGGGATCTTTTCTCAGCCTGCTTCGGCCTGCCCAGTTTCCAAAATCGCAGAACCAAGGCAATGATCATACAACGTCGGGGGACCATTGTCCGCCGCGGAGGCACTGACACAGAGGGCCCCTGTTTAGCCAAACCACTGTGACCATTTCCCAGGTAACGGTGGCTGTCACTGTGATGCGGTCCCCAGCTCAGTGCTGGCACTTGTGACAGCGTGCCCAGCTGGGAGCCACAATGTTGGCACTATCCAGCTGCAGCCACACAGGTACCTGGTTGAGGTGGTTACAGGGGACACCCAGGGAAGGAGGCTGCCTGCCCAGGGAAGGAGCTTCCTGGAATGGCTTATAGGTGTGCTGGGCTCTTATCACCCCTAGTAGCTACAAAGCACATGCCACTGAATACTTGGCACCTACTCTTCGGAGATGGCCAGTAGTTGAAATGTTATCCACTACCTGTCAACAAAGCCAATATAAAGACTCACAGAGATTGTGTCATTTTGCCTGCAATACCGTTGTGGTGTTTGTCAGTAGCTTTGAGAGAATGTATATAAGTACTGAAAAATAAACACACAGCTGGTTATATATGAAAAAAGTGTATGTGAGAATCAACAAAACTTTGATTGCCTCCCCTTGGAATCCTGCTACTGTTCACTTGCATCATTAGATAAAAATCAATGTTTAAGTAATGAGATTTTCTGATGCTTCCCTATGTATCTATAGTTATATTACTTTCCCTTGGAGCATGGATTTTGTTTTAGATCTTGATGGCAAAAGTTTCTGCTAAGGAGCATTCCAGGAGACTGCGGCAGGCATCTTTTCTTTTTGAGTCAATACCTTGGTCATTTATGTAATGAATCCCTAGGGATTCAGCATAGGCTGCTTAATTTGCATTTATTTGCACATCTGTTTTGCGATCATAAAGTTCCAGTGACTTAGTCATGACAACTCAAGGTGGAAGCACGTTTGTGTGTTGATATATTTGGATGGGGTGCTGAGTGAGGCAAAGCCTGTGAGATGCATGGGTTGTTAGAGGGCTGAGTGTGTCTGAGGTGAGAGGGAATTTGTTCAGATGGCCAGAGCCATGCCTTTATGAGGGCAAGTGTATGAATTCTAATTCTGGGTTTCTAGTGTATGTGTTATGAGCATCAGCTGTCGGAGATCTAGGTAGAGAAGAGAACTAAGTCAAAAAATTAGCTGGGCATGGTGGCGCATGCCTGTAATCCCAGCTACTCAGGAGGCTGAGGCAGGAGAATTGCCTGAACCCAGGAGGCGGAGGTTGCGGTGAGCCGAGATCGCACTATTGCACTCCAGCCTGGGTAACAAGAGCGAAACTCCGTCTCAAAAAAAAAAAAAAACTAAGTCAAAAAAATGCTTTGGGGTTATGAGTCAGGAAGTATCTGAACCAAGGTGAGAGAAGCAGGGGCTGCATTTTAGGAGATGGAAGACCTAATGGGCAAGGCACATGCACAGGGAAACCCTAGAGAAGAGCCCCAAACATGCACAGCAACGTTCAGCCTTCTTTCTCCCAGACGGCCAGGCTGGGCTGATGGCTTGTAGATGTTCTTTTCTCCAGGAAGACTAAGCACGCGATTGAGGGAAGGGGTTTGCTCTGGAGACCTATTTTGCATCACTTACCACAAAGAACTGATGTCATCCTGGAAGGAGGTCCCCTGACAGGATAGCAGAAAGAGCCCCACTGCTGAGTGTCTCTAAGTGCACTTCAGCTATAATTGGCATCAGAATAAACTGAGAAGCTCCGTGTAGATGCGAATTCCTAGGATCTCATCCTTGACTCACTCAATCAGACTCTCCAGGACTGTGCTTGGGGTGATTGTCAGTTGCATGTAAGTTTGCAAACTGCTGAGCTCCCTGTGGATGCTGTGTTCAGCTTCCCATCTGACCCATTATTTGATATTGTGCTGCAGTTGCTTCTCCAGTCAAACAAGGATGATAATCCATATTCTAATGACTGTTTAAAATAACAGGAAGTTCCTCTTAAAATTTGAAAGTCCTACCCAGAGATGATTATTCTATTTTTTACTGAACCAATGTAAGCTCTTTTCTGGCCTCCATCTAGGAATGTCATCAACATCAGTATTCTTCAATGTATGGTAGGTATGTCAAAAAATGGCTTCAGAAGGTTTTGGGTTCATTCTTTCCACCACCACCATCACTACTACCACAAATTACAGGCTATTGTATAAAGGCACTGTGTTATTCACTATGCAGGATCAACATGTGAGCAAAATTGCATTTCTCCAGTAATGTCCATCTAAGATCTCTTAAAGCACACCATATAATTACAGGCAGGATGTGTTTATGGACAGAACATGGGCTTTGAACAATACGAGACAAAGAGAGAAACTCTGTGACAAAGGAAGTTGGGAAGACTCCACAAAAGAGAAAAGGGTGGGCTGCATCTTTCATGGTGTTTAAACATGCAGAGAAGAGGAGAAAACAAAAGGCCTTCTGGGATGGTGTACATAAGGGCTTGCTAGTGGGAAGAGGCAGATGTATGTTCCAATTATCCATAGGGTCCAATGCCACAGGTGTATAAAGTGCAGGATGGCTGGTAAGATGATGCTATGGTTCGAATATGGTTTGTTTTATTTGGCCATGTCTCAAATTGACATGTAATTCCCAATGTTGCAAGTGGGACCTAACGAGAAGTGTTTGGTTCATAGGCTGGATCCCTCGTGAATGGCTTGGTACCATCCTCATGGTAATGATTCTTGCTCTATTAATTCCTGCAAAACCTAATGGTTAAAAGGAGCCTGACACATCCCCCCACACCCTCTTGCCTCTTCTCTCATCATGTGATCTGCATGCTGGTTTCTCTTTACCTTTCACAGTGAGTGGAAGCTTCCTGAAGCTCTCAACAGAAGCAGATGCCAGTGCCATGCTCCTCGTACAGCTTACAGATCTGTGAGCCAAATAAACCTCTTTTCCTTGTAAATTACCTAGCCTCAGATATTCCTTTATGGCAACACAAATGGACTAATGCAGATGAAATTATTTTGTCACACATAAAAAATAAGAAGTTTATTTTTTGAATAGCCTTTCTTTGAAGAAAGGTGAGCATACCACATATTTTACAATTTGTAAATGTTTTACATTTAATTATAGCTTAGTTTATTAAATCAAAATAAAATAAGTCAAATAAGATATAAACAGAAAACATTGCAGATTCTTTTTATGTGAACAGAACTTCAAATAAGTTACCTGTGCTTGGATTTTACACAAGACTGGCAAGATTGCACTAAGTCAAATGCAGGAGTTCAGTCCCATTCCTGAGTGCTTCTTTGAACCAGCCCACACTGGCCTCAACCCTATCAACAACAGAACATACACTCAGTACACATCATATACAACTGTGCCAGAGAATGAGCAGGTAGCCATGGCAAAGCAGACCAGAGCTCATCACTGCTTATGAGACCACTGCAGCCTCCAGAGAGAACAGCTTCTCACACCCTCCTTACTTGCAATGGACACCCACCTTCGCCACCCACCACATGATCAGAAAACCCCCAAGTCAACCTTAGGAGACTAAGAGCAGAATCTGCCCCCAGCTACACGATCTGGAATTTGAGTCACATTTTTCTAAAAAAATAGACCAAGCCATGCAGATGGTTTTAGATTCTATTTATTTATTTATTTATTTATTTTGAGACGGAGTTTCGCTCTCGTTACCCAGGCTGGAGTGCAATGGCGCGATCTCAGCTCACCGCAACCTCCGCCTCCTGGGTTCAGGCAATTCTCCTGCCTCAGCCTCCTGAGTAGCTGGGATTACAGGCACGCGCCACCATGCCCAGATAATTTTTTGTATTAGTAGAGACGGGGTTTCACCATGTTGACCAGGATGGTCTCGATCTCTTGACCCCGTGATCCACCTGCCTCGGCCTCCCAAAGTGCTGGGATTACAGGCTTGAGCCACCGCGCCCGGCTAGATTCTATTTATTTTCGTGGGAGTATCTCCAAGAGAGCAAACTATTGATTGCACCCAATTTATTAAAAGTATTTTAATAACTCATTGGGGAATTAATCTTATACATACTTCTGCATGTGTCCTTTAAATCCTGGGAAGAGTATAGAGAGGGAAGGTGGAGGTAGAATACGAGCAGAAAAATTGTTAAGAGAGAGATAACACAGTCCTAATCTCCTGCCAATGAGGTCTCACATTGCAGAACAGCTTCAGCGACAAGACTTGATTGGTCTTGAGGAGCATTTCCCCCACTCAAGACAAGGTTTCTTTCCTTCCCCAGCCTGGGATTCTGAGACCAGAGTCTCTGTACTGTTTACCTACCCAGACTCATCCACCCGTACCCACCAGGCTCACCCATCCCCCCATCCTCCAGACATTCCCAACTCCCACCCTCCAGGTACACCCAATCCTTACCCTCCAAGGCTCATCCAACCCCAACCTTCAGGCACAGCAACCCCATCTCCCAATCCAAGGGCAGATGATTGAATTAAGATTGAGTTATAATTAGTGTAATTATCATTGAATAAGCAATGTAGAGTTATGGAAAGTTTGCTGCCCTATTATCCTACTTGTGATTAGAAAAAACAGGGCACATGGAAGGAGCTGGAGCTGAGTTGGGGGACACTACCAGGGTCAGCAGGGAGAGAGCAGCAGGGAGAGGAAATGAGCTTCCCAAGGTGGGAGTGGTGGCCCATCCTATATTGGTAATTCAAGAAGAGAAACTCTAATGAAGGTTTTGCTTTAATAAAAATTGCATTAAGTTTAGTAGCTGTCTAGCATGGGTGGATAATAGAAAAATATATTCGAAGGAAGTTATGTACCTGATGAAGTGATTTTTACAGCTATAGCATATTTCAGTTTCCTGACTTTTTATCTGTTCACACAGTCCTGATACATTCAACCAATGTGGACTATCAGAGAACCTAAAACCAAGAGCCATAAATGTGACACCTCATGCCATCAGGCTGACAAATGAGTACAGGCTCTGCCTAGTTTCTCTTTGGTTGGCAAGCACCTACAGAAAGAAGTAGGGGGTGGTGCTGGCAACTGTATGGAACTGCCTGTATCTTGACAGGCATCAGATCCAGTTCCTCTATGCATAGGGGCTAAACACACCTCTGGACAGAAGCTCTAGTCTGTAGAAATGACAAGGGACGTGCATATACTATCCCATTTCTTCCAGGAATTAAATGATCATCTCTGCAAACCTCACTTAAAAGTGTGTGCATCAGAAACTGGTGGAGAACAGACGTCTGAATACAGCCAGCCTACCTCTCTGCCTACTCCACCACCTGCCAAGCAAAGAACTCTGAAAGGACTCCAAAAGCCAGCCTCATGGCCATGATGAATCTTCTACATTGCAATAAGAATACACTGGCTTCTCTTTGTACCATATTCTACATCACATATAGCCATTATTCTCTAAAGTTTTGACTAGAACAAGTTTCTAAAGGAATTTTCACATCCATGAATGAACTGAAAAGTAAAGTGGCAAAGAAAACCATTTATACTGCAGGAGGACTCAACATATTTTCTCCTTGATCCAATATCTAAAGTTTTACACACAGTCTCTGTGTGGTTTTGAGACTTCTCTGAAAAAAAAGGTCACGTCTCCCCTACATACTTCTTTGAATTGGATGTTTGCTTTTTATAATCAGATTTTAGATGTTTCTTTTCCCTTTGGAAAGTATTTCTCTGTGAAAGTCTTAAAGGCAATTGACCAAGATTGAACATATTAAATTAACAAAAACCTGAGTGATCGATCAGCCATCTGGAAGAACTAAGTAAGCCCTTCAGAGAATAATCTAGTGGAAACTTCAAGCCTGATCCGTGCTCCTAAATGTTGCATCCATCTAGGCAGAAAGGGCTACTTTGAAGCCTGGATGGCTCTTGTCAAGGATGCATCCTCTTCACAAAAAATTCAATCCAATATGTTAGTGCATAATATTAGGGCAAGAAATCAGGAATAAATGTTTCTTCTTAGTGAAACCAATGCCCTTTTCATTCAAAGACAGAAAAACATTAAAAGATTTTTATTTTTAAAAAATATTCATGATCTGAGGATAACATAACTAGGTCATTCAAGTAAATATGTACTAATCATGTCATTATTTGTTCTTTTTGTAAAATTGAAGGTCAGGCTAAAAGCAGTGCTCTATGGTTTTATTTATCACTACCGTTTGGATGGATGCCTAACCCCAGGCAGGACACAGATGGGGCTCAAAAAGTATTTGTTGGCTAATTGGTAAAGTTACACGAGATTCTGAGGGTCCTAAGCCCCATACTGAAGCTTGCTGCCAGGTAATAAAAAGCAAGATCTGGAACTGGAATTCCACTCCTCTTTGCCAGATTTGACTTAATGGCTCCATAAGCCTAGCTCAGTAGACTAGACAGGTTACCAGGACCCCAGCTACCCTGCCTGTCTTTGAATTAACATGATTGTCTACTGACTGTATGGATAAATTGTTTTATTTTACTGATTCATCAAAGTAGTTTTTGTCCAAGTATATTTGTTATTTCTGTCTTTGATTTTCATTTAAGAGCTAAGCACTATTTTTTAATGTTAGTCTTGTATTTGAAGAGTAGCTTCAATTTTTTTTTAACTGCACTAAAAAAGGACCTTCCCCAGGTATTTGCTGAGGTCCATACCTCTGTTACCTCTTTCAGGATTCATGGTTCATTCTATTTCAAAGTACAAGGAACTATCACCATGTCAGCTTAGACTCCATTCTTTCTTCTGCCCTACAAAAGATTGAGGAATACATTGCCCTGACCAAAGACAGGCTTCTACTCGGCCAGTGTGTGTTCCAAAATGTTGACAGCCAGACATATTACCAATTTTACCTCTACATACAAAAACACACTCCAAGAAAAAGTGATGAAACAACTGAAATAAATCCCTGCAGATTAAAAATCTGGCTTGTCTCATTACTGCCATGCATAAAAGTTCAGCAGTGACAAACCCACTCATCCCCACAGAATTAAGGATTGATGTTTTAGTGCCTTACCCTTAAATAAAAACCAACAAATAAGAGTCACTAGAACTTGAGGAGAACCTTTAACAAAACCTCTAACAAAAAATGTGTAAATGAAGACAAAGAGAAAAAACAATAGAAAACTCAGAAGAGAGATACTGTAGGGAGCCAAAGAAACTTTCAAATTAACGATAATTCTGTTCCTAATGAAGACAAAATAAGATAATGTGTCCTTGGAAAAAGAAAGATATAGACATGGGTTTTGGGAACCAGGATCCAGTGTAGGTGAGAGGAAAAGGGAATTCCCAGGATGAAAGTGGAATGATGTCCAGGACTGAATCAATGCAGTAGGCCTGTGACATCTAGAAGTGAAGAGAGACTTTTGAAGAAATGTATGTCAACAGGGGGAAAAACAATCTGACAGCTTGATTAATATGTTTGACTTTATTTGAAGAAGCTTTTCAGTTTAATCAAAGGGTTTAGGAATGATAGACACATTGGGATTCATAGACTATAAGTGTTTCTATTACCTACAGTTGTGTAACCAACCCTAAAACTAAGTGATTTACAATTATAACTTATTTTTCCTCTCAAGCTTCTGTGGGTTGACAGGGCTCAGCAGGGCTCACTTGAGGGCCTCTCCTGTGATTACAGGCCGATACTGGCTGAGGCTGGTGCCACCCCCAGGGTCAGTGGCTGAAGGTACCACATGATTCACTCACATGTCTGTGCTGGGGTGCTTCCTGGAACAGCCAGAGAATTACCAGTCTTCTGTTTCTATTCACACAACCTCTCCACATGCTGAATTGGGTTTCCTCACAGCATGGCTACTAGGCATCTCTTTCTGTGCACACAGTCTCTGCACATGGTAACTTAGACTACTTCCTACTACAGCAATGGGTGGGAAGGTAGTCTCAAGGCAGTCATAATGTTTCATCACAGCAGCTTCCTCCAGAGTATTCAAGGCACCTGAAGGAAAGATGCAAAGTTTCTTGTGATGTAGTCTCAGAAAGCCTGGTAGGTCACTGTCTCTACACTCTTTGGTCAAAGTCTAGCCCTGATTCAAGAGAAGGACTACACAAAGGCAAGAAAACTGAAAGGTGTAGTTCATTGGGGGCATATTTGTAAACAAGCTCCAATATTAATCAAATAATACAATTATCCCAAAAAATGTAATGTTAATGTGAACAAATATGCACAGATGATTTCACAGATGAGAACAATTTTTACAGGAATGAAGTAAACACTAAATATTGATTTAACTTGAAAAAATGCTATGGCTATACTGACAGAATGGGGTTAGGAATGGCACATGTGAGGAAAGGGTGGCAGAGTGCAGCATGGAGGGAGGATGATGCTAGGGAGACCAGCAGGGCCCAGAAATTAGGAGGTTCATTCTCAGGTTCACAGAGGGGCAGGGCCAGCACCGAGTGACCCCTCTTTCCATTCTGCTCCCTCTACACCATGCCTGTCTTACACTAGTCCCTGTCTAAGCAGCAGGAGAGGAGTTTATTTCTGATTTTCTTCTTTCAAGTAAGAAATCAATAAGCCATAATTAAATTTAAAATTAAGGAATATGAGTACAGAGTTTCAGTTTTAGAAGATGAAAAAGTCCTGGAGATGGAGGGTGGTGATGGTTGTACAACATGGGAACGTACTTAATGGCAATAGGCTGTAACTTGAAAATGGTTAAAGTGATCAATTTTATATTATGCATATTTCACTCTATAAATAGCAACTTATCTAAAATTAAGCAAGATATTAATGTGTTTAAATTAATCTATTTGAATATTTGTAAGGGTTTTAAAAGCTTCCAACAGAAATAAAGATACCAAGAGGAGAGGAGAATCAAGGAATATCTAATAAGGTATGTTATCTCAGTTAAAAAAAAATGGTCAGTAGCTAAAATAGTTGAAAATCGCTTTCTCTCAAAAAGAGAGAACAGTAGTATGGTAAGAGATTACTGTTTCTTGTTCCAAAATTTGTAACACTGTAAGTTTTTAAACCATTTTCAAGTATTACTTTGATAAAAATAAGAACTTACAATGAAAGTTAAAACTAAATCATTTGAATAGTGGGATAAGTCATCCTGGTTTCTATACTTTATCTCTAGGAAAAACAAATGACCTGGATAATCTAGAAATGGCTAATTTAAACTTCTGATTCCATTATCTCCCGCTATTTACTTTTGCTTACTTGGATGCTACTTCAAGGGCCTGTTCTAGAACACTCACCTTCAGTCTCTGGGGGATACACCTTGGTAGACATGTAATAATTCACAGACACAAGCAAGTGTAAGAACACAGTGCGCAATTCATAAGAGCAATAGGCAGCACTTAGAAAGAAAATAAATCCTTCACGGTAAGATAAGATGCTTTTCCTCATGAATTCCAAGTTAAATTTGTTTTTCTTTTTTAAATGATGGTTATAGTGGATACATGCATTTTACTCAGAAAAAAGATAGATCTTCATAAACTTACTGAAGGAGACACCAATTATTGTGATCAGTTGCATGCCATGAATCAATCCCTGATATAGAGTAAATCCACTCTATATCAATAAAATGGAAGTTTACCTTAATCTAGTTGGATTTTACAACATTTGCATGGCTTGGTGATTTATACTGAAAGAATTGTGGAGAGTTGCATTACTAACAATGTTTCTAAGTGTCACACTGGGGAAGAACACATTCTGTCTAGAGTTGGTTTACCTCATAAAAGTCTATTATCTTGGAAGACGATGATCAATCACAAGTTAGCTTTATTAATAACTAAGTCAAACTGAAACTTTTCACTTCACAGAGTCACAAAACATATTTCTACCTGAAATTGAAAGGATTCAAACAAAATAGAGCATCCAAATATGTACATTTTATAATAGTCTATTACTATTTAATCTTATTGTCAAAAGAACGTATTTCCAGGGAGACATATAAACAAATGGTACTAAAATAAGGTATATATGCCTGGCTTGAGTATCTGTATAATCTATGTGCACACCTGTGAAAATTGTTAATTACAAGAGCTATGTGGTTTTGATTAATAAAGGGAAATTCTACTCTTTTTTTTTTTTTTTTTCACAAACCTTGATCAGTAATTCTCACTAGTGCTCTTCCCCTGATTAAAATGGGACAAACGCATTCCAGTCTGTCTCTCCCATTGAATATACTATTGACAATAGCCAAGAGGTGGAAGCAACTCAAATGTCCACCCAGGGATGAATGCATTGAAAATGTGGTATATACATGCAATGGAATCATTTTCAAAAAGAAGAAATCCTATTAACATTCTCCAACATGAATGAACCTGGAGGACATTATACTAAGGAAAATGTACCAATTACAAAAAGGCAAATACTATGTGATTCTACTTATACAAAGTATCTAAAAGAGTCACATTTCTAGAGACAGAAAGTAGAATGGTCATTTCCAGAGGGATGAACAGGGAGTTGGTGCTTAATAGGTACAGAGCTTTAGATTTGCAAGATGAAAATCCTGGAGACTGTTGCATACTTACGTAAATATACTTAACACTGCTGAACTATACACTTAATTATGTGTGGTTAAGATGGTAAATTTAATGTAACGTGTTTTAAACCAGAGTAAACAAATAAATAGTAAAGGGTAGCTGGCAGATTGAGAAAGTAGACCAAAATTCCAAATATCAGAAAGCTGATGGAGAGTTTCCCATTTTTTTGTTAATATTCCCCAGACTGAACTCCAGGGATCCTTAAGCTCAGAAGTGGGAGCTAGAGCATGGAAACAATGAGCTCCAGGAAGTGCACAGCAGAGTGCTATAATTGGCATTCTAGTTTCTAGCTAGGGTGCAAGAGGCCTGTTGCAAAATCAGAAACTACCAGGGAGATTGTGGAGAGGAAGTAGCATGAGAAAGATTCCATAAACTCGTTTATGAACTCTTGGCCCCATCCTCAGGAATTGCACAACTGTGGATCTGATCCTAACTGGCAGAACAAAGCCTTTGAGAACTAAACTATGGGATTAAAAGACACACAGGTCCCAGGCTGGTCTCTAAGTGGTACGCACACAGGAAATGTCTGAATATAATGCAAAGTCTCTGATAGCTGGACTGGCATAGAAGTCAAAACCCAGAGGAGGCCAGTAGGAACCTGCAGCCTGAACCCAAAGGAGTGGAATGTCTACTAGAACACATATATGCACAACCCTGATAAGATATAAACAAGATCCAGAGTTTCCTAACATCATATCCAAAATGTCCAGGATACGATAAAGCCTTACATTGCCTGAAAAGATTCCAGAAAATTGCAACTTGCATGAGACAGAAATCAACAGATATTCATGTCAAGATGACATAAATGTTGAAATTATCTGGCAATTACTTTAAAATCGATAATACAAATATTCCAGTAGGAAAGGGTGAACATGTTTTAAACAAATTGAAAAACAAAATCATCCATCAAAGGGCTAAAAGATATAAAGAAGAATCAAATGTAAATTTTAAAACTGAAACATGTGATAACCAAATTTTTAAAAAATATTGGATGTTGAACCACACAGAAGTCAGAAAGAAGTTGGTGAACTTGAAGACAGAGCAATAAAATTACAAATCTTAACACCATCAAGAAAAAAGATGGAAAAAATAATAGAGCTTCAAAAACTTATGGGTCAATAACAAACAATCTAACAATGGAATCATTGGAGTCCTACAAGAAAAGAAAGTGGAATGCAGAAAGTAATATTTAAAGAGATAATGATTAAAAATTTCTCAAGTTGAGTGAAAGATTTGAAAACTACAGATGTAAAAGCTTAGCAAACACTAAACCAGCTGATTTCAAAGAATTCCACAACTAGACACATCATAATAAAACTGTTGAAAAATAAACACAGAGGAAATGGTCCTAAAAGCAGCCAGATAAAAATCATGCATTATTATTTAGTTTGTATGACCTTGGATTTCACACCAAAAAACAGGAAGGCCAGAGGGAAGAGGAACAGTTTTTGTTAAAAGTGATGAAGGGACAATACTGCCAACTCAGAACCTATATTCAGTATAAGTATTCTTCAGGAATGAGACTGAATTGCAGACACTCTCAGATGAAGAAAAATTACCTAAATGTATTGCCAGGATCCTGCTGTAGAAGCACTAATGACAGAGGTTAGAAATTCCAGGAGAGGAAGTGGGTAGGATTATAAAAGGGGAACATAGGAAACCCTTGTGCCGTGACATTGTTTTGTATCTCGACTCTGTGCATGCATGAACCTAGAAAGACAATAAAATTGTATGTAACTTACACACTCACATATACACACAGTCACACTGATGCATACAAGTAAACAGGAAATCTGAAGGAGATGAGTGGCTAGCATCATTGTCAAGAACACCACATACCTACCACCTGCCCCCTGCAACACACACATTATATACTGTCTCCCCAGTTCCCTGTCTCAGCAACCGAAAGACTTTGAACCCTGCCCTAAGCAGCTATGGCTGGACCCCTCCAAATCCTTCACTCACATGCACCCATGTTATTTTCCATTTGACTGGTCCTTCTTCAGTGAGACCGATGGGCAGAAAGTCAGTAAAATGTTACAGTGGAGGAAACTGGGTAAAATATACAAAATATTTCTCTATACTGCTTCTTCCAACTGCATTTTAATCTGCAATGATCAATAAAACTTTAATTTTAAAATGTAAATTTTTTTAAAGTGAAAGAACAATAATGGTCCAAGAGTCTGTCCAAAAGGAGCCTGGGGAGATGTGGTAACTGAATGCAATGTATCCTGCATTCAATCCTGTGACAGCGACACAGAGAGACAGAAGTTAAAACAAAGGAAATCTGAGTAAGTTATAGCTATTAATAATTATGTATCATACGGGCTTATTAAGTGTAACAAATCTACCATACTAATGTATGACTTTAATAATAAGAAAAACTGTGTTTGGCGGGTACTAAGGAAACTGTCTATTTTCTTAGCAATTTTTCTGTAAATCTAAAATTGCTCCAAAGTGAAGTTTATTTTTAAAAAAGTGGGCAGGTGGGGACACCTGTAATCCCAGCACTTTGGGAGGCTGAGGCAGGCGGATCATGAGTTGAAGAGATGGAGACCATCCTGGCCAACATGGTGAAACCCTGTCTCTACTAAAAATACAAAAATTAGCTGGTGTGGTGGCACATGCCTGTAACCCCAATTATTCGGGAGTCTGAGGCCTAATAACTTGAGATGGAGGTTGCAGTGAGCCGAGATCACACCACTGCACCAGTCTGGGCAACAAGAATGAAACTCTGTCATAAAATAAAATAAAATAAATAAAATAAAGTGACATATAGCATTATATATATAATATATATATATATAACCACTTTCTGAAAACAATATTGTGTGGCTATACTAATATTAGACTAAGTAAACTTTGGAGAATAGAAATTATCCAGGACAAATTGGGATATTAAATAATAATGGAAGTGTCAATTCACTCCCCCAAAAAAAACCCCACTGTAGCCATTAAATGTGGACACACCTGACAACAAAGCTTCAAAATACATGGAGGAAAAACTAGAAGAATGGAAAAGGCAAATAGTCAAATCCACAATTATAGTGAGAAATGTCCACATTTTCTCTCAGTAATTGATAGAACTAGTACACAAATAGTCCTAGCAGTTCTACTCAGGATTATCAAAAACTGAATCCATAGTCTCAAAAGATTGTATACTTGTTCCATTACATGACATTCTCAAAAAGACAAAGTTATTGTGACAGAGAAAAGATCAGTGGTTGCCAAGGCTTAGGGGTTGGGGGAGGATGTGATTAGAAAGGGGTTGTACAAGGGACTCTGGGGGTCGTACTGTCCTGGATCCTGATTGTGGTTGTGGGTACATGATACTGTGCAATGTGCAAAATTCATGGAACCCTACATCCAATAAAGGTCAATGGTATTATGTATAATTCAAGCATTTTTTAAATGCTAATACAATTGGACAGAAACTGCCTTCATACAGTAATTCTAAATTGTTTGATCTTCCTGGCATACAGTAGGGACAGAGTAAAGGCTCAACTAACACTAATGGACTCACTACTCACTCTGCCCCTTCTATCAAGGTTGATGAAATATTAAGGTTCTTTCCAGCTTCTTTTGATCTCCCTAGGAGACCTCGCTCACTCCTTGGCTTTCAATGCCATCCACATTAATACTACATATAATAATAAAACACTGTGATTCTTCAAGAATAGGTCTTTTTAGATTGGGTTGGCTTATTCTGATTCAAAGGGTGGGGAAAGAGACAAGGTGAGGAACGTAGCACTGGGTTAAGAATGAGTTCCCTCCCTTCTCTCTCATCTTCCTTCCTTCCCTCCCTTCCTCCCTCCCTGCCTCCCTCCCTCCCTGCCTCCTTCCTTGTTTCCTTACTTCCATTTATTTTCATGAAGATGGCTGACTATCTGGCCATCAGTCTCACTGAAGAAGGACCAATCAAATGGAAAGTATCGTGGGTAAATGGGAGTGAAGTATTTGGCGGGGTGCAGCCATGGCTGCTGAGGGCAGGGTAAAAGTCTTCTCTTGGTTGCTGGGACAGGGAAGTAGGAAGACAGTATATAATGTGTGTTTGTGTATGTGTGGTGTGGTAGGTATACGGTATGCTTGTGTGTGTGTGTGATATGTGGTGTGTGTAGCATATGTGTGTGTGGTGTGTCTCTGTATGTAGGGTGTGTCTGCATATGTGGCATGTGTCTGTATGTGTTGTATATGCGGAACACAGGTGTGGTGTGTGTTTGGTATGTATATGTATCTGATGTGTGTCTGTGTGTGGTTTGTGTGGAATATATGTGTTGTGTTTGTATGTGCTGTGTGTGTGTTGTGGTATTTCTGTGTGTATGATGTGTATGTGTGGTGTGTACATATGGTGTGTTGTGTGTGGTACTTGTGTTTGTGGTGTATGCATTATGCTTGTGGTGTTGGTGTTGTGTGTATAGTGTGGTGTGTTTTTGTACATGTGTGATGTGTGTAGTATATATATGTGTATTGTGTATGTATTGTGAGTGGTGTGTTGTATGTAGTATGTATATGGTGTGTCTGATATGTGTGTGGTCTGTGCATGTGCATTGTGTGATGTGTGTGTTTTGTTGTATGTAGTATGTATGTGTGTGTGGTTTGTGTATGTGGTGTGTGGTATACGTGCTTGTGTTTGGTCTGTGCAAGTGTGTTGTGTGGTGTGGCATGTATTTGTGTGTGGTGTGTGTGGTGTATGTGGGGTGGTATGGTATGCGTGGTGTATATATGTGCATGGTGTGGTGTGTGTATGGTATGTGTGGTATATGTGTATGTGGTTTGTGCATGTGTGTTGTGTGGTGAGTGTGTGTATGTGTGCAGTGGTATGTGTTTGTGTGTATAGGGCGCTACTGATGGGGTGCAGGAGAATTCCATATGTCTGACACCCTTTCTGCAGCCAATGTGTGAAGCCATGATGGAGGAAACATCTGCAAAGCAATGATGCTCCTGGTGTCTCATGACTCACATCAAGACTGTGGAGGAGAAGATCCAAGATGGCCAGTTAGGAGCAGCTCAGGATTGCAGCTCCCAGTGAAAGTGCAGAGGGTGAGTGGACGCAGCATTTCCAGATGGATTTTTACTGCCCATAGGCCAGGAGATTTCCAGGCGGAGGAGTCCCACAGGTCACCAGCGTGGCTGTTTTGGCTGGTGCAGCTGTTTTGCCTGTGCCCTGGCACAGCGGTTCCCAGTGCAGAGTAAACAGGACCGTATCCCCTCTTAGCCAGCAAAGGGAGCTGAAACAGGGAGCCAGGCCAGGAGATTCCAGGGCAAAAAAGTGCCATGAATCTCAGAGCCACGGTTTCAGCTGGCACAGAGGGTCGCTGCATGGGAAATCACACAGATCCTGATGCCTATTCAACAGGTGATCAGGACACCTGGGAGAGAGCCGACTGTTCAACTTAAACACAAAAGGCTCTGAGGCAGGGAGCCAGGTGATCAGGCCTGGCTGGTCCCACCCCCACAAAAACAAAAACAAAACAAAAAAACAGCAATGGGAAATGCTCTGGGTTGAGAGTTTCACAGCAAGCAAAGCTCAACCCGGGATGGTCCAGCTCTGTGGGGAAGGGGCGTCCACCATTACCGAGGCACTCCACCACTACGGAGTCAGTCTGCCATTGCTAAGGCAGTCTGCTGTTGCCGAGGCAATCCGCCATTACAGAGAGAGTCCGTCATTACAGAGGCAGGCCACCATTGCTGAGGCAGTTCTAACTACACCCATAAAAACAGGACTGCAGGGAAGTTCACACGGCAGCTGGGTGGAGCCCACAGCAGCTCAGCGAAGCCTCTGGAGGCTGAGAGTGACTAGGCTGCCTCCTTGTGGGCAGGGCAGCCCTGAAGAAGAAGAAAAAAAAAAGGCAGCAGCACAGTGGAAACTCATAAAGCCCTAACTCCCTGGGACAGAACACCTGGGAAAAAAAAGGAATTTATGAGTTCTGCTGTGGCAGACTTAAACTTACCTGCTGAGCAGCTCTGAATGAACAACTGGGCTCACAGCTCAGCACTTGAGCTACTATAACGGGCAGACTGTTTCCTCAAGCAGCTCCCTGAACCCTGTATATCCAAAAAGTCACCTCATAAAGGAGAGCTCAGACTGACTGACATTTGGCAGGTATCCTTCTGGGACAAAGCAGAAGAAGAAACTGGTAGCAACCTTTACTGTTCGGCAGCTGCAGCAAGTTATCCCCAGGCAAACAGGGCCTGGAGTGGACCTCAGCAGTCTTACAGCAGAGAGGCCAGACAGTAAAAAGGAAAACTAAGAAACAGAAATAACTTCATCATCAACAAACAGGACGCCCACTCAGAGACCCAATCAGAAAGTCAACAACTACAAAGTCAACAGATGGATAAATCCACAAAGATGGGAAGAAATCAGTGCAAAAAGGATGAAAACACCCGAAACCAGAACACCTCTCCTCCTACAAGGGATCACAACTCCTCACCAGCAAGGGAACAAGACTGGATGGAGAATGAGTGTGATGAAATGACAGAATCAGCCTTTAGAAAGTGGGTAACAAGATACTTCCGTGAGCTAAAAGAACATATTCTAACCCAATGCAAAGAAACTAAGAACCTTATAAAAAAGATTTGATGAAATGCTAACGAGAATGGACAACTTAGAGAGGAATATAAGTGAATTGATGGAGCTGAAAAACACAACACGAGAACTTCGCAAAGCATGTGCAAGTTTCAACAGCTGAATTGACCAAGCAGAAGAAAGGATATCAGAGGTCGAAGATCAACTCAATGAAATAAAACGAGAAGGCAAGATCAGAGAAAACAGGGTAAAAAGGAATGAATAAAGTCAACAAGAATTATGGGACTATGTGAAAAGACCTAATCTACGTTTGATAGGTGTACCCGAATGTGATGAAGAGAATGCATCCAAGCTGGAAAATACTCTCCAGGATATTATCCAGGAAAACTTCCCCAGCCTAGCAAGGCAGGCCAATATTCAAGTCCAGGAAATACAGAGAACACCAAAAAGATATTCCTCTAGAAGAGCAACCCCAAGGCACATAATTGTCAGATTCACCAGGGTTGAAACGAAGGAGAAAATGCTAAGGGCAGCCAGAGAGAAAGGTCGGGTTACCCACAAAGGGAAGCCCATCAGACTCACTGCAGATCTCTCAGCAGAAACCCTACAAGCCAGAAGAGAGTGGGGGCCAATATTCAACATCCTTAAAGAAAAGAACTTTCAACCCAGAATTTCATATCCAGCCAAACTAAGCTTCATAAGTGAAGGAAAAATAAAATCCTTTGTGAACAAGCAAGTACTCAGAGATTTCATCACCACCAGACCAGCTTTACAAGAGATCCTGAAAGAGGCACTACACATAGAAAAGAACAACCAGTACCAGCCACTCCAAAAACACACGAAATGGTAAACAGCATCAACACAATGAAGAATCTGCATCAACCAACGGGCAAAACAGCCGGCTAGCATCAAAATGACAGGATCAAATTCACACATAACAATATTAACCCTAAACATAAATGGACTAAATGCTCCAATCAAAAGACACAGACTGGCAAATTGGATAAAAAGCCAAAACCCATCAGTGTGCTGTATCCAGGAAACTCATCTCACATGCAAGGATACACAAAGGCTCAAAATAAAGGGATGGAGGAAGATTTACCAAGCAAATGGAGAGCACAAAAAGCAGGAGTTGCAATTCTCATCTCTGATAAAATAGACTTTAAAGCAACAAAGATCAAAAGAGACAAAGAAGGACATTACATAATGGTAAAAGGATCAATGCAACAAGAAGAGCTAACGATCCTAAATATATATGCACCTAATACAGGAGCACCCAGATACATAAGGCAAGTTCTTAATGACTTACAAAGAGACTTAGACTCCCGCACAATAATAGTGGGAGACTTTAACACACCATTGTCAATATTAGACAGATCAACGAGACAGAAAATTAACAAGGATATCCAGGACTTGAACTCAGACCTGGACCAAGCAAACCTAATAGACATTTACAGAACTCTCCACCCCAAATCCACAGAATAGACATTCTTCTCAGCACCACATCACACCTACTCTAAAATTGACCATATAATTGGAAGTAAATCACTCCTCAGCAAATGCAAAAGAACGGAAACCATAACAAATGTCTCTCAGACCACGGTGCAATCAAGTTAGAACTCAGAATTCAGAAACTAACCCAGAACCGCACAGCTTCATGGATACTGAACAACTTTCTCTTGAATGTTGGCTGGATAAAGAATGAAATGAAGACAGAAATAAAGATGTTCTACAAAACCAACAAGAATGAAGACACCACATACCAGAATCTCTGGGACACATTTAAAGCAGTCTCTAGAGGAAAATATATAGCAATAAGTGCCCACATGAGAAGAAAGGAGAGATCTAAAATTGGCACCCTATCATCAAAATTGAAAGAACTAGAGGAGCAAGATCAAAAAAACTCAAAACCTAGCAGAAGACAAGAAATAACTAAGATCAGAGCAGAACTTAAGGAGATAGAGACACGAAAATCCCTTCAAAAAATCAATAAATCCAGGAGATGGTTTTGCGAAAAGATCAACAAAATAGACAGACCACTAGCCAGATTAATAAAAAGGAAAAGAGAGAATAACCAAATAGATGCAATAAAAAATGATAAAGGGGATATCACCACAGATTCCACAGAAATTCAAACCATCATCAGAGATTATTACAAACAACTCTATGCACATAAACTATAAAACCTGGATGAAATGGATAAATTCCTGAACACTTGCCTCCTCCCAAGCCTAAACCAGGAAGAAGTCAAAACCCTGAATAGACCAATAACAAGGTCTGAAGTTGAGGCAGCAATTAAGAGCCTACCACCCCAAAAAAGCCCAGGTCCAGATGGGTTCACAGCCGAATTCTACCAGACATACAAAGAAGAACTGATACCATTCCTTCTGAAACAATTCCAAATAATCCAAAAAGAGGGAATCCTTCCCAAATCATTTTATGAGACCAACATCATCCTGATACCAAAACCCGGCAGAGACTCAACAAGAAAAGAAAACTACAGGCTAATATCCATGATGAACATAGATGCAAAAATCTTCAATAAAATACTGGCAAGCCAATTGCAACAGCACATCAAAAAGCTTATCCACCATGATCAAGTAGGATTCATCCTGGGGATGCAAGGCTGGTTCAACATACGCAAGTCTATAAATGTAATTCACCACATAAACAGAACCAAAGACAAAAACCACATGATTATCTCAATTGATGCAGAGAAGGCCTTCAGTAAAATTCAACAGCCCTTTATGCTAAAAACCCTCAATAAACTAGGTATTGAAGGAACGTATCTCAAAATAATAAAAGCTATTTATGACAAACCAACAGCCAATATCATACTGAATGGGCAAAAACTGGAAGCATTCCCTTTGAAATCTGGCACTAGACAAGGATGCCCTCTCTCACCACTCCTATTCAATGTAGTACTGGATATTCTAGTCAGAGCAATCAGGCAAGAAAAAGAAATAAAAGGTATTCAACTAGGAAAGGAGGAAGTCAAATTGTCTCTATTTGCAGATGACATGATTGTATATCTAGAAGACCCCATCGTCTCAGCCCAAAATCTCCTGAAACTGATAAGGAACTTCAGCAAAGTCTCACGATACAAGATCAATGTGCAAAAATCACAAGCATTCCTATATGCCAATAACAGACTTAAAGAGACCCAAATCAAGAACAAACTGCCATTCACAATTGCTACAAAGAGAATAAAATACCTAGGAATACAACTAACAAGGAACGTAAAGGACCTCTTCAAGGAGAACTACAAACCACTGCTCAACGAAATAAGAGAGGACACAAACAGATGGAGAAACATTCCATGTTCATGGTTAGGAAGAATTAATATCATGAAAATGGCCATAGTGCCCAAAGTAATTTACAGATTCAACGCTATCCCCATCAAGCTACCAATGACCTTCTTCACAGAACTGGAAAAAACCACCTTAAACTTCATATGGAACCAAAAGAGAGCCCGCATAGCCAAGTTAATTCTAAGCAAAAAGAACAAAGCGGGAGGCATCACACTACCGGACATCAAACTCTACTACAAGGCTACAGTAATCAAAACAGCATGGTACTGGTACCAAAACAGAGACATAGACCAGTGGAACAGAACAGAGGCGTCGGAGGCGACACAACATATCTACAACCATCCGATCTTTGACAAACCTGACAAAAACAAGCAATCAGGAAAGGATTCCCTATTTAATAAGTGGTGTTGGGAAAACTGGCTAGCCATATGCAGAAAGCAGAAACTGGACCCCTTCCTGACACCTTACACTAAAATTAACTCCAGATGGATTAAAGACTTAAACATAAGACCTAACACCATAAAAACCTTAGAAGGAAACCTAGGCAAAACCATTCAAAACATAGGCGTAGGCAAGGACTTCATGACCAAAACACCAAAAGCATTGGCAACGAAAGCCAAAATAGACAAATGGGACCTAATCAAACTCCACAGCTTCTGCATGGCAAAAGCAACAGTCATTAGAGTGAATTGGCAACCAAGAGAATGGGAAAAAATTTTTGCCGCTTACCCATCTGACAAAGGGCTGATATCCAGAATTTACAATGAACTAAAACAGATTTACAAGAAAAAATCAAACAAGCCCATTCAAAAGTGGGCGAAGGATATGAACAGATACTTTACAAAAGAAGACATACATGAGGCCAACAAACATATGAAAAAATGCTCATCATCACTGGTCATTAGAGAAATGCAAATCAAAACTACATTGAGAAACCATCTCACGCTAGTTAGAATGGTGATCATTAAAAAATCTGGAGACAACAGATGCTGGAGAGGATGTGGAGAAATAGGAACACTTTTACACTGTTGGTGGGAGTGTAAATTAGTTCAACCATTGTGGAAGACAGTGTGGCGATTCCTTAAGGACCTAGAAATAGAAATTCCATTTGACCCAGCAATCCCATTACTGGGTATATATCCAAAGGATTATAAATCTTTCTACCATAAGGACACATGCACACGAATGTTCATAGCAGCACAGTTTACAATAGCAAAGACCTGGAACCAACCCAAATTCCCATCGATGATAGACTGGACAGGGAAAATGTGGCACATATACATCATGAAATATTATGCAGCCATCAAAAATGATGAGTTCGTGTCCTTTGTAGGTACATGGATGAACCTGGAAACCATCATTCTCAGCAAACTGACACAAGAACACAAAATCAAACACCGCATGTTCTCACTCATAGGTGAGTGTTGAACAATGGGAACACATGGACACAGGGAAGGGAGCACTATACACTGGGGTCTGTTGGGGAGAAATAGGGGAGGGACAGTGGGCGGTGGGGAGTTGGGGAGAGATAGCATGGGGAGAAATGCCACATATAGGTGAAGGGGAGGAAGGCAGCAAATCACACTGCCACACATGCACCTATGCAACAACCTTGCATGTTCTTCACATGTACTCCAAAACCTAAAATGCAAAAAAAAAGAAAAAAAAAAGACTGTGGAGAGGGCCAGGGTGCACGCCATGGTTTGTGCAGTGGGAGTAAGTGCATGACTTCCTGCCCACCAGAGATCCAGGAAGGAAGAAGCAACTGGCAAGACTGGAGACAGGCTGTAAGGGTCCATCCAGAGGACTGTGAGCTGCCCACATGGGAAAGCAGCAGGTTGGCAGTGGTTAAACGTGCCTGCATTCCCGTGCCTGTCTTTGCTACTTACGAGCTGAACGATCTTGGCCGAGTTAACTTCTCTGTGCCTCAATATATTCATTTGTAAACAGAGACAAAAATGAAGATCCACTACTTTTTTAGGTAGTTGTGAAAAATAAGTGGGTTAACATGCAGCAAATGGGTCAGAAGAGTCCAGACACACTGTTACTTGTATTACTGTTTGGCAATCATCACTCTGATTTTAACTATTTATAACTCAGTCTCTGTCTCCCCTTATTAACTTGTGAGCTCCTTAAAGGAGGAAACAATGTCTCCTTTTTCTTTTTATGCCCAAACTTTAATTATTGCTGGCATTTGGAAGGTGATCTATAGACATGGACTAAGTGTCAATTGTGTTATTGTAATATGGATTGTGTGTGCATGTATGTATATGTGTGATGTGTACATATTTCATATATGGAATACGCATTGACTGTTATATTTCAGTAAGAGATGATAGGGATGATCACCTTAATCTCAGCTCTGCCTGACTTTGCCTTTTCAAATGAGTTAGCCAGTGTGATGGAAACATACCCCCACCTCCAACGTCCTGCTGTCCCCACCACAGGGATGCTCACTTTCTGAGACAGGATGGGCAGGTCTGGCCTACGAGATTCCCATGAATGATGAAAGCTGTGCATCCTTCATTGACATTTTCTATATTCCAACCCAAGATCAGTATCTCTCATGTACTGCAGTTCATCCCTCATTTATAAGAACAGCAAGGGCCAGGTGCAGTGGCTCATGCCTGTAATTCCAGCACTCGGCAGGGGGCTGAGCAGGCAGATCACCTGAGGTCAGGAGCTCAAGACAGGCCTGACCAACATGGAGAAACCCCATTTCTACTAAAAGTACAAAATTAGCTGTGCGTGGTGGAGCATCCCTGTAACCCCAGCTACTCGGGAGGCTGAGGCAGGAGAATCGCTTGAACCCAGAAGGTGGAGGTTGCAGTGAAGCGAGATCACACCATTGCACTCCAGCTTGGGCAACAAGAGTAAAACTCCATCTCAAAAAAAGAAAAAAGAAGAAAGAAAGAAAAGAGAAAGAGAGAAAGAGAGAGAGAAAGAAAGAAGGAAAGAAAGAAAGAAAAAGAAAGAAGAATGAAAGAAAGAATGAAAGAAAGAAAGAGAAAAAGAAAGAAAGAAAAAGAAAGAAGAGCAGCAAGGACTAAACCTGGAAGAAATAAAGACAATGAGCCAGGCAATTATCTGTCTCTATGAGATGATGCTAGAACCTTGGGTACAGAGTGCACTTTTATTAATAATACCTAAGGGCCGGGTGCGGTGGCTCACGCCTGTAATCCCAGCACTTTGGGAGGCTGAGGCAGGTGGATCACAAGGTCAAGAGATCGAGACCATCCTGGTCAATATGGTGAAACCCCGTCTCTACTAAAAATACAAAAAATTAGCTGGGCATGGTGGCGCGTGCCTGTAATCCCAGCTACTCAGGAGGCTGAGGCAGGAGAATTGCTTGAACCCAGGAGGCGGAGGCTGCGGTGAGCCGAGATCGTGCCATTGCACTCCAGCCTGAGTAACAAGAGCGAAACTCCGTCTCAAAAAAAAAAAAACAACATACTTAAATGTCTGTGGGTGTGCATCTGTTTTTTTGTTACAAAAATGAGAATGAGATTTAGAGCTTGACACTACAATGCAGCTCTCCTCACTTATTCCCTTAGCACTTTGTAGACTCCCATGTTTTAAAGTCAGCCTCATTGACTTCCTTGGGTACCACCTGCTAATAAATTCCTTTGGAGAACTAAGAATCCATTATTGCACTGCCTTGGAAATCAATTCAATTAGATCATTCAGCAACTCTCAGAGAATAAAATGCTGAATGCTTTTTTGAAATTTATTATTGAATAAACAAAGGTTTTATATATTTACGGCATACAACATGATGTCTTGATATATGTATACCTTGTGGAATGGCTAAA
Source organism: Aotus nancymaae (assembly GCF_030222135.1). Lineage (NCBI taxonomy): Eukaryota > Metazoa > Chordata > Mammalia > Primates > Aotidae > Aotus > Aotus nancymaae. The sequence goes on along the minus strand of NW_026988430.1, from coordinate 1,025,980 downwards.
TCAAGCTCATTAATATATATTGGCTCATACATTTATCTTTTCCTTTTGTGGTGAGAACATTTAAAATTACTCTCATAAACATTTTAAAAAAATATATAATTTTATTAACTATAGTCACCATAATGTATAATTCAGTCACAAATATAGCCTGTAAATATACAACAAACCAGACTTAAAATGGGCCAAAGACCTTAATAGACACCTCACTAAAGAAGAGATCATGATGGTACATAAGTGTATGAAAAGATGCATCACATCATACGTCATTGTGAAAATGCAAATTAAAACAACAATGAGATACCACTATACACATATTAAAATAGTTAAAATCCAGAACAGTGACAGCAAATGCTAAAGAATACTCATTGCTGATGGGAATTCAAAATATTATGGCTACTTTGAAAGACAGTTTGGCAATTTTTTACAAAACTGTACACACACTTACCATAAAATCCAACAACGATGCTCCTTGATATTTTACCAAATGATCTAAAAATTTACATCAACACAGAAACCTGCACACAAATGTATATGGCAGCTTTATTCAGAATTACCAAAACTTGGAAACAACCAAGGTATCCTTCAGTAGATGAATAGAAAAATAACCTGTGGTATATCTAGACAATGGAATATTATTCAGTACTAAAAATGAATAAGCTACCAAGCAATAAAAATACATTGCAAATCCTTAAATACATATTAATAAATGAAACAATCCAGTTTGAAAAGGCTACATGCTGTATGATTTTCACTGTATAACATTCTGGAAAAGGCAAAACTATAGAGACTATAAAAAGATCAATACTTGGCTGGGCACAGTGGCTCACGCCTATAATCCCAGCACTTTGGGAGGCCGAGGTGGGTGGATCATGAGGTCAAGAGATCGAGACCATCCTGGCCAACATGGTGAAACCCCATCTCTACTAAAAGTACAAAAAAGATTAGCCGGGCGTGGTAGTGCGTGCCTGTTGTCCCAGCTACTCGGGAAGCTGAGGCAGGAGAATTGCTTGAAACCGGAAAACGGAAGTTGCAGTGAGCCAGGATCATGCCACTGCACTCCAGCCTGGTGACAGAGTGAGACTCTGTCTCCAAAAAAAAAAAAAAAAAAAAAAAAAAAAAAAAAAGAATACTTGCTGGGGTTGGGGGGAAGGAGGGATGAATCAGCAGAGCACAGGGGATTTTTAAGGCAGTGGAACCACTCTGCCTCCAAATGGTAAGTACATGTAATTATACATGTGTCAAAACTCAAAAATACAATACCAACAGTGAACTCTAATGTAAACTATGGATTTCAGTTGTAGATTAACCCATAATAACAAATATACCATGGGGGTGCATGATGTTGATAGTGGGACATTGATACAAATATGTGGGGAGGGATAAATGTGAACTCTCTGTCTTTTGCTCAATTTTACTGTGAACCTAATCTGCTCTAAAAATAAAGTCTACACACACACACACACACATATATATATATATATATAGAGAGAGAGAGAGAGAGAGAGACCTTAAAAACATTGCTAAGTGAAAAAAAGTTCATGTGAAAAGGCAATGCACTGTATCATTTCAATTATATGACACTCAGGAAAAGGTGAAACTATGAGGACAGTAACAACAACAACAAAAAAAGGTCAGTGGTTGCCAGATGCTCAAGAGAGAGTACAAGATATAAATGAGAGAGAGTGAGAGATATAAATAGTGAAGCACAGGGAATTTTTATGATATGATACTGCAATGATATATACATGTCACTGTATATTTGTCAAAGCCTATAGAATGCACAACAAACAGAGTAAACTCTAGTGTAATCTATTTACATTATTTAATAATAAGGTATCAGTATTAACTCATCAATTATTTTAAAAAGTACCACACTAATTCAAAATATAAATAATAGAGAAAACTGAGTGGAGGAGGGGATTAGGAACTTTCTGTACTTTCCACTTACTTTTCTATACACTTAAAACTCAAAAAATTTAAAGTCTTTTAAAATTATTTATAAACATTAAAATAGAATAGAAAAAGCAGATAAGCATGACAGATAAAGAGAAAAATCAATCAAAACTGATACAGGTATTAGAATTAGTAGACAAGAACACTGAAACACTTATTATAAATGGATTGTATACATTCAAAATGTTAGAAACATGAAAGATACAAGAACCACCCAATGAAGCTTTTAAAGATGAAAACAGCATTGTGTAGAATGAAATTGTACTGAATTAGGCTAATGTGGATTAGATGTTGCCAAAGATTGACAGGTGAACTTGAAAACATGAAAACAGAAATCAGGCTAGGCATGGTAGCTTATGTCTGTAATCCTAACACTTTGGGAGGACAAGGCAGGTGGATCATCTGAGGTCAGGAGTTCGAGACTACACTGGCCGACATGGTAAAATCCCATCTCTACAAAAAATACAAAATTAGTTGATGGCATGCACCTGTAACCCAGGCTACTTGGGGGGCTGAGGTGGGTGAATCACTTTAACCTGGGAAGTGGAGGTTGCAGTGAGCAGAGATCATGCCACTGCACTGCAGCCTGGGTGATAATAAGGAAAACTCCATCTTCAAAAAAAAAAAGAAGGAAAGAAAGAAAGAAAAGAAAAAGGAAATCATACAAAATAAAACAAAAAATGAAAGGAAAAAATAAAAAATGTGTAAAGCATCTGTCAGCTATGGGAGTTTCAACTAGCTTACTTTACATGTAATTGAGTCCCACAAATGACAGAATAAAGTGCAGAAAGAAACAAAAATATTGTTTTAAAAAATTCCTCAAAATCTTATATATATGATGAAAACTAAAATTCCACAGAAGCAAACAAACTTCAAAAACAAGATATGAATAAAACAACATCAGGGTACACCATATTCAAATTGTTCCAAATATGTGACAAAAAAAAAAAAAAAACTCGTAAAAGCAGCAAGAAGAGACACAAAATGAAGAATTACATCAAATTTCTCCTCAGAAAAAATAGAAATAAGAAGATACTGCGGCAACATTTTTTAAACAATGAAATTTTTAAAAAATTATTTTTGAAAACTCTTTTAATCTAGAATTCTGTAACCAGCAAAAATGTTTCAAAAACAAAGATAAGCTAAATATTTTTTTCAAACATACAAAATTAGTGGAATTCATCACTAGTGCACCTGCACTACAAAAAATATTAGAGGAAGTACTAGAGACAGAAAGAAAATTATTCCAGAAAGAAACATATATCTACACAATGGGATAAAAAGCATTAGAAATGGCAATCACATAAGCAAATATAAACTATTTTCATTACAAGTTAAATGTCTCCATAAATAAGTAGCACTGTAAATGAAAGTAATAACGTTGCCATTTAGGATTTATAATATATGCAAAAGTAAAATGAATGACAATATCACAAAGGTGGGAGGGGAGAAATGGAAATATACTTTTGTGAGATTCTTATACTACAAAGGAAGTGTATAGTATCAATGAAGGTAGGTTGCTTGCAACAAGCTAAAGATGTTTACTATAGACCTTAAGGCACCCACTAAAATAACCAAAGTATTATAATAAAATATACAACAGTAGATAGAAGTAGAATCATAAAAACATTCTATTATTTCAAACAAAAGCAGAAGAAAGAAAGTGTAACAAAGATTGGACAAATACAAAAAAATAGCAACATGACAGATTAAGCCTAACCATATCAATAATCACATTCAATCTAACAGTCTGCAAAAATAATTAAGACTCAGAGAATAAAAGCTGTACATTAAAGTAATACTAAACCATATCCTGCCAACAAAAAACTACCTATAAATGTGCAAATATATTTAAAGTAAATGGATAGAAAAACACATACTAACCTAATCTGAAGGAAGTTGGATGGGCTATACTAACTTCAGACAGAATATTTCAAAGCAAATAATATTAAAAATAAAAAGATTTTAGGTCATAAAGTGTCAATTCATGAATAAGACATGACGGTCCCAAATATTTACACACAGAGAGAACTTCAAAATTTGTAAAGCAAAAATAAACAAATTCGAGGAAAATAAGAAAATCCAGAATTAGTATCAGTAATTTCTATTTCCCTCTCTCAATAATTAATATAACAAAGATAGAGATAAATCAATAAAGATATAAAAAAATTTGAGCTACACTATCATACCTTGACCTAGCTGAAGTATATAGAACATTCCAACAAACAGCAGAGTATATATTATTCTAGAAGTACATAATAACAAAACATATACCAAGATAGAACACATTCTGTGCCATAAAAGGAATTTCAGTTTGAAAACATTCAAGCTATACAAATTTGTTTTCTTACTATAAAAGGAATTAGAAATCTGTAGCAAAAAAAGACTTCTGGAAAATCTCCAAATATTTGGAAAGAAATTATGGTACTTCCCAGTAACTCATGGGTCAAAAAAAATGAAAGGAGTAATTAAAATGTATTTTGAACTAAATGAAAACAAAATCGTAACATATCCAAATATGAGGAATGTCAATAAAACATAGGAGAAATTTTAGAAGAATAAATACCTATATTAGAAGAAACTGTAAGTCTCAAATCATTGACTTATATGATTCCATCATAAGTAGAAAAGAAAGACAAAATAAAACTCATGGTAGAGAAAATGAAATAAAGATCAAAAAGGAGATCAAAAAATAGAATACAGAAAAGCAATAAAGAATATCAATAAAACCGAAAGATACTTCCTAAGGAAGACAAATAGAATTAATAAAACTATAGCCAGTTGAACCAGGAAATAAAGGGAAATGACAAAAAATATCTGCCAATATTAGATATAAAGAGGTAACATCACTATATATTTTTGCAGGTATTAAACATGAAAAAGATATGTGACAAACAAATGTACACCAATAATTTAGACATCTTAGATTAAATGGATAGATTCTTTGAAAGACATAAACTTCCAAGCTCACTTAAAAAAATAATTTGGAGAGTCCTATAACTATTTCGAAGGTTTATTTTGTAGTTGAAGCTTTTTCCAAAAGAAAAACTTCAAGCCCAGGTGGCTATGCTGGTAAATTCTACCAAATGTGATTGTGATTCACCATATTAACAAACTAAAAGATAACAACTATTTGATCATCATAAGATATGCAAGAAAATGATTTAGAAACATCATTAATTAAATGCAATATTCATTCCTATTAAAACTATTGGCAACTAAGACTAGAAGAGAACTTCCTTAATGTGGTAAATACTACATGAAACAAACTCATCACTAAAACATACTTAATCATGAAAGATTAAATGTTTCATCCCTCAAATGGTTACTGAAACATCAGGAGTTTGGTCTGTGTCCTGCAGCTCAGAATGCAGAAAGCCAATCACTGAGACAATGAGTACTGACAAGGAAGATGGCTTTAATTGGGCGCTGCAGAGGAGGAGATGAGAGATCAGTCTCAAATCAGTCTCCCTGAAAACAAAAACTAGGGACTTATACAGCAGGGGAAAAAAATGGAACAATGTGTAAGAAAACAGGAACCAAGGAGGGGCCAGGAAGCAATCATGATGAATGAGAGGTCCGGCATCTCATTGCCTGGATGTAGTGATCTGTTAAGTTTCAGTTCTTTGACATGTTTTTTGAGAGGACTGAAGGTCATTTCCCATGGAAGGAACTCAGATAAGGCAAAAGTTTCAAGCTTTAATCTGGGAGTCAATTTATATGATTATTTATAAACAAACAAACAAAAAAAACCAAAAAAACACACACACTAATAAAACTATCTTGGGTTGGTTTCAAAATCATGCCAAGGCAGGTATGTCCACATTCGCAACTTCTATTCAACATTACACTTGAGGTTTCAGTCAGTGTAGTAAGATAAGAAAAATAAATAAAATACATTTATATTGGAAAGGAAAACATAAAACTGTCATTATTCACAGAAACATGATTGCCTATGTTTTTAAAAAAGTAATGAAATATACAATTCTACAAAGTAATAAATGATTTAACAAAGTTCAGTGTACAAGATACAAAAATCAATTGTCTAGAAATATAAAGAACCTAGACCATCCTAAACAACCTGAAAAAAGAAAAAAGAGAGGGGATGTAATCTCTGTTTTTGGGATGTAATCCCTAGCACTTTGGAAGGCTGAGGCAGGAGGATCACAAGGTCATGAGATCAAGACCATTCTGGCTAATGTGGTGAAACCCTATCTTTATTAAAAATACAAAAAATTAGCCAGGTGTGGTAGCACATGCCTGTAGTCCTAACTACTCAGGAGGCTGAACAAGGAGAATTTCTTGAACCCAGGAGGCAGAGGTTGCAGTGAGCCAAGATCATGTCTGTAAGGTATATTGCTGAGTCAAAATGAGGAAACTGAGGCCAGTGAGAAAAAAAAAGAGAATCTAATTTATTTTATTCAGCTCTCGGGTGAGGTTCTGTGGTCCAGGAAGGGGCCAGAGAAGTCACAATGGGCTTCTCAGGGCGTGGGGTTTTATAAGAAGTGGAGGTAGTTGATTGGTCATTGGGAAACAAAGAGCAGACAATTTCATTGGTAAGGAGATTTGACTGATTGTCAGGGAAACAAAGAGAAGACAGTTTCATTGGTTAGGGGGAGTTGAGATGCCGATGGGGTGAGTAGCCATTGGTAGTCAGGCGGGGCTAAGGAAACAAAGAGCAGACAGGTTCATTGGTGGGGAGGTTTGATTGATTGTTAGGGAAACAAAGAGCAGACAGTTTTATTGGTAGGCTGACTGGCTGGGGAGGTTAGTGTTAAACTGCCGTTGGACCAATCTTCCTCGGGCTTTTTAAATTTTGAAAGGGTTGAGTGAGGAATGCAGGAGTGGGCGTGTGGAGCCTGCATGGAGAGGCCAGATAGGAGCAGGTGTGGGGAGCCAGCACAGAGAGGCCTGATAGGAGTGTGTGTGGGGAGTCAGCATAGAGAGATAAGTGTGTCCATTTGGCTCTTCAGCGAGGCAGCCGGCCTTACAGTGTCACTGCACTCCAACCTGGGTGACAGAAACTCTGTCTCAAAAATTTAAAAAATATATTAAAAAAAAGACAGAGGGATCACAATATAGAATTCAAAGAATTTTAAAACTGCAGTAACCAAGACAGTGTGGTAGAAGATCATGTTGGAATAATTTTATATCCATGCACAAGAAAGAAAAATTGGCCCATACTTTGCTTCATATAAAAATGAACTCAAAATTGTTAATAGACCAAAACTGTAAACCTAAAACTATAGAATATTTTAGAAAAAAAATAGGTGAAAACTTTTGTGACCCTGGCTTAGATAAAGATTTCTTAAATATGATACAAAAAACAACATCCATAAAATAACTTGATAAATTCATTTTTAATCACATATATAACTGTCTGTTTTTCAAAGGATACTGTTATAGATACTGTCAAGAGAATGAAATGACAAGCCATAGACTAAGAGAATACATTTTCAAAACACATATGTGAAAAAGAAGTTTATTCAGTAAATATAATGACAAAGGAAATTAAATAATGGTAATAGCAAAACAAAACCTTATAATTTGTAGTTATTATATACTGAAGTACATTTTTGCTGTGTTGCATGTTATTTAATATAATATCTCCCCAGCTTTGTTTAAGGCAGAATAACTTCCTTCCTGCAAACTACTGAACCTTATCTATTCTTCCCACATTCTTAACAAAGTTCCCAAGTACCTAAAACTTACCGTTCTTCTTGCTGACCAGCGTCAAGGTCACAGAGCAGATAGAAACTGCACAATGTGTTTCTCAAAATGTTACTGTTTCAAATGTAAAGTACATCACAAGACATGTTACAAGTTGACTAACTGTTCTCTGTTCCAGTTTCTGTAAATCTGTTTCCTGCTGCATCATCCTAGGTGCATAAAATATATCCCAGTTTCTTTGCCCTTTGCTCAGACTCAGGAAGTGATTCCATTAAATAAGACCCTCCTGCAACCCCATCTGTAATCCAGATCTCCGATTTCTCACTACAAAAAAGAACTCTCAAATCCAATACTAAAAAACAAATTACTGTTTAATGGGCAGATTTAAACAGATACTTCACCAAATAAGGTGCATGTTTTGCAACCAAGCAAATGAAATATCATTAGTCATAGGAAAAATCATACTAAGACCCCAGCCAGAGGGTCCTATGCACCTAATACTCAAAGTAAAAGCACTGACCATACCACATGTTGGGAGAGAGGTAAAGAAGATCAAACTCTCCTGCTGGTAGAAATATGAACTAGTACAACCACTATTGGTAACTTTCTGTTGATTTAATGAAACGTTAAATGTTTCACATTTTAAAAAATTGTACGTGTAAGTGAGATGTAATGTTTGTCTTTCTATATATAAAAAAATGGAAGTATACAGAGACAGAGAACAAAATAGTGGTTACCAGGGGGTAATTCATGGGAGGTAGTGAGCCATGGGAGTGTGGGAAGTCGTGGTAGTGGGGACACGTAGATCAGAGGATACAAAGTAGAAGATATGTAGGATGAATAAGTCTAGGGATCTAAGGTAGGACATAAGAATTATAGGTAACAAAATTGTACTCTGTATGGAATTCATGCAAAATGAGTAGATATTAGTTGTTCCTGCCACACACACACAAATGTGTGACTAGGTGAGATGATGGACATATTGCTTTGCTCCACTACAGTACCCTTTTTACTGACTATGTGTGCCACACATGATGTATATCTTAAATATACACAATATAATTTATTTTTAAGAGTTGAATATGACCCCACTCTAAAGCATTTCCCCTGAGAGGTTGAAAAAAAAAAAAAAAGCCATGGGATTTTACAAAGACTTTCATACAAATACTTGTAACAACTTTTTGTAAATGCTAAAAACATTGGAAGTTATCTAAATATTCATCAAAATGTGCTCTATCACACAATGACACAAAGGAATGCAATATTAATACATGCAACCATAAATTAATCTCAAAAGTGGAAGAAGCCAGACTTCATAATTTTACATAAATGAAATCACACACTATATTAAAAAGTATATAGTGTATGATTTCATTTATGTAAAATTCGAGAAGAGCAAAATTAATTCAAAATGAAAGAAAACCAGTCAATGGTTGCTTGGCCAGGGAAGTAGGAGAAAGGAGAGATTACGGAGACCTACAAGGAAAGCTTCTGGGATGTGTTTATGTTAGCAGTCATGATTATGGTGATTGATTCATAGGTGTGTACTTCTGTCAAAACTTTTTAAATTGTACATTTTAAATATATGCAGTTTCTTGCATATCAATCATACCTCAAAAAAACTTTAAAACCATTTTTAAAAAGCACTGGCAAATTGGAATTTGTTTGTTTCTAATAATCAAATTTTGAAGGCAAGGGTGATCACGAACCAACAGGAATTTAGTAGAACAGCCACAAAAGGGAGCACTCTGAAGCTTTAAAAAATGATAAATATCTCTAGATTTCCATTTGTAACCATGATAAAATAGGTCTATCAGATCACCGTTGCCACCAGGAACAAACAGGAAACCTAGACTGAATATGTGTGGTTCATATATTACACATAGACACAGATGTTAATACATAGATTCTATCCATCTATCTCTATGCATCTATCTCTAGACAATGATGATCTGATAAAACTTATTTTATCATGGTTACAAGTGAAAGTCTAGAGATATTTCTCATTTTTAAAGCTCCATGGTGCTCCTTTATTAGATCCTACCATACCTTTAAGAAAGGAGATTGTATTTTAATACCTGTACTACAGAGAAGACATATTGCAAGCACAGATCTTAGATTTCCACTTTGCATAGGTGTAAACCCTGGGGTCATGGTAGGAGGAACAATACCACGTGCACACACACACACACACACACACACACACACACACCCCAGAACATATGAGGTTGAGGAGACTGACTAGATATAAAGACCTCGACTCATCATTGCTCTCTGGTCCTCACTAGGAAAGCACTGAAACTCCTAACTAAGCTGGCAAACATAGCACAGCCAAGTGCTAAATTTTGAACATTTTCAGCTTTCTATACTTCCATGGATAGATTACTGCTAAACCATTGCATTTTCTTGAATGTGAGCATTGGCTGTTTTCATTCTTAACAACTTCCTTACAGCATATTTACGTCAAATTCAATCATTGCTTAGAGAGAAATCAGGGCAAGAAAAACCAACATTTCTTCATCTACCTCTGTTTTTATGCTAGGACGCCATCTACTGGCCAATTTCTTTCTTCTTACTTTAAAAAATCTGGCAAAGTCATAAGGAATAAAAATTACTTTGGTTGAGTACATCAGCATCCATCCGGAATCTGGCCAAACTGTTTTATCATTACATCTTTTGAAGCAAAGTCAGAAGAGTAAGATTCCTTGACAAGAAAAAGGCACTGATCTAGATTTGGCGAGGTGGGGGATGGGGGAGGGATGCAGGGGAGGTGGTGGGGGGAGATGAGACGAGGGGGGCTCTCAGATACAGGTGTGCCAAGAAGGTATGTGCTTCATTCATTTTGTAAACAACGCAACAGATCAAGGGTCCAAAAAACGTCCATTCATTTTGACCCTCAAATCTTTCAAAGGGCCAGAGCTGTGGGCAAACACTTACATGTTTGACTACAAATGGCTTGTTTTATTAAACCTTTGCTATATCTATGGAGATATAGAGGCATATACAATATACTTCAATTATAATTTTATATTACAATGTCAAATTCTTGAGAATAATGTAGAAAAATATCTAGGATACAGTAGTAGGTAAAACAAATTAGGAAACTAAACGAATTTTTAAATATGATGCTAATTAACTACAAAATAAATAAATTTAAAATAAATTGCAGAGAAAGAATGGCTAGCTATGAATATGGTATGGGCAATACTGTTTAATTTTAGTTTATTTATCTGACTTTTGACATTTACAAAAGGATATATAATAAATATCTTTCACTTTTATAATACGATAACTCACATATTTAATTTATTTAATTTTGTAATAAGATAACCCATTTACATTTGAAACAGTGCAATGGGATGGGAAAAATGAAATCGCATACTTTACTGCCACCTAGTGGATTTAGGAGAAATTGCAATCAGAAACCAAAGGCTTTGTTTAAAAGATAAAATATTTAAAATCATAACCAAAGGCAAGAGGAGAGAGGAGAGGAATGGAGAAAAGGGGAGAGGAGGGGAGGGGAGAGGAGACTCGAGGTGGGCAGGGGAGGGAGGGAAAGAAAAAAGGGTCACATGGGCAGCAGCTGTATAGAAACATGAAAAATCTAAAAATATTTTAAGCAAAATGTCATTACTAGTATTTATACAGATTAAACAAGCTCTGTCTAAATAACAAGTCTCAATACATCTTCTTTCATTTGATACTGGATTACCTCTACTTGTTTCATCCACGATGCCCCACCAGCCCCCACTATCCAGCAACTGCTCCCCGCTGGCTGGCCCAGTCTGCCCAGGCTGGAACAACAATGTCCTGCTGACTCTGTCCCGACCTGTCATTTTCTGCTGGGGTGCTTGGCCTTCCTCATGTCTCCTTTAAATATCCTGTTGCCCGAATGAATTTTCTTTTGAGAGTTCTCTGTGCCCTTAAAAAGATCAAATCTAGGACAAGCACAGTGGCCCACACCTGTAATCCCAAGACTTTGGGAGGCCAAAGTTGGAGGATCACAAGGTCAAGAGATTGAGACCATCCTGGCTAACAGGGTGAAACCTCGTCTCTACCAAAAATACAAAAAATAGCTGGCTGTGGCGGCATGCACCTGTAGTCCCAGCTACTCGGGAGGCTGAGGCAGGAGAATCACTTGAACCCAGGAGTCAGGGGTTGCGGTGAGCCAAGATTGCACCACTGCACTTTCGTTGGGCAACAGAATCAGACTATGAAAAAAAAGAGATCAAACCTACATTCTATCATGAATCCTTTCAAGTTGTTCCCTTGTTTAAAAATCTTCAAAATGGTTCTTGTCACTGGAACTGATATCTAAATTACTTTAAGTGCCGTGGGTGGCATGGGATGACCTCAGCCTTGTCTCTGTTTGAGGATCCATCTCCCTTTACCCATGATCCGCATCACAGCAGGCTCTCTCTGGCTTCAGGGTCTTGCCATGTGCTGTGCACTTTACCTGGAATGCCTTCTGACTTTACCAACTTGCCAAACCGCTGTGCACAGGCACCTACTCCTTTGTGAAAATGAGTCACCCGGAGAAATGTAGATGTATCTATAATGATGGAACCCTAAGACATGATCTTTCTAGTACTAAGGGAAATTTTGTGTGAATATCTGTAGGTAAAGATCTATATCCAGATATAAATGTATACTGACAGAACTAACTTTGGAATTAAAAGCTATGCTGCTGAGAGCGTACAAGGATACATATTTCTGGGAAGCTATTTGTTAATTATTGCCAGATATGAGGTTAAAATCTGACCAAAAAAGTGTTTTTTCTTTATGCCTGCACGTTTTGCATGCGGCTTATAAATTAAAGCCAGGGATAGGATTTGTGTTATGAGTACCTGACTGGCGAGAAAAATGGAGAAGTGTTCAGAGAGGAAGGATGAAAACCAGGAGCTCCAGAGTCCTGAGAACCAGGGGAGGGCTCCGTTCAGGGAGAGGAAGTGGTGATCCATGAAAAAGCCAGAACCTGGGAGGCAGGGCTGAGAACTCTGCACTGGGCAGCTGGCGGCATGCACAGAGAGGAACCTGGTGGAGAGGTCAACGCAGGAGCAGATTTGGCAGGATAGGAGAGTGACAGCTGAGAAAACCAAGGCAGCCAGTGTGGGTCCCTCACTCAAGAAGCAGGGTGGAAGGAAACAGTTCCCTTCGAGGCTGAAAGGACCGTCTGAAAGATCAGGGAGAGCAGCAGTCTCTGGCCCCTGACTCCACTCCTCAGTCAGGCTGGGATGTGCAGAGCTCAATGTCCCCCAGCCCTGGCTTGCAGGTGTAGGGGCTGTGCCAAGGCCAGGGGTCACCATGAGTGGAGGCAGCTCCAGAGTCCTGCAGCCCCAGCCGGGTGGGCCTCAGCCCTCTGCCCAGATCCAGGCACAGCCCATACCTTACTTGAGATTTAAAAAAAAAAAAGACCCCTGAGGGATACACAGACTCTGAGAGCTAATCTCACTGTCACCACCAAGTATAAACAGTGAAAGAAAAAAATAATAGACTTTTACCTCTCTAACCCAAAAATTTCTTCCTTCCTTAAGAGAATCCAATCTTCACTCCATTCACCAATGAATAAGAGGATCGCAGACCGCCCCAAGAAGCTGCGCAGGATCTGTTTAAACCAGAGCTTACTTGAGATTCAGAAAGAAGCCAACAGGCTTTAAAAAAAAACAAACAACCAAAGCACCCTATCCTGTTCCTTCTTACCTGAGCTACCTCCCTGTATTAGGCAACCACATACTTTGAAAATAATGACAGCCGGGTGCGGTGGATCATGCCTGTAATTCCAGCACTTTGGGAGGCCAAGGTGAGTGGATCACGAGGTCAAGAGTTGGAGACCAGCCTGACCAACTTGGTGAAACCCTGTCTGCACTAAAAATACAAAAATTAGCCTGGCGTGGTGGCATGTGCCTGTAATCCCAGCTACTTGGGAGGCTGAGGCAGGAGAATCACTTGAACCAGGGAGTATGCGGTTGCAGTGAGCCGAGATTGTGACACTGCACCCCAGCTTGGGTGACAGAGCGATACTGTATCTCGAAAGGAAGGAAAGAAGAAAGGAAAGAAAGAAAGAAGGAAGGAAGGAAAGAAGGGAAGGAGGGAGGGAAGGGAGGGAGGAAGGAAAGAATGGCATAGGAGGAGACAGAAGGAAAGAGTAACTCACATTGCTTTTTCTTTTCCTTGAGTATTTCTCACTCATTAGTCAGCCCCAAGTAGAGAGTTGGTGGAATGGTGGAATGTGTGCATATCATGAAGTGAAATAAAAGCAATTGAATTTATTTTGTGGAGCATTTCCACCACTCTGGTATGAATGAAATACATATGCATATGTGAGTTACAAAATGCAATTGCCAATTTTATATAACGATGAACGGTAAAATTCATGCTAATAATTAGTAATTATAATTTGTTTTTAATTATTATGACATTAATAGCACATTTGGAAATACCATGATAAGTCAGGAGAAAGACTATGGGAAAAATGTAAAAACATTATATGTTGGTACCTTTAACGGCACTTTATTCATGTATTTTGTAAAAGGGTTCACATTTTCATTTTTTTCTGAATAAATTATGCATTCAGCTCTGTCCACAATCAGCTTCTTACCAAGGGCCACCAAGAGCCATACTAGGTTCCTTTATGGAAATGAACACAGAACATTACAGACAAATCCTAACTCTTGCTACATGAAATGTTGGTCACAAATCCCTATCAGTTCTCTTGACTGTGAATGTAGCTACACCATGGGTGACCTTGAGAAACTCTTAGATTAAGGCCTGCATTAAAACATTGTCACATGCAGCCTGCTCCTTGCCTACTTTATATGGAGCTCCACCATTCCCACTTAGCTTCCAAAAGGTGAGGTCATCTTAAATGAGAGGCAACTCCAGGCCCAATTTTATCACTCAGCTGCAAAGATGGCAGGACACATTTAAGTACCCAAATGATAACACAAGAAAGAAGTTGTCCTTGATCATTTCTATTTATAATCTCTTTCCTCTGTCCACTAAAAATACCACCACCTGCAACATTATATATCCTTTTAAAATATTAATGTTACTTATTTTGGAACAGGTAATATATAAACATGATTTAGAAACACTGATTTTAGAGGACACTTTCTTTGACGACAGTAAGCTAGCAATCACTAATTTAAAAAAAACTAATGAGTTTCTTTATAATTGGAAATTAAGTAATACAATACTTCTATTTTGAATTCCCCCAAAAGCAGATCTGGAGCCAAGAACTTAGTATAGATAGTCTATTTGGGAGATGCTCTCTGGAAGAAGAGATGAGAAAATGGGAAAATCCAGACAAGGAAGCTGGGAAAGCCAGTGATGTAAAGTATCTGGTTTGTTTAATGATGATTTGATTGCTTAGGGACCTGTGACAGGCATAAAGCACCCCAGGACTTACTACTGAAAGAGAGGAGGCTGAAACATTTATATTCCAGCTCCAATTAACCATGGATTGAGTGGCCTTGGTGGTGTTAAATTTCCTGTATTAGATGGCTGGATTTGTGCACAGGTCAAGCAGCCTCCCAGAGAATCTGAGTTGTTCTGGAGTAGGAAGTAGAGAGTTACATGGCTCACACTTGAGGTGGGAGGCTGTCAGCAAGAAAGGAGCTCACTGCAGCTGGGGCTGTAACCAGAGCAGACTAGGAGATGAAATGTTGGCACCAGAAGCATCAGATGCAGCTTCTAAATCATCAATTGATCAGAGAAAACAATAACAAAGAAAATGAGAAATGCTTTCAACTGAATGGTGATAAAAATGCGGTGTGAAGCATGTGAGACACAGCTAAAGCTGTATTCACATGCATGTATTATAAAATTAGAAGTGTCAGAAATTAAGGCGCTTGATGCCTAACACTGAAAGTTATAAAGTGAAGATCGAGTTAAATCAACAGAGAGTAGAAGGGAGGAATCAATAAAGATGCAAAGTTATACTCTGGTTTCTCTCCAGATCATATACATTTATCATCTTTTCTAAAGATGCAAACAAAAAATAACAACACAGAAAATAACTGTAATAAAATAGAAAATAATTGCAAACAAATTCAAGAAGAAAAAGAATGTACAAATTACCAATTTGGGGATTGAAAATGGAATACTACTACAAACCCTAAATACTTTTAAAAGACAAAAGGATTGTATGCAAAACTTTATACCAATGAGTTTGAAAAAGGTAGATAAAAATTGACTAATGTCTACAAAACCTAAATTACTAAAATTAACACAAGAAACATAGAAACTCTTAATAGTCCTAAATCCATCAGAGAAAATTTATCAATAATTAAAAATTGGTTTCCACAGGAAAGAAAATTCAGGCCTAAATGCTTTCACCGTAAATTTACTAACATTTTAAGAGAGAAATGATACCAAATTATTCTCCATTTCTTTCATGTAAACAACATAACTTGATATCAAATCTGACAAGCAAGTACATGAAAAGAAGGTGAAATCACAGATTTACCTTCTTCATAAACATAAATGCAATATCTTAAAATATTGTCAGCCCAAATATAGCTATATATCAAAATAATGGGCATCATGACAAAGCTGAGTGTATTTCTAAGACTGCAATAATGGCTGAACATTGCTAATCAGTCAACAATTCATTAATGGAATGACAGGGATAATTCATCACAAATATATTATTAGGTGTAGAAAATACATGTGAAAAAATTCAACATCTGTTCATCATTTTTAAATTAATACAAAATAGCCTAGCAGACTGGTAATAGAAAAAAAATGTCCATAATCTGACAAGTGGTATATACATAAGCCTACAACAATCATCAAACTTAAGTATGAAGAGTTGAAATCATGCTCATTTGAAATAAAAAGGAGACAAGGATTACTTCAATTTGACATTATCTTTGAGGTTTTAGCTGGTTCAATATGGCAAGGAAAATAAATTAGAATTGTGAGAATTGGAAAAGAAGAAACACAACTGTCACTATTTGCAGACAATATGTGTGGGTATGTAGAAAATAAAAAATGACTCTATAAGTAAATTATTAGAATTTATAAGAATATTTAGCAATGATGCTGAATACAAGAATAATTAGCAAATATCAATTGCATTACTATATACTAACAAAAACATTAGAAATTAAATTAAGCTATTACTTCTAAGCCATCCTACACTTGCAAGTAGATCCAATGAAGCAAGATTGCCTCACCACAAGCTATAAGGTGTTAGTTGTAATACCTTACTTAAGTAAATGGAGGGCCATGTCATATTCATGGATTTGAAGATTCAATAGCACACAGAGGCCAATGGTCCCCCCAAATGGTGTTATAGAGTCAACACCATCCAAATTATAATATCAGCAAGTAATTTTTATAGATATTATCAAGGTCATTCTAAAATTTGTATGTGTACAAAATATCAGGAATAGCCAAGGAAAATTTGAAAAATAATCAAGTTGGAAAGCTTCTTCAAATATCAAATTGTATATAATAAATTTACCTCAGTTAAGGAAGTATAGAAATTGGCACCAGAAGGGGAAAACAAATAGAAGAATGGAAGAGACCAGGGAGTTTAGAAACACATCTGCACATATGTAAACTTAATTTACTTTAAAGAAAAATGAAACTGCAATTCAGATGAAATTGAGGTTACTAATCAGTTGACTTTCACTTAGGTAAATTACTCTAGTGAAACTAATCTAATCACCCTTTTTAAAAAGTTCCAGATATCTGATGCCAGTTTTCTGGGATCCACCACCAGATTGCAATTCTTGAACACAAGGAAGTTATGACAGCTGATCTAGAGCTTTCAGGCTCTCTCTTTACAACAAGATCAGTTCAACGGAATAAATTCATTACCAGAGCAATAATAATTTACATAATCATTTGCTGTCTTGACCAGAGTAGATTATCATTTTATATTTGCTGAATGAAGGAGCTCCATATTCAACCAAATTTCTAAGAACTATTTTTTTATTTAATTTTTTTTATTGCATTTTAGGTTTTGGGGTACATGTGAAAAACATGCAAGACTGTTGCATAGGTGCATACGTACCAGTGTGATTTGCTGCCTTCCTCCCCTTCACCTATATGTGGCATTTCTCCCCATGCTATCTCTCCCCAACTCCCCACTCCCTGCTGTCCCCCCCACTCCCTCCTAATAGACCCCAGTGTATAGTGCTCCCCTCCCTGTGTCCATGTGTTCCCATTGTTCAACACCCATCTATGAGTGAGAACATGGGATGTTTGATTTTGTGTTCTTGTGTCAGTTTGCTGAGAATGATGGTTTCCAGGTTCATCCATGTCCCTACAAAGGACGCGAACTCATCATTTTTGATGGCTGCATAATATTCCATGGTGTATATGTGCCACATTTTCCCTATCCAGTCTATCATCGATGGGAATTTGGGTTGGTTCCAGGTCTTTGCTATTGTAAACTATGTTGCAATGAACATTCGTGTGCATGTGTCCTTATAGTAGAATGATTTATAATCCTTTGGATATATACCCAATAATAGGATTGCTGGGTCAAATGGAATTTCTATTTCTAGGTCCTTGAGGAATTGCCACACTGTCTTCCACAATGGTTGAACTAATTTACACTCCCACAAACAGTGTAAAAGTGTTCCTATTTCTCCACATCCTCTCCAGCATCTGTTGTCTCCAGATTTTTTAATGATCACCATTCTAACTGGCGTGAGGTGGTATCTCAATGTAGTTTTGATTTGCATTTCTCTAATGACCAGTGATGATGAGCATTTTTTCATATGCTTGTTGCCTCATATATGTCTTCTTTTGTAAAGTATCTGTTCATATCCTTCGCCCATTTTTGAATGGGCTTGTTTGTTTTTTTCTTGTAAATCTGTTTTAGTTTGTTGTAAATTCTGGATATCAGCCCTTTATCAGATGGGTAGGCTGCAAAAATGTTTTCCCATTCTGTTGGTTGCTGATTCACTCTATTGACTGTTTCTTTTGCCGTGCAGAAGCTGTGGAGTTTGATTAGGTCCCATTTGTCTATTTTGGCTTTTTTTTTTGCCAATGCTTTTGGTGTTTTGGTCATGAAGTCCTTGCCTACGCCTATGTCCTGATTGGTTTTGCCTAGGTTTCCTTCTAGGGTTTTTATGGTGTTAGGTCTTATGTTTAAGTCTTTAATCCATCTGGAGTTAATTTTAGTGTAAGGTGTCAGGAAGGGGTCGAGTTTCTGCTTTCTGCATATGGCTAGCCAGTTTCCCCAACACCACTTATTAAACAGGGAATCCTTCCCCCATTGCTTGTTTTTATCAGGTTTGTCAAAGATCAGATGGTTGTAGATACGTTGTGTTGCCTCCGAGGCCTCTGTTCTGTTCCATTGGTCTTTGTCTCTGTTTTGGTTCCAGTGCCATGGTCTTTTGATTACTGTAGGCTTGTAGTATAGTTTGATGTCCGGTAGTGTGATGCCTCCCGCTTTGTTCTTTTTGCTTAGAATTAACTTGGCTATGCGGGCTCTCTTTTGGTTCCATATGAAGTTGAAGGTGGTTTTTTCCAGCTCTGTGAAGAAGGTCATTGGTAGCTTGATGGGGATAGCATTGAATCTGTAAATTACTTTGGGCAGTATGGTCATTTTCACGATATTGATTCTTCCTAACCATGAACATGGAATGTTTCTCCATCTGTTTGTGTCCTCTCTTATTTCGTTGAGTAGTGGTTTGTAGTTCTCCTTGAAGAGGTCCTTTACGTTCCTTGTTGGTTGTATTCCTAGGTATTTTATTCTCTTTGTAGCAATTGTGAATGGCAGTTCGTTCTTGATTTGGGTCTCTTTAAGTCTGTTATTGGTGTATAGGAATGCTTGTGATTTTTGCACATTGATTTTGTATCCTGAGACTATGCTGAAGTTGCTTATCAGTTTCAGGAGATTTTGGGCTGAGGTGATAGGGTCTTCTAGATATACAATCATGTCGTCTGCAAATAGAGACAATTTGACTTCCTCCTTTCCTAATTGAATACACTTTATTTCTTTTTCTTGCCTGATTGCTCTGGCTAGAACTTCCAGTACTATATTGAATAGGAGTGGTGAGAGAGGGCCTCCTTGTCTAGTGTCAGATTTCAAAAGGAATGCTTCCAGTTTTTGCCCATTCAGTATGATATTGGCTGTTGGTTTGTCGTAAATAACTTTTATAATTTTGAGATACATTCCGTTGATACCTAGTTTATTGAAGGTTTTTAGCATAAAGGGCTGTTGAATTTTGTCGTAGGCCTTCTCTGCATCAATTGAGATAATCATGTGGTTTTTGTCTTTAGTTCTGTTTATGTGGTCAATTACATTTATAGACTTGCATACATTGAACTAGCCTTGCATCCCCGGGATGAATCCTACTTGATCATGGTGGATAAGCTTTTTGATGTGCTGTTGCAATCGGCTTGCCAGTATTTTATTGAAGATTTTTGCATCTATGTTCATCATGGATATTGGCCTGTAGTTTTCTTTTCTTGTTGAGTCTCTGCCGGGTTTTGGTATTAGGATGATGTTGGTCTCATAAAATGATTTGGGAAGGATTCCCTGTTTTTTGATGATTTGGAATAGTTTCAGAAGGAATGGTACCGGTTCCTCTTTGTATGTCTGGTAGATTTCGGCTGTGAACCCATCTGGATCTGGGCATTTTTTGGGCAGTAGGCTCTTAATTGCTGCCTCGACTTCAGACCTTGTTATTGGTCTATTCAGGGTTTTGACTTCTTTCTGGTTTAGGCTTGGGAGGAGGCAACTGTGCAGGAATTTATCCATTTCCTCCAGGTTTTCTAGTTTATGTGCATAGAGTTGTTTGTAATAATCTCTGATGATGGTTTGAATTTCTGTGGCATCTGCGGTGATATCCCCTTTATCATTTTTTATTGCATCTATTTGGTTATTCTCTCTTTTCTTTTTTATTTATCTGGCTAGTGGTCTTTCTATTTTGTTGATCTTTTCAAAAAAGCAGTTCCTGGATTTATTGATTTTTTGAAGGGTTTTTCATGTCTCTATCTCCTTCAATTCTGCTTTGATCTTAGTTATTTCTTGTCTTCTGCTAGGTTTTGAGTTTTTTTGATCTTGCTCCTCTAGCTCTTTCAATGTTGACGATAGGGTGCCAACTTTAGATCTCTCCTTTCTTCTCATGTGGGCACTTATTGCTATATATTTTCCTCTAGAGACTGCTTTAAATGTGTCCCAGAGATTCTGGTATGTGGTGTCTTCATTCTCGTTGGTTTCAAAGAACATCTTTATTTCTGCCTTCATTTCATTGTTTATCCAGTCAACATTCAGGAGAAAGTTGTTTAGTTTCCATGAAGCTGTACGGTTCTGGGTTGGTTACTGAATTCTGAGCTCTAACTTGATTGCTCTGTGGTCTGAGAGACTGTTATGGTTTCCGTTCTTTTGCATTTGCTGAGGAGTGATTTACTTCCAATTATGTGGTCAATTGTAGAGTAGGTGTGATGTGGTGCTGAGAAGAATGTATATTCTGTGGATTTGGGGTGGAGAGTTCTGTAAATGTCTATTAGGTTTGCTTGTTCCAGGTGTGAGTTCAAGTCCTGGATATCCTTGTTAATTTTCTGTCTCGTTGATCTGTCTAATATTGACAATGTTGTGTTCAAGTCTCCCACTATTATTGTGTGGGAGTCTAAGTCTCTTTGTAAGTCATTAAGAACTTGTCTTATGTATCTGGGTGCTCCTGTATTAGATTCATATATATTTAGGATTGTTAGCTCTTCTTGTTGCATTGATCCTTTTACCATTATGTAATGTCCTTCTTTGTCTCGTTTGATCTTTGTTGTTTTAAAGTCTATTTTATCAGAGATGAGAATTGCAACTCCTGCTTTTCTTTGCTCTCCATTTGCTTGGTAAATCTTCCTCCATCCCTTTATTTTGAGCCTTTGTGTATCCTTGCATGTGAGATGGGTTTCCTGGATACAGCACACTGATGGGTTTTGGCTTTTTATCCAATTTGCCAGTCTGTGTATTTTGATTGAGGCATTTAGTCCATTTGCATTTAGGGTTAATATTGTTATGTGTGAATTTGATTCTGCTATTTTGATGCTAGCCGGCTGTTTTGCCCGTTGGTTGATGCAGATTCTTCATTGTGTTGATGCTCTTTACCATTTCATGTGTTTTTGGAGTGGCTGGTACTGGTTGTTCTTTTCTATGTGTAGTGCCTCTTTTAGGAGCTCTTGTAAAGCTGGTCTGGTGCTGATGAAATCTCTGAGTACTTGCTTGTTCACAAAGGATTTTATTTTTCCTTCACTTATGAAGCTTAGTTTGGCTGGATATGAAACTCTGTGTTGAAAGTTCTTTTCTTTAAGGATGTTGAATATTGGCCCCCACTCTCTTCTGGCTTGTAGGGTTTCTGCTGAGAGATCTGCTGTGAGTCTGATGGGCTTCCCTTTGTGGGTAACCAGATCTTTCTCTCTGGCTGCCCTTAGCATTTTCTCCTTTGTTTCAACCCTGGTGAATCTGATGATTATGTGCCTTGGGATTGCTCTTCTAGAGGAATATCTTTTTGGTGTTCTCTGTATTTCCTGGACTTGAATATTGGCCTGCCTTGCTAGGTTGGGGAAGTTTTCCTGGATAATATCCTGAAGAGTATTTTCCAGCTTGGATGCATTCTCTTCATCACATTCAGGTACACCTATCAAACGTAGATTAGGTCTTTTCACATAGTCCCATATTTCTTGTTGACTTTGTTCATTCCTTTTTACCCTGTTTTCTCTGATCTTGCCTTCTCATTTTATTTCATTGAGTTGATCTTCAACCTCTGATATCCTTTCTTCTGCTTGGTCAATTCGGCTGTTGAAACTTGTGCATGCTTCGCGAAGTTCTTGTGTTGTGTTTTTCAGCTCCATCAATTCATTCATATTCCTCTCTAAGTTTTCCATTCTCATTAGCATTTCGTCAAGTCTTTTTTCCACGTTCTTAGTTTCTTTGCATTGGGTTAGAACATGTTCTTTTAGCTCATGGAAGTTTCTTATTATCCACTTTCTGAAGGCTGATTCTGTCATTTCATCACACTCATTCTCTATCCAGTCTTGTTCCCTTGCTGGTGAGGAGTTGTGATCCCTTGTAGGAGGAGAGGTGTTCTGGTTTTGGGTGTTTTCATCCTTTTTGAGCTGGTTTCTTCCTGTCTTTGTGGATTTATCCACCTGTCAACTTTGTAGTTGTTGACGTTCTGATTTTGGTAAGTTTAAGTCTGCAGCAGCAGAACTCATAAACCCCCTTTTTTCCCCCCAGGCATTCTGTCCTAGGGAGTTAGGGCTTTATGAGTTTCTGCTGTGCTGCTGCCATTTTCCCTGCCCACAAGGAGGCAGCCTAGTCACTCTCAGCCTGCAGAGCCTTCGCTGAGCCGCTGTGGGCTCCACCCAGCTTCCGTGTGAACTTCCCTGCAGTCCTGTTTATATGGGTGTAGTTAGAACTGCTTCCACTATGTTGGCCCGCCTCTGTAGTGACGGACTCTCTCTGTAATGGTGGGTTGCCTTGGTGATGGCATGTTGCCTCGGCAACTGCAGGCTGCCTCCATAATGGCAGACGCCCCTCCTCCACAGAACTGGAGCATCCTAGGTTCAGTTTTGCTTGCCATGAAAGTCTCAACCCAGAGCGTTTCCAATTGCTGTTTTTTTGTTTTTGTTTTTGTGGGGGTGGAACCAGCTGGGCCTGGTCACCTGGCTCCCTGCCTCAGAGCCTTTTGTTTTTTAGTGGAATGGTCAGCTCTCTTCCAGGTGACCTGGTCGCCTGTTGAATAGGCACTGGGATCTGTGTGATTTCCCATGCGGCAACCCACTGCACCGGCTGAAACCATGGTTCTGAGATTCGTGGCGCTTTTTTGCCCGGGAATCTCCTGGCCTAGCTCCCTGCTTCAGCTCCCCTTGCTGGCTAAGAGGGGACACAGTCTCGCTTACTCGGCACCGGGAGCCACTGCACCAGCTGAAACCATGGCTCTGAGATTCATGGCGCTTTTTTGCCCGGGAATCTCCTGGCCTGGCTCCCTGTTTCAGCTCCCCTTGCTGGCTAAGAGGGGACACATTCTCATTTACTCTGCACCGGGAGCTGCTGTGCTGACTGAAACCATGGCTCTGAGATTTGTGGTGCTTTTTTGCCTGGGAATCTCCTGGCCTGGCTCCCCATTTCAGCTTCCCTTGCTGGCTAAGAGGGGACACAGTCTTGTTTACTCTGCACTGGGAACTGCTGTGCCAGGGTGCAGGCCAAATAGCCACTCTGGCAACCTGTGGGGCTCCTCTGCCTGTGACTCTCCTGGTCTGTGGGCAGTAAAAATCCGTCTGGAAATGCAGCATCCACTCACCCTCTGTGCTTTCACTCGGACCTGCAATCCTGAGCTCCTCCTAACTGGCCATCTTGGATCTCTCCATCTTTTTTTTTTTTTTTGAGACGGAGTTTTGCTTGTTACCCAGGCCAGAGTGCAATGGCGTGATCTCAGCTCACTGCTACCTCCGCCTCCTGGGTTCAGGCAATTCTCCTGCCTCAGCCTCCTGAGTAGCTGGGATTACAGGCACGTGCCACCATGCCCAGCTAATTTTTTGTATTTTTAGTAGAGACGGGGTTTCACCGTGTTGATCAGGATGGTCTCAATCTCTTGACCTCAAGATCCACCCGCCTCGGCCTCCCAAAGTGCTGGGATTACAGGTGTGAGCCACCGCGCCCGGCCCTGCATGTGTATTTTGTCATGAGCTCTTAAGTACAGATCGTAGTTGTTGTTAACTGGTACTACTATTTTTTTAAAA
This sequence comes from Aotus nancymaae, assembly GCF_030222135.1. Taxonomy (NCBI): domain Eukaryota; kingdom Metazoa; phylum Chordata; class Mammalia; order Primates; family Aotidae; genus Aotus; species Aotus nancymaae. The sequence continues at coordinate 1,001,650 of NW_026988430.1, read as the reverse complement.
AGTATGTATAGAATAACATTTCTAATGTAATTGTAAGGCTCCCATATTGCCTAATTTTCCAGTAGTATAATAACTGTAATTGCTATCAATACTAATTCAGAATTACATTAGCAGCACTGATTTTACAGTCCCCAAATGGACATAATCAACAACAACAAAACAGTGTTTACTAAACTTTCACGAGTCTGAAGACATAGATGATATGTGATCATTTACAGAATGACAGACTTTACTTACAGACAATTTGAAAGGAATGTCACTCTCTTTAGTCAAATGCTACAATAGTGAAATTAAAACAAGACATTTATCTTTGAATGTGTCTTCCCTATCACTGCTGATTCACTGAGTCATTAGCTCCAACACTGTGAATAGGTACTCATCACCCCTTTAAATTTGGTTAGTACACCAGATAATATAGAACAGCACACTTTGCACTGCAGTGAGTAGTAGACAATGGCTCTTAAAAAGTGAGCAATTGCCTTACTCTATGATGGCTATGCAGGGAAAAAGTATATGTATATATATATATATACACACACACACACATATATGTACACACACATACATACACACACACACACATACATTCCACTGTCTCTTGCATTGCATTAGGCAAGAATCATTAATAGATAATAAAATATCTAAGTCATAGATTTTGGGAAAAAACCTTTTCACATCTCATCAAAGTTCCACCCCACATTTTAGCTCTATCCACAGTGTTATTGAGGTATAATTGATAAGTGAAAGTATATAATTTAATGTGTAGAAACTGGTAGATGACTAATGACAAAAAACACCTCTGTAGTATTTTTGCCAAAAACATTTTACCTGCATGTAACCATGAGAGGAAATTAAATAAATGCATTTGAAAAACACTATGCAAAAAATAAGGCTGGCCTAGTAAAATAATTTTAATTTCTAAGGAGAAAATGTTTGTAAACAGCTATATAGCAATGATAATTAAAAGAAAATTTAAAAATTACTATGATGTAATTATAGTATCATTGATTTGTACCTGGTTTGAAAAAAGTCACAGCCAATTAGCACATTATTGGGACATTCAGGGACATCATAAAACCTTATGGTTTTACAGTCTTATGGTTGCAGCTCAGAAATGGAGAAGGATGAAAACACTATTGCCGCCTTCCTGCAAGAAAAAAAAGTGTGGGACAAACTAAAGATTAATGAAATTTTGTTTGTTTATTTTCTTTCTTTCTTTTTTTTCCAGACAGTCTCACTCTGTCACCCACGTTGGAGTGCAGTGGTGCAATCTCAGCTCACTGTAACCTCCACCTTCTGGATTCAAGTAATTCCTCTGTCTCAGTCTCCCAAATAGCTGGGACTACAGGCGCATGCCACCATGCCCAGCTAATTTTCTCCTAAATTTTATATTTTTAGTAGAGACGGGGTTTCACCATATTGGCCTGACCTTGTGATCTACCTGCCTTGGCCTCCCAGTGCTGGGATTATAGGAATGAGCCACCATGCCTGGCCCATTTGTTTTGAAAACCATTAGGGAATAGAGGTAACAAGATAACTCTATAAGTTCTGGTAGAGACAAGGACAGCACTGAAAAAAACAGGACACATGCATACGTTTTTCTGGGGCAGATTCTCCCAAAGGCCATAAAAGCAGATAGAAGATAAACTAAATGATTTTACGTTACTTCTAAAAACCAAAACTGGGCTAGAGTGAGTGTGCAAAGACACTTAGGATCACAGATATAGAAGAATCCTCACCCAAAAGGCAGGCCTTTCCAATAGAAATGTAAAGAGACTCTCACAGGGAAAACAAGAATGAATCAAGAGAAATTTTCCCTTCTTGTGGTACTGGCTGGAAGAGAAAAACAGCAGCAAAGACATAAAATCAACTTAAATATTTATCAATGATACACTAGATGAAGAAAACCTGGTACATATTATACACCATGAAATAATATGCAGCCATGAAAATTAACAAAACAATGTCCTTCACAAGGACATGGAAGGAGTTGAAAGCCATTATCCTCAGCAAACTGCAGGACACAGAAAACCAAACATCACATGTTCTCACTTATAAGTGGAAGCTGAGTGATGAAAACACATGAACACATGGCCGGGGTCGGGGACAACACACACTGGGGCCTGTCAAGGGTGGGGAGTGGAAGGAGGAGGAGGGAGAGTATCAGAAAAAATAGTTAATAACTGCTGGGCTTAACACCTAGGTGATGGGATAATCTGTGCGGCAAACCACCATGGCACACATTTACCTACGTAACAAATTTTGCACGTCCTGCACAGGTACACCTGAACTTAAACGTTGGAAAAACAAATAAACTTTAAAACATCTTTTAATTCCCAGAAGTGTTGCTCACCATGCATTTTCCAAAAGCACTATATTAAAAGTGAAAGTGATTTCACACCAGATCTCTCAGTCTCTGCCTCTCCGTACACATAAAAGCACCCTTTGCAGTGAATCTGAAAGTATTTTCTTTAATTTTCTTAATGTTTCTCTCACTGAAACACAAAATTTAAAATAATTTGTACCAAATATGTTAACAAATATTAATATAATAGTGACAAATACTAGTTATGTATCATGGGTTAAAATAATCTAATGTAATTTAATTGTATGTTATTTTTCATTTTGCAAGTTTTTTACAAGTAGCAAAAATATATGTGCACAGTTGTATTGGGAGAATAAAGTAGACAGGTATCTGTATAATATCAATAGGGGTTTGAATGAACAATAACAAAACTTTTCAATATGAGTAAAGTCCAGAACATGTTAAGGCACTCAGGAGGGGGTCTCCATGCGGAGAGAGTGGTTCTCATTCCAGTTCTATTCCTTTGAAAGCTTTCTGGATAACCACTGCCACCATCAAAGTGACCACAAATGGGGCTTTTCCACACTACTGGGGCTTACCCATGGTATTCTTGATTCAGTAGGTCTGAGGTGGGACCAGAGAGTTTGAGTTTTAGGCAACTTATAAGAGGCTGCTGCTGGTTCCTGAACCATACTTTGAGAATCTCTGACTTAGACCAATGTTCATGAAAGATGATACGTTTAGATTGTACAAGGATGGACAGTTTTTAAAAATCTAATTCAAAAAGCATAAAAATAGAAGTCCAGTATATAAACTTGCTACTGTAGCTTCTTGTAGTTTGTGATGGGTGAAAAGAGTGCTAGGAAATGCATCCTTTTTTGTTCATACAATCACAGCACCCTGAGAAGGCTACCGTGCAGCACGCTTGGTTTTCACGATCTAGGATCTTAAGGAACAAGACATAGACCCAATGTCCTGGGTCCCAGGCAGCCCTGGTTTTAGAAGGTACCCTTCCTCACCCCAACGTTACAACCAGTAGGCGATCAGGAAATGAGCCCTTACTACAGGGGTTCACAATGTGTGGCTGCAAATATTTTAGGGTGCATGAAGTCAAAACTATTTTTATAATAACATGTAGACATTAATTGCCCTTTGATATTTTATTATCCCTGACTATACTCAAAATTTTTGAGGGGCTACATGACATATAGTATGGGAAAAGAGTGAACAGAGAAGCAGATGTGAAAATCCAGATGTGAGAATGTCTGCTTCTATTAAGCCAGATATTAATGGGATTTGTAAACATGTAATCAAAGCCACCCTTATATTTAAGGTTTTGGAAAGTATACTTACTTTTCATGAAAATATTACTTTACCAATTATGGTTTTATAATTGTTAAATTATTAATAAATATAAATTTAATTATTTTTAGTTTTAATTTCTAATATGGCATATCATGACATTAAAAAACCCACATCAACAAAAGCTTGTGGAGGGCCTCAATTATTTTATGCGCTTATTTGAGGTATAATTTACATATCATAAAATTTACTTACTGTGCAAGATTTAATGACTTTAATGAATTGCTAATAAATTCATTTTTTGCACAATCACCGTATCCACTTTTAGAACACGTTCATTCTTCCAAAAATATCTTTCCTCCCCTTTCACAGTCAATCTCTGCTCACATCCCTGTCTTCAAGCAACCACTGCTCTGTGTTTTGTCTGGAGGATTTTTGTTTTTGTTGTTGTTATTTTTGTTGTTGCTTTCTAAAGAAGGGACTAGCTATGTTTGCCCATGCTGGAATGCAGTGGCACTATCAAACCTCACTGTAGCCTTGACCTCCTGGGTTCAAGCAATCTTCTCATCTTTCTGCATAGCTTGCACTACAGACAAACAACACTACACCCAGCCAGTTTTTAGTATCTTGTAGAGACAGAGTCTCACTCTGTTTCCCAAGCTGGTCTCACACTCCTAGGCTTAAGTGATCCTCCTGCCTTGGCCTCCCAAATTCCTGGGATTACAGGTGTGAGGCACCCCACCTCACATGTCCACAGGGTTTTGACTTATGATGAATATTACATAGGTAATCATTCAATATATAATCTTTTGGGTTGTTTAATATGTTTTTGAGATTCATCATGATTTTTTCTGTATATGTGATTTATTCTTTATTTTATTAATTTTCATTTTTTATAATTTCAACTTTTATTTCAGATTCAGAGAGTAAATGGGCAGCTTCTTTACATAAGTATATTGCATGATGCTGAGGTTTGAGGTTTGAATGATTTCATCACAGACAGTGAGCATAGTTTCCAACAGATGATAGTTTTCAGCCCATGCCTTCCTTCCTTACTCTCCCCCAAGTAGTCCCCAGTATTTATTATTTCCATATTTATGTCTATGAGCACCAATATTTAGATCCCACTTATCAGCAAAAACATGTAGTGTTTGTTTTTCTGTTCCTGTGTTAATTTGCTTAGGATAATGGCCTCTAGCTGCATTCATGTTACTACAAAGGACATAATTTGTCTCTTTCTGTGGCTGCATAATATTCTATGCTGTATGTGTGCCAATTTTCTTTATCCAATTAACCTTTGATGGACAAATAAGTGGATTATCTGTATTTGCTGTTGTGAATAGTACTGTGATAAACATACAAGTGCATATGTCTTTCTGATAAAATGATTTATTTTCTTTTGGGTATATACTCAGTAATGGGATAGCTGGGTCAAATGGTAACTCTGTTTTAAGTTATCTAAGAAATCTCCAAGCTACTTTTCATAGTTACTGAACTAACTTACATTCCTATCAAAAGTGTGAAAGTGTTCCCTTTTCTCCACAGCCTCACCAGCATCTGTTACTATGTAATGTTTTAATGATAATAATCCTAACTGGTGTGAGACAATATCTCATTTTGGTTTTGGTTTGCATTTCTCTGATGATTACTGATTATGAGCACTTTTTCATATGTTTATTGGCCATTTGTATGTCTTCTTTTGAGAAGTATCTGTTTATATACCTTGCCCATTTTTCTTTTTATTTTTTCCTTGCAGAAAGTGCAGGTTTATTACATAGGTATACACGTGTCATGGTGGTTTGCTGCACCCATCAACCTGTCATCTACATTATGTATTTCTCCTAATGCTGTCTCTCCCCTTTCTCCCACTCCCTGACAGGTCCCAGTATGTGATGTTCCCCTCCCTGTCACCCTATGTTCTCATTGTTCAAGTCTCACATATGAGTGATAGCATGCAGTGTTTGATTTTCTGTTCCTGTGTTAGTTTGCTGAAATGATGGTTTCCAGCTTCATCCATGTCCCTGCAAAGGACATTAACTCATCCTTTATTATGACTGCATAGTATTCCATGGTGTATCTGTGCCATATTTTCTGTATCCAGTCTATCATTGATGGTATTTGGGTTGGTTCCAAGTCTTTGCTATTGAGAACAGTGCTGCAATAAACATACGTGTGCATGTGTCTTTACAGCAGAATGCTTTATTATCCTTTGTGTATATACACAGTAATGGGATTGCTGGATCAAATGGTATTTCTGGTTCTAGATCCTTGAGGAATTGCCACACTTCTTCCACAATGATTGAAATTTATGCTCCCACCAACAGTGTAAAAGTGTTCCTATTTCTCCACATCTTCTCCAGCATCTGTTGTTTCCTGAGTTTTTAATGATCATCATTCTAACTGACATGAGATGGTATCTCATTGTAGTTTTGATTTGCATTTCTCTAATGACAAGGGATGGTGAGCTTTTTTCATATGTTTATTGACCACATAAATGTCTTCTTTTGAGAAGTGTCTATTCATATTCTTCGCCCACTTTTTGATGGGTTGTTTTTCTCTTGTACATTTAAGTTCTTTGTAGATTCTGGATATTAGCCCTTTGTCAGATGGATACATTGCAAAAATTGTCTCCTATTCTGTAGGTTGCCTGTTCACTCTGATAATAGTTTCTTTTGCTGTGCAGAAACTCTTTAATTAGATCCCATTTGTCCATTTTGGCTTTTGTTGCTTTTGCTTTTGGTTTTTTAGTCATGAAGTCTTTGCCCATGCCTATGTCCTGAAAAGGTATTGCCTAGATTTTCTTCTAGGGTTTTTTATGGTTTTATGCCTTATGTTTAAGTCTTTAGTCCATCTTCAGTTAATTTTTGTATCAAGTGTAATGAAGGGATCGAGTTTCAGTTTTCTTCATATGGCTAGCCAGTTTTCCCAACACCATTTATTAAATAAGGAATCCTTTTGTTGTTGCTTGTTTTTGTCAGGTTGGTCAAAGATCAGATGGTTATAGATGTGTGGTGTTATTTCTGAGGCCTCTTCTGTTTAATTGATCTATATTTCTGATTTGGTATTAGTACCATGCTGTTTTTGTTACTCTAGATTTATAGTATAGTTTGAAGTCAGTTAATGTGATGCCTCCAGCTTTGTTCTTTTTGCTTAGGATTGCCTTGCTTATACAGGGTCTTCTTTTGTTCCATATAAAATTTAAAGTTTTTTCTTATTCTGTGAAGAAAGTCAATATATTCTGAGACTTTGCTGAAGTTGCTTATCAGCTCAAGTAGATTTTGGGCTAAGACGAGGGGATAGTCTAAATATGCAATCTTGTCTAAATATGCAATCTTGTCATCTGCAAACAGAGACAGTTTGATTTCTTTACTTCCTATTCAAATACACTTTATTTCTTTCTCTTGCTTAATTGCCCTGGCCAGAACTTCTAATACTATGCTGAAGAGGAGTGGTAAGAGAGGGAATCCTTGTCTTATGCCACTTTTCAAAGGAAATGTTTCTGGCTTTTTCTCATTTAGTATGATATTGGCTGTTGGTTTGTCATAAATACCTCTTATTATATATATTCTACTGCTGGCTTCACAAGTATAAGAAGATGTCTGAGAAAAAGTTTTTGCTGAAAACTTAACAGTCAAAAGGACAAGCTGTGTGGAAAGAGTACTGGTCAAAAAGTGAAATCATTTTCTGATATCCATCTTTCTCTGGCTATTGACTGCTCCCAAGTCAGGTACTTTGATAATTTCCTACTTCCACCTTTTAATATCTAGTTTACAAATAATTTATAAATTGTGTTGCAACAAAAAAGGCAAAATGGTAGAAAATAATAAATATTTTTAAATGAATAACTCATTTCCCAACTCTATCAAAATTTAATAATTAAGTCTGGATGCCTCCCTTTCCTGAAGCATTGCTCACCTCAAAATTCAGCTCTGGCCATAAAGAGTTTTTGTAAGAAATGAGTCTCTAAACTGTCTACCATATGAGTGCGTATATTTCAGGTGAATGCTGTTAAGGTGCTGTTTATTTTCTACTACTGTACTTTTAAAAATGACCTTATATTCCAGAAACACAATTGATCTCTCCTATAGCCCATAAATTTAAAAAATACTAACAGGGTTTTCTTTTCTACTTCCTTTCAATTTTTAGCATAATACTATTGTCAGTGAAGTACATATGTGTGTACTTATTAATAACATATTATTCAGAACTATTTATAACTCTTCTTCAAGATGATGATTAGAATAGAAAGAAAATAATTTACTCAGCAATGGGAAATAATTTCATCCAGAATGAACTTTGTTCAACCTTATCACGGTCCAGATTAACAAATTCTCAAAGAAAAATCAAAAGAGATAAAACTATTTCTAAATCTTAACAGTGCTCCCAAATAGTGCTCAGAAATATTATTAGGAAAACAAAAATACACAATGGCAGTTTAAAAATTTACTATGTCTATAACAAAACAAAAAATACCAAGAATGTAAATAAATAGCAAAATAATACTCATAAAAATAAAAATGTAATCAATGAAAAATGAACCAAAATTGACACAACTGTTGGAATTAGCAGAGAAGGACACTACAACATTTAAAATAACCATAATTTTATACTCAGATAAAGTAAGAAAATATATGGTAGACAAAGACAGACAAATTTGTATAATAGAGATAAAATATACCGCCTCTGAAATGAGAATTACATTGTCTGGGATTAGCAGCAGATCAGACTTGAATCAGATTAGATTAGCAATCCTGAAGACAAAGCATTTAAAACTACAAAATGAAAGCGAGAGAAGGGAGAATTTTAGTCTATGATTAATGTATCAGTCAGACATAGATGACTTCAAGTGGCCCAATATGTGTGTAATTTAAGTACTCAAAGGTTAAAAAAAAGTCAAGACATACAAAAAAGTTAAATACTAATGGTCAAAATTGTACAGATTTTTAACCAAAAATTCACATATCCAAGAAGTTTGATAAACCCAAAAGAAAGAAAAAAATTAATTTAAAACTACAGCGACATCCATCATAATCTAAAAGCTCAAAATCAATGACAAAGAGAAAATCAGCAAATAAAATAACAAAAGAGGAAAAGTAACAAAAAGGAAGAAAAGAAGGAAGGTAGGAAGGCAAAAAGGCAGAAAGGCAGAGAGACACACGCAGAGAGAGGAAAATAAAGAATGAAGAAAGAAGAAAGAAAAGAAAGAAAGAAAGAAGAGGGAGGGAGAGAGAGAGGAAGGAAGGAAGGGAGAGAGAGTGAAGAAAAAGAGCAGACAGGCTTGAGGGAGAGAAGAGAAAGATAGAAAGGAAAGAAGAAAGGAAAGAAGAGAGAAGAGGAATGAAAGGGAAAAAGAAGTAATGTTCAGGGAAAGAGAGAAAAATATGTCCATCAATTTCTTATCAGGAATAGTACAAGTGACTAAAAGTTGAAAATATATTTAAAATAATAATAAAGAAAAACAGGGGGAGGATCAAAGATGGCCGAATAGGAACAGATCTGGAGTACAGTTCCCAGCAAGAACAATGCAGAGGGTGAGTGATCACTGCATTTTCAAACAAATTTTCACTGCCCACTGACCAGGAGATTCCCAGGCTGAAAAGTGCCACGAGTTTCCAGCATGGCTGTTTCAGGTGGTACAGTGGGTTTTCACACTAAAATTCACATAAATCTGGGTGGCCATTTCAACTGGCACCTGGAATACCCAGGAGACAGAGCTGCCTGTTCAAATGAAAGGGAGGGGCCTGAGACAGGGAGCCAGGTGATCTGGCTCAGCGGGTCACATATGCACAAAATCAGCAACCTGAAACACTCTGGATTAAGAGTTTAAAAACAAGTGCAGCTGGACCCAGGATGGCTCAGCTCAGTGGGGGGACAGGTGTCCACTACTACTGAGGCAGTCCACCACTACAGAGGCAGTTCTAACTGTACCTCGGTAAACAACACTGCAAAAAAGTTTATATAGCAGCTGGGCAAAGCCCACAGCAGCTCAGCAAGGCCTCTGCTGGCAGACTGTAACTAGACTACCTCCTAGCTGGGCAGGACACCTCTGAAAAAAGGCAGTAGCACATCAGGAACTTATAAATAAAGCCCACCTTCCTAGGACAGAGCACCTGGGAAAGAGGAGGTTATGAGTTCTTCTGCAGCAGACCTAAATGTACCTGCCCAGCAGCTTTGCATGGGACAACACAGCTCCCAGCACAGTACTTGAGTTCCTATAAGAAACAGACTGTCTCCTCAAGCAGCTTCTGGGCCCCAGTATATCCAAAGAGACACCTCATAAAGGAGAGCTTAGGCTGACATCAGGTAGGTAGCCTTATGGGATGAAGATAACAGAAGAAGAAACCAGCAGCAACTCTTACTGTTCTGCAGCCTCCATGGGTGATCCCCAGGCAATCAAGGTCTGGAATGGACCTCCAGCAGTCCTGCAGAAGATGGGCTGGGCTGGTAGAAGGAAAACTAAGAATCAAAAAGAAATAGCTTCAACATAAACCATAAGGATGTACACTCAGAGACCCCATCCGAAGGTCAACAACTATAAAGACCACAGGTAGATAAAGCCACAAACATGGGAAGAAACCAGTGCAAAAAGCATGAAAACACCAAAAACCAGAATGCCTCTCCTCCTCCAAGGGATTACAACTCCTCACCAGCAAGGTATAAAAGCTAGATGGAGAATGAGTCTGATGAATTGACAGAGCCAGACTTCAGAAGGGGGGTAATAACAAACTTCTCTGAGCTGAAAGAACATCTTCTAACCCAATGCAAAGAAACAAAGAATGTTGAAAAAAGGTCAGATGAAATGCTAACTAGAATAAACAGCTTAGAGAAGAACATAAACAACCTGATAGAGCTGAAAAACACAGCATGAGAACTTTGTGGAGGATACACAAGTTTCAACAGCTGAATCGACCAAGCAGAAGAAAGAATATCAGAGATTGAAGATCAACTCAATGAAATAAAATGAGAAGGCAAGATTAGAGAAAAAAGAGTGAAAAGAAATGAACAGAGCCTACAAGAAATATAGGTTTATGTGAAAAGACATAATCTATGTTTGAAAGGTGTACCTCAATGTGATGGAGAGAATGAATCCAAGCAGGAAAACATTCTTTAGGCTATTATCCAGGAGAACTTCCCCAACTGAGTGAGGCAGGCCAACATTCAAGTCCAGGAAATACAGAAAAAACCAAAAAATATTTCTCAAGAAGAGAAACCCCAAGGCATATAATCATCAGATTCATCAGGGTGAAATGAAGGAAAAAATGCTAAGGGCAGCCAGAGAGAAATGTCGGGTTATCCTCAAAGGGAAGCCCATCACACTCACAATGGATCTCTCAGCAGAAACCCTATAGACCAGAAGAGAGTGGGGATTAATATTCAACATCCTTTTAAAAAAGAACATTCAACCTAGAATTTCATATCCAGCTAAACTAAGATTCATAAGTGAAGGAGAAATAAAATCTTTTACAGGCAAGCAACTGCTGAGAGATTTTGTCACCACCATGTCTGCCTTATAAAAGCTCCTGAAAGAAGCACTAAACAAGAAAAGGAACAACCAGTACCAGCCACTCCAAAACCATACCAAATGGTAAAGACCACTGACACAATAAAGAAAATGCATCAACTAACGGGCAAAACATCCAACTAGCATCAAAATGGCCGGATCAAATTCACACATAACAATATTAACCCTAAATATAAATGGGCTAAATGCCCCAATCAAAAGACACAGACTGGCAAATTGGATAAAAAGTCAAGACCCATTGGTGTGCTGTATCCAGGAAACCCATCTCACATGCAAGGACACACATAGGCTTGAAATAAAGAGATGGAGGAAGATTTACCAAGCAAATGGAGAGAGAGAGAAAAAAAAGCAGGAGTTGCAATCCTAGTCTCTGACAAAATGGACTTTAAATCTACAAAGATCAAAAGAGAAAAAGAAGGGCATTACATAATGGTAAAATGATCACTGCAACAAGAAGAGCTAACTATCCTAAATATATATGCACCCAATACAGGAGCACCCAGATACATAAAGCAAGTTCTTAATAACTTACAAAGAGACTTCGATTCCCACACAATAATAGTGGGAGACTTTAACACTCCACTGTCAATATTAGAGAGATCAACAAGACAGCAAATTAACAACAATATCCAGAACTTGAAAGCAGGTCAGGACCAAGTGGACATAATAGACATTTACAGAACTCTCCACCCCAAATCCACAGAATATACATTCTTCTCAGCACCACATCACACCTACTCTAAAACTGATCACATAAGGGATATTACATAATGGTAAAAGGATCAATGCAACAAGAAGAGGGAATGATCCTAAATATATATGCACCCAATACAGGAGCACTCAGATACATAAAGCAAGTTCTTAATGACTTACAAAGAGAGACTGTCACACAATAGTAGTGGGAGACTTTAACACTCCACTGTCAATATTAGACAGATCAATGAGACAGAAAATTAACAAGGATATCCAGGACTTGAACTCAGACCTGGACCAAGCAAACCTAATAAACATTTACAGAACTCTCCACCCCAAATCCACAGAATAGACATTCTTCTCAGCACCACATCACACCTACTCTAAAATTGACCACATAATTGGAAGTAAATCACTCCTCAGCAAATGCAAAAGAATGGAAATCATAACAGTCTCTCAGACCACAGTGCAAACAAGTTGGAACTCAGAATTCAACACTAACTCAGAACTGCATAACTTCATGGAAACTGAACAACTGGCTCTTGAATATTGACTGCATAAAAAAGAAATGAAAGCAGAAATAAAGAGGTTCTTCAAAACCAATGAGAACAAAGACACAACGTACCAGAATCTTTGGGACACATTTAAAGCAGTCTCTAGAGGAAAATATATAGCAATAAATGCTCACATGAGAAGCAAGGAAAGGTCTAAAATTGACACCCTATCATCAACATTGAAAGATCTAGAGTAGCACTATAAAAAAAAGAAACAAAAACAAAAACTCAAAATCTAGCAGAAGACAAGAAATAACTAAGATCAGAGCAGAACTGAAGGAGACACAGGCACCAAAAACCTTCCAAAAGTCGATAAATCCAGGAGCTGGTTTTTTGAAAAGATCAACAAAATAGACTAATAGCCAGAATAATAATAAAGAAAACAGATAATCAAATAGATTCAATAAAAAATGATAAGGGGATATCAGCACAGATTCCACAGGGATTACTACAAACAACACTATGCACATTAACCAGTAAACCTGGATGAAATGGACAAATTCCTGGACACTTACATCATCCCAAGCCTAAACTAGGAAGAAGTCGAAACCCTGAATAGACTAATGACAAAGGCAGAAGTAGAGGCAGCAATTAATAGCCTACCAAAAAGTCTCCTGGGCTCAGGTGATCCTTCAGCCTCAGACTCCCAAGTAGCTGAGGTTACAAGCGTGCACCACCATGCCTGGCTAATTGCTTTTTTTTAATAGAGATAGTGTTTTACCGTGTATCCCAGGCTGATCGTGAACTCCCCAGCCCAAGCTATTAACCTGCCTTGGACTCCCAAAGTGCTAGGATTACAGGCATGAGTCACCATGCCAGTTCCTGAAATCTTTTCTCATGACAACAGTTGCCATGTAGACTTTATACCCAGAAAAGACAAGACTACCCTCATCCTTCAGGTCTCAGCTTACATGTCATCTCCTCTAGGAATACTTCCAGGATGACTGCCCCTCCCTTGTATCCCCTACCAGGCCACAAGCTCCTTAGAGACTGACTCTTGTCTTTTATTTTGGCTCCAATCCCTATCTGTATGGAGAGTTCATAGATGACACTCATTTTGCAAGTAATCAGAGTGACGTGCATATGAGACTCTCTGAGACATTCTGTGCTTTGAAAAGAAGAGCTCAACTATACACTAGGATTTCCACAATGCCTTTGTAATAGCGTTTGGCTGAGCACATTAACAGGCTTTTTGTGATGTCATTCTTAGAAAGTTGGACAATATTGTAGATGTGGGATAAGGTGAATATTATTATTATAAAAAAAGGACCAAAATCTGCATAATACTTGAAAGCTTTGTCAACTTTCAACCAATTCTGCAAGCATGCAATCAGCATCTCCCCAAAGTATTGTATGTAATTCAGTGGCTTAGAAACATACTTTGGCCACATGTTTAATTTCACTGTCATTCACAAGAGGTAGTGCAATGATAGGAACATCATTTTTGTTTTGTCTTGTTCTTTGAGACGGAGTCTCGATCTGTTGCCAGGCTGGAGTGCAGTGATGTGATCTCGGCTCACTGCAACTTCCACCTCCCGGATTTAAGTGATTCTCCTGCCTCAGCCACCTGAGTATCTGGGATTACAGGTGCCCACCACCACACCTAGATAATTTTTTTGCATTTTAAGTAGAGTCAGGATTTCACCAGGTTGGCAAGGCTGGTCTCGAACTCTTGACCTCAAATAATCCACCCACTTCCACCTCCCAAAGTGCTGGGATCCCAGGCATGAGCCACCATGTACGGCCAGGAACACAGTTTTTAGAGACAGACTGCCTGGGTTCCAACTCTAGTTCTCCCACTTACTTACAGTATGACTATGGGCAAATTATTAAAGCTTTCTGTTATTAAGTTTCTTAATCTTTAAATGGGTATAAAATATGATCTATCTCATGGGGTTGTTGTAAGAATTAAATAAGTTAGAACATGTAAAGCATGTTAGAACAGTTTTTTAGCATATAATTAGTAATCAGTAAATGTTTGATATTTTCATTTGAATGGCAGAATATTTTTTAGTTACCTAATGTAGTACCGGCACTTTTTCGCTCCCACATTTTCTACACGATGATACAGTTGTAAGTTTTGTAGTTTCTAGCACTAAGATTCGGAACTATTGTTCATTCTTTTATATGCATCTCATAAGTTGCTTATTGTTTAGTTCCGTCTAATACCGGGCATTCTACACAACTTAACATTGAGACTACTAGAAAGTCTTTCCTCTCAATACTTATGCAAATAACATGTAACATTTTAAGAAGTGTTTGAAGCTGTTTTCAAAGAATAAAATTGCTGGAAACATCCTTGTATATGTATCTATGATTATCTTTTCTTAATTTTTTTGATATATTTTTTGAAGCATAATGCTGATGAAATGACCCTTCAGAAAACATACTAATTTACAATGCCCTGGATTGATTAAAAAGACACCCACTTTTTATTTTTCTAGGATATGCATGCTGGCCTTTTAGAGTTATTTAATGTCTGTTAATATGAACATGGTGACTTTTATTTAGATTTTCACTTTTTCGATTTCTAGCAAGGTCATATAATTTTAAGTTTGTAGGAAGAAGCTAAATGATAAAACATCCAATAATTTATTAATACAACTGTGTATAAACATTGGTGTGACTTACTAAATCATGGTAAATGACAACAAAATATTCATATGGCAACCCTGTTAAAAATAATTGTCATACACTATTAAAGATAAATTATACATATAATTATTGTTTAAATGATTATTACATGACTTTAAATATATGAATATATACATTGTTATAGATATGTATATACATATACATGTAAAGTATCTGGTTTAAAATTATTCACAAAGGTGTATGAATCAAACGTTTTATTTTCATATGAAGCAATCATTTCAAAATAGTCATAAAATAGTGAAAATAAGGGGAAAAGGCTGATACAAGTAATTCCACCAATTTTTATATATACAATTATTTGAATCACAATTGAGCTCCTTGGTACACTCTTTTAAATGAGAGTTACACAGTACACATGTGTTAGTAATCCCAGTTAATGTTTTATTTTTGAACATATTAAGACAAATACAACTAGGCCCTGACTAAGCAATTATAAATTTTAAACAGAGTAGGAAACCAAATTTTTAAAGTTACTATGTGATAAACAAAAATATATTTAATGAAATATTTCTTTCAGTTAAAATGTTTCTTTGAACTGCATGCGTTAAGTCAACTTTTTTCCATCTTATCCCAAACTCTTCTGTTGGGTTGTGAGCCTCCAACTGTGGTTTTTCTGTACGTTATAAATCTAAGCAGCCAATTTCACACCTTCCTGTGCAACCAAATCAATCTCAGAATGTGGGTGTCATCTTGGTTGGGCTCAAACACTTTGAAAGGATGCTTGTTCGCAGATTTCTTCTCCAGAGAGGACTCTCTGGGTTTTTGGTTGCTGAGAGCTAGGAGTTAGTGCTGATCTGAATATTGGCAGTACTTCTAGATGTGAGACCATTCATAGTAGCCTTGTGAGTATGGAATTTATAGCAAACCCATCATGCTTACTTTTTCTCATAAAAATACTTTAAATGTACCTGGCAGCATGCTTGGGTCTTGTTTAAGCAAAGAAGTACCTGTCCTAGTGATTTTAAATGACATTGATATAATCGTTTGTAATACATAGTTTGTGTTCCATTGCCATTCGATTATTTTTATTTTACTATTTTTCTGTATTGTTGGATTTTTTTTAGGTGTGAAAAAATATTTCCAGAGTTTTATGCATTGATGGAACCCATAAAGTACCTACAAGTTCACTAAAATGTGGGCATATAGTAACGATTTTTATGAACAACAAAATAAAAGTTTAAAATGTTGAATTACTTGGAAAATTCTTGTTGCAAAGGTCTTATTTGCCATCCCTTTAAAGTCTTCAATTTGCAGACAAGATTTGAGAAGTGTTGAAAACAGATCCAACTGAGCTGGTTAGGGCTCCCAAGAGGCTGTAACTTCCAAGTTACTATAGTGGAATATTGGAAATAAAGATGAATAGGTGGTCATGCATCTATTAAATGCATTTCTGGATTTTCTAGTGTAGTCAGGAAAGCCATACATATATCTTTTTTTGTTGTTTTAGAAGATAATTAATTAATTATTGATTAATTCTTGGTAATTATTATAACTTAAATATTCACCATTTCAGAATGCAAAGGTGCTCTCTCCATTCATCTGAATTGACTATGGGAAACATTTTCCTAAATAAAAAATAATAGATAATATGCACATTTAATTTTTTGAAAGGAAAAGTTTTGATATTAAAGTTAGAAGGTCAAATTAAACCCTTGATATTTTTAGGAGTTGATGGTTGAAGTCAACTCTGATTGAATTAATTGAGCTTAGATAAAATCTAATCCATTTATAATTGTCTTAGAAAACTTCGCCGGGCGCGGTGGCTCACGCCTATAATCCCAGCACTTTGGGAGGCCGAGGCGGGTGGATCACGAGGTCAAGAGATCGAGACCATCCTGGTCAACATGGTGAAACCCTGTCTCTACTAAAAAATACAAAAAATTAGCTGGGCATGGTGGCGTGTGCCTATAATCCCAGCTACTCAGGAGGCTGAGGCAGGAGAATTGCCTGAACCCAGGAGGCGGAGGTTGCGGTGAGCCGAGATCGAGCCATTGCACTCCAGCCCGGGTAACAAGAGCGAAACTTCGTCTCAAACAAACAAACAAACAAACAAAAACAAAAAACAAAGAAATAAAACTTCATAGGTAAGTTTGGAGGCAGGAAGAATACACTATTATCATAAATACTAAGTGTCTTCTGCATATTATCGTTGTGGAACCATTGAGAGAGATAGAAATGTAAACACCAAGAGATTTGGGATGTACTTCTTGGTTAATAAGCTGATATTAACCAATATTAAGCTTGTCACGATCACCTACGGGACCCGACATCACCCTAACAGGAATCCCGCTGTTCAAAGCACACCCCCTTCCCTTGCCGGGAGCTTGGAAACGTCCCCCTCCCTCACGGGGAGTTCGGACATGCCCCCTTCCCCCCCGGGAGCCCGGGAAAAAAGCCCCATCAGGACCTACCTGATACTATTTTGTCCTATCTGGGCCCCACTCCCTTCCATCCGGGTCCCACTCCCCTCCATTTTGTTTCATCCGGGTCCCACTCCCCTCCATTTTGTCCCACTCACCTTTAGCACAGCCAATCGGACGCCTCCACTCCCTATAAAACCCCGTGCCTGAGAGGAGTCCGTGCGACTTCTCCGGCCCTTCCTGTCCGGACCGCAGAACCTCACCCGGGAGCCTAAATAAATTCCTTCGCATTGGATTATCTTCGTGCTGGCCTCAGTTTCTTCATTTTAAACGTGGCAACAACCCAAGAACAAACCTTACAAAGCTAATAATAACCAATATTAAGCTAATGTTAATGAATATTCCTGAATCATACCAGCTTTTACCCTCTGCCCAAGCTTTAGGCTTGTGCAAGTAATTTGGGTATGATTGAGAGCACTGGTTGTTTTAACAAAAATACTGTGAGGACCGTCATCTCATTTTCTCATTTGTATACCCGTGGATTCAACTAACCTCAGATCAAAAATATTTGAGGGGAAGGAAGTACAGAGTTTTAAACACTTTCTCATTGTTCCTAAAAAAAGTATAGCATTATTACTATTTACACAACATTTACATTGTATTAGGCATTAAAACTAATCTAGAGATGATTTAAAGTATCCAGAGGATATGTTTAGGTTACAGGCAAATGCTACAGCATTTTCTATAAAGAGACTTGAACATCTTAGGATTTTGATAACTTAAGGAGTCCTGGACCCATTCTTTAATGGCTACTGAGGGAAAACTGCATAAATACAGCACATTTGCATTTAGTATGTTTAGGTTTGTACTGTAGATAAGTTATTAGGTAGATTGGACAGAGGACAAACAGACAACTCACAAACTTTTTTTTCACTCATCAGAGCAAAATAAATAAATTCTTTCCACAATGTGGAAAGAATTCCCTGTTCAATAAATAATGTTGGGAAAACTGACTAGCCATGTGCAGAAAGCAGAAACTGGACCCCTTACTGACACCTTACACTAAAATTAACTCCAGATGGATTAAAGATTTAAACACATGACCTAACATCATAAAAACCCTAGAAGAAAACCTAGGCAAAACCATTCAGGACATATGCATAGACAAGACTTCATGACTAAAACACCAAAAGCATTGGCAACAAAAGTCAAAATAGACAAATAGGATCTAATTAAACTCCACAGCTTCTGTACAGCAAAAGAAACAATGGTTAGAGTGAGCTAGCAACCAACAGAATGGGAAAAAATTTTTGCAATCTACCCATCTGACAAAGGGCTAATATCTAGAATCTACAAAGAACTAAAACAGATTTACAAGAAAAAAACAAACAAACCCATTCAAAAGTGTGCAAAGGACATGAACAGACACTATTCAAAAGAAGACATATATGAAGCCAACAAGCATATGAAAAAATGCTCCTCATCACTGGTCATTAGGGAAATGCAAATCAAAACTACATTGAGATACCATCTCATGCCAGTTAGAATGGTGATCATTTAAAAATCTGGACAACAGATGCTGGAGAGGAAGTGGGGAAATAGGAACACTTTTACACTGTTGGTGGGAGCATAAATTAGTTCAACCATTGTGGAAGACAGTGTGGCAATTCCTCAGGGACCTAGAAATAGAAATGCCATTTGACCCAGCAATCCCATTACTGGGTCTATATCCAAAGGATTATAAATCATTCTATTATAAAGACTCATGCACACATATGTTCACTGTGGCACTGTTTACAATAGCAAAGACCTAGAACCAACCCAAACGCCCATTGATAAAAAATGATGAGTCCTTTGTTGGGATATGGGTGAATCTAGAAACCATCACTCTCAGTAAACTGACACAAGAATAGAAAATCAAACACCACCTTTTCTCACTCATAGGCCAGCGTTGATCAATGAGAACACATGGACAAAGAAAGGGGAGTATCACACACTGGGGTCTGTTGAGGGGTATAGGGAAGGCACAGTGGAGGGTAGGGAGATTGGGGAGGGATAACATGGGGAGAAATGCCAGATATAGGTGACGGGGGATATAGGTAGCAAAGCACATTGCTATATATGTACCTATGCAACAATCCTGCATGTTCTGCACATGTATCCCAGCACCTAAAGTGAAATTTTACATATATATGTATGTATATATATATGTATATACATATGTATGTATATATATATATGTGTGTGTATATATATATACACAAACAAAGGAGATTTTCTGAAACTGAAACCTATCTTTAAAAGGAAAGCAGAGCATAAATGTTTGGAAATTTGTAGACTGGCCATGTGACAGAAAAGAAAAACCCATTTTATGGGGAGAAATTTAAACCTGCTGCAGAAATTTGCATGAGTAACAAGGCACAAAATATTAATAGCCAAGACAATACAGCAAATGTCAGCAGGCACATTTCTGTGATCTTCCTGGAAGCTCCTCCAAACACAGGCCCAGAAGCCTAAAAGGGAAAGACGGTTTCATGGGCTGGGCCCAGGGCACCACTGTTCTGTGCAGCCTTGGGACATGGCACCCTGCATCCTAGCTGCTCCAGCTCCAGCTGTATCTAAAAAGGGCCAAGATATGCTTGAGTCGTTGCCTCAGAGGGTGCAAGCCCCAATCCCTGATGCTTCCCTGTGGCATGTGGCTGTGCAGAAGGCAAGAGTTTAGGAACTTCTGCCTAGATTTTAGAGGATGCATGGAAACACCTGGATGTTCAGGAAGAAGTCTGCTACAGAGGAAGAGCCCACATGGAGAACCTCTACTGGAGACGTATAACGGGGAAATGTGAGATTGGAGCCCTCACACAGATCCCCCACTGGAGCACTGCTTAGTGGAGCTATGAGAAGAGGGCCTTTGTCCTCCAGACCCCAGAATGGTAGATCCACTGATGGCTTGCACTGTGTGCCTGGAAAAACCACAGACACTAAATGCCAGGCCATTTTGATTTACATTTCTCTGATGATCAGTGATGCTGACCACTTTTTCATATGCCTGTTTTCCATTTGTATGTCTTCTTTAGAGAAATATCTTTTCAAATCTTTTACCCTGTATTTGATCAGATTATTAGATACTTTACTATAAAGGTGTTCGAACTCCTTGTATATTTTGATTATTAATTCATTGTCGGGGGGCGGTTCACAACTATTTTCTCCCATTCTGTGAGTTGTCTCTTTATTTTGTTGATTATATCCTTTGTTGTGCAGAATCTTTTTAACTTGATATAATCCCATTTGTCATGTCTTCTTTGGTTGTCTATACTTGTAAGGTATTGCTCAAAGCATCCTTGCTGAGAAAAAATGACCTGGAGATTTCCCCCAATGTTTTCTTGTAGAAGTTTTAGTCCGAGGTACTATATTTAAGCTTTTTATTCATTTTGATTTTATTTTTGTATATGGTGAGAGACAGGGGAAGAGTTCTATTCCTTTGCATATGGATATCTAGTTTTCTCAGCACCATTTATTGATGAGAATGTCTTTCCCCAGTGTATGTTCTTGGAAACTTTGTTAAAAATGAGTTCACTGTAGATGTGTGGATTTGTTTCTGGGTTCTCTATTCTGTTTGATTGGTCTATGTCTATGCTTTTATGTCAGCAAAGTTCTAGACCACCTCCCACTGCAGTCCTTTTATTTGTTTTTCATTGGTTCATCCATTGATCTTGGTTTAATAAGATTTTCCATCAGATTTTAGCATAAAATGGGGGAACTAAGTGTATGTCTAAAATTTGAGCTGCAATTTGCATGGGGAAGACAACTGTATTTGAGTTTGTCTCCTGAAGGGAATCAGAAACTTTGGCCTCATTAAAATTGTGTTTTGATTACCTCAGACAACATTATACTAATCAAAGCACTAAGAGTAAATTTCATATGTAAACTAAACATGACAGAAGTGTCATCTGTGGTGGTAAATAGTACATAAAATATTATTTCACTTGTTAAAACTAGAAGTGTTTGTATGAAATAATGTTTATGATTTCAGAAGTTTAATGCCCTTTGGGACAATCTGGACTTTTCATATAGATCCAAATCCACAATACACATTAGAACTGCTTCAGTTTGTTCCACAGGGAATCCCTGGAACTCTTATGAGAATTTCAGTTTCCTACTGAATAATCTTCTGACAAAAGTACAGAGTTGTACAACTGAATGACCCTTTTGTTCAATCCAAATTTATATAAACAGGTTTCCTGAACCTGGGGAAAGAAGCCTCCAAAAAGAATGAAGATGTGATGAATTGCTACCTGTGTTATTGGCATTCCTATGCAATTATATTTTTTATGTTTTACAAAGCCTAATGATTTTAAGGGATCTCCTAAATTTCTTCCAAAATATGGGTAAGAAAGAAAAAATATCTATAATTTTCATTATGCTTTGTAGAAATGTTGAAAATGCTATTTAACCTACCATAATTTTAGATAAGGTATACAAACTGTCAAAATAGGCAGGTTGAAATTAGATAATTTTTTTTCTTGTTTGAGATGGAGTCTTGCTTTCTTGTTCAGCCTGGAGTGTAGTGGTGGGATCTTGGCTCACTGCAACCTCCACCTCCCAGGTTCAAGTGATTCTCCTGCCTCAGTCTCCTGAGTAGCTGTGACTACATGGGCACACCACCATGCCAGGCTAATGTTTCTATTTTTAGTAAAGGCTGGTTTTCACCATGTTGGCCAGGATGGTCTTGATCTCCTGACCTCATGATCTGCCCACCTTGGCCTCCCAAAGTACTGAGATTACAGCATGAGCCACTGCACCCAGTCAAAAATTAGATAACTATTTCTGGCTTATTTGTATATTTTAGGTTCATGACAATAATATGGATATGATAAATAGTAACAGGACAAAATTGTTCCTTTGATGATATTTTGCTATTTTGTTAACCTTATTATGACTTCATATGACAACTTGTAGTAAACTAGGACATTAAACCATTGAAACTGGTTTTGATCATAATGATTCTAATAATTATTTCAGACTATTCAGATAGAAATATTCTAATTAGTCACATTCTTAGACTAAAACTCTTATGGTCAGTCACTTAAAAATTAACTCTTGTATTCCTAGACCCAATTCTGGGCATAAGTTGCCAGCTCACACTGTCACATGAAGGGTGCATTCAGTGGATGCATGGCATTTCTGCGATGGCTGAATTTGAAACTAAAATCCACTTTTGAGCCTGTCTTTTTTTTTCTTCTTTTATCCATATTCTAAATGTAGGATCAATGTGTTTCATTGCCATCCTAGATCATTGTTACTTCACTTTAGAGGCAAGAAGAATGGGAAAATGAGTTTCTAGTTCTTTGGCTCCTGAGCAGTAGGTAACCTCTGACAGCCCCAAAGATGTGGGTAGCAAAAAAGAGAATTAGATCTTGGCCATCTTATAAAGAATGTATATCCACTTTATACATCATTTCTAATGATGCTTTCAAATACTACAATGCTTCCAAGTAATTATTTCCACTAAGCTTGAATAGGCCCGTATTACTGATTGAATCTCAGCTAGTTGCTCAGATGTGATGCTAACTCCAAAAACTTGTCAGCAATCCAAGTTCTCATCCTCAATGTTTAATGTCCATCTACCTGGTCAGCAAGTGACTTCTCTCTCCTTCACTGACCATGTATTTCATACCAAATATGTCACAGAAACTAGAGACTCTACATGCTGAATTCTTTTGAATCTATTCATTTGCCTTACCATTTCTTCCAATGTCATATCAAACAGGGACTAGACACTTCACATGGATTTCAATTACCTTAAGGGTATTTTCAAAATACAGATTCGTAGATCTCATTCTTGAAATAATAAATTTCTACATTAAAGCCTCACAATCTGTATTTTTCATGAAAAATAACTCCCAGATGATTCTCCTTTATAATCTAATTTGGGATCCTCTTGACCTTAGTATCAAGTTTCTGATTAGGATTCTTGAGTAAATTTCTTCTTCCTGCAGCATACTTTTCACACTATCAAGAACTAAATTTAATAAATATATTGTGATGCCAGTTCCCATCTTAAAATATCTGATGCATGTTTATTGTGTGATGATTAAAGTTTGAGATTCTTCACATTGCATTCATTCCGTTGATTTTAACCCAGGCCTTTCAAATATCTTTTTTCCTTGACCCTACATCGGTGTCCCAGACAAAAGATTTTACTATTACATTCAGTAAAGTCCACAAAAATGCAGTACATTTAGATAATGCATCTTTTAAAATATCAATCTGTTAATTCCTAAACAATTTCCAAACCGAAATGTATTAATTTTTCCATGTATCTGAATACTCAAATATAGGGTTCATCAATTATAGTACTGATCAAAAAAATTAAGAAGGCTCTGATCATTACATAGTTTATTTCAATACTTCTTCCCTAATTTCAACTCACAATTCCATTGCAAATGTTCCTTTACATTTGCTTCATTTTTTAGAGGACATGCAGTGAAAAGATGGAAGAGGAAAATGCAACCTTGCTGACAGAGTTTGTTCTCACAGGATTTTTATATCAACCACAGTGGAAAATACCCCTGTTCCTGGCATTCTTGCTAATATATGTCATCACCATCATGGGGAATCTTGGTCTAATTGTTCTCATCTGGAAAGACCCTCAGTTTCATATTCCAATGTACTTATTCCTTGGGAGTTTAGCCTTTGTGGATGCTTGGTTGTCATCCACAGTGACTCCGAAGATGCTGATCAACTTCTTAGCTAAGAGTAAGATGATATCTCTCTCTGAATGCATGATACAGTTTTTTTCCTTTGCAATTGGTGTAACCACAGAATGTTTTATCTTGGCAGCAATGGCATATGATCGCTATGTAGCCATATGCAAACCATTACTTTATCCACTCATTATGACAAATGAACTATGCATCCAGCTATTAATCTTGTCATATCTAGGTGGACTGCTTCATGCTTTAATCCATGAAGGTTTTTTATTCAGATTAACCTTCTGTAATTCCAACATAATACAACACTTTTACTGTGACATTATCCCATTGTTAAAGATTTCCTGTACTGATTCCTCTATTAACTTTCTAATGGGTTTTATTTTTGCAGGTTCAATTCAAGTTTTTACCATTGGAATTATTCTTATATCTTATACACTTGTCCTGTTTATAATCTTAAAAAAGAAGTCTGTCAAAGGAATACAAAAAGCCTTCTCCACCTGTGGAGCTCATCTCTTATCTGTATCTTTATACTATGGGCCCCTCGCCTTCATGTATGTGGGCTCTGCATCCCCACAATCAGATGATCAAGATATGATGGAGTCTCTGTTTTACACTGTCATCGTTCCTTTATTAAATCCTATCATTTACAGCCTGAGAAACAAGCAAGTAATAGATTCATTCACAAAAATGTTCAAAAGAAATGTTTAGATCTCATACAATCTTTATTTACTAGAATTGTCACAAGATTGTGCAAGTTAAAACTATCTATTTCTTGTCAGCATTCAAGGATTTTGCAAAGTCCTAGCACTTTAATGACCTAAGGTGTTAGTCTACTGTTATTCAATAGAATGCCAAAATTTTTAGTCATGTTCATGTCATAATTAAATAATATTAGCATAAAGCAAATAAAAATATTTTACAGTGTTGTATGTTATTGAATGTGGCTTTATAAATGCATTAAATGCTAAAATAGTTCACATCATATAAGGACTTTTTATGATCTTTTTAATACTAATACAACGATATTACCTGAGACACTCAACATATTTAACTTAATGGTGAAGGTAGATTTGTGTTTGGGTAAACAGAGGTAAATCTCAAGCATTCTGCTAGCCATCAAGAGATCTTTCATTCCACTTCATCGGGAAAGAGTGAATTCTACTTCTTGTAGAAAATCAACTCATAAATCAGGTAAAGAAATAAACAAAAATGGAAATGCGATGAGGAGAAAAACTGAGAGGGGAGTTAACAGTGAAGATATTGCCAAAGCCTAAAAGGACGCTCTTTATGTAGTGTGCTTCCAAGAGTAACAAGAGGTATCTTGCCTCTAACTTTCTATAATGGTTTCTAATGCCTTTTCCAGCTGTAACTGTATGTATTTACACAATCTGAAAAAATTCTTAATACAGAAAATTAAAAGATGAAATAGAAGAACTAAGTTAAAGTAGGCATCGATAAGAAAACATAAGAGGCACAATAGGAACAAAATTGTCTTAATCTTCCCAGAAAAAAGAAATGAAGCTATAAGATTTTCAATATTCAGTGATCTTGCAAGATTATTGGAATAGTTTGTTGACAACTAAAGACTTTTAATTCATATTACCAAGTTTCAAATAATGTTAAGATTATCTGACACCATAGTGCCTAGTGAGTGGGGGGAAATACATGAAAATGAGGAAGTCTGTGTATTTTCTTCCTCAAAAAGTCCTTGCTTGTTAGCCTTCTTCAAACTTCGTACTCTTGAAGTACATGAGTCATCCATCTAGCAGTCCATGCTGCCCTTCATCTTTCACCACTGAAATTTCTTTTACATTCTCACTGATACCACTGAGACCTTTACCTAGAAACTATTCATGTGTTGTTTTGCAAATCTCTGTTATTTATTTTCTCCATTCTTCTAGCACCCATTCATTCCCTTAACATTACTATCAGATGGGTGTTTTTTTGCTAACAGAACTCCAATATTTATGTACCTCTTCAGTTTCTTCTGTTGGATTGTCATTGCTACCTGATTCTATGCAAACATGTTTTAGGTATCTATATGTCTGTGTGTGTATATATACATATGTTTATTTTTTCTTGTGTATGCATAGATATCTAATATGTGTACATATACACATGTATATTAAAGTAGTGGCAATAGGATTCAGAGTTTATTTGAGGAGACTGTTTTATTTGATACCACCAGCCTACAGGTGATTTGATGTTTTCCTGAAGAGGAAGAGAAGAGACAAAGGCTGTTATAGGGTAAACGAGGAAGTAAGGCAAAAAGAAATATTTTATTGGCTAAAGTGAAGCAGTGACATGATTTGGATCATTCCAGTGGAATGTCAGTAGGTAAAGGTGAGTTGGTGGTTGTTTTAAGTTAATTTTTGTTTTACGATTTACACTGAGTTGGGTTTCTGTTTGCTTAGGCAGAAACCCACTTTACTGGACCCACCTCAGCCTAATATCCTTTTATTTAACTATTTTAACTATTTTTCCCCTTTGGTTAGGCTCCCAATTATGGGATACTGACCAAAACTTAGGCACATGGGCCACTTTCTGTGACAAGCACAGCTGGTTTATCTTTGTGTAAACATGAAACTCATGTCATAATATCTGGTCTCTTTATAAGTGTTTCTTTTGCTATTTTTTCTTTGTTGTTGTCATTCTAATCATAGTGAGGAAACCTGGCTTACAGTGATGGCTATGAACTCTGATTTAAGACTCTTGAGAAAATACAGCACATACCAGGAAGATTACAATCATAATAGTCACAATGATAGTCTCAAGAGAATGGGGGTATTCTCCATAGTCAAAGTGTGCATGAACCAAACCAACTGAAATAAACCAAATAAAAATAAAAGATTAATGGTTATAATAATCCATAAATTTAGTATCTGAGCCCAGAAGTCAGTTATTTGAGAAGACTTTTTGATTTAAGCTCAAAGCATCTTTAGATGATGAAATAATTTAATTCTTTTTATAAAGGGCAGTGTAGGTATTTGTAATATTATAGTTTTCAGAAATCTCTACTTCTCAGAGCCTTTTCCATATATATGTTGAGATTTTATATCACAGCTGCTTCCAAAAACTTTCATCGGAGGAAAACAACAAGCTGTTTGTGAATTACAAAAAAGTTTAAATGGACAAGGTTAAAGATCTGTTAGAGTTTATTACAATGCAATTGACATAGAATTTTGTAATTGTGTTCTATACAATATGAGATAATAATTAGAATTATGACCGATCATAATATTTTAGTGCATATCAGAGTTCTAGAAAAATAATAAAATTTAGAATACTTATATTAATCACATGTATTTTTAAAAATATAACAAAGAATGTAAACATTGCTTTTATTGGACAATACTTCTCATTCAATTTCACGTATCATAAGCCTTATTAGCTTAACATCTCTCTTCTTATAACAGATAATACAAATTCTCTTTAGCTCTTCTATCGGCTCATCTGGGAATTCACAAAGTTAATTGAGGTTAAAAAAGATTTAATTTACAGTTTTTTCTTTGGGAAGTTTGTTCAAAATATCAAATGATTTAAATAATTGGTTAAATATAGGCACTGATCATTGTGAAAGAATTAAAAAATGACAAAAGATTTCAAAGGCAAATAGACAAAGTGTTGTTATTGCAAAAAAAAAATTGAGCTCTTTTAATATTGAGAAAATTCAGTTTTATTAAGTAATCAAATACAGGCTAAAGACAATGTGGATCACAGAACATCATCTTGATAAAACATACAATCTTTCTGTTTCACAGGCCAGGTACTTAAAGGATCATAAGAAAATTTAACCAATGTCTAATAAGAGCAGACCAACACATTGTTAAAACTTTGCCATTTTAATTGAGGAGACCAAATTATAGTTTTGTATTACTTTAGTTTTAATATTGACTCATTTTAAAAACTTATAATAATTTGAATTCTGGCAACCTAAATGCACAAGATTCTCTTTCTCTTCCAACTTTATGTATCCATTTTGCTTTTATCCTTCCTCATCCATTCTGAAACAACTTTAAGGTACCATCCAAACTAAACAAAATCACTCCACTTTTTTTTTTAATACATGTCCTCATACCTGGTGATTTTCTTATCAAAAACATTTCTTACTTTAGTTGAATACTTTACATACAGGGTTGTTTCCTTTATGCTGTCTAGAAATTTTAATTACTATCTATTAACTAGAATTCTCAATTCACAGTAACTTTATCTTCTTGGATATAAGTGATTGCCTAATACATATTACATCCACAATCTGTAGTTAGGCAAACCTATGAATACACCATTTCATAATTTGTAGAATCATATGTTTCCTCACAGTGCAATTTCTCAATGTAGCAATGGAATATGTTTACTAGTGACATCAAATATTCTTATTTTCTACATAATATGAAGCCCAAAGCAGATAAGCAAGCTATTATCAAAAATTAAGGTTTTAATATTTTGCCTTACTTTGAAATGATCCAGATATTCAATGAACGTTGGTCATTTAATTTAACATTGTGACTTTCTAAGGGTATAAATTACTATAGAGATTTAGGGAGATATTTTTATTGTAGGCACATTGTTATTATTATTATTATTTTATTGCATTTTAGGTTTTGGGGTACATGTGAAGAACATGCAGGATTGTTGCATAGGTACACACATGGCAGTGTGATTTGCTGCCTTCCTCCCCATCACCTATTTCTGGCATTTCTCCCCATGCTCTCTCTCCCCAACTCCCCACCCCTCACCGTCCCTCCCCTCTTTCCCCCCAACAGACCCCAGTGTGCGATGCTCCCCTCCCTGTATCCATGTGTTTTCATTGATCAACACCCACCTATGAGTGAGAACATGTGGTGTTTGATTTTCTGTTCTTGTGTCAGTTTACTGAGAATGATGGTTTCCAGGTTCATCCATGTCCCTACAAAGGATGCGAACTCATCGTTTTTAATGGCTGCATAATATTCCATGGTGCATATGTGCCACATTTTTCCTGTCCAGTCTATCATCGATGGGCATTTGGGTTGGTTCCAGGTCTTTGCTATTGTAAACAGTGCTGCAATGAACATTCATGTGCATGTGTCCTTATAGTAGAATGATTTATAATCCTTTGGATACATATCCAGTAATAGGATTGCTGGGTCAAATGGAATTTCTATAAAACATAATTATGTTTAAAAACTTTATAAATTTTATTGTACTTACATCCTTTTGCTTAAACTTTTACTTTATATTTTTTATTTTTAATATATGTGGGAATATAGGAGGTGTATATAATTATATACCTACAAAAATCACTATGATTTCTATACACCAAAAGCAGTCAAGCCAGAATACAGATAACCATGAAGGTAAAAGATCTCTACAAGGAGAACTACAAAACACTTCTCAAAGAAATCAGAGATGGCACAAACAAATGGAAAGACATTTTATGCTCATGTATAAGAAGAACCAATATTATTAAAATGGCCATACTGCCCAAAGCAATTTATAAATTCAATGCCATTCCTATCATTAGATTCTTCATAGAACTAGAAAAAACTATTTTAAAATTCATATGGAACTAAAAAAGGGCCTGAATAGCCAAGGGAATCCCAAGCAAAAAGAAACCTGGAGCCATGATGTTACCCTACTTCAAACTATACTACAGGACTATGATAACAAAAACAGTGTGATACTGGTACAAGACCACACACATAGACCAATGGAACAGAATAGAGAACCTAGAAATAAGACCATACACTTTACAATCATCTGGTCTTCAACAAACTTGACAAAAACAAGCGACAGGGAAAGGGTTCTTTATTCAATAAGTGGTGTTAAGAGAACTGGCTGTTCATATCTGTAAAATTGAAACTGGACCCCTTCCTTACACCATATACAAAAATCAACTCAAGATACAGAGTTAAATGTAAAACCCAAAACTATAGAAACCTTAGAAGGATACCTAGGCAATATCATTCAGGACATAAGCATGGGCAAAGATTTCATGACAAAGACATCAAAAGTAACTTCAGCAAAAGCACAAATTGACCAATGGGATCTAATTAAACTAAAGAGCTTCTGCACAGCAAAAGAAACTATCAACAAAGAGCAAAAAGACAACCTAAGAATGTGAGAAAATTTTTGCAATGTGTGCATCTGACAAATGTCTAATATTCAGCATCTATAAGGAACTTAAACAAATTTACAAAATAAAAGAAAAATGAAGAACCCCATTAAAAAGTGAGCAAAAGACATGAACAAACACTTCTCAAAAGAAGACAAATGTGCAGCCAACCAACATATGAAAAAAAAGCTTGACATCACTGATCATTAAAGAAATGCAAATCAAAACCACAATGACATACCATCTCACACCAGTCAGAATGGATATTACTAAAAAGTCAAAGGATAATCAATGCTGGTAAGATTGTGGAGGAAATGGAATGCTTATACACTGTTGATAGGAGTGTAAATTATTTCTTTCAGTGTGGAAGACAGCCTGGTGACTTCTCAAAGACATAAGGACAGAAATACTACTTGACACAGCAATCATATTACTGGGCATGTACTCAAAGAAATGTAAATTATTCTATTATGAAGACACATGCATACATATGTTCATTATAGCACTATTCACAGTAGAAAAGACATGGAATCAACCTAAATTCTCATCAATAATATACTGGAAAATGAAAATGCAGTACATATACCCCATGGAATACTATACAGTCATAAAAAGAAATGATAT
The DNA here is from genome assembly GCF_030222135.1 of Aotus nancymaae. Classification (NCBI taxonomy): domain Eukaryota; kingdom Metazoa; phylum Chordata; class Mammalia; order Primates; family Aotidae; genus Aotus; species Aotus nancymaae. Next base: position 970,828 of record NW_026988430.1, on the reverse strand, counting down.
CATGTCCTTTGCAGAGACATGGATAGAGCAGAAGGCCATCATTCTTAGCAAACTAATGAATGAACAGAAAACTAAATACTGCATGTTCTCACTTATAAGTGAGAACTAAATGAAGAAAATATATGGACACTTAGATGGGAACAACACACACTGGGGCCTATTGGAGGGTGGAGGGTGGGAGGAGGGAGAAGTTCAGGAAAACATAAATAATGTAAACTGGGCTTAATACCTGGTTGATGACAAAATCTACAAGAAACCCCTTTGACATATGTTTACCTTTGTAACAAACCTGTACTTCCTTCATGTGTACCCCTGAACTTAAAAGTTTAAAATTTTAGTTCTTAATATCCGTAGGTATAGAGTAGGTATATGTATTTATGGGGTGGATGAGACATTATGCTACAGATAAAATACAACACATTACAATAGGTGTAATATAACACATTATAATCACATAGTGGAAATATTATAATCACATCATGGAAAATAAGTATCCATCCTATCAACCATTTATCCTTACTGATACAAACAATCCAAGTGTATTTTTTGGTAACTGTAAAATGTACAGTTAAATTATTTTGACTGTAGTAAACCTTCTGTCTACCAAATACTGGGTATTAATAATCGCATCACAGAGAATAGAGTATTTATTCCTTTATGCATTTATTTTTTGTGTTATGAATAATCCAATTATACTCTTTCAGTTATTTTTAAACATACAAGTGAACAGGCAACCCACAGAATGGGAGAAAAATTTTGCAATCTATCCATCTGCAAATAACAAGTTTACAGAATCTATAAGAAACTTAAACAAATTTACAAGAGGAAAACAAACAACCCCATCAAAAAGTGGGTGAAAGAAATGAACAGACACCTCTCAAAAGAAGACATTTATGAGGTCAACAAAGATATGAAAAAAAAGTTCATTATCACTGGTCATTAGAGAAATGCAAATCAAGACCACAATGCAACACCAACTCACCCCAATTAGAATGGTGATCATTAAAAAGTCAGGAAACAACAGATGCTAGGGAGGCTATGGAGAAATAGAAACACTTTTACACTGTTGGTGGGAGTGTAAATTTAGTTCAGCCATGGTTGAAGATAGTGTGGTGATTCCTCAAGGATCTAGAACCAGAAATACCATTTCATTCAGCAATCCCATTACTGGGTATATACCCAAAGGAATATAAATCATTCTAATATAAAGACACATGCACATGTATGTTTATTGTAGTGCTATTCACAATAGCAAAGACTTGGAACTAACCCAAATGCCCATCAGTGATAGACTGGATAAAGAAAATGTGGCACATATATACCATGGAATACTATGCAGCCATAGAAAAGAATGGATTCATGCCCTTTGGAGGGACATGGATGAAGCTGCAAACCATCATTCTCAGTTAATTAACACACAGGAACAGAAAACCAAATACCGCATGTTCTCACTCATAAGTGGGAGTTGAACAATGAAAACACATGAACTCAGGGAAAGGATCATCACACACCAGGGCCTATTGGGGTGTGCAGGGCATAGGAAGGGAGAGCATTAGGACAAATACCTAAAGCATACAGAGCTTACACCTAGATGATGGGTTGATGGGTGCAGCAAACCGCCATGGCACATGTTTACCTATCTAACAAACCTGCATGTTCTGCACATGTATTCCAGAACTTAAAGTTTAATAAATTTTTTTTTTCTATTTTTTGAGATGGAGTTTCGCTCTTGTTACCCAGGCTGGAGTGCAATGGCGCGATCTCGGCTCACCGCAACCTCCGCCTCCTGGGTTCAGGCAATTCTCCTGCCTCAGCCTCCTGAGTTGCTGGGATTACAGGCACGTGCCACCATGCCCAGCTAATTTTTTGTATTTTTAGTAGAGACGGGGTTTCACCATGTTGACGGGGTTTCACCATGTTGACCAGGATGGTCTCCACCTCGTGATCCACCTGCCTCGGCCTCCCAAAGTGCTGGGATTACAGGCGTGAGCCACCGTAATAAATAATTTTAAAAGGCCAGGCACAATGGCTCATGCCTGTAATTTCAACACTTTGGGAGGTTGAGTCGGGCAGATCATGAGGTCAGAAGATCAAGACCATCCTGGTCAACATAGTGAAATCCCATCTTTATTAAAATACAAAAAATTAGCCAGGTGTGGTGGCACGTGCCTGTAATTCCAGCTACTCAGGAGGCTGAAGCAGTAGAATCACTTGAACTCGGGGGCAGAGATTGCAGGGAGCCGAGATGGTGCCACTGCACTCCAGTCAGGTGACAGAGTAAGACTCTATCTCAAATAAATAAATAAATAAATAATAAAAAAATATTGATTCTGTCCCTCACTCGCCACAGACGACTTGCTTTTCCGCGCGCGCGCCCTGCAGCCACCCCGCAGAAATGCTTTGGTTACCCACCGTCTTTCGCCAGATGAGACTGGTTTCCAGGGTCCTGGCTCCTCATCTCACTCGGACTTACACCAAAGATGTAAAATTTGGTGCAGATACCCCAGCCTTAATGCTTCAAGGTGTAGACCTTTTAGCCGATGCCGTAGCTGTTACAATGGGGCCAAAGGGAAGAACAGTGATTATTGAGCAAAGCTGGGGAAGTCACAAAGTTAACAAAAGATGGTGTGACTGTTGCAAAGTCAATTGACTTAAAGGATAAATATAAAAATATTGGCGCTAAACTTGTTCAAGATGTTGCCAATAACACAAATGAAGAGGCTGGGGATGGCACTACCACGGCTACTGTACTGGCACGCTCTATTGCCAAGGAAGGCTTCGGGAAGATTAGCAAAGGTGCTAGTCCAGTGGAAATCAGGAGAGGTGTGATGTTAGCTGTTGATGCTGTAATTGCCGAACTTAAAAAGCAGTCTAAACCTGTGACCGCTCCTGAAGACATTGCACAGGTTGCTACAATTTCTGCAAATGGAGACAAAGAAATTGGGAATATCATCTCTGATGCAATGAAAAAGGTTGGAAGAAAGGGTGTCATCACAGTAAAGGATGGAAAAACACTGAATGATGAATTAGAAATTATTGAAGGCATGAAGTTTGATCGAGGCTATATTTCTCCATACTTTATTAATATATCAACAGGTCAGAAATGTGAATTCCAGGATGCCTATGTTCTGTTGAGTGAAAAGAAAATTTCTAGTGTCCCGTCCATTGTACCTGCTCTTGAAATTGCCAATGCTCACCGTAAGCCTTTGGTCATAATTGCTGAAGACGTTGATGGAGAAGCTCTAAGTACACTCGTCTTGAATAGGCTAAAGGTTGGTCTTCAGGCTGTGGCAGTCAAGGCTCCAGGGTTTGGTGACAATATAAAGAACCAACTTAAAGATATGGCTATTGCTACTGGTGGTGCAGTGTTTGGAGAAGAGGGATTGTCCCTAAATCTTGAAGATGTTCAGCCTTATGACTTAGGAAAAGTTGGAGAGGTCATTGTGACCAAAGATGATGCCATGCTATTAAAAGGAAAAGGTGACAAGGCTCAAATTGAAAAATGTATTCAAGAAATCATTGAGCAGCTAGATGTAACAACTAGTGAATATGAAAAGGAAAAACTGAATGAACGGCTGGCAAAACTTTCAGATGGAGTAGCTGTGCTGAAGGTTGGTGGGACAAGTGATGTTGAAGTGAATGAAAAGAAAGACAGAGTTACAAATGCCCTTAATGCTACAAGAGCTGCTGTTGAAGAAGGCATTGTTTTGGGAGGGGGTTGTGCCCTGCTTTGGTGCATTCCAGCCTTAGACTCATTGACTCCAGCTAATGAAGATCAAAAAATTGGTATAGAAATTATTAAAAGAACACTCAAAATTCCAGCAATGACCATTGCTAAGAATGCAGGTGTCGAAGGATTTTTGATAGTTGAGAAAATTATGCAAAGTTCCTCAGAAGCTGGTTATGATGCTAAGGCTGGAAATTTTGTGAATATGGTGGAAAAGGAATTATTGACTCGACAAAGGTTGTGAGAACTGCTTTATTGGCTGCTGCTGGTATGGACTCTCTGTTAACTACAGCAGAAGTTGTTGTCACAGAAATTCCTAAAGAAGAGAAGGACCCTGGAATGGGTGCAATGGGTGGAATGGGAGGTGGTATGGGAGGTGGCATGTTCTAACTCCTAGAATAGTGCTTTACCTTTATTAATGAACTGTGACAGGAAGCCCAAGGCAGTGTTCCTCACCAATAACTTCAGAGAAGTCAGTTGGAGAAAATGAAGAAAAGGCTAGCTGATGTTTAAGACATCGCTATAACCATCAGTTACTGGTTTCAGTTGACAAAATACATAATGGTTTATTGCTGTCATTGTCCATGCCTACAGATAATTTATTTTGTATTTTTGAATAAAAAGACATTTGTATATTCCTGACACTGGGTACAAGAGCCATGTACCAATGTACTGCTTTCAGCTTAAATCACTGAGGCATTTTTACTACTATTCTGTTAAAATCAGGATTTCAGTGCTTGCTACTGCCAGATGAGAAGTTAGGCAGCCTTTCTGTTGAGAGTGAGAATAATTGTGTACAAAGTAGAGAAATATCCAATTATGTGACAACCTTTGTGTAATAAAAATTTGTTTAAAGTTAAATATATATATATATAGATGACGGTCACCCTTTTGTTCTATCAATAGTAGGTCTTACTTATTCTTTCTATTATTTGTATCCATTAAGCATCCCCAAGTCCCCCTGAACTCCCCAGTACCTTTCCAAGCCTCTGATTAACATTATTCTACTCTCTGTGAGCATAAATTCAATTATTTTGGTTTTTAGATGCCACAAATAAGTGAGAAAATGTGATGTGTGTCTTTCTGTACCTGGCTTATTTCATTTAACATAATAATCTTCAGTTTTATCCATGTTGTTGGAAATGACAGCAATTCATTCTTTTTTAAGGCTGAATTGTGACTCATTGGGTGTATACACCACATTTGCTTTATTCATTCATTTGTTGATGGACACTTAGGTTGCATCCAAATCTTGGCTATTGTGAACCATGCTGCAACACATATGTGTGGGCAGATATCTATTCAACATAATGCTTTCTTACTTTTGGGGGGCAGGTGTATATCCAGCAGTGGAATTACTGTATCATATCGTATGTCTATTTCCAGGTTTTAGAGAAACCACCAAACTGTTCTCCATAGTATTTGTACTAATTTACATTCCCAAAAACAGTGTACAAGAGTTCCCTTTTCTCCATATCTTTGCCAACATTTGTTATTGTCTGCTTTTTGGAGACAAATCATTTTAACTGGGGTGACATGATATCTCATTGTAGTTTTAATTTGCATTTATGTGATGATTAATATGATGTTGAGCACCTTTCAAATGCCTGTTTTTCATTCATACGCCTTCCTTTCAGACATGTCTATTCAAATCTTTTGCCCATTTTTAAAAATCAGATTATTAGGTGTTTTTCCTATAGAGATGTTTGAGCTTCTTATATATTTTGTTTATTAATCCCTTGTCAGATGAGTAGTTTGTAAATATTTCTCCCATTCTCTGGGTTGTCTCTTCACTTTGTTCAGTGTATTCATTGCTGTTCTGAAGCTTTTTAACTTGACATGGTGTCATTTTGTCCATTTATGCTTAGTTTGCTGCACTTCTGGGTTGTTACTCAAGGAATTTTTGCCCTCCCCAATGTTCTGGATATAGTCTCCAATGTTTTCTTGTAGTAGTTTCATAGTTTGAGGTCTTGAATTTAAGTCTTTAATTCATTTTGATTTTATTTTTGTATATGGTGAGAGATGGGGTCTTGTTTTATTCTTTTGCATATGGATATCTAGTTTTTCCAGCACCATTTATTGATGAGATTGTCTTTCTACAGTATATGTTCTTGGAATTTTTGTTAAAAGTGAGTTCACTGTAGATGTGTGGATTTGTTTATGGTGTCTGTTTTTATGTCAACCATGTTGTTTTTGTTACTATGACTCTGTAGTATACTTAAAGGCAGGTAACATGATTCCTCCAGTTTTGTTCTCTCTGTTTTGGATAGCTTTGGCTATTCTGGGTTTCCTTTTGTCATTCTACATACATTTTAGAATTGTTTTTTCTATTTCTTGGAAGAATATCATTGGTATTTTGATAAGCAATGCACTCAGTCTATAGATTGCTTTTGGTAGTGTGGTCATTTTTACAATATTGATTCTTCCAATTCATGAACATAAAATATCTTTCCATGTTTTAATGTCTTCATCAATTGCCTTCATCAATGCTTTATGGTTTTCATGATTGAGATCTTTCACTTCTCTGGTTAATTCCTAAATATTTAATTTTGTGTGTGGCTATTGTAAATGCGATTACTTTTTATTTCTTTTTCACGTTGTTCACTGTTGCTATAAAGAAATGCTACTGATTTTCGTATGTTGATTTTGTATCCTGCAAGTTTACTGAATTTGTTTATCAGTTCCAATAATTTTCTCGATGAATTTTTTAGTTTTTCCAAACATTCAATTATATCATCTGCAAACAAGGATAATTTCACGTTTTTCTTTCCAATTTAGATGCTGTTTATATCTTTTCCTCTCTGATTGTTCTAAGTAGTACTTTCAGTATTATATTGAATAATAGTGGTGACAGTAAAAGTCCTTGTCATGTTCCAAATCTGAGAGGAAAGGCTTTCAGTTTCTTCCCATTCAGTATGATACTGTCATATATGGCTCTTATTATGTTACAGCATGTTCCTTGTATACCCAATTTCTTGAGTGTTTTTGTTATAAAGTGATGTTTAATATTATCCAATGCTTCTTCAGCCTTAATTGAAATTATCATACAATTTTTATTCTTCATTCCCTCAATATAATGTATCATATTAATTAATTTGCATATGTTGAACCATACCTGCATGTTAGGTCTCTTGGTCATAATGAATGATCTTTATCATGTATTGTTAAATTCAGTTTGCTAATATTTTGTTTAAAATTTTTGATCAATATTTACCAAAGGTATTGACCTGTAGCTTTCTTTTTTTGATGTGTCTTTGCCTGGTTTTGGCATCAGGATAATTCTGGTCTTGTCAAGTGAAATAGACAAGTATTCCTTCCCTGTCTATTTCTTGAAATAGTTTGAGTAGAATTGATACTGGTTCTTAAAATGTTTGGTAGAATTCAGCAGTGAAGCTATCAGGTCCCTGACTTTTCTTTACTGGAAGTCTTTTTATTACAGCTTCAATACTGTTACTTGTTATTTGTCTGTTCAGGTTTTTGATTTCTTCCTGGTTCAATCATGGTAAATTGTATGTGTCTAGAAATTTGTTCATTTCCTCTACATTTTTCAATTTATTGGCATATAGTTGCTCATAGTAGGCACTAATGATGCTTTGAATTTTCACAGTATCAGGTATGATGTCAGCTATTATTGTATTGAGGCCTATCTCTCTCTTTAGCACTAATAATCATTGCATTATATATCAAGGGTTCCACTGTTGAGTAAATACATATATTTAAAATTATTATATCTTCTTGATGCATTGATTCCTTTATCATTATATTGTAACCTTCTTTGTCTCTTCTTATAGATTTTGTCTTAAAATCTATTTTGTCTGATATAAGTATAGTGACTACTGCTCTCTTTAGATTTCCATTGGCATAAAATATCATTGTTCTTCCCTTTGTTTTCAGTCTACATGTGTCTTTATAGGTGAAGTGTGTTTTTTGTAGGCAACAGATCAATGGGTCTAATTTCTTTATTTATTCAGTCACTCCATGTTTTGTTTGGAGAGTTAGCCTATTTCTAATACATTTAACATTATATTGATAAGCAAGAAGTTACTCCTACCATTTTGTCATTTTTTTTTCTGCTTATTTTTTGGTTTACTATTTTTATTTTCTTTCCTTCCTGTCTTCCTTTAGTGAAAATGATTTTCTCTGGTAATATCATTTAGTTTCTTGATTTTCATTTTTTCTGTATGTGGTGTGTGTTTTTGGCTTGAAGTTACCATGAGGCTTGAAAATAATTCATTTATTTCTGTCTTATGACCCATTATTTTAACCTAATAATGACACTATTTTCATAAACAAACAAATAAGCAAAAAGAAAACAATGAATACACACCATAAGTTGGCCCCCTGCTTTTAACTTTTTGTTGTTTCTACTTATATATTATCTTAATGACTATGTCTTGAAAAGTTGTAGTTATTTTTTTTAAAAAAAAGTTTTTATTTCCATCAGTTATTAAAAAACAGATGGTGAAGATGGCTGAGTAGGAACAGCTCTGGATTGCAGCTCACAGCTAGAGCACGGAGGGTGAGTGGACACTGCATTTCCAGATGGATTTTTATTGCCCACAGACCAGGAGATTCCCAGGCAGAGGAGCCCCACAGGTTGCCAGCATGGCTGTTTTGGCCAGTATGGCAGGTATCCAAATAAAACACATGGGTAGAGGCACCATTTCAGCTGGTGACTGGAGTGCCTGGGAGACAGAGTTGCCCACTCAACTGATAAAAAGGGGACTGAAACAGGGATCCAGGCCAGGAGATTCCAGGCTGAAAAAGTGCCACGAATCTTCTGCGCAGCTGTTTCAGCCGACACAGTGTTTCACCACATGGGAAATCACACAGATCCGGGTGCCTTTTCAACAGGCAACTAGAATACCTAGGAGACAGTTGCCCGTTCAACTGATAAAAAGGGGACTAAAACAGGAAGCCAGACCATGAGATTTCCAGAGGAAAAAGCACCACGAATCTCCAGTGATCGTTAAAAAATCTGGAGACAACAGATGCTGGAGAGGATGTGGAGAAATAGGAACAATTTTACACTGTTGGGGAGATTGTAAATTAGTTCAACCATTGTGGAAGACAGTGTGGCAATTCCTCAAGGACCTAGAAATAGAAATTCCATTTGACCCAGCAATCCCATTACTGGGTACATATCCAAAGATTTATAAATTGTTCTATTCTAAGGACACATGCACACGAATGTTCATTGAAGCACTGTTTTCAATAGCAAAGACTTGAAACCAACCCAAATGCCCAATCAATGATAGACTTGACAGGCAAAATGTGGAACACATACATGGTGGAATACTATGCAGTCACAAAAAACGATGAGTTCGTGTCCTTTGTAGGGACATGGATGAAGCTGGAAACCATCATTCTCAGCAAACTGACACAAGAACATAAAACCAAACACCACATGTTCTCACTCATAGGTGGATGTTGAACAATGAGAACACATGGACACAGGGAGGGGAGCATCACACACTGGCGTCTGTTGTGGGGGAACTAGGGGAGCAACAGCAGGAGGTGGGGAGTTGGGGAGGGATAACATGGGGGAAATGCCAGATACAGGTGATGGGGAGGAAGGCAGCAAACCACACTGCCATGTATGTACCTATGCAACAATCTTGCATGTTCATCACATGTACCCCAAAACCTAAAATGAAATAAAATATATTTTTAAAAAAACAGGTGTTGTTGGTTACATGTATAAGTTCTTCAGTGGTGATTTGTGAGATTTTGGTGAACCCATCATCTGAGCAGTATACCTTGAACACAATTTGTTGTCTTTTATTTTTCATCCCCTTCCTAATCTTTCCCCTGAGTCCCCAAAGTCCATTGTGTCATTCTTATGCCTTTGCATCCTCATACTTTATATTTTTTATTGGTTTGTTGTGTAGTCTTTCTACTTGGCGTAAGCACAGTTTAGACACCACAGTTACAGTGCTATAATATTCTGTGTTTTTCTGTGTACTTATTGTTATTAGTAAGTTTTCTACCTTCAGGTGATTATTTACTGCTCATTAATGTCCTTTTCTTTCTGATTGAAATACTCTCTATCATGTCTTGTAGGATGAGTCTAGAATTAATGAAATCTCTCAGCTTATGTCCATCTGAGAAAGTTATTATTTCTCCTTCATGTTAAAAAATATTTTCACCAGATATACCATTGTAGGTAAAACGTTTTTTCCTTCAGCACTTTCACATGTTATGTGACTATCTTCTGACCTGTAAGGTTTTCACTGAAAAGTCTGCTGCCAGATGTATTGGAGAGCCATTTTATGTTATTTGTTTATTTTGTCTTACTGCTTTTAAAATCTTGTCTTCATCCTTGATCTTTGTTAGATTATCAAATACCTTGAGGCATTCTTCTTTGAGTAAAATTTGCTTGAGGTTCTATAACCTTGTACTTGGATATTGATATCATTCTCTGGGTTTGGGAAGTTCTCTGTCATTTTCCCTTTTAATAAACTTTTCTACTTCTGTCTCTTTTATCTCATCTTGAAAGTCAATAACCCTTAGATTTGCCCTTTGAGGCTGTTTTCTGGATCTTGTCAGTGTGCTTCACTTTTTTTGGTTCTTTCTTCTTTTGTCTCCTCTGACTATTTTCAAATAGCCTGTTTTCAAGCTCGCTAATTCTTTCTTCTTATCAATCCAATCTGCTATTAAAGGTGTCTGATGCATTCTTCAATATGTTAGTTACATTTTTCAGCTCCAAAATATCTGCTTGATTTTTTAAAATTCTTTCAATCTCTGTTAACTTTCTCTGATAGAATTCTGAATTCCTTCTCTACATTATCTTGAATTTATTTGAGCTTCCTCAGCACAGTTATTTTGCATTCTCTGTCTGAAAGGTTCCATATCTCTGTTTCTCCAGAACTGGTGCCTAATCTGTTCATTTGGTGAGGTTATGTTTTCCTGGATGACATTGAGGCTAGTAGTTGTTCTTCAGTGTCTGAGCATTAAAGAGGTATTTATGTAATGTTCACTGTCTAGGCTTATTTGTAGATGTCCTACTTGGGAAGCCTTTCCAGATATTTGAAAGAACTTTGGTGTTGTAATCTAAGCTGTATCTGCTTTAGGGGGTTCCTCCAGTTCAGTAATGCTACATTTCTTGCAGACTTCTAGAGGTACCAACCTTGATGGTCTTGAACAAGATCCAGGAGAATTTTTTGTACTACCAGGCAGAGACTCTTGTTCTCTTCCCTTACTTTTCCTCAAATAAACAGTATCTCTCTCTCTCTCTCTCTCTCTCTCTCTCTCCCCCCCCCCCCCACCATCTCCCTCTCTCTCACCTGAGCCTCCTAAAGGTAGGGTGAAGTGACACAAGCACCCATGGGGTCACCAGCACTATGACTGCCCTGGGTCAGACTTTAAGTCAACACAGCTCTGGGTCTCATCCAGGAACTATGGTAACCACTCCCTGGCTACTACCTATGTTCACTCAAGGCCTTGAGGGTCTACAATAAGCAGGTGGCAAAGCCAGCCTGCCTATGTCCATCCGTTCATGAAGTAAGGTTCCTCTAACATCAGATGGGTCCAGAAGTGCCATCTGGGAGTCAGTGACTAGAGGCAAAATTTTTAGAAGTCTAACTGGTATTCTATTGTTTGTGGCTGAGCTGGCATTCAAACCACAGGACAGAATTCTTCCCCTTGTCCCTCCCCTTTCCAAAGGCAGGGGAACCTCAGCCTGTTGCCCCTTCCTCCTTGGCTATAAGGAGTACTGTCAGACTACCCCCAAGGTTCCCTTAAGGCCCGAGGACTCTTTAGTCAGCTTGTGGTAAGTGCTGCCTAGCCTAGCCAACTTGGTGTTCTGTGCAACTGTAGTGGTGTTGGTACCTAAGGTGCAAGAATAAATTCCCTTTACTTTTCCTCTTCTTTTCTCAAGCAGAAGGAATTTTGCTCCATAGCCACCACAGCTCATAGTGTGCTAAATCTCACCTGAAACCAGCAAGTCTCAGAGGCTCATCAAGTCCCTTGATGTAGTACCTGGGTATCACTGCAGGTTATTCAGAGTCCAAAGACTCTTCAGTAAGCAGTTGATAAATGGTGCCAGGACTGGGTCTTTTCTTCTAGGCAGTGGGTTCTCTTCTGGCCCAGGGTGTGTCTAGAAATGTCTTCTGGGAGATAAGTCTTGGAATGGGGGCCTCTTGACTGTGACCAGTGCCTTATACTGGTGTGGCTCAGCTGATATCCAAGATGGAAAACACTGTCCTCCCCTCTCTTTTCTCTCCTTTCCTCAAGCTGAAAGAAGTGGTCTCTTTGGAGCTGTGAGCTGTGCAGCCTGGACAGCTAGGAAAGCGGTGAGGCCAGCATCCTCCTGGCTGCCCCAGCTGGTGTCTCAGTATATCTTATGTACCCCTGCCAGTCCACTGTCTCTGGGCCTGGTTCTCCCCTATGACTTGCCTACAAATTGCATTCCTTATGACCTAGACTACCTTTCAAGTTTACTTAGAGACTTGAGAGCACTTTGGCCCTTGGTGGTGAGGTTTGCCGACACTCATTTGGACCACTGGGATCAGTGATTCCACTCTGGCTATGGCTGCTTTCAGTGTTCCCTGTGTGGGCAAACCTCAGTTGAGTTTGGTCTAGTTTTCCTTTCTTCTCTAACAGGACAGCACTGAATTCAATGCCTCACAATAGCTGTGTTCTCCCTCCCACACGCCCAGTAAGTCTCTCAGCACCATACTGCTGCTGGGGGTTGGGAGAGGTGTGGTGTTGCTGATTCAGGACTATTTTTTTTTTCTATCATTTCACTGTGTCTTTCAGAGCTATGACATTAAAACCAGATACTGTGTGTGCTGGCTTGACTTCTGGTTCTTATGAAGATAGTTTTTTTCTGTGTAGATGCACACAAACTTGATGTCATTGCAGGGGAGTACAAGTAGCCAGGGTAGAGAGAAGTAGAGCTTCCTATCCTACCATCTTTCCAAGACGAAGTTTCATTCTTTCTTTAAAGAGTCATTTCATTATCAAGAAAATTCAAATATGAATATAAATATTACAAATAAGTACATTAGATTCTATTTTCTGAATGAATGCTCATTAACATATTTCTCTGTTAATTCTGTATTAGCAGTACTAAAGAAAATTCTGAACATGTTACCACCATTTTCAAAATCCTTCAATAATCTTTCAATGATTTTTTGTAAGTTGGGGTAAATAACAAAGCCCTGAACTACCCTCCAAGGTTCCTTGAAAATGTACACATGCTGGCCTCCCTGAACACATCTGGCCCTTCCCCGGTTCTCTCTTTGCATACCAGCCACATTTGCTATTTATTGTTTCTCCAATGATCAAGGTTCTCTGATAATTCAGGTCCTCTCATGATGAAGGCCTGTTGGGTGGCAAAAGTTCATGGACATTATTTCATTTGGAAATAAAGGCTCCTGGGAGACTCACACCAGAATTATTAACACTAAATATGCATTTAGACAGATTTTAGCTATTATAAATTGAGAAGCAAAGTTCTAAGGCACCTCCCACTGCAGTCCTTGTCTTTGTTTTTCATTGGCTTATCCCTTGACCTTTGTCTAATAAGATTTCCCATCAGATTTTAGCATAAAATGGGATAACTAGGTATATGTCTAAAATTTGAGCTGCAATTTGCATGGGGAAGACATCTATATTTGTGTTTGTCTCCTGAAGGGAATCAGAAACTTTGACCTTATTAAAATTATGTTTTGATTAGCTCAGACAAGATTACACTAATCAAAGCACCAAGGATAAATTTCATATGTAAACTAAAGTTTGTACAAACATGGCGGAAGTGTCATCTATGTTACTAAATAGTGCATGAAATATTATTTCAATTGTTAAAACTAGAAGTGTCTGCAATGAAAGGATGGTTATGTTTTCAGAAGTTTGTAATGTCCTTTGGGACAATCTGGACTTCTTATATGTGTCCAAGTCCACAATACATACTAGAACAGCTTCAGTTTGTTCCACAGGGAATCCCTAAAACTCTTATGAGAATTTCAGTTTTCCACTCAATCGTTTTCTGGCAAAAGTACAGAGTTGTACAACTAAATGACTCTTCTGTTAAATCCAAAGTTATATAAACAATAGTTTCCTGAGATTGGGAAAAGAAGCCTTTGAAAAGAATGAATATGCAATGGATTGCTACCTGTGTTATTGGTATTCCTGTGCACTTGTATTTTTTTCTGTTTTAGAAAGCCTAATGGTTTTAAAGGATCTCCTAAATTTCTTTCAAAATATGGGAAAGAAAGAAAAAATATCTGTAATTTTCATTACACTTTGTAGAAATGTTGAAAATGCTATTTAATGTACTATAATTTTAGATTGGATATAAAACCTATCCTAACAGCCAGATTGAAATTAGATAACTATTTCTGGCTTATCTTTATATTTTAGTTTCATGACTATAACATGGGTAGGATAAATAGTTATAAGACAAAATGATATTTTATTAATGATATTTTATTATTTTGTTAACTTATGACTTTATATGAAAACTTGTTGTGATCTAGGACATTAAACAAATGAGACTGGTTTGATCATGATGATTCTATGAAGTTTTTCAGATTATTCTGATAGAAATACTAATTCTTTTTCATTATTCACATTCTTGGACTAAAGCTGTTAAGGTCACTTAAAAATTAACCCTTGTATTCTTATACCCGCTTCTGGCCATAATTTGACAGCTCATGATATACACATTATTTACGTAAATGAAAGATATGTTTAGTGGATTCATGGTATTTCTGCTATGGCTGAATTTACAACTAAAATCCCCTTTTGATCTTTTTTTTTTCTTCTATCCATATTCCAAATGTAGAATCAGTGTGTTTCATTGCCATGCTAGATCACTGTTTCTTCTCTCTAGAGGCAAGAAAAATGGGAAAATGAGTTTCTAGTTCTTTTAGCTTCTAGAGCAGTAGGTAACCTCTGACAGCCCCTAAGACTTGGGTGGCAAAAAAGAGGATTAGATCTTGGCAATCTTATGTTGTATATCCACTTTGCACATAATTTCTAACAATGCCTTCAAACTCTACAATGATTCCAGGCAATTACTTCTATTAAGCTCTAATAGACCCATATTACTGATTGAATCCCTCCTAGTTGTTCAGGCATTATGCTCACTCCAAAAACTTGTCAGCAATCCAAGTTCTAATCCTCAATATCTAATGTCCATCTACCAGTCAGCAAGTAATTTCTCTCTTTTTCACTGACCACATATTTCAAACCAAATATGTCACACAATACTAGATACTCTACATTTTGAATTCCTTTGAATCTATTGATTCGCCTTAACATGCCTTCTAAAGTCATTTCATACAGGGACTAGGGACTTCACATGCATTTAAATCACCTTGAGGGTATTTTCAAAATACAGATTCCTAGACCTCATTTCTGAAATAATCAATTTCTATGTTAAAACCTCACAACCTGTATTTTTCTTAAAATGCAAAAACAAAAACAAAACAGAAACTCTCCCAGATGATTCTCATGTGTAATCTGATTTGGGATGCCCTTGACCTTGGTATCAAGTTTATAATTAGGATTCCTGAGTCAGTGTTTCCTTCCCGCAGAATACTTTTACACTATCAAGAACCACATTTTAAAAATATATTATGGTCTGATTTCCCATCTTAAAATATTTAGTGCATGTTTATTGTGTGAAAAGTAAGGTTTGAGATCTTCACATGGCATTTGTTCCATTTATTTTAACCCAGGTGTTTCAAATATATTTTTCCTTGACCTTACGTCTGTGTCCCAGAGAGAAGATTTTTTTCTATTACATTCAGTAGAGTCCACAGAAATGTAGTACATTCAGATAATGCATCTTTGAAAATATCAACCTGTTAATTTCCACACAATTTTCAAACCAAAGTGTATTATTTTTTCCATGTATTTAAATATTTAAATATAGAGTTCATCTATTATATTACTGATCAAAAAAAAATTAAGAGGGCTCTGATCATTACTTAGTTTACTTCAATACCTCTTACCCAATTACAATTCACAATTCCATTGCAAATGTTCCTTTACATTTGCTTCATTTTTTAGAGGACATGCAGTGACGAGATGGAAGAGGAAAATGTAACATTGATGACAGAGTTTGTTCTCACGGGATTTTTACATCAACCTGACTGTAAAATACCGCTGTTTCTGGCATTCTTGGTAATATATATCATCACAATCATGGGGAATTTTGGTCTGATTTTTCTCATCTGGAATGACCCACACCTTCATATTCCAATGTACTTATTCCTTGGGAATTTAGCTTTTGTGGACGCTTTGTTATCATCCACAGTGACTCCAAAGATGCTGACCAACTTCTTAGCTAAGAGTAAGATGATATCTCTCTCTGAATGCATGATACAGTTTTTTTCCTTTGCAATTGGTGTAACCACAGAATGTTTTATCTTGGCAACAATGGCATATGATCGCTATGTAGCCATATGCAAACCATTACTTTATCCAGTCATTATGACAAATGAATTATGCATTCGGCTATTGGTCTTGTCATTTCTAGGTGGCTTTCTTCATGCCTTAATCCATGAAGGTTTTTTATTCAGACTAACCTTCTGTAATTCCAACATAATACAACACTTTTACTGCGACATTATCCCATTGTTAAAGATTACCTGTACTAATTCCTTTATTAACTTTCTAATGATTTTTATTTTTTCAGGCTCAATTCAAGTTTTTACCATTGGAACTATTCTTGTATCTTATATACTTATCCTCTTAACAATCTTAAAAAAGAAATCCGTCAAAGGTATACGAAAAGCTGTCTCCACGTGTGGCGCTCATCTCTTATCTGTATCCTTATACTATGGGCCCCTCGCCTTCAAGTATCTGGGCTCTGCATCCCCACAAGCAGATGACCAAGATATGATGGAGTCACTATTTTGCACCATCATAGTTCCTTTATTAAACCCCATCATCTACAGCCTGAGAAACAAGCAAGTAATAGATTCATTCACAAAAATGTTCAAAAGAAATGTTTAGATATCATATGATCTCGCTTCTCTATTTACTAAAATTGTCACAAGATTGTGCTAGTTAGAGGTGTCTCTGTTTTGTCAGCATTCAAAGATTTTGCAAAGTCCTAGCACTTTAATGACCTAAGGTGTTAGCACCTAGTAAACTAATAAATATATTCCTAATGTTATTCAATAACATTTAAGAAATTTTAATCATGTTCATATCATAATTGAATAATGTTAGCATAAAGCAAATAAAAATATTTTACAGTGTTGTGTGTTATTGAATGTCACTTTATAAATGCATTAAATGTTAAAATAGTCTAGGTCATGGAATAAGGACTTGAGTGTAAGTGCTGTAAAAATAGTAACTGATCATATCTTTTTAATTTGGCCTTGTTAGGTCCTTTAATAAATAATCTCATATTAGAATTTAATCTTTAATTAGCCATCATAGCCTATGATGCATGCCAAGAACATATCTATCATATGTCTTGACCTGCAATATTCATATATTTAGGTAAATTCCTTTATAATCAAAAGAGGTCCTAAAATGATTTTTCAGTTTCCTAGTCCTTCTGGAAAGTGAACTTCCTCTCAGCCAAGAAGGCTTGAAAGCTGTGAGCAGATATCAGGCCAGTTTTTCTTGAGAAACTTTCTATTGTTTGACTTGATAGGCCAATCCAAATCTCATGTTGAAATCTGAATCAAATGTGGGAGGTGAAAAAGAATGGAGATGTGTGAGCCAAGGACCGAAATTCCTAGTGAATTGTGATGCTATTTTGTGATAATACCATTCTTACATTCTTTGTTTCCTTGAGGGGTGGTTGTTAAAAAGAGCCTGGAATCTCCTCCCTTATCTCTTGCTTCCTTTCTCACAATGTCATCACTGCACATGCCAGCTCCACCAACCTGCTGCTATGACTGAAGCAGGCTGAATCCTCTATCAGTAGATGATGTTGGCACTATGCTTCTTGTACAGCCTGAAGAATTGTGAGCCAAATAAATCTGTTTTCTACATAAATTACCCAGCCTCACATATTCCTTTCTAGCAACTTTAAATGGACTAAGGCAGGTCTAATGGGCTTCATAAAGTTAATTCCGAGTTTCATAAAACTGTCCAGTCATTTCTAATTCTATGCTCATTCTGAAATATGACATTCCCATCAAAGTTCTGGAAATATAACCAATGTTTTCCAATGTGTTACGTTATAAGAAGAACAGATTCTTAATAAACTTTTCCAAATACCTACATTGCCATGAAAATAAATATTCAATGATAGTTTCTGAATTCAGGATAGATTGGCTAAGGAGGAAAAGGTAATTATGTTAATTCTATTTATAAATGGTATACTTAAACAAATTGCTAAGAAAGTTGATTTAAATCTTGTTCAATATTGTGACTTTATAGTTATCAGAAATCTCTACCTGTCACACCCTTTTCCATGTATGTATTGAGATTTTATATGACAGCGGCTTCCAAAAATTTTATGATAGCATCAGTAAAAAACAATAAACTCTCTATGAATTACAAAATATGTTTAAATGGCCAAGGTTACATATTTGCTAAGAGTTTATTACAATGCAATTTGCACAGAATTTTTTAATTGTGTTTCATTCAACATAATGAGATAATTAGAATTATAACTGACCACAATATTTTAGAGCATATCAGAGTTCTAGAAAAATAATAAAATTCTAGAATACTTATATTAATCATATATATTTCTGAAAGTATAACAAAGTAAACACTGATTTTACTGAACAATATTTCTCATTCAATTTTATATATCAAATAAGCTCATTAGCATAACATCTCTCTTTTTAAAAGAGATAAAACAAATTCTCTTTAGCTATTCTAGGGTCTCATTTGGGAAATTCCAAAATTAATTGAGATCAAAATATTTAATTTAGAATCTTATTTGGGAAGTTTGTTAAAAATATCAAATGATTTAAATAAATCATTAAGTATAGTCACAGGTCATTGTGAAAGAATACCAAAATAACAAAAGATTTCAAAGGCAAAGAGAAAAAGTGATGTTATTGTAAAAAAAATAAAGTTAGCTCTTTTAATATTGAGGACACTCAGTTTTCTTAAATAATCAAATACCTGCTAAAGACAATATGGATCACAGAACATCATCTTGATAAAACATAAAATGTTTCTGTTTCACAAGCCTAGTATATAAAGGGCCAGGAGAAAACTTAACCAGTGTCTAATAAGACCAGAACAACACATTGTTAAAACGTTGCAATTTTAATTGAGAAGACCAAATTATAGTTTTTATTAGTTTAGTTTTAATATTGACTCATTTTAGATAGGAAGATCCAAGATGGCCGAGTAGGAGCAGCTCTGGAATGCAGCTCCCAGCGAAAGTGCAGAGGGTGAGTGGATGCCTCATTTCTAGATGGATTTTTATTGCCCACAGACCAGGAGACTCCCAGGCAGAGGAGCACCATGGGTCCCCAGCACAGCTGTTTTGACTGGTGCATAGGTCTCCACATAAAAATCTCACATGGGTCAAGGAGCCATTTCAACTGGTAACTGGAGTACCTGGGAGACAGTCACCCATGCAACTGATAAAAAGGGGACTGAAATAGTGAGCCAGGCCAGGAGATTCCTGGGTGAAAAAGCACCAAGCCAGCGCTGGAGGTCTCCCCACAAAATCTCACATAAATCCGGGCACCTTTTCAACAGGCAACTGGAATGCCTGGGAGACAGTGTTACCCATTCAACTGATAAAATGGGGACTGAAACAGGGAGCCAGGCCAGGAGACTTCCAGGCAGAAAAGTGCCTCCAGTGCAGCTGTTTCAGCCAGTGCAGTGGGTCTCTGCACAAAATCTCACAAAATTCCGGGCACCTTTTTAACTGGTTACTGGAATGCCTAGGAGACACAGTCACCCATTCAATTGAAAAAAAGAGGACTGAAACAGGAAATAAGGCCAGGAGATTCCTGGTCAAAAAAGCACCACAAGCCCCCAGCACAGCTGTTTCAGCCAGTGGGTCTCTGCACAAAATCTCACACAAATCCAGGCACCTTTTCAACTGATGACTAGAATGGTTTGGAGACAGAGTTGCCTGTTCAACTGAAATAAAGTGGTCTCAGGCAGGGAGCCAGGTGATCAGGAATGGCTGGTCCCACCCCCACAAACACCAGCAATCTCAAATGCTCTGGATTGAAAGTTTCACAGCAAGCACAGCTGAATCTGGGATGGTCCAGCTCTATGGGGGAGAGGCATCGATCATTACCAAGGCAGTCCATCACTACTGAGGTAGTCTGCCATTACTGAGGCAGCCCACCATTGCTGAGGCAGTCAGCCATTACAGAGAAAGTCTGCCATTACAGAGGTTGGCCACCATTGTCAAAGCAGTTCTAATTATACCCTTATAAACAGGACTGCAGGGGAGTTCACACGGCAGCTGGGTGGAGCCCAGCAGCTCAACAACACCTCTGCTGGCAGACTGTGATTAGGATGCCTCCTTGCTGGGCAGGACGTCCCTAAAAAAAGGCAGGAGCATAAGAGAAACCTATAAATAAAGTCCTACATTCCTAGGACAGAGCACCTGGGGGAAAATAAAAGGCTGTTATGAGTTCTGCTGCAGCAGACTTAAAAGTACATGCCCAGCAGC
Organism: Aotus nancymaae; assembly: GCF_030222135.1. Lineage (NCBI taxonomy): Eukaryota > Metazoa > Chordata > Mammalia > Primates > Aotidae > Aotus > Aotus nancymaae. The sequence goes on along the minus strand of NW_026988430.1, from coordinate 950,525 downwards.
TCTGAATGGAATAACAGAGCTCACAGCTCAGCACTGGAGCTTCTACAAAGGACAGACTGCCTCCTCAAGCAGCTCCCCAACCCCCATATATCCAAAGAGTCATCTCATAAAGGAGAGCTCAGATTGACATCTGGCAGGTATCCTTCTGGGACAAAGATAGCAGAAGAAGAAACTCGTAGCAACCCTTAATGTTCTGCAGCTGCTGCAGGTGAGCCAAGGCAAGCAGGGTCTGGAGTGGACCTCCAGCAATCCTACAGCCAAGGGACCTTACTGTTAGAAGGAAAACTAAGAAGCAGAAAGAAATAACTTCATCATCAACAGACTGGATGTCCACTCAGATACCCATCTGAAAGTCATCAACTACAAAGACCACAGGTAGATAAATCCACAAAGATGGGAAGAAACCAGCGCAAAAAGGATGAAAACACTGAAAACCAGAAAGCTTCTTCTCCAAGGAATCACAACTCCTTACCAGCAAGAGGACAGGGCTGGATGGAGAATGAGTCAGATGAATTGACAGAAACAGACTTCAGAAGGTGGCTAATAACATACTTCTCTGACCTAAAAGAACATGTTCTAACCCAAAGCAAAGAAACTAAGAACCTTGAAAAAATGTTTGACAAAATACTAACAAGAATAAACAACTTAGAGAGGAACAGGAACATAAACGAATTGATAGAGCTGAAAAACACAACACGAGAACTTCATGAAGTGTACACAAGTTTCAATAGCTGAGTTGACCAAGCAGAAGAAAGGATATCAGAGGTTGAAGATCAACTCAATGAAATAAAAGGAGAAGGCAAGATTAGAGAAAAAAGAGTAAAAAGAAATGAACAAATCCTCCAAGAAATATGGGATTATGTGAAAGACCTAATCTACATTTGATAGGTGTACCTGAATGTGATGGAGACAATGAATCCAAACTGGAAAACTCTCATCAGGATAATATCCAGGAAACCTTCCCCAATCTAGCAAGGCAGGCCAATATTCAAGTCCAGGAAATACAGAGAACATCACAAAGGTATTCCTCAAGAAGAGCAACCCCAAGGCATATAATCGTCTGATTCACTAGGGTTGAAATGAAGGAGAAAGTGCCAAGGGCAACCAGAGAGAAAGGTCAGGTTACCCACAAAGGGAAGCCCATCAGACTCACAGTGGATCTCTCAGCAGAAACTCTACAAGCCGGAAGAGAGTGGGGGCCAATATTCAACATCCTTAAAGAAAAGAACTTTCAACCTAGGATTTCATATCCAGCCAAACTAAGTTTTGTAAGGGAAAGAGAAATAAAATCCTTTATGAACAAGCAATAACTCAGAGATTTCATCATGACCAGGCCTGATTTACAAGAGCTTCTGAAAGAAACACTAAACACAGAAAGGATAAACCAATACCAGCCATGACAAAAATGTACCAAATGGTAAAGACCATCAATACAATGAAGAAACTGCATCAACTAACAGGCAACACAACCAGCTAGCATCAATATGGCAGGATCAAATTCACTCATAACAATATTAACCTTAAATGTAAATGCGCTAAATGCCCCAATCAAAAGACACAGACTGGCAAATTGGATAAAAAGCCAAAACCCATCCATCTGCTGTATTAAGGAAACCCATCTCACATGCAAGGATACACACTGACTCCAAATAAAGGGATGGAGGAAGAATTACCAAGCAAATAAAGAGGAAAGAAAACAAAACAAAACAGGAGTTACAATCCTAGTCTCTGATAAAATAGACTTTAAACCAACAAAAACCAAAGGGACAAAGAAGGACATTACATAATGGTAAAATGATCAATGCAACAAGAAGAGCCAACTATCCTAAATATATGTGCACCCAATACAGGAGCACCCAGATACATAAAGCAAGTTCATAATGACTTACAGAGAGACTTAGACTCCCACACAATAATAGTGGGAGACTTTAACACTCCACTGTCAATATTAGACAGATCAATGAGACAGAAAATTAACAAGGATATAGAATACTTTAGCTCAGACCTGGACCAAGAAAACCTAATAGACATTTACAGAACTCTCCACCTCAAATCCACAGAATATACATTCTTCTCAGCACCACATCACACCTACTCTAAAATTAACCACATAATCAGAAGTAAATCACTCCTCAGCAAATGCAAAAGAATGGAAATCATAACAAACAGTCTCTCAGACCACAGTGCAATCAAGTTACAACTCAGAATTCAGAAACTAACTCAGAACTGCACAGCTTCACGGAAACTGAACAACTGGCTCTTGAATGTTGACTGGATAAACAATAAAATGAAGGCAGAAATAAAGATGCTCGTCAAAAGCAATGAGAATGAAGACAAAACAGACCAGAATCTCTGGGACACATTTAAAGCAGTGTCTAGAGGAAAATATATACCAATAAGTGCCCACATGACGAGCAAGGAAAGATCTAAAATCAACACCCTATCATCAAAATTGAAAGAACTAGAGGAGCAAGATCAAAAAAACTCAAAACCTAGCAGAAGACAAGAAACAACTAAGATCAGAGCAGAAGTGAAGGAGATAGAGACAAAAAAAACCCTTCAAAAAATAAATAAATCTAGGAGCTGGTTTTTTGAAAAGATCAAAATAGACAGACCACTAGCCAGATTAATAAAAAAGAAAAGAGAGAATAATCAAATAAATGCAATAAAAAATGATAAAGGGGATATCACCACATATTCCACAGAAATTCAAACCATCAACAGAGATTACTACAAGCAACACTATGCACATAAACCATTAAACCTGGGAGAAATTGATAAATTCCTGGACACTTGTATCCTAACAAGCCTAAACTAGGAAGAATTCAAAACCCTGAACAGACCAATAACAAGGTCTGAAGTTGAGGCAGCAATTAATAGCCTACCAACCAAAAAAAGCCCAGGTTCAGATGGGTTCACAGCCGAATTCTACCAGACATACAAAGAGGAGTCAGTACCACTCCTTCAGAAGCTATTCCAAACAGTCCAAAAAGAGGGAATCCTTCCCAAATCATTTTATGAGACCAACATCATCCTGATACCAAAACCAGGCAGAGACTCAACAACAAAAGAAAACTTCAGGCCAATATCCATGATGAACACGATGCAAAAATCTTCAATAAAATACTGGCAAACCGATTGCAACAGCACATCAAAAAGCTTATCCCTCATGATCAAGTAGACTTCATCCTGGGGATGAAAGGCTGGTTCAACATATGAAAATCCATAAATGTAATCCATCACATAAATGGAACCATAGACAAAAACCACATGATTATCTCAATTGATGCAGAGAAGGCCTTTGACAAAATTCAACAGCCTTTTATGCTAAAAACTCTCAATAAACTAGGTGTTGAGGAACGTATCTCAAAATAATAAAAGCTATTTATGACAAACCCACAGCCAACATCATAGTGAATGGGCAAAAACTGGAAGCATTCCCTTTGAAATCTGGCACTAGACAAGAGTTTAGTGCCACTCCTATTCAATATACTACTGGAAGTTCTAGCCAGAGCAATCAGGCAAGAAAAATAAATAAAGCATATTCAATTAGGAAAGGAGGATGCCAAATTTTTTCTATTTGCAGACAACATGATTGTGTATTTAGAGGATCCCATCATGTCAGCCCAAAATCTCCTGAAACTGATAAGCAAGTTCAGCAAAGTCTCAAGATACAAAATCAATATGCAAAAATCACAAGTATTCCTATACACCAATAACAGACTTAAAGAGAGCCAAATCAAGAATGAACTGCCATTCACAATTAATACAAAGAGAATAAAATACCCAGGAATACAACTAATAAAGAATGTAAAGAACCTCTTCAAGGAGAACTACAAACCACTGCTCAATGAAATAAGAGAGGACACAAACAGATGGAGAAACATTCCATGCTCATGGTTAGGAAGAATCCTAACCAATATCGTGAAAATGGCCATACTGCCCAAAGTAATTTACAGATTCAATGCTATCCCCATCAAGCTACCAATGACCTTCACAGAACTGGAAAAAACACCTTAAACTTCATATGGAACCAAAAAGAGCCCTCATAGCCAAGTCAATTCTAAGCAAAAAGAACAAAGCAGGAGGCATCACAGTACCTGACTTCAAACTATATTACAAGGCTACAGTAATCAAAACAGCATGGTACTGGTACCAAAACAGAGATACAGACCAATGGAACAGAACAGAGGCCTCAGAAGCAATGCCATACACCTACAACCATATGATCTTTGACAAACCTGATCAAAACAAGCAATGGGGAAAGGATTCCCTGTTTAATAAATGGTATTGGAAAAACTGACTAGCAATGTGCAGAAAGCAGAAACTGGACCTCTTCCTGACAGCATACACTAAAATTAACTCCAGATGGATTAAAGATTTAAACATAAGGCCTAACACCATAAAAACCCTAGAAGAAAATCTAGGCAAAACCATCCAGGACATAGGCATAGGCAAAGACTTCATGACTAAAACACCAAAAGCATTGGCAACAAAAGTCAAAATAGATAAATGGGACTTAATTAAACTCCAGAGTTTCTGCACAGTAAAAGAAACAATCATTAGAGTGAACTGGCAACCAACAGAATGGGGAAAAAATTTTGCAATCTACCCATCTGACAAAGGGCTAATATCCAGAATCTACAAAGAATTAAAACAGATTTACAAGAGAAAAACAAACAAGCCCATTCAAAAGTGGGTGAAGGATATGAACAGACACTTTACAAAAGGAGACATACATGAGACCAACAAACATACTAAAAAATGCTCATCATCACTGGTCATTAGAGAAATGCAAATCAAAACTACATTGAGATACCATCTGATGGCAGTCAGAATGGTGATCATTAAAAAATCTGGAGACAACAGATGCTGGAGAGGATGTGGAGAAATAGGAACATTTTTACACTGTTGGTGGGAGTGTAAATTAGTTCAACCAATGTGGAAGACAGTGTGGCAATTCCTCAAGGACCTGGAAATAGAAATTCCATTTGACCCAGCAATCCCATTAGTGGGTGTATATCCAAAGGATTATAAAGCGTTCTATTATAAGGACACATGCACACGAATGTTCATTGCATCACTGTTTACAATAGCAAAGACCTGGAACCAACCCAAATGCCCATGGATGATAGACTGGACAGGGCAAATGTGGCACATATGCACCATGGAATATTATGCAGCCATAAAAATCATGAGTTCATGTCCTTTGTAGGGATGTGGATGAACCTGGAATCCATCATTCTCAGCAAACTGACACAAGAACAGAAAATCAAACACCACATGTTCTCACTCATAGGTGAGTGTTGAACAATGAGAACATATGGGCACAGGGAGGGAAGCATCACACACTGGGGTCTATGGCAGGGGGAACAAGGAGAGGGTCAGCAGGGGGTGGGGAGTTGGGGAGGGAAAACATGGGGAGAAATGCCAGATTTAGGTGATGGCGAGAAAGGCAGCAAACCACATTGCCATGTATGTACCTATGCAGCAATTTTGCATGTTCTTTACATGTACCCCAAAACCTAAAATGCAATAAAATATATATCTTTTAAAAAAATACTTACTTTAAAAACTCACAGTAACTTGAATATTGGTAATTTAACTGCACAGGATACTCTTTCTCTTTCAAGTTTCTGCATTCATTTGGTTTTTGTCTTTCATTATTCATTCTGAAACAACTTTTAGGTGACATCCAATTTTATGGCTGCATAGTATTCCATTGTGCATATGTGCCACATTTTCTTTGTCCAGTCTATCATTGAAGGGCATTTGGGTTGGTTCCAGGTCTTTGCTATTGTAAGCAGTGCCACAATGAACATACAGTAATATTGTCTAGATGAGTTCCTCTTATTTGTATGGACATGGATGAATCTGGAAACCATCATTCTCAGCAAACTGACACAAGAAAAGAAAATGAAACACCTCATGTTCTCACTCATAGGTGGGTGTTGAACAATAAGAAAACATGGACACAGGGAGAGGAACATCACACACTGGGGTCTGTTGGGGGGTTAAGGATGGGACAGCAGAGGGTGGGGAGTTTGGGGAGAGATAACATGAGGAGAAATGCCAGATATAGGTGACGGGGGGATAGAGGCAGCAAACCACCTTGCCATGTATGTACCTATGCATCAATTCTACATGATCTGTACATGTACCCCAGAACCCAAAGTACAATTAAAAAAAAATACATATCCTCATACCTGGTGGCTTTTCTTATCAAAAACATTTCTCAATTTACTTGCGCACTTTGCATACAGTGTTGCTTCCCTTATGTTCTTTAGCAGTTCTAATTACCATACATTAACTAGAATTCTCAATTCTCAGTAACTTTATTTTCTAGGATTTTGTATCCTGAAAATCTACTGAATATTTTTATCTGTTCTTATGCTTTTTTTAAGGGGAGAATTTAGGGTTTTTGAATAGAGAACGTCGTATCAACTGAAAACAAGGATGATTTGATTTATTCTTTCCCAAGTTGGATACCCTTCATTTCTTTCTCTCATCTGATTGCTCTAGCTAGGACTTCCAGGACTGCTGCATAACAGTGGCAAAAGTGGACATCTTTGTCATTTTCAAGATCTGAGAGGAAAGTCTTTTAGTTATTCTCCATTCAGTATGATACTAGCTGTGGGTCTGTTGTATATGGCTTTTATTATATTGAGATACATTCGTTCTATACATAGTTTCATGAGATTTTTATCATAAAGGGATGTTTTATTTTATTAAATATTTTTTCAGCATCAATTGAAATAATCATATGGTTTTTGTCCTAATTCTGTTGATATGCTGTATCACATTGATTTGTGTATGTCAAACCACCTTTGCATCCCTGGAATAAATCCCACGTGGCCATGATGAATGACCTTTATCATGTATTTTCAATTTGGTTTGCTTGTATTTTGTTGAGAATGTTTGTGTCAATAGTAATCAGAGATATCTTTCTCCTTTATTTTTTTTAAATAGTTTGAATAGGATGAGTATTCGTTCTTTAAATGTTTGCTAGAATTCAGCAGTGAACCTATCAAGTCCCAGGCTTTCCTTTACTGGAAGACTTTGTTTTATGGCTTCAATATTGTTACTTATCATAGGTCTTTTCAGATTTTGAATTTCTTCCTGGTTCAATTTTGGGTTAAGTTGTGTGTGTCTAGGATGTTGTTCATTTCTTCCAGGTTTTCTAATTTATTGGCATATAATTGCTCATAGTAGGCATTAACAACCCTTTGAATTTCTGTAATAACAGTTTTAATGTGTCCTTTTTCACTTCTGATTTTATTTATTTGGATCTTCTCTCTTTTTTTCTTAGTTTAGCTAAAGGTTAGTCAATTTTATTTAATACTTTTTAAAAACAACATTTTGTTTCATTAGTCTTTTGCATTTTTTTGCATTTCAATTTCATTTATTTCTGCTGTAACGTTTATCATTTCTTTTCTTCTATTAATTTTGGGTTTGGTTTGCTCTTGCTTTTCCAGTTCTTTAAGATGCATTATTGCATTGTTTATTTGAAGTTCTTTTCTTTCATTTGATATAGGCAATCGTAGTGATAATCTTCCTTCTTAGTACTGCATTTATACAGGTTTTGGTATGTTGTGTTTCCATTATCATTTGTTTCAAGAATTTTCATGATTTCCTTCTTAATTTGCTTTGACTCACTGGTCATTCAGGAGCATACTGTTTCTTTTCCATGTGATTTTATAGTTTACAAAATTCCTCTTGATATTACTTTCTAGTTTTTTTCCATAGTGGTCAGAATAGATACTTGATATTATTTTAATTTTTTGAAAATTTTAAACATGTTTTGTAACCTAACATATGATCTATCTTTGACAATAATGTATGTGGTGAGAAAAGAACATGTATTCTGCAGCTGTTAGATGAAATGTTCTGTAAATATCTATTAGATCTATTTGTCTATAGTGCAGATTAACCTCAACGTTTCTTTGTTGGTTTTCTCCCTGGAAGATATGTCCAATGCTGAAATTGGGGTATTAAAATCTCCAGCTATTATTGTATTGGGGCCTACCTCTTTCTTTAACTCTAATAATTTTTGCTTTGTGTGTGTGGGTCTCCTCTGTTGGATGCATATATATTTAAAATTGTTATATCCTCTTGCTGAATTGACCTTTTATCACTATGTGGTAACCCTCTTCATCTCTTCTTATAATGTTGTCTTAAAATCTATTTTGTCTGCTATAAGTATAGGTACTCTTGATCTTTTTTTTTTAGGGGGAGATGGAGTATCTTTGTTCATCTATTTGTTTTTAGTCTATGTGTGTTTTATAGATAAGGTGTGTATTTTGTAGGCAACAGATAAATGGGTCTTGTTTCTTTATCCATTCATCCACTACATGTCTTTTGATTGGAGAGTTTAGTTTATTTACATTCAATTTTATTATTGATAAGTTAGGACCTACTTCAGACATTTTATTTGTTTTTTTTGGTTGTTTTGTTGTCTTTTCTTCCTTCTTTCCTTCTTGTCTTCTTGTAGTATAGGTGACCTTCTCTGGTGATACGATTTACATTCTTGCTTCTTATTTTTAGTGTATCCACTGTATGTTTTTGGTTTGAGGTTACCATAAGACTTGCAACTCCTAGCTTGTAACCCATTGTTTTAAGCTGATTACAGCATAATACTTCATATAAACAAACAAGCAATCAAAAAGAAAGCTAATAAGAACCCTATGCCTTAACTTATCTCTGCTTTTTAACAATTTGTTGTTTCTGTTTATATATTATTGTACTATGTCTTTTGAAAAGTTGATGTAGTTATTATTTTTGATTTGTTCATTGTTAAGTCTTTCTGTTTAGGATTAGTGATGTTTAAACACCGTAGTTACAGTGTTATCTTATTCTGTGTTTTTCTGTGTACTTACTAGTACCAGTAAGTTTCATACCTTCAGGTGATTATTTATTGCTCATTAATGTTCTTTTCTTTCTGATTGAAGTACTCCCTTTAGCATTTCTTGTAGGATGGGTCTGGTATTGATGAAATATTTTGTTTGTCTGGGAAAGCCTTTAATTTTCTTTCATTCTTAAAGTATATTTTTACCAGATAAACTATTCTAGGGTAAAAAGTTTTTTTCCTTCAGTACTTTCAATGTGTCATGCCACTTTCTCCTGGCTGTAAGATTCCTACTGAAAAGTTTGCTGCCAGATGTGTTGGAGCTCCATTGTATGTTATTTGTTTATTTTCTCTTGCTGCTTTTAGGATCCTTTCTTTATTCTTGATTTTTGAGTGTTTGATGTCTTGGAGCAGTCGTCTTTTGGTTAAATCTGCTTAGTGGTGTATAACCTTCTTATACTTGAATATTGATATTTTTCTCTAGGTTTGGGAAGTTCTGTATTATTACCTCTCTGAGTAAATTTTCTACTGCTATCTCTTTCTCTATCTCCTCTTTTAGACAATAACAGATTTGCTCTTTTGAGGATGTTTGTAGATCCTGTCAGTGTGCTCCATTGTTTCTTTCTTCTCTTTTCTTTTGTCTCCTCTGAGTGTATATATTCTTTTTTTCTTTTTGATTTGGAGTCTTGCTCTGTTGTCCAGGCTGGAGTGCAGTTGCATGATCTCAGCTCACTGCAAACTCCATCTCCCAGGTTCAACATTCTCCTGCCTCAGTCTCCTGAGTATCTGGGATCACAAGCATGCACCATTGCACCTGGATAATTTTGTAATTTTAGTGGAAACAGGGTTTTACCGTGTCCATTGTCCATGGCCAGGCTGGTCTTGAACTCCTGACCTCAACTGATCCACCCACCTCGGCCTCCCAATGTTCTGGGAGGACAAGCATAAGCCACAAAGTCTGGCCCCTGACTGTATTTTCAAATAGCCTGTTTTCAATTTTTGTGTCTGCTCAATCCATTTTTCTGTTAAAGTGTTCTAATGTATTTTTCATTAAGCCAATTGGACTTTTCAGCTCTAGATTTTCTGATTATTTTTACTTCGTTCAATCTCTTTTTTTTTTTAATTGCATTTTAGGTTTTGGGGTACATGTGAAAAACATGCAAGGTTGTTGCATAGGTGCATACGTGGCAGTATAATTTGCTGCCTCCCTTCCCTTCACCTATATCTGGCATTTCTCCCCATGCTATCCCTCCCCAACTCCCCACCCCCCGCTGTCCCCCCCAACAGACCCCCGTGTATAGTGCTCCCCTCCCTGTGTCCATATGTTCTCCTTGTTCAACACCCGCCTATGAGTGAGAACATGTGGTGTTTGATTTTGTGTTCTTGTGTCAGTTTGCTGAGAATGATGTTTTCCAGGTTCATCCATGTCCCTACGAAGGATGTGAACTCCTCGTTTTTAATGGCTGCATAATATTCCATGGTGTATATGTGCCACATTTTTCCTGTCCAGTCTATCATCGATGGGCATTTGGGCTGGTTCCAGGTCTTTGCTATTGTAAACTGTGCTGCAATGAACATTCGTTTGCATGTGTCCTTATAGTAGAACGATTTATAATCCTTTGGATATATGCCCAGTAATGGGATTGCTGGGTCAAATGGAATTTCTATTTCTAGGTCCTTGAGGAATCGCCACACTGTTTTCCACAGTGGTTGAACTAATTTACACTCCCACCAACAGTGTAAAAGTGTTCCTATTTCCCCACATCCTCTCCAGCATCTGTTTTCTCCAGATTTTTTAATGATCGCAATTCTAACTGGCGTGAGATGGTATCTCAATGTAGTTTTGATTTGCATTTCTCTAATGACCAGTGATGATGAGCATTTTTTCATATGTTTGTTGGCCTCATGTATGTCTTCTTTGTAAAGTATCTGTTCATATCCTTCGCCCATTTTTGAATGGGCTTGTTTGTTTTTTTCTTGTAAATCTTTTTTAGCTCATTGTAAATTCTGGATATCAGCCCTTTGTCAGACGGGTAGGCTGCAAAATTTTTTTCCCATTCTGTTGGTTGCCGATTCACTCTATTGACTGTTTCTTTTGCCGTGCAGAAGCTGTGGAGTTTGATTAGGTCCCATTTGTCTATTTTGGCTTTTGTTGCCAATGCTTTTGGTGTTTTGGTCATAAAGTCCTTGCCTACGCCTATGTCCTGAATGGTTTTGCCTAGGTTTCCTTCTAGTGTTTTTATGGTGTTACGTCTTATGTTTAAGTCTTTAATCCATCTGGAGTCAAATTTAGTGTAAGGTGTCAGGAAGGGGTCCAGTTTCTGCTTTCTTCATTTGGCTAGCCAGTTTTCCCAACACCACTTATTGAACAGGGAATTCTTTCCCCATTGCTTGTTTTTTCAGGTTTGTTAAAGATCGGGTGGTTGTAGATATGTTGTGTCACCTCCTATGCCTCTGTTCTGTTCCATTGGTCTATATCTCTGTTTTGGTACCAGTACCATGCTGTTTTGATTACTGTAGCCTTGTAGTAGAGTTTGATGTCTGGTAGTGTGATGCCTCCTGCTTTGTTCTTTTTGCTTAGAATTGACTTGGCTATGCGGCTCTCTTTTGGTTCCATATGAAGTTTAAGTTGGTTTTTCCAGTTCTGTGAGGAAGGTCATTGGTAGCTTGATGGGGATAGCGTTGAATCTGTAAATTACTTTGGGCAGTATGGCCATTTTCACGATATTAATTCTTCCTAACCATGAACATGGAATGTTTCTCCATCTGTTTGTGTCCTCTCTTATTTCGTTGAGCAATGGTTTGTAGTTCTCCTTGAAGAGGTCCTTTACGTTCCTTGTTAGTTGTATTCCTAGGTATTTTATTCTCTTTGTAGCAACTGTGAATGGCAGTTCGTTCTTGATTTGGCTCTCTTTAAGTCTGTTATTGGTGTATAGGAATGCTTGTGATTTTTGCACATTGATTTTGTATCCTGAGACTTTGCTGAAGTTGCTTATCAGTTTCAGGAGATTTTGGGCTGAGGTGATAGGGTCTTCTAGATATACAATCATGTCGTCTGCAAATAGAGACAATTTGACTTCCTCCTTTCCTAATCGAATACCCTTTATTTCTTTTTCTTGCCTGATTGCTCTGGCTAGAACTTCCAGTACTATATTGAATAGGAGTGGTGAGAGAGGGCATCCTTGTCTAGTGCCAGATTTCAAAGGGAATGCTTCCAGTTTTTGCCCATTCAGTATGATATTGACTGTCGGTTTGTCATAAATAGCTTTTATTATTTTGAGGTACGTTCCGTCGATACCTAGCTTATTGAGAGTTTTTAGCATAAAGGGCTGTTGAATTTTGTTGAAGGCCTTCTCTGCATCAATTGAGATAATCATGTGGTTTTTGTCTTTGGTTCTGTTTATGTGGTGAATTACATTTATAGACTTGCGTATATTGAAGCATCCTTGCATCCCCGGGATGAATCCTACTTGATCATGGTGGATAAGCTTTTTGATGTGCTGTTGTAATCGGCTTGCCAGTATTTTATTGAAGATTTTTGCATCTATGTTCATCATGGATATTGGCCTTTAGTTTTCTTTTCTTGTTGAGTCTCTGCCGGGTTTTGGTATTAGGATGATGTTGGTCTCATAAAATGATTTGGGAAGGATTCCCTCATTTTGGATTATTTGGAATAGTTTCAGTAGGAATGGTACCAGTTCCTCTTTGTATGTCTGGTAGAATTCGGCTGTGAAACCATCTGGGCCTGCGCTTTTTTTGGGTGGTAGGTTCTTAATTGCTGCCTCGACTTCAGACCTTGTTATTGGTCTATTCAGGGTTTCGACTTCTTCCTGGTTTAGGCATGGGAGGAGGCTACTGTCCAGGAATTTATCCATTTCTTCCAGGTTTTCTAATTTATGTGCATAGAGTTGTTTGTAATAATCTCTGATGATGGTTTGAATTTCTGTGGCATCTGTGGTGATATCCCCTTTCTCATTTTTTATTGCATCTATTTGGTTATTCTCTCTTTTCTTTTTTATTAGTCTGGCTAGTGGTCTGTCTATTTTGTTGATCTTTTCAAAAAACCAGCTCCTGGATTTATTGATTGTTTGTAGGGTTTTTTGTGTCTCTATCTCCTTCAATTCTGCTTTGATCTTAGTTATTTCTTGTCTTCTGCTAGGTTTTGAGTTTTTTTGATCTTGCTCCTCTAGCTCTTTCAATTTTGAAGATAGGGTGTCAATTTTAGATCTCTCCTTTCTTCTCATGTGGGCACTTATTGCTATATATTTTCCTCTAGAGACTGCTTTAAATGTGTCCCAGAGATTCTGGTATGTGGTGTCTTCATTCTCATTGGTTTCGAAGAACATCTTTATTTCTGCCTTCATTTCATTGTTTATCCAGTCAACATTCAGGAGAAAGTTGTTCAATTTCCATGAGGCTGTGCGGTTCTGGGTTGGCTTCTGAATTCTGAGTTCTAACTTGATTGCACTGTGGTCTGACAGACTGTTTGTTATGGTTTCTGTTCTTTTGCATTTGCTGCGGAGTGATTTACTTCCAATTATGTGGTCAGTTTTAGAGTAGGTGTGATGTGGTGCTGAGAAGAATGTATATTCTGTGGATTTGGGGTGGAGAGTTCTGTAAATGTCTATTAGGTTTGCTTGTTCCAGGTCTGAGTTCCAGTTCTGGATATCCTTATTAATTTTCTGTCTCGTTGATCTGTCTAATATTGACAATGGTGTGTTGAAGTCTCCCACTATTAATGTGTGGGAGTCTAAGTCTCTTTGCAAGTCTTTAAAAACTGCCTTATGTATCTGGGTGCTCCTGTATTAGGTGCATATATATTTAGGATTGTTAGCTCTTCTTGTTGCATTGATCCTTTTACCATTATGTAATGTCCTTCTTTGTCTCTTTTGATCTTTGTTGCTTTAAAGTCTATTTTATCAGAGATGAGAATTGCAACTCCTGCTTTTTTTTGCTCTCCATTTGCTTGGTAAATCTTCTACATCCCTTTATTTTGAGCCTTTGTGTATCCTTGCATGTGAGGTGGGTTTCCTGGATACAGCACACTGATGGGTTTTGGCTTTTTATCCAATTTGCCAATCTGTGTCTTTTGATTGGGGAATTTAGTCCATTTACATTTAGGGTTAATATTGTTATGTGTGAATTTGATCCTGTCATTTTGATGCTAGCTGGTTGTTTTGCCCATTGGTTGATGCAGATTCTTCATTGTATTGCTGCTCTTTACCATTTCATGCGTTTTTGGAGTGGCTGGTACTGGTTGTTCTTTTCTATGTGTAGTGTCTCCTTCAGGAGCTCTTGTAAAGCTGGTCTGGTGGTGATGAAATCTGTGAGTACTTGCTTGTTCACAAAGGATTTTATTTTTCCTTCATTTATGAAGCTTAGTTTGGCTGGATATGAAATTCTGGGTTAAAAGTTCATTTCTTTAAGGGTGTTGAATATCGGCCCCCACTCTCTTCTGGCCTGTAGGGTTTCTGCTGAGAGATCTGCTGTGAGTCTGATGGGTTTCCCTTTGTGGGTAACCCGACCTTTCTCTCTGGCTGCCCTTAGTATTTTCTCCTTCATTTCAACCCTGGTGAATCTGACGATTATGTGCCTTGGGGTTGCTTTTCTTGAGGAATATCTTTGTGGTGTTCTCTGTATTTCCTGGACTTGAATATTGGCCTGCCTTGCTTGGTTGGGGAAGTTTTCCTGGATAATATCCTGAAGAGTATTTTCCAGCTTGGATGCATTCTCTTCGTCACATTCAGGTACACCTATCAAATGTAGATTAGGTCTTTTCACATAGTCCCATAATTCTTGTTGACTTTGTTCATTCCTTTTTACCCTGTTTTCTCTAATCTTCCCTTCTCGTTTTATTTCATTGAGTTGATCTTCGACTTCTGATATCCTTTCTTCTGCTTGGTCAATTCGGCTGTTGAAACTTGTGCATGCTTCGCGAAGTTCGCGTGTTGTGTTTTTCAGCTCCATCAATTCACTCATATTCCTCTCTAAGTTGTCCATTCTCGTTAGCATTTCATCAAGTCTTTTTTCAAGGTTCTTAGTTTCTTTGCATTGGGTTAGAACATGTTCTTTTAGCTCATGGAAGTTTCTTATTATCCATTTTCTGAAAGCTGATTCTGTCATTTCATCACACTCATTCTCCGTCCAGTCTTGTTCCCGTGCTGGTGAGGAGTTATGCTGCCTTGTAGGAGGAGAGGTGTTCTGGTTTTGGGTGTTTTCATCCTTTTTGCACTGGTTTCTTCCCATCTTTGTGCATTTATCCACCTATTGACTTTGTAGTTGCTGTCTTTCTGATTTTGGTAATTTTAAGTCTGCAGCAGCTGAACTCATAAACCCCCTTTTCTTCCCCCCAGGTGTTCTGGCCCAGGGGGTTAGGGCTTTATGCTTTTCAGCTGTTTTGCTACCGTTTTCCCTGCCCACAAGGTGGCAGTCTAGTCACAATCAGCCTGCAGAGGCTTCACTGAGCTGCTGTGGGCTCCGCCCAGCTTCCCTGTGAGCTTCCCTGCAGTCCTGTTTATATGGGTGTAGTTAGAACTGCTTCTGCTATGCTGTCCCGCCCCTATAGTGACGGAGTCTCTGTAGTGGCGGGTTGTCTTGGTTACAGCAAATTGCCCCGGGAACTGCAGGGTGTTTCCCGATGGAAGACGCCCCTCCCCCACAGAGCTGGACCATCCCGGGTTCAGCCGTGTTTCCAGTGGGTCCCTCTTTGCCCGGGAATCTCTTGGCTTGCCTCCTTTTCTCAGCTCCCCTTGCTGGCCCAGAGGGGACACAGTCTCATTCACTTTGGTCAAGGAGCCGCTGCTCCCTGCCCCCAGTGCAGGCCGAGTGGCTGCTCTGGTCCAACCAGCAGCGCTGGGAACCCGTGGAGCTTCTCCGCCTGTGAATCTCCTGGTCTGTGGGCAGTTAAAATCCGCTGCCCTGTGTGCCGCTGCGTCAGCCAAAGCAGCGGCTCTGAGATTCGTGGCACGTCCTTGCCCAGGGGTCTCCTGGCTTGACTCCCTGCTTCAGCTCCCCTTGCTGGCTCAGAGAGAACTCTGTCTCTCTCGCTCTGCATAAGAAGCCACTGCCCCCCGCCCCAGGGCATAGGCTGAGCGGCCATGCCACTCAAACCAGCGGCGCTGGTGACCCGTGGGGCTTCTCCTCCTGTGAATCTCCCGGTCTGTGGGCAGTAAAAATCCGTCTGGAAATGCGGCGTCCACTCACCCTCTGCGCCTTCTCTCAGAGCTGCAATCCCGACTTCCTCCTAAGCGGCCATCTTGGATTTTCTACTCAATCTCTTTTTTAAATTTCATTGATAGCATTCTGAAGTCCTTCTCTGTGTTATCTAGAATTATTTTGAGTGTCTTAAACACAGCTATTTTGAATTCTGTCTGAAAAGTTCCATATCTCTGTTTCTTCATAATTGGTTCCCTGGTGCCTTGTTTGGGTCATTTGGTGAGGTCATGTTTTCCTTATTAGTGTTTATGCTAGTAGATGTTCTTTGGTGTCTGGGCACTGAAGAGTTAGGGATTTATTGTTATCTTCATTGTCTCAGCTTGTTTGTACCTACTCTTCTTGGGGATGCTTTCTAGATGTTTGAAAAAATTTGAGTGTTGTGATCTAAGCTACATCTGTTTTAGAGAGCACCTCAAGCCCAGTAACACTGTGGTTCTTGCAGTCTTGTAAAGGTACCACCTTGGTGGTCTTGAACAAGACTTGGAATAATTTACTGGATTGCAGGCATAAACTCTTGTTCTCTTCCCTTACTTTCTCCCAAACAAAAAGTGTCTCTCTTTCTCTATTCTGAGACATTTGCAGTTGGGGGTGGAGTGACCCAAGCACTCCTGTGGCCACTATCATTGGAACTGTACTGTCAGACCTGAAGCCAGTGTAGCACTGGGTCTCAACCAAGGCCTGTTTTAATGACTCTTTTGCTACCACCTATGTTCTCTCAAGGTCCTAGAGCTCTTCAATCAGGAGGTGATAAATCCAGCCAGACTTGTGGCCTTCCCTTCAGGGTAGCCAGTTCTTCCAGGTCCTGGAAGGGCCCACAGTTGCCATCCAGGAGGCAGGTACTAGAGGCAAAAATTGAAATCTACCTAGTGTTCTATTTTATTGTGACTGAGTTGGTATTTAAACCACAAGACACAGTTTTCCCACTCTTCCCTCTCCTTTCCAAAGGCAGAAGAAACTCACTCCATGACCAAAACTAAACTACATGTCCATGAGCAGTACTGCCAGATTACCATCAATATTCCCTTAAGTCCTAAGGGCTTTTAAGTCAGCTGTGGTAAGTGCTGCCTGCCCTGGGACTTACCCTTCAGGGCATTGAGCTCCCCTTTAGCCCAGGGATGATCCAGAAATCCTCTCCAGGAGCCAAGTCCCGGAATCAGAAACCCCATAACCCACTTGAGGTGCTCTATCCCCATGGCTGAACCAGTGCCTAAGGTACGAGACAAATCCATTTACTTTTCCCTATGCCTTTTTCAAGCAGAGGGAGTCTTGCCCCATACCTACCACAGCTTGAAACGTGCTAAGTCTCACCTGAAGTGAACAAGTCTCAGAGTCTCTCCAAAGGCCCTCAGTGTAGAACTTAGGTATTGCTGCTTGTTATTTACAGTGCTCTTCTGTTAGCAGGTGATGAGTCCTGTTAGGACTGCATTACTCCCTTCAAGGCAATGGATTCTGTTCTGGCCAAGGATGTGTCTAGAAATTTTATCTGGGAGCTAGGGCCTGGAAAGGGGACCCAGCAACTCTAACTGGTGCCCTGTCTTTCTGTTGCTGAGCTAGTATCCAAGATGCATGACACTGTCCTCCTCATGTTTCCCTCTCCTCTCCTCAAGTGGAAGGAAAGAATCTCTTTTGGATGCACAAGCTGTGCATCCTGGGGTTAGTGCAGGGACAAGGCTAAAACACCCTTACTCCTTAACCATCCTGGCTGATATCTCAGTAGGTGATGTGCCTCCCCAGTCCACTGACTCTGGACCCAGTCAGCACTAGGACTTGCCTGGGATTTTCAGTGCTTGTGGCCCAGAATGTTTGTCAAAATTATTTAGTGCCCCAGAGCACTTTAGCCTGTGGTGCTTAGGATTGCAGGCACTCAAATTCTCAACTCTGGAATCAGGAATTTCTCTCTGGCTAGAGCTGGTTTAAATGTTTTCTCTGTGACCAGGCATCAGCTGAGTTTTGTTCAGTTTTCAGCTCTAATAGGACAGCACTGATTTCAACAATTCCTGTCCTCTGCTTCCCCCAGCACACAGAAACACTTTCTACACCAGGCTGACAGTGCTGAGAGGTGGCAAAGAGGTAACCTTTGAGATTTAAAATGTTTTTTCCATCTTCAGTGCCTCTTTCAGTGATATAAGGTTAAAAGCAGGTACTGTGGTGCTCACCTAATTTTTGGTTCTCATGAAGGTGTTTTCTTGTGTAGATAGTTGTTAAATTGAGGTCCTTGTAAGGGGATGGTTAGTGGAGCCTTCTATTCTGCCAACTTGCTTCACCTGCTGGTCCTAATTCACTTGTTCTTAACAACTATGTGTTCATTATGCATGAAAATTCCAAGAGACAGTAGACATAGGAAGCCAACATCTCACATTATTTTTTTGTTAATTATATTTACAGCACATCCAGGTCAGTTATCATGAAAGCAAAAACCTAAAAGTTAAGTACATGAGTTTCTTGTTTTACTGATATGCTTGATATGTACGAAGCAGGAATTTTCACATTTTGTCTTAGGTTGAACCTCAGGTAAAGATAACCTAAACTTATTTGACTTGCAAACCCATATAGAATGGACATTTTGTTTTTGTATTATATTTAATGTGAAAAACTCTAAAGAGATGTCTATTTTAATTAAACCAACAACTTAAAATAGCTCTTATTTACTAGAATTATCCTAGATGATGTGAACTTGAAAAATATTTTGGTTAGTTTTTGTTGTTCTAAGAGTTTAAGGAATCCTTAATTTATATAAGCATATATTCTTCTATAACCTGATTAAATAGAGTTTGAATACAAGTTAATTTTGGCAGTATCATCTGTGGGTCAGGATGGCCAGGGGGAGACCTATGTTAATTCTAGCTAAATAATTATATAGACCTATATGAATTCTAGCTAAATAATTGCTTGGCCCAGAGTACACTGAAGTTTATATACTGAACTAAACTATATTATTGGTGCAGTTAATCAGAAATCAGGCAGCAACAGGAGGCCTAAGGTAAAGACCAAGCGAGAACACTGTAACACTGGGGAGTGCTGCTGGGTGGTTGCAGAGCAGGGAATACTGCTGTGGTCCCACAAATGCCTTCTCAACATGGAGACTGCATGAGGGTCTTGTAAAGCAGGCTTATGCCAAGATCTCTGAGAAGGGAGGTGACCTCTGCTCACAAGATCCAGAAGAGTCTTTGCAATGGGTGCTGGCAAGGAGAAAAGCCTTGCAGGGCAGAGACCATGGAACACCTCAGGCTCTGCCTAGGTTTAGCCAGATTTTGACCAACATGTAAAAGTACTTTAAAAAAGGCAGGCCTGTTTGATCTGAGAAACTGACTTTATAAGGCATTTGTCTAGTGAATTATTATTAGGAGTGAAAACATAACTGAGCAAAAGATTTAGTAGATTCAGGTTTATAAGGTAAGGGATAATACCCAGAAATATACGTGACACTATCTTTGCAAAAATTATGAAAATGAGAAAAACCTCACATAGGAAAACTATGATAGTGAATCTGACATAAGAAAATGAGACAGCACATCAAACCTTCAAGCTATCCTTCTTCATTCCTGGATGCAGGCTGAACTAACTTTGGGAGCAATTTAGTTTATAGTTGAACTAGTTTACAGTTTCAATAGACATGATAAACGCCCCTCACAAAAACCTCCTCCTTCTCTGGGAAAAAAACCTCCTGTGTAAAACTAACCAATAGCCAAAATAAGGTATATGGATGTACTTCGGTCAAGAATTAGGCCAAGGCAAACATCTAGGCCTGCGTGAGTTTGGAGCACAGGCATTTAAATCCATTTGTTATATAACCTGTTTGTATAAGTTCATACTTGGCTTGGAGCTACTGTTGTTTGAAAAAGGTATAACTGTCCTGCTGAAATTGTACAGGCTCAGCTTGCATTCACCCAGAGAGAGAAACACTACTGACTCCTGTAAGAGAGAGCCAGTTTCCTTGAAGGTTGGCAGGAGGGAGCTAGGAACTGGCTTGTGCTCAGAGGGAAAGAGTTAAGCTGCTCTCCCTATAAGGAGAGAGGCCAGGGAGTGCAGCAGCAGGTGTGAGGGCAGTAGAAGCTGCAGAGCCAGAGCAGATAGTTGACAGACACAGTGTAAGAGAGCTGCTGATGAGAGAGCTGCTGAATAAAACTACATTTCACCTGCCTACACTTTCTCCAAGTGTTCTTTCATCTATCTGCCACCTAACCCTGGGCATGACATTTAGCATAATCATGGACACAACCACCACAAAGTTAAAAATTAGAGCACAGGAGTCTTGCAGCCAGAAGTTACAAGGCTCCTAACCTCCCCAATCACTCCTATGATAACATTTTTATTATAAAACATAACTACATCCTGAACTGGGTGGCGATAAATTGCAAGATTACTTTGTCTAGTAAAATTTCTCATCAGGTATCAGTTCATCTGGAAGCTAAGCTGTTATGTCTGGAATTTAAGCTGTAGTTTGCATGAGGAGGACAACTTCAGTTGGAATTGGCTTCTGAAGGAAATCTTGATCTTCGGCTGTATTAAAATCAGGTCTTAACTAGCTCAGGTAAGACCATGCTAATCAAAGCATTTAGAGCATCCAATTTTATATAAACTGATGTTTGCATGAAATGTCAGAAACATCACTTGTTGTGGAAAATAGTGGCATAAAGTGTAATTTCTGTTGTTAAAATCAGAACTGCCTACAGTGACTTAAAGTTTACCATTCTGAGCTTTGTAATACCCTGTAGGATAATCTGGATTTCTCATACACACCTAAATCCACAATGCCCAGTTAAAGATCTTCACTTTATCCTATAGGGAATCCTAAGGTGTTCTTGGAGGAATTACAGTTCTCCACACCATCATCTCCTGGCAAAAATGAAGAGATACAATTGGTAAACCCTTGTGTTGAAAGCAAATTTATATAAACAATATTTTCCTAAGATTAAAAATGAAGCCTCCAAAATAAATCAGTGTGCAAAGAATTCCTATCGGTGTTATTGTCATTTCTATCCTATTATGTATTTTTTCTATGTGTTAGAAAGCTTAACATTTTTGAATGATTTCCATAATTTCTTATAATATTGGTAAGAGAGATATTATTTTATCATATTATCATTTTTAATGAAAGTCTAAAATGCTATTTAATTTATAATAATTTTGTTTTTGGTTTACAGCATACCAAAATTGCCAGGGGTAAATGGCACAAAAGAAGTGAATCATCTTCCTATTTTATTATCTAGGTAAGCAAAGTAGCTAAAATCTATTTCTAAAATCATATCTAAAATCTAGATAAGCAAAATAACTAGAAAATAAAATTTTAAACCCTACTATAGTAGCTTTTAAATCCAACTCTAATGATTTTGTAATATAAATTCTTTTTAACTAGAACATTAAATGTTGTAAAACTGGGTTTAAAGCTTCAATTCATTTCTATTCTTTTACAAGAAATCTTTCAATTCATTCTGATATAAAGGTTTATTCTGTGTAGTCACATTTCTGATTAAAACTTTTAAGATCTGTTAATTAAATATTAACTTCTCTATCTCATCACTACCTATGGCAATAATTTCATTAATCATATTAAACATAGGCAAATAAATAAATATATAGAATTAGTGCACAGAAATAAATATATTTTATTGAATATTTTATTTATAAATAATACTAGGAATACTAATTCATATGTATACATCTCAGAAAATATGCAGCAAATATGCTTCCCCTACCTTTTTTGACATTTATAATTTTTTAAAGTATGCACATAAATTGACTTAGAGGATTTTTTATTATATTGTGAATTGGGTTTGAATGGAATAAACCAATTTTATAAAAATTTACTTAACACGTGGAATTATTGCCCTTTGTTCTTTATATAGTTTGTCTCAGGATCCAGTCATGGTATCATTCTTTGTAGCTTTCCTGTTTATGTCCCCAACACTCAGAATTAAATATTCTGCTGAAAAACAAGCAATCAGACAAAATGCTGATGGAGAATAAAGTACTCTCAATATCAGCAAGATTTCTTGAGAAATTTCATTTTAAGCTCCATAATAATAAAGATACAGCAACATTTGAATATGGAATAAACTTTCAGACAGTGCCAATATAGTCATGAACAATCGAAAATTTATGGGTAAAATTTCAAGTAAAAGTGTCTTTATCATAGACAAATTCCACAGGAAAGCAAACTGAATTCTTTAAAAAAGGAAGTGAAAATCCTCTCAAAACTCTCTGTGGCATTCATGAACATCAGAGTTAATGCACGCATTCAACCCAAGCTTCTGAGCTTTTCCCTTTACTTGACTCTATGTATCTCTGATACTTCCGCTCTGTCTCATTCTTTGGCTTGTCTTTTTTGCACTTACTCATCTATGCCATGGTTAGTCTCTATTTTTCTTCTTCCTTCTTGTATTATTTTCACCCATACAAATTTCCCATTCTATGTTTTCTGTCCCTTTTCTCCTCTAAATATCTTGCTCTCCTCTGTCTTATTTTTTTTTTTTTTGAGAACTTTTCTACATATTCTACAGGAAAAAATATTAAATTAGTCTATGAGCAGCAGACAAATACTAACTATTCTCCATGTTTCATAGAGTAATCTGTTTCACCACCTCACTGTTTTGCCATGTGTTTTCCCGTTCACTTATTTGCTGACCTTTATTATATTGCATAAGGGAAACTGCTCTCCCTAAAGCCACTAAAAGTCACGTACGTTCTCAGCACAGTGATTTTCCTTCACTTCTTGTCCTACTACAGCATTTATTTTGGTATTTGGCCCTGTACTTCACTTTGTTATGCTTTGTATCTTTCCTCTCTTTATGTCCCCAACTCTCAACTCTCTAGTTTCCCTCCTGCTCTTTCCCTTGATCCTTCTGCTTAATATCCTTTTCTGTTCTCTCCTTCATCTCTCTCTTGAATGACAGGAACAGTAGAAAGCAAGGCAGCCAGTCAACAACCAAAATCCTGTTCCAACAGTAGCTTCATGAGTGTGGTAATTTCTGCTGCTTAACCGCCAATGGCACAGCTTATATTATCTGTACCGTTGTTTTCTAAATGCAGGATGCATGTGCTGAGTTCTTGATATTTTTCTTCAACTGTATTTGTACTAATTTTTTTTTATTGTCCATGTATATTTGTCTCCATCTCTCTACATCCAAATCTAGGTTGGGT
This sequence comes from Aotus nancymaae, assembly GCF_030222135.1. Classification (NCBI taxonomy): domain Eukaryota; kingdom Metazoa; phylum Chordata; class Mammalia; order Primates; family Aotidae; genus Aotus; species Aotus nancymaae. The sequence continues at coordinate 927,325 of NW_026988430.1, read as the reverse complement.
GAGTTTGATTTATACATATCAAGGGCAAATCGTTTGTCTGCCACTAAGATCCATGTTGGAAAAAAAAGTATCAGATTTGGCCATCTAATAAATGACATCCATTCTCTATATTACCTTTCAGTATAACTTCAGTATATGCTTTTTTCTTTTTTTAAAAAATTCAACTTTTATTTTAGATATAGAGAGTATTTATACAGGCTCGTTACATTGGGTATATCGCATGCAGGTGATCAACATAGTACCCAACAGATAGTTTTTTCACCCATTTTCCCCTCTCTTTCTCATTTACTAGTCCAAAGTGTCTATGTTCTCATGTTTATGTCCATGTGTGTTCAATGTTTAGCTTCCACTTTTAAACGAGAACGTATAGCATTTGGGTTTTCTGTTCCTGTGTTGGTTTGCTTTGGATTATGGCCTCCAGCTGCATCCATGCTGCTGCAAAGTACACGATTTAATTATTTGTTATGGCTGTGTAGTATTCCATGTTATATATGTACCGCATTTAAAAAATCCAATCCACCCCTGCTGGGCACCTAGATTGATTGCATGTGTTTGCCATTGCGAATAGTGTATCAGTGAACATATGAGTGGATGTGTTTTTAACAACTAAACAGCATGGCATTAGTACAGATAGACCAATGGAACAGAGTAGAAAACTCAGAAATTAAGCCACACACTTGCAATAATCAGATCTTCAACAAAGCTGACAAAGAAGCAACAGGGAAATGGTCCCTTATTCAGTAAATGGTGCTGGGATAACTGGCTAGTCATATATGGAAGAATACAACTGAACCATTTTCTTTCACCATATACAAAAATTGACTCAAGGTGGATTAAATATTTAAATTTAAGTCCTCAAAATGTAAAAATCCTAGAAGAAAACCTAGGAAATATTCTTCTCAATGTTGGCCTTAGAGAAGAATTTTTGGCTAAGTCCTCAAAAGCAATTGCAATGAAAACAAAAATTGACAAGTATGACCTAATTAAACCAAACAACTTTTGCACAGCAGAAGAAACCATCAATAGAGTACACAGACAACCTACAGAATGAAAGAAAATATTAGCAAACTATGCATTCAATAAAGGTATGAAATCCAGAATGTAGAAGGAACTGAAACAAATCAACAAACAAAAGAAATTTAACCCCATTAACAAGCAAAGGACATGAACAGATCCTTCTCCAAAGACATACAGGTAGTCAGCACACATAAAAAAAAATGCTCAACATTAATCACCAGAGAAATGAAAATTAAAGTCACAATGAGATACTATCTCACATCAGTCATAATGGCTATTACTAAAAAGTCAAAAAACAACACATGCTGATGAGGCTGTGAAGAAAAGGAAATATTTACACACCGTTGGTGGAAATACATTAGTTCAGCCACTGTAGGAAGCAACCTGGAGATTTCTCAAAATCTTGAAACAAAGCTACCATTTGACCCAAAGATCCCATTAATGAGTTTATACCCAAAGGAAATTAGGTCATTATACTATCAAGTGTTTTTGGTGCTATGCTTTTCTTTTATTAACATACTCTTCAATAGGTAAGACATCCATTACTATGCCTTCAACTACTCCAATGACTCCCAGATTAGTATTTCTATCACTCTAGTAGAATTATATTACTAATACCAAACATCTCACCTACATGCTCAAAGCATCCTTATAGTGCAAACTTGTCAGTGCATCTGAGTTCTCAGTCTCTATTTTGAATGATAATCTGCCTACTCACAAAGTGACTCCTTTTTCCTCCACTGAATATTACTTTTCTATAAAATATATGACTAAGTCCTAGTGACACTACATTCTGAATGCTTTATCATCTATTTCTTCATCCTCCTTATTATTGACAAGATTATATTACACACGAACAAGGTACTTATAATCTTAAAATAAAATCCTAAGACCCCAGCAATAGAATGAACCCCCTCTTGGCCAACAGGTCTCCAGAAAAATCTTGATGATTTAGTTCCCAGCCATGACAGGGTGGGAGGTCAGATGTGCCTTGTTATACTGACTCTCTTTTGCAGTTTAGACACAACAACTGACCAGCATGAATGTTAAAGATAGAGATGATAAGACTGACAGAACATATTCTTTGTGACAATAAGATTCCAAATTATAAACGGAACCTAAGACCATACCAGGCAAGGGTTAAGTCAGGCACCTCTGCACTTAAAGAATAAACTGTGTTCTAACCGGCACAAGGTTTTTCCTTTTCTCTAGCAGCTAAACAGACAGTGGCCTCAAGATAAGCAAGATTAAAACAATTTGCAGCTGCATCAGATGCTCAGTAACGGAACCCCAGCTACCAGACATAACCACTACCTTGACTTGACAAGAGACTGATTTCAGTAACTTTCCCCAGATAAGAAGAAAACTGACCATGGACTGGTTCTGGCTGGTTTACAGAGACAGTGCATTTATGTGCCTTATGTCCTGAGAAGGACTTTTGATGTATAGGACCTAACTGTAATATATTTAAATGTTATATCCACTTTAAAGTGAGCATGGGTTGTATGTTACATACATGTTTGTTCAGTATACATGTGCCAGGACCACCTTCATGGATACTCATAGATCCTCTTGTAACCTGTTGAATATGTATACTTAGCCAACCTATTTAGCTTAAAGCTACTACTTCAAGCCCTCCTCCTTGGAGGTGCCTGTCTCTGGTCTTGGCCAGAGGCATGCTTCCCAGCCTACTTGATGGCCATCTTGCAGACTGTAACCCCTTATAAGAAATAAGTCTTCTCTCCTTTTCTAAATTTGAAAATTGTGATTTTCTTAAGTTAACACACATTACATGCATTTCTATCATCTGGGAGGCATTTACAAGTAGATTATTTGATCACACTTTTAGATTTAAAATAATTGCATTTATTTTGATTTCTCCTATTTCCCAGTACAATTTCCATCTATTACAGAAATATGAAAGAATATTAAAAGGGTATTGTAATAAGAGTATGTTTTTATATCAATTTCTCTTCCCCACTATTTGCTTTATGTCTTAGTGAATGCTCTTTTACATTTACTGCATTTTATTTCAGGGATACCTAATGAGGACATGGAACAGGATAATGCAACCTTGCTGACAGAATTTGTTCTCACGGGACTTACATATCAACCAGAGTGGAAAATAACCCTGTTTTTGGTGTTCCTGGTGATATATCTCATTACTATTGTGTGGAACCTTGGTCTGATTGTTCTTATCTGGAATGATCCACAACTTCACATCCCCATGTATTTACTTCTTGGGAGTTTAGCCTTTGTTGATGCTTGGATATCTTCCACAGTAACTCCCAAAATGTTGGTTAATTTCTTGGCCAAAAACAAGATGATATCTTTGTCTGAATGCATGATTCAGTTTTTTTCCTTTGCATTTGGTGGAACCACAGAATGTTTTCTCTTGGCAACAATGGCATATGATCGCTATGTAGCCATATGCAAACCTTTACTGTATCCAGTGATTATGAACAACAGACTATGCATACGGCTGTTAGTCTTGTCATTTTTAGGTGGCTTCCTCCATGTCTTAATTCATGAAGTCCTTATATTCAGATTAACCTTCTGCAATTCCAATATAATACATCATTTTTACTGTGATATTATACCATTGTTTATGATTTCATGTACTGACCCTTCCATTAATTTTCTAATGGTTTTTATTTTGTCTGGTTTAATTCAGGTATTCACCATTGTGACAGTTCTTAACTCTTACACATTTGCTCTTTATACAATCCTAAAAAAGAAGTCTGTCAGAGGCATAAGGAAAGCCTTTTCCACGTGTGGAGCTCATCTCTTATCTGTCTCTTTATATTATGGCCCCCTTCTCTTTATGTATGTGCGCCCTGCGTCTCCACAAGCAGATGATCAAGATATGATAGATTCTCTGTTTTATACAATCATTATCCCTTTGTTAAATCCTGCTATCTACAGTCTGAGGAATAAGCAAGTAATAGATTCATTCACAAAAATGGTAAAAAGAAATGTTTAGATCTCATAGCAATATCTCATTTTTAGTAAAAAGTTAGAATTTCACAGGTTAGATAAGGTTGTGTTTTGTTAAGTATTCAAAGTTTTTTTAGTTATAATTGTCTTAGCCTTTTAATTACTTAAGGTTTTATACCTAATAAACTTCTTAAAATATTTATATGTATTATTCAAAAGTATACAAGGAATTTTAAACAGGTGTTCATGTCATATTGGAATAATTAAAGCAGAAAACAAATGAAAATATTCACATGCTTAAATCCCTTCTTGTGGTTTTATAAATGCATTAAGTGGTAAACTACTGTAGTTCCTCTCAAAAGCATTTGAGTAGAAATACAATACAGCTGATTGAATTGTGTAGTCTGGAGACATCTCACATTTAACTGCATTGTGGTAGCAGGTTTGTGTTTGAGCAGTTGAAGATCTCAGGAAATCATCTATCTCTCAAAAGGCCTTTTACTTTAGACAATTGGAAATGGTGAATTTCACTTCTTATAAAATTTTAACTCCTCTATCACTTTAAGCAATAAATAAAATGGGAAATGCAATCATAAACTGAGAAGTGAATTAAAACTTTCAAGGCAAGTCCAAATTCTAAGAGGGTACTTTTATCTCTGTTCATTTCTATGAGTAATAAGATGAGGCAAGTATTTATATGATACTGGAAAACATGAAAAGATTCACATTTCTAACAAATTCAGAAAGCTAACAGATAATTAAAAATTAAGTTCACATGGATGTACAGAAGAAAAATGGCAGAAAAGAAAGTAAACGGTATCACTTTTCTAGAATTACACACACAAAAAATGAAAGCTGTAAGAAAAGGAAATCGGTAATATTTCAATAATTATTGGACAGTGTTATGGATAAAAAATGACTTTAATGCATATTATCAAAGATCAAATAACGCTAAAATGATATGATCTCATAGTGTCCAATGGGTGACTGGGAAAGGTGTGAAAACAAGCAAGAATATGGATGTTTTGTGACTCAAAAGTTCTTACATTTTAGCTTCCGTCACACTACATCCTCTTGCTGTATTATGAGTGATCTATTTTCAGGTCACCCCACCCTTCCTCTTTCAACACTAAAATTTCATCTATATTCCTGCTGATATCACCCCGGTCCCCAATCTAAAACAACTCATCTGTCTGTTTTGCATGACTCTAGTTACTATCTCCCTTATCCCTTTACAGTCTCTTATTTCCTAAACAATGCTGCCAGATAATTTGCTCATATAAGTCTAATTAATTCATATCCTAGTTAATTAACTTTTAATGGACTGTCATTGCTAGCAGATTATATACACGTGTGGCACAAGTATCTAGATTTAAATACATACATACAGATATATTTGTTTACATGTCTGTACAGATTGTATACTATGCATATATATTACTCAATTAGTAATTATTCACTCTGAATTGTTTGAGATCTTTTGCAAAAAAAAAAAAACTTTTTGGTTTAACTCTGGAGACTCTTCCTCCATGATTCTCTTAGTGAAACCTGTGTTGCAGCCTAAGTGAGTTACCAGGAGATTTCTGTACTTTTGAGTCACAAAACATCCATACTCTTGCTTATTTTCATACCTTCCCGAGTTACCTGATGGACACTATGAGATCATATCATTTTAGCATCGTTTAGCATTTGATCTTTGGTAATATGCATTTAAAGTCATTTTTATCCATAACACATTCCAATAATTAGTGAAATATTACTGATTTCCTTTTCTTACTGCTTTCATGTTTTTTAATTCTAGAAAATGTGATACTGTCAGGTGCATGTTTTTGTTCGTATAGCTCTCTCAATCCCCCACTACTGCAACTCACCTGTAAATCACTTGCAATTGAAAGGATAACTTTCTTCAAGGTGTGTATGAAATGTTACCCTTTCCATGAAGCTTTTCATGCTTACCTGGAAGAGGATGGGAATGCTAACTCATTTTTAAATATCGGCACGTTATTTATGCTTCTTTCTTTAAAAATATGTTACCTTTTAAGTTCAGAGGTGCAGGATGTGCAGGTTTGTTACACAGGTAAATGTGTGCCATAATGGTTTGCTGTACAGGTCATCCCATCACCCAGGTATTAAGCCCAGCATCCATTATCTACTCTTCCTGACCCTCTCCCTCTTTTCACCAGCCACTCTCTGAGGGGCCCCAGTGTGTGTTTTTCCCTGCCATGTGTCCATGTATTCTCATCATTTAGCTCCCATTTATAAGTGAGAACATGCAGTATTTGGTTTTCTGGTCCTGTGTTAGTTTGCTAAGGATAATGGTCTCCAGCTCCATCCAAGATCCCATTCCTTTTTATGGTTATATAGTATTCATGGTAAATACATACTATATTTTCTTTATCCAGTCTATCACTGATGAGCGTTTAGGTTGATCCCATGCCTTTGCTATTGTGAATAATGCTGTAGTGAACGTACATGTGCATGTGTCTTTATAATAGAACTATTTACATTCCTTTGGGGAGATACTCAATAATGGTTGAGTGGTATTTCTGCCTCTAGGTCTTTAAGGAATCACCACACTGTCTTCCACAATAGTTGAACTAATTTACACTCCCACCAATGGTGTATAAGTGTTCCTTTTTCTCCACAACCTCACCAGTATCTGGCATTTTTGTGACCTTTTAATAATAGCCATTCTGACTGTTGTGAGATAGTATTTCATTTTGGTCTTGATTTGCCTTTCTCTAATGATCAGTAATGTCGAGGGCTTTTCCATATGGTTTGTTGGCTGCATCTATGTCTGCATTTGAGAAGTGTCTGTTCATGTCCTTTGTCCATTTTATAATTTTTTTTCCTTGCAAATATGTTTAAGTTCTTTGTAGATGCTGGATATTAGACCTTTGTCAGATACTTAAATCGTAAAAATATTAATCTCATTCTTCAGATTGTCAGTTTACTCTGTTAATAATTTCTTTGGCTGGGCAGAAGCTCATTAGTTCAATTAGATCTTATTTGTCAATTTGTGCTTTTGTTGCAATTGTTTTTGGTGTCTTCATCATAAAATCTTTGCCCTTGCCTATGTCGTGTATAGTATTTCCTAGGTATTCTTCCAGGGTTTTTTATAGTTTGGAGTTTTACATTTAACTCTTTAATCCATCTTGAGTTGATTTTTGTATATGATGTAAGGAAGGAGTTCAGTTTCAATTTTCTGCATATGGCTAGCCAGTTCTCTTAACACTACTTATTAAATAAAGAATCCTTTCTCTGTTGCTTGTTTTTCTCAGGTTTGTGGAAGACCTGATTGTTGTAGATGTGTGGTCTTATTTCTAGGTTCTCTATTCTGTTCCATTTGTTTATGTGTCTGTTCTTGTAACAATACCATGCTGTTTTGGTGAGCATATCCCTGTAGTATAGTTTGAAGTAGGGAATCATGGTGGCTCCAGCTTTGCACTTTTTCTTGGGATTGCCTTGGCTATTCAGGCCCTTTTTTAGTTCCATATGAATTTTAAAATAGTTTTTCCTAGTTCTGTGAAGAATCTAAGGATAGGAATAGCATTGAATCTATAAATTGCTTTGAGCAGTATGGCCATTTTAATGATATTGGTTCTTCCTATCCATGAGCATGGAATGTCTTTCCATTTGTTTTTTATCATCTCTGATTTCTTTGAGAAGTATTTTGTAATTCTCCTTGTAGAGATCTTTCACCTTTCTGGTTAGCTGTAATCCTAGGTATATTATTCTTTATGTGGCAATTGTGAATGGAAGTGCATTCGCATATTGGCTCTAGGCTTGCCTGTTGGTGTATAGGAATGCTAGTGATTGTTGCACATTGATTTTGTATACTGAGACTTTGCTGAATTTTCTTATCAGCTTAAGAAGCTTTCGGGCTGAGACAATGGGTTTTCTAGATATAGGATCATATCATCTGCAAACAAAGGTAGTTTGACTTCCTATTTGAATACTTTTATTTCTTTCTCTTGCACAATTGCCCTGACCAGAACTTTTAATCTTTTGTTGAATAGGAGTGGTGAGAGAGAACAACCTTGTCTTGTGATAGTTTTCAAGGGGAATGCTTCCAGGTTTTATCCATTCAGTACAATATTGACTATGGATTTGTCATATATTGCTCTGATTATTTTAAGGCATGATTCTTCAATACTTAGTTTATTGAGAGTTTTTAACATGAAAGAATGTTGAACTTCATCAAAAGGCCTTTTCTGCATCTATTGAGATAATTATGTATTTTTTGTCTTCAGTTCTGTTTATGTGAGGAACCACATTTTTTTATTTGCCTATGTTTAACCGACCATACATCTTGGGGTTGAAGCCTACTTGATAGTGGCGAATAAATTTTAAGATGTGCTACTGGATTCAGTTTGCCAGTATTTTGTTGAGGATTTTTGTATTGATGTTTATCTCAATTTCGTCCTGGTTCAGTCTTGTAAGTGTGCAGATGTCCAGGAATATATCCGTTTCTTCTAGATTTTCTAGTTTATGTCCATAGAGGTGTTCATAATATTCTCTGATGGTTGTTTCTATTTCTGTGGGGTCAGTAGTACTATTCCCCTTATAATTTCTGATTGTGTTTATTTGAATCTTCTCTCTTTTCTTCTTTGTTAGTCTGGCTAATGGTCCATCTATTTTATTATTTTCTTCAAAAATTCAGCTCCTGGATTTGTTAATCTTTTGAAGGGTTTTTCATGTATCTATGTCCTTCAGTTCTGTTCTTGTCTTGTTTGTTTCTTGTGTTCTGCCAGCTTTGAGGTTTATTTGCTCTTGGTTCTCTAGTTGTTTTAGTTGTGATGTTAGGTTGTTAACTTGAGATCTTTCTAGATTTTTGATGTGGACATTTAGTGCTATAATTTTCCCTCTTAAAACTGCCTTACTTTCATCCCAGAGATTCTGGTACATTGTATCTTAGTCCACATTAGTTTCAAAGAACTTCTTGATTTCTGCCTTAATTCATTATTTGATCAAAGGTGATTCAGGAGCAGGTTGTTCAATTTATCATAGTTGTATGATTTTGAGTAAATTTCTTAAGCTTGAGTTCTAATTTCATTGTGCTATTGTCTGAGAGACTGTTATGATTTCAGTTCTTTTGCATTTGCTGAAAAGTGTTTTGCATCCAGTTATGTGATCAATTTTAGAGTAAGTGCCATGTGGCAATAAAAAGAATGTATATTCTGTTGTTTGGGGGTGGAGAGTTCTGTAGATACATATTAGGTCCACTTGATCCAGAGCTGAGTTCTGGTCCTGAATATTTTTGTTAATTTTCTGTCAGAATGATCTATCTAGTATTGTGAGGGGGGTGTTAAAGTCTCTCACTATTGTTGTATGGGAGTCTACGTCTCCTTGAGGATCTCTAAGAACTTGCTTTATGAATCTGGGTGCTCCTGTATTGAGTGAAGTTAGCTTTTCTTGTTTAATTGAAACTTTTATCATTATATATGGCTTTCCTTATCTTTATTGATCTTTGTTCATTTAAAATCTGTTTTGTCAGAAATTAGGATTGGAATTCCTGCTTTGTTCTCTTTTTCATTTGCTTGGTAAATTTTCCTCTATCCTTTTATTTTGAGACTATCTGTGTCTTTGCATGTGAGATGGGTATCCTGAAGACACCATACCAATGGATCTTCGTTCTTTACATAGCTTGCTATTCTGTGTCTTTTAATTGGGCCAATTAGTCCATTTACATTTAAAGTCAGTATTGTTATGTGTGAATTTGATCCTCTTATCATGATGCTAGTTTGACGTTTTACAGGCTTGTTTATGTGGTTGCTTCATAGTGTCAGTGATCTGTGTACTTCAGTGTGTTTTTTGTAGTGGTCGGTAATGTTTTTTCTTTCCATAGTACTTCCTTCAGGAGCTCTTGTAATGCAGTTCTGGTGGAAATAAATTCATTCAGCATTTGCTTCTTGGAAAAGGATCTTATTTCTTCTTCACTGATTAAGCTTAGTTTGGTGGATATAAAATTCTGGGTTGGAATTTCTTTTCCTTAAGAATGTTGAATATTGCCCCCATCTCTTCTGCCTTGTAGGGTTTCCACTGAAAGATCCACTGTTAGTCTGATAGGCTTTCCTTTGTAGGTGGCCTAACCTTTCTCTCTGTCTGACTTTAACATTTTATCTTTCATTTTGGCTTTGGAGAATCTGATGATTATGTGTCTTTGGGATGATCTTCTCATGCAGTATCTTACTGGGGTTTACTGCATTTCCTGAATTTGAATGTTGGCCTCTCTAGCTAGGTTGGGGAAGTTTTTCTGGATGATATTCTGAAATACATTTTCCGAGTTGGTTCCATTCTCTGCATCTCTTTTGGGTACCCCAATCAGGCATCTATTCAGTCTCTTACATAATACCATCACATATTTTTTGGAGGTTTTGTGCATTCCTTTTCATTCATTTTTTCTCTATTCTTGTCTGCCTGTTTTATTTCAGAAAGATAGTCTTCAAGCTCTGAGATTTTTTCTCCACTTGGTCTATTCTGCTATTAATACTTGTGATTGCATTGTGAAGTTCTTGTGTGTTTTTCAGCTATATCAGGTTGGATATACTTGTCTTTGTACTGTCTATTTTGCCCATCACCTCCTGCATCATTTTATCATGATTCTTAGCTTTCTTGCATTGGGATACAATGTGCTCCTTTAGTTCAGTGAGTTCAGTTTTATCTACATTCTGAAGCCTTCTTCTGTCATTTCTACCATCTCAGCTTCAGCCCAGTTCCAAATCCTTGCTAGAGTCATTTGGAGGAAAGGGGGCTCTCTGGTTTTTTCAGTTTTCAGTGCTTTTGTGCTGTCTGTTTTTCATCATTGTAGGCTTATCTAACTTCAATATTAGAGGTTGCTGATCTTTGGATGGGGTTTTTGTTGTTGTTGTTTGTTTTTCTTTTAACAGTCTGGCCATTCTACTGTAAGGCTGCTACATTTTGCTGTGGGGTCCATTCTAGACCCTAGTCATTGCAGTTTTTCCAGTAGCTGGAGGTGGCACCAGTGAAGTCTGCAAAATAGCAAAAATGGCAACCTGACCCTTCCTCTGGGAGCTGTGTCCCAGGGGAATATTGACCTGTTGCCAGCCTGAATGCACCTGTAGAAGGTGGCTAGAGACTCAAGTTGAGAAGTCTCACCCGGTCAGGAGCAACAGGATCATGGACTTGCTTAAAGAAACAGTCTGACTGCATTTTGGTAGACCACCTGTGCTGTGTTGGGAATCCTTTCAACCCCTGATTAGTTTGGGCTCTCCAAGGCCCACAAGCTGGGCTGGCTGAAATGTCCAAACAACAAAGGTGTTGGTTCACCTTGCCCCTGGGCACTCCATCCCAGGGAGAAATTAGAACTTTGTCAGCCATAGAACATGGGCAGGGGTGGCTGGAAGCCCTGGCTGGGAGGATCTATCCAGCAAAGAGAAATGGATTAGGGTCCCATTTAAAGAAGCAGTGTGGCCACACCTCAACAGAACAGCTGTGTCACGCTGGAGAACTGCCTCTGCCCCAGTCAGCTTGGACTTTCCAAAGCCCACAACCTGGAATGAGTGAGCAGTCCAAACAACAAAGGTGGCAGCCCACCCCTCCACCCAGGCAGTCTATCCCAAGGAGAGTTCAGAGCTCTCTCCAAAGAATATGTGCAGGCATGGCTTGAGGCCCTGGCTGGGAAGTCTTGCCCAGTGAGGAGTAATGGATTGGTGTCCTACTTAAAGAATTAGTCTGGCCATGTTTTGTTAAAGAAGCTGTGCTGTGCTGGGAGATCTCTTCCTTGTCCAGACTCTTTGGACACTCCAAAGCTTGCAGGCTGGAATGACTGAGTCCCCAGTCCAAACAGCAAAGATGGTGGCCTACCCTTTCTTTCCTCTGGGAACTCTGTCCTTCTCAGTCAGGCTCTACCCTGTTGCCAGTGGCTGGATGGAATTCCAAGCTAATGGGTCTTATCTTGTGAGATGCTCTAAAAGTGCAGCCCACATACCAATGCTGACTGACCCTCTGGATTCAGCTCCCTACTAAGGATATGTGTGGACCTCCTACCTTGCCTGAGTTGCAGTTGGGGATCCCAGGCCCATTGTATGTAAAGTGCTTGAGTTTCTGTGTATGCCTGAGCAGGCGCTCTGCTGAGACTCCACACAGACCTGGGTGTCGGACCCAAGACTCTGGCAGAGTGGGCTCACAAGGGGATCTCCTGAGCCAAGGGTTGCAGTGTGACTTCCCAGGGTTGCACATTTATTTACACCTTCCCTTGGCTGGGTGGTAGAGGTTCCCTTGGCACCATGTCACTGTCACTCCTGGAAAGACCATCACCCTGCCCAGCTTTTCTTTGTTCTTTGTGGGTTGAATTGTTTCGCTGATCAGTCCCAATGCAAGCACCTGAATATTTCAGTTGACGGTGCTATATTTACTTGCTCCTTTCATTCCTCTCCATGACTGACACACACCGTAGCTGCTTCTAATCTGCCATCTTGGCCCCTTCCTTATTTATTCCTCTCAAGGTACATCTGGCTTTCTATTTTTTCTCTTAAAGGTCTTTTACATTTTACAAATCAGAAGTCCTACTATGCTTTCTTTCTCTTGCTATGGGGAACACAATGGCTTACATACATGAAGCCCAAAATAGGTACTTGTGAAATATTTGTGAAATCAAATAGAAACCAACAGTACACATGCATAGAATACAGTGAATTATTCTTGCTTTTCTTTTCATGAGAATTGGCTCTTTGTATAGACTATAAAAAAAATCATGGAGAAGCTATTCAATCTTAAAAATTAAAGGATACCAAACACCACATGTTCTCATTCACAGGCAGGTGTTGAACAATGAGAACACATGGACACAGGGAGGGGAGCATCACACACTGGGGTCGGTTGGGGGGAAATAGGGGAGGGACAGCGGGGGATGGGGAGTTGGGGAGAGATAACATGGGGAGAAATGCCAGATATAGGTGAAGGGGAGGAAGGCAGCACATCACACTGTCATGTGTGTGCCTATGCAACAGTCTTGCATGTTCTTCACATGTATCCCGAAACCTAAAATGCAATAAAAAATAAAAAAATAAAAATAAATTAAAGGATACAAACCATACAAATATTTAAAACAAATTCATTACTTTATATTTGCAGAGATCCACTCACAGGATTAGACCAGATCATTTGCCCTCTTTTGGTTCCTCGGCGAGATATCCACTAAGTAGCAGGAAACAGAGCTAATAGATTACTGTACAACTGCTTTTATTTTTACTCCCCAGAGAATCCATGTTATTGCATATGTTTATAGTTTATTGACTTTTATTGCTGTATAATATTCTTATTGTATTTATGGTTTTCAGTCAATTATCTATATTTTGCTTATTTTTTCACTGTTATGATCCAAAGACAAGATTGATGATATTAATTTAAGCATCTGGTGTCTCTTCTGCCATTTTAAAGGTCTGGTTCCCCAGTTGGCCTTTTCTTTAAATGAGAAGGTAGAAAACAAACGATGAATACATGGACAGAGTATACAGCATCTCAAGTCTTACTTTAGGTGGAGTGGGGGAAAACGGAACAGGCAATTAGGAGCTCTGAAGAACTCAGACTTTCTCTGAAGCCTTGTCCTGTACATTTCTAGTTCTCTGGTATGTCCTTCAGTATAATCCCAGCTACTTTATGCCTTCCAGAAATTCACCAAAATTGCTAGTCCATTGATACAATCTCATTCTCATTTCTGTTATAAATTTATTCCTTTTAGTGCATTATTTTGTATTAAGTGAAATATTAGAAAAGAGGTAAATTATACACTTGGTAAACCCCCCATTTTGGACAAAATATTCTTCTGAGCTATTAAAAAAATTATAGAAGTAAATATGTATTATTTAATGAATATTTAGACATAATGAATAATATCATATTGAAGTTTCATTCAATTACCTATAACACTGCTCATGTTGGATTGAAAGCACCCCATGGAACTACTGATAGCAATAGAAATACCCTTTATTATGAAGATATATTTTTTACTTAATCTTGACATTTAAGTATTCATAGTTATCTCCTTCTCTCGCTCTCTGTCTCTCTCTCTCTCTCACTCACTTTCTCTGTCTCTACAGATATATATATATATAGTCTCTCTGTCTCTCTGTATATATATTTACTTAGTATCTTATAATATCTTCTACTGTTCATGAGACTGCTGACAAAATTATCCTATACTATGTGCAAAGAAACATAATTAGAATTTAGTTAAATACAAACAGCAATAAAAACTAGAACAGCATTATTCTAACTCCAGGAATTGGGAATTTCCAGGCTTTGTTTTGTCCTTTCCTCACTGTTTTGACAGTTAGATGTAAAATTCAATAGGACATCTGTTGCAAAGGATGAAGTATTGTGGTGTTTTTTAAATACTATTTTTTGGGAATAACTACTGACTGATGATAGCCAATCAAAACTCTATTGTCTCATTTCAGTAAGGTTAACAGAAGGGACCTATGTTTATTAGAAAAAATTGTATAGCTGGAATCAAGCTTTGGAAGAATGTCCTCAAAATATTTCACCTATGGAGGAGGTGTAAAGAGAGGAGCCTTCAATGATCATTCTCCCCAAAGAAGCACCAAATCGAACAACTATTCACATGAAAAATACACCTTCTTAAGAACCAAAATTCTCATGAGTAATCACAGATCCTGGTTATAACTTTATATCATTGAAAGAGGCACTAAGGAGGATAGAAAAGGCAGTTTTGAATTGCTGATGTCACCCCTCACTTATCCTCTGGCAGCAGCAGGGAGAGAGGATGCATGTAAGTTGGGAGAGGGAGAGCACATTGATTATGGGACTTGGCATTGGAACTGGGCACTGGCCTGTCACAGGGGAAAGCAACACCACGCAGAATTCAGTGCCCACAGAGGAAACATTTAGATCAGTCATAACCAGAAGGGAATTGCTCAACCCAACATTGGTACCTGAGTTCTGGCAAGCCTCAACACTACAGGCTAAAACACTCTGTCATCTTAAACAAACTTGAAAGGCAGTCTAGTTCACAAGGACTATAATTCCTGGGCAAGCCCTACTTCTGTGTTAGGCTAAGAACCAATGGACCTGGGAACATGCAACCTAGTGAAACACCAGCTGGGGTGACCAACCAAGTGCTTATGCCACTCCTCCCCTAACCCCAGGTAGTGCATTCTTGCAGATCAAGGAATGACTGCAATTCCAAGAATGACTTCTTCCTTCCACCTGAGGAACAAAAAGGAAAAAGTAAAGAAGACTTTGATTTGTGACTTGGAAACCAGCTTAATCAGAGTAGGATAGGTCACCAGAGGCCCCGATTCCAGGCCCCAGCTCCTGGATAACATTTCTAGACATACCCTTGGACAGAAAGAAGCCTGCTGTCTTAAAGGGAAGAACCCAGTCCTGGCAGGATTTATCTCTTTCTATCTAAAGTGCTCTTGTGCCCTGAATAATTATTGGTAGTACCCAGGCAGTACTCACCATGGTCCTTAGGTAAAACAAAGAGATGTGCTGGTTTCAGGTATGACCCATTACATTCACAGGTGTGGTGGGTATAGGGGGACATTCCTTTTGCTTGAGAAAAGAAAGAAAGAATAAAGGAACTTTATCTTACAGTTTAGGTACCAGTTTGGCCACAGTGGGAGAGAGTACTAAGCAGTATCTTGTGGTCCCTGAGTCTAGGCTTTGGCTCTTGGATGGCATTTCTGGTCCTTTGTCGGCCAGAGGGATATCCACTGCCCTGAAGGAGAGTCCATGACAAGGCAGCATTCACCACAAGCTGATGAATGAGCCTTTGGGTTTGGATGGAACATTAGCGGTAGCCAGGCAGTTCTCATCATGGAACTGGGGCAGTAGTAGCCATGAGGATGCATGTGGGTTGGGGGAGAGAGAGCACACTGATTGTGGGACTTCACATTGAATGAAATGGTCTCTCCTTTGATGATTCTCCCCTTTGATTATAGAAAAAAGAGATAATAGTAAGAAAGACTTTGTCTTGTGACTTGGGTGCAAGTTCAGCCACAGAAGAACAGAGTACCAGGTAAATTCTTAAGGCTTCAGACTCTATGTCCTGGCTCCCAGACAGCATCTATGAATCCACCTGTGGAAAAGGGAAAGTCGCTGCTCTGAAGGGAAGGAAAGAATACTGGAAGGCTTTGCCACCTGCACATTGTAAAGCTCTAAGGCTTTGAACAAACAGGCAATAGACAGGTAGTGGTTACCATGGGCCTTAGGTATGACCCATTGCTGTACTGGCTTCAGGTCTAGTCCAGCACAGCCCCAGTGATGTATGTCACCCAAACCCCAGCTTCAGACAGCTCTGCACAGTGAGAGAGACATCATTTGTCTGGAAGAAAGTAAGGAAAGAAAACAAGAGTCTCCATCAGATAATCCAGGGAATTCTTCCATACCTCATCCAAGACCACCAAGGTGTTTTACCTCTATGATTCTGTGAGAACCGCAGTGTTACTTGACTTGGATTGCACCTAATACAGATATGGTTGCAATGACAAAAAACTTAGATTAAAAGACTCAAGTTTCTTCAAATACCCATAAAGTCTTCCCAAGAAGGATGGGTGCAAATAAGCCCAGACTGTGAAGACAATAATAAATACAAGACATTGAAAGACATCCACAAGCTTCAAGACAATCCAGAAAAACATGACCTACCAAATGAACTAAGTAAGGCACCAGGAACCCATTCAGGAGAAGCAGAGATATGTGACCTTTCAAACAGGGAATGCAAAATATCCACTTCGATGAAACTCCACAAATTTCAAGATAATGCAAAAAAAGGACTCAGAATCTTGTCAGATAAAATTAACAAAGAGACTAAAATAACTTAAGAGAATCAAACAGAAATTCTGGAGCTGAAAAATGCAATTGAAATAATAAAGATTACATCAGAATATCTTAATAGAACTGATCAAACATACAAAAGAACTAGTGAGCTTGAAGACAGCGTATTTGAAAATACATGGTCAGAGGAGATGAAAGATAAAATAATACAAAAGAATGAAACATACCTATAAGATCTAGAAAATAGCTTTAAAAGCAAAACTAAGAGGTATTGGCCTTAAGGAGTAGGCAAAAAGAGAGATAGGGTTACAAAGTTTATTCAAAGGGATAATAACAGAGAACTTCTCAAACCTACAGAAAGATATCAATATCCAAGCACAAGAAGGTTATAGGACACCAAATAGATTTAACCTAAAGAAGACTACCTAAAGACTTCTAACAATCAAACTCCCAAAAGTCAAAAAGAAAGAATTCTAAAATCAGTAAGAGAAAAGAAATAAATAATATACAATGGAGTTCCAATATGTCTTGCAGCAGACTTTTCAGTAGAAATGTTACAGGCCAGGAGAAAGTAGTATAACATAATTGAAATGCTGAAGAAAAAACTTTCATCCTAGAATAATATAAACAGTGAAGATATCCTTCAAACATGAAAGAGAAATAAAGACTTTCCCAGACAAACAAAAGTTGAGGGATTTCACTAACATCAGACCCGTCCTATAATAAATGCTAAAGGTAGTTCTTCATTCTAACAGGAAAGAACATTAATGAGCAACATATCAATAAGAAATCGTGTGAAGATACAAGACTCACTGGTAATAAGTACACAGAGAAACATAGAACAATACTGTAGTTGTGGTGTATAAACCACTCACATCTTTAGTAGAAAGACTAAATATGAAGGGATCAATAATAATAACTACAACTTTTCAACACATAGACAGCAAAATAAGATATAAACAGAAACAACAAAAAGTTAAGAAGTGGGAAGATGAAGTTCAAGTGCAGAATTGTATTCATTTATTTTTGCTGGTTTTTTTTTTTTTTTTTGCTTGTTTGCCTATGCAATCAGTGTTAAGTTATCATTAGTTTAAAGTAATGGGTTATAAGATAGTATTGGCAAGCCTCGTGGCAATTTCAAATCACAAAATTTATACCAGATACACAAAAAAATAAAAATCAAGAAATTAAAACATGCCACCAAAGAAAATCCTCTTCACTAAATGGAAAACAAGAAGGAAGGAAAAAGGAAGAGAAAACCACACACACAAAAAGAAAACAAATAACAAAATGGCAAGAGTAAGTCCTTACTTATCAATAATAATGTTGACTATAAATAGACTAAACTCTTCAATCAAAAGATATATAGTGGCTGAATAGATTTTTTTAAAGGCCTAATGATCTGTTGCCTACAGGAAACACACCTCACCTATAAAGACACATGTAGACTGAAAATAATGGATGGAAAAAGATATTGCATGCAAATGGAAACAGAAAAAGGAGGAATAACTATACTCATATTAAACAGCATTGATTTTAAGACAAAAAGTATAAAAAGGTACAAAGAAGTTTATTATGTAATGATAAAGGGGTTAACTCAGCAAAGGTCAACTGAGCAAGAGGATACAATTATTGTAAATATATATGTAGTCAACACTAGAGCACCCCAATATATAAAGCAAATATTATCAGAGCTGAAGGAAGAGATAGACCCTAATACAATAACAGCTGAAGACTTCAACATCCCACTTTCAGCATTGGACAGATCTTCCAGATGGAAAATCAACAGAGAAATATGATTTGCACTATAGACCAAACAGACCTAGTAGATATTTGCAGAACATTTCATCCAACAGCTGCAGAATACACATTATTCTTCTAGGCATAGAGATCACTCTCAAGGATAGACTATATATAATGGCACAAAAAAGTACCAAAAAATTTAAAAAATGAAATAATATCAAGTATCACATTGGAATGTAATGGTATAAAACTATAAATCAGTAACAAGAGGAATTTTGGAAACTATAAAAACACGTGCAAATTAAACAATAGTATCTGAATGACCAGTGAGTCAATGAACACATTAAGAAGAAAATTGAAAATTTCCTTGAAGCAAATAAAAATGAAAATGCAACATACCAAAACCTATGAGATGCAGCAAAAGTGGTACTAAGAAAGTTTATAGCCGTAAGCCTACATATATTTATCTATGTAGGTCTATGTATATAGCCTACATAAAACACATAAATAAACTTCAAATAAACAACATAAAAATGCATCCTAAAGAATTAGAAAAGCAAGAGCAAACTAAATCCAAAATTAGTAGAAGAAAATAAATAATAAAAATTAAACCAGAAATAAATGAAAAAAAAAAACAAAACAAAGAAAACAAATGCAAATAAATCAAAGAACTGAAAAGTTGTTTTTTTGGAAGGATAGACAAGATTGACAAACTATTAGCCAGACTACCTAAGAAAAACAAAATAAAACCCAATAAATAAAATCAGAAATGAAAAAGGAGACATTACAACTGACACCACAGAAATGCAAATGATTATTAGGGACTACAATGAGTAACTATATGTAAATAATTTTGAAAATTTAGAAGAAATGGATAAAATCCCAGATACATGAAACCTACCAATATTGAACCATGCAGAAATCCAAAACCTGAACAGATCAATAGCAAGTGAGGAGAGTAAAGCTGTAATAAGAAGTTGCCAAGCAAATAAAAGCCCTGGATCCAATGGCTTCATTGCTGAATTTTACCAAACACCTAATGAAGAACTTAACATCAATCCTCCTAAAACATCCCAAAAAATAGAGCAGAAAGGAGTTCTTCCAACTTCATTCTACAAGGCCAGTGTTACTTTGCTACCAAAGCCAGATAAAGACATATCAAAAACAGAATACAGGCCAATATTCCTGATGAACATTTATGCAAAAATCCACAAAATAGTAGCAAATGGAATTCAACATCAGATTTAAAAGATCATTCATCATGACCAACTTGGATTTATCCCAGGGATTTAAGGATGGTTTGACATATGCAAATCAATCAATGTGATATACATCATATCAATGGAATAAAAGGCAAAACCCATATGATCTTCTGAATTGATGCAGAAAAAACATTTGATAAAATTCAATACCCCTTTATGATAAAAGCCCTAAAAAAACTGGATATAGAGGAAACATACCTCAACATAATAAAAACCACAGATGAAAGACCCACAGGTAGTATCATACTAAATAGGGAATGACTAAAATCCTTTTATCTAATATTTGGAAACTGACAGGTATATCCACTTTTACCACTACTAGTCAACATAGTACTAGAAGTCCTAGCTAAAGCAATTAGACAAGAGAAAAAATAAAGTGTATTCAAATTGGAAAGATAGAAGTGAAATTATTCTTGTTTGCAGATGATATGATCTTATATTTGGATGAACCTAAAGACTCCACAAAAGAACTATGAGCACTGATCAACAAATTCAATAAAGTTTCAGGACACAAAATCAACATACGAAAATCAGTAGCACATCTATATACCAACAGTAATGAAAATATAAAACACTGATGAAAGAAATTGAAGATGACACCAAGAAATGGAAATATATTCCACGTTCATGGGTTGGAAGATCAATATTGTTAAAATTGTCCATACTATCTAAAGCAATCTATAGATTCAATGCAATGCCTATCAAAATACCAATGACATTCTTCATAGGAATAGAAAAAAATCAATCCTAACATTTGAATGGCACTACAAAAGATTTAGAATACACAAAGCTATCTTGAGCATAAAGAACAAAACTGGAAGAATCACAGTACCTGACTTCAAATTATACTACAGAGCTGTAATAATCAAAATAGTATGTTACTAACATAAAAAATACTCACATAGACCAATGGAACAGAATAGAGAACACAGAAACAAATTCACACATCTACACACAGTGAACTCATTTTCAACAAAGGTGCCAAACACATACATTAAGGAAAGGACAGTCTCTTCAATAAATGGTGGTTGGAAAACTGGATATTCATATGCAGAAGAGTGAAACTAGACCCTATCTCTCACCATATACAAAAATCAGAATGGACTAAAGACTGAACTAGGATACCTGACACTATGAAACTACTACAAGAAAACATTGGGGAACTCTCCA
Organism: Aotus nancymaae; assembly: GCF_030222135.1. NCBI lineage: Eukaryota > Metazoa > Chordata > Mammalia > Primates > Aotidae > Aotus > Aotus nancymaae. The sequence goes on along the minus strand of NW_026988430.1, from coordinate 906,434 downwards.
GTACATTGGTCTGGGCAAAGAGTTCTTGAGTAATACCCCAAAAGCAGAGGCAACCAAAGCAAAAATGAGCAAATGGAATCATATGAAGTTACAAAGCTTCTGCACCCAAACAATCAACAAAGTGAAGAGACAACCCACAGAATGGGAGAAAATATTTGCAAACTACCCATCTGATGATGTATTAATAACCAAAATACATAAGAAACACAAATAATAGAAAAAAACTCTAATAACCTGATTAAAAATTGGAAAAAGATATGATAGATATTTCTCAGAAGAAGACATACAAATTACTCACAGGTATAGAAAAGATGGTCAATATCAATGGTCCTCAGAGAAATGCAAATCAAAACTACAATGAGATAACATCTTACCCCAGTTAAAATGGCTTATATCCAAAAGATAGGCAATAAGAAATACTGGTTAGGGTGTGTAGAAAAGGAAACGCTCATACACTGTTGTTGGGAAGGTAAATTAGTACAAGCACTATGAGACAGTTTGGAGGTTACTCAAAAAACTAAAAATAGAACTACCATATGACCCAGCAATCCCACTGCTAGGTATATAGCCAAAAGAAAGAATATCAGCATATCGAAGCAATATCTGCACTCCCATGTTTATTGCTGCACTATTCACAATCACCAAGATTTGACAGCAACCTAAGTGTCCATCAACAGACGACTGTATAAAGCAAATGTGCCACATATACACAATGGAGTACTATTCAGCCATTTAAAAGTGTGCTCTGGGGCTGGACATGGTGGCTAATGCCTGTAATCCCAGAACTTTGGGAGGCTGAGGCAGGCAGATCACAAGGTCAACAGATTGAGACCATTCTGGCTAACATGGTGAAACCCCATCTCTACTAAAAATACAAAAAAATTAACTAGGCATGGCAGCACAAACCTGTGGTTCCAGCTACTCAGGAGGCTGAGGTGGAAGAATTGCTTGAACCCAGGAGGCAGAGGTTGCAGTGAGCCGAGATTGCACCACTGCACTCCAGCCTGGCGACAGAGCAAGGCTCCATCTCAAAATATATATATATATATACACACACACACACACACATATATATACACACACATATATATATATACACACATATATATACACATATATATATACACACATATATATACACATATATATAAATATATACATACATAAAGTAAAATAAGCCAGGCACAGAAAGACAAGCTTTCCATGTTCTCACTTATTTGTGGGAGCTAAAAATTAAAACATTGAACTCATGCAGATAGAGCAGAAGTGATTACCAGAGGCTGGTAAGGATAGTAGGTAAAAAGAAGTAGTTATGGTTAATGGGTACATAAATACACTTAGGTAGAATAAATAAGATGTAGTATTTGATACCACAACATTTGACTACAGTCAACAATAACTTATTGTACATTTAAAAATAACAAAGTGTAGAGCTTCTGTACAGCAAAAGAAACCATCATTAGAGTGAATCAGCAACCAATAGAATGGGAAAAAATTTTTATAATCTACCAATCTGACAAAGGGCTAATATCCAGAATCTACAAAGAACTAAAACAGATATACAAGAAAAAAACAAACAACCCCATTCAAAAATGGGCAAAGGATATGAACAGACACTTTTCAAAAGAAGACATATGTGAGGCCAGCAAACATGAAAAAATGCTCATCATCACTGGTCATTAGAGAAATGCAAATCAAAACCACACTGAGATCATCTCAAGCCAGTTAGAATGGTGATCATCAAAAAATCTGAAGGCAACAGATGCTGGAGAGGATGTGGAGAAATAGGAACACTCTTACACAGTTGATGGGAGTGTTAATTAGTTCAACCATTGTGGAAGACAGTGTGGCGATTTCTCAAGGATCTAGAAATAGAAATTCCATTTGACCCAGCAATCCCATTACTGGATATACACCCAAAGAACTATAAATCATTCTACCATAAAGACACATGCACACGTATGTTCATTGCAGCCCTGTGTACAATAGCAAAGACCTGGATCCAACCCAAATGCCCATCAATGATAGACTGGACAAAGAAAATATGGCACATATACACCATGGAATACTATGCAGCCATAAAAAACGATGAGTTCATGTCCTTTGTAGGGACTTGGATGAATCTGGAAACTATCATTCTCAGCAAACTGACACAAGAACAGAAAGCCAAACACTGTATGTTTTCACTCATAGGTGAGTGTTAAACAATGAGAACATGTGGACTCAGGGAGAGGAGCATCACACACAGGGGACAGTTGGTGGGGGGTAGGGGAGAGACAGTGGGGTTGGGGAGGGAAGAGAGAGTGGGGAGGAATAACATGGGGAGAAACACCAGATATAGTATGCACCTGAAGTAAAATAAATAAATAAATAAATAACAAAGAGTATAATTGGATTGTTTGTAACAAAAAGAAAGAATAAATGCCTGAGGCAATTGATACCCTATTTACCCTGATCTGATTATTATGAATAGTATGCCTCTATTAAAATATCTCATGTACCTCATAAATAAATACCACCTACTATGTACCCACAAAGTTATTGTAAACATTTTTTAAAGTTCACCTACAAGATGTGCAATTGCTATAATTATATATTTACCATATCTAATAAAATACCTTCTACATGAGACTTCTACATGGAGGCAATAGCTAAGAGTCACATCATGATATTCCCCTTTTTTGCACAGCAGCCTAGACCTGTTGCAGAACCTTCTTGAATTCTGAGCCTCAGTCAAAACTAGCAGCTTTTTAGGTTATTGGTTAAATGGGCCAGAGTAACACACTCTTAATTATGAATATGTTGTTTCCAAAATTCAAAGACTCTATTAAGGCTTTATGCCTCTTTCTAGCCTGCGAATGGATTCGATAGAACAACTTTTCCTTCACTTTAGAAGAGATAGCTCGACATATCCCACACCACTGGACCCCTAGAAATTCCACTGAAATAGAAAGCCCCTGAATATTTGCAAAATATATGTCCAGCTTTGGCATGCAAATGTATTACCAATAAGTCTTGAGAAGTTGCTACTTCTTGCTTAATCGGACAATCAACATGTCATCAGAATAATCAGCATGATGTCTTCAGTATATAATCAGTGGAATATCTTGTGGAAAAGAAAGATGATCAAGGTCCCAAACATTTGCAACTTCTACAGCAAGCTCTCAAAATCAATGAAGAGAAACTTAATAACCCAATTTTATTAAATGGGCAAAATATTTGAACAGAAGAAACTTCACCAAAATAATACAGATATGTCAAATAAAGTCATAAATACATGCTGGATCGTTAGTCATCTTGGAAGTGCAAATTAAAACCTCAATGAGATGCTATGAGACAGCTATTTAAATAAATCAAATTGAAAAGATTATTCATACTGAAAACAATGATAAAGACCTTTGTAGTAAAAACTAGGCAACAGGTTAGGAGATAATTACAGAAATTTTAAAGCAGTAGTCAATTTAAGTCAAATTTTTGGTTGGGTGAATAGCTAACGTGATACATCATATTGTTTACTCCACCTGTCTGCAGAGTATTCAGTTACTTTGCTTCTACACATGCCATTTTCTTCTGTATATTTCCTTTTCACCATAAAAAATTCTAAAGAAGTCAGATAATTGACTAATAAATTTACCAAAAGATATGCCCTTTGCTTTCTCCCACCTTGCTAGTGAAGATGAAAGTTTTTAATCAGTTAATGGGTAGGTAGTTAGTTATTTATCGCTATTGGAATATCAAATCTAAATACCAAAAATAAGGACATTTTTACTTTTCTGAATTGACAAGTTTCTGTGTTAATTCTCAAAGAGAAAATCTGAACAAATTACTACTACAATAATAATATCTCAATAGTTTTCCTCCAAATTGGGATTAAATAACAAAGTATCTGACCTAGCCTTCAAACCTTGTGCAATCCCACCCATACTGCCTCTTTGGCCACATTTGGCTCCTTCCTGCTTCCCTCTTTGATTGCCAGCCACATTTGTCATTTTTTGCTTCCCCAGGGATCTAGGTTCTCTGATAATCTATGCCCTCCTATGATGAACGTTCTGTAGAAGGCAAGTGTCCATGGGCATCACTTTCATAGACAGGAAGACTGTTTTTTTTTTTCTTTTTGAGACAGGGTCTCACTCTGTTGCCCAAGCCATCTTGGCTTACTGCAACCTTAGCCTCCTGGATTCAAGCAGCCTCTCAAGTAGCTGATCTTACTGGCATGCACCATCACACTCAGCTATTTTTGAGGGGGTGGGCGTGGCTATTTTTAGTAAAGACAGAAGTTTTACTATGATGGCCAGGCTGATCTCATATGACCTCAACCTATCCGTCCGCCTTGGCTTCCCAAAGTGCTGGGATTACAGGCAGTGAGCCACCACACGGGCCTAGACAGGATGACCCTTGAGCCCCACCTCAGAACTACTGAAACAATGTCTCCAGGAAATTCATAGGCATTGAAATTTGGGAAGCACAGATCTATGCCCCCTTCACAGAGGTCCTTTGTCTTTTATTTCCTTTGCTCCTCCCCCTAACTTTTACCTAGAAAAATTTATCCTCAGACTTCATCTTAAAGTTGGGTAGCTAGAAACATGCCTGGAATTTGAGCTGCAGTTTGCATGAGGATAACTTGGTGTTTGCTTCTGAAAGGAATTTAGATCTTTGGTTTTATTAAAATCATGTTTTCATTAATTCAGATGAGACCATACTAATCAAAGAACTCAGAGCCCAAATTGTGTAAAAAACCAAATTTTGCACAATATGTCAGAAGTGTCATCTGTGGTAAAAAATAATGGCATAAAGTATAATTTCGATTCTTAAAACTAGAACTTCAATTCTTAAAACTAAAACTACAGTAACTTGCTGTTTATGATTCTAAAGTCTGAAATGACCTTTGGAACAATGCAAACTTTTCATCCATGTCCAATCCTACAATGCCCTGTCCTTAAGGGAATCCTCAAACTCTCTTGGAGCAATTTCAGTTCAGTTTTCCCTGCTTTGGCAAAAGAGCACCGTTGTACAATTAGTTGACTCTGATGTTCAAGGAAAATTTATACACATTTCTTTAACTTATGAAATGAAACCTCTGAAATGAATCAGTGTGCCAAGACTACTACCTATGTTTTTGTCATTTTAGTGCTGAAACTGTGTTTATTTCTACTTTAGAAAACCTAAAACACTTTTAAAGGATCTCCACAATTTCTTCCAAGATATGGGTAAGAGTAAAAAAATTTCTATAATATTTATTGTTCTTTAGGTAGACAGTTTAAAATTTGTTATTATTAAAATTTGTTTAATAATAATTTAAGATTAGGTTTACAAAATGTCAAAATAGGTCGATGTGAAATGTATTAGTGAATTCTCTGCATACTTTATTTTTACAATTAAAGTCAGTTTCCTACTTCTCTAGTAGTTAGAAAATAAAAACAATAATAAAGTCTGTCAAGCAAAATAGCTGTAATACTGATTTGCTCCCTTCAATGATGTTTTATTATCTTGTTAACCTAGTTATAGTGACTTATAAGATAAGTTTTGGCGAAGCAGAACAATTTAAAACTGAGTTTAAAGATTCAGTGATTATTACTATATAAGATGTCCTTATGTTGATTCTCATAAAATAATCTATTGTTTAATTAAATACATATTATGATCAAAACTTAAAGTGTCAGTTAATACTTTTTTTACCCACTTTTGAAAATAATTTCATTGAGTGTGTTTATATATATTCAGAACATACATATAAATGCAGGAAAATGTCCCTCCACTACTTTTTCCAGTATTTATGACTTAAAAAGTACCCACACACAAATAGAATTTGAGACTCTCAATTATTTTGCTATTTGAGATTGCATGAAAGGAGCGCAATTTATTTAATTTTATCCCAAATTAAAATATACCTAAAACCACTGAAATTATTGGTGTTGGCTATTTATATAGCCAGTTTCAGGTTGCAGTCCTGACTCAACATTATCTTGCTAAAAAAATTGTTGGAGAAGAAAGTGCTCTCAGGTTAAGCCAGCAGAATTCCTCGAGTCAGTCAGTCCTAACCACTAGAATAACAAAGATAAAGCAACTTTTATACATGGAAAGAGCTTTTAGACAGCGCTAGTGTACCTACGAACAACACGAAGTTTGTAAGTAAAATTTAAGCTTGGATGTTGTTTTCACACAAAAAAGCCCATAGGAAACTAAAGATTGAATTTTGAGTAACAGTAAAGATTCCTAGAAATCACACCTAATTCACATCTTTTAATGAACTTTAGGGTTAAAACAGCTATTTACCCCCAATCTGCTATGCCTTTCCTTTCCTTTTTTTTTGAGACGGAGTTTCGCTCTCGTTACCCAGGCTGGAGTGCAATGGCGCGATCTCGGCTCACCGCAACCTCCGCCTCCTGGGTTGAAGCAATTCTCCTGCCTCAGCCTCCTGAGTAGCTGGGATTACAGGCACGCGCCACCGTGTCCAGCTAATTTTTTGTATTTTTAGTAGAGACGGGGTTTCACCATGTTGACTAGGATGGTCTCCATCTGTTGACTTCATGATCCACCCGCCTCGGCCTCCTAATGTGCTGGGATTACAGGCGTGAGCCACTGCGCCTGGCATGTGTGCTTCTTTCATTTGAAATATTCCACTGCACTGCATTTGTGGCATAAATTAAATTGGAGATATTTTTTTAAAGCATACAAGAAAATTTTAATTTGTTATGCCAATTCTTTCTCAAGAAAGAATCTCAAACTCATTATCCTCACTAAAGAACAATAAATGACAAAAGTCAAGTTAGTTATTTCTCCCAAAGAAATTTACCTATTATCTTTTTCACTAATCAATGCTTTTAAACAAAGAAATAGTTTGTAGACTGTTGTATTTCTTCTTTGTTTTTCCCCCCTTTTTTCTTTCCCTTTCTCTCCCCACTTTTTTCCTATAAGCAGTTGCTACAAAACTAACAAATTTATTTATGTGGACTATTTGATAGCTAGAGTTTTATACATGAATCAGATTCTTTTAATTGTATGTATTCATATAACATTTGAAACCAAAATATGGAAGATTCCATCTTTCTCTCACAGTGCAGGTTAATATAAAGACCTAGAAATTTTACAAAGATAGCAGGCCCTTGAATTTTTGGTGGATTTATATCCCACCCTCTAGCATACAAATATCTTGCCAATAAGTCTAGAACAGTTGTTACTTCTTGTTTTCTATGACTAATCAGCATAATACCATCAGTATAATGGGGAAAGGAAATGAAGAGGTGCTCGCCACCACTGATCATCAGAGAAATGCAAATTAAATGCACATCTAATACCAGTCAGAAGGGCTATTATTAATTAATCTATTGATAGGTAGATATACAATGGAATACAGTTTGGCTATAAAAAATCATGACATCATGTCTTTTGCAGCAATATGGATGATACTGGAGACCATTACCTTAAGTGAAATGACTCAGACAAAGAAAGACAAATACTACATGTTCTCACAGGTAAGTGGAAGCTGAGTAATATGCACACATGGAATGTGTGGTGTGATAGACAGTGGATATTCCAAAGTATGGGATAATCTTAGGGAGGTGGATGATTAGAAATTATTTAATGAGTGCAATGTACATTATCCTGGTGATTATTTTTTTTGAGACAGAGCTTTGCTCTTGTTGCTTAGGCTAGAGTGCAATGGCACAGTCTCGGGTCTTGGCTCACTGCAACCTCCACTTCCCAGTTTCAAGCAATTCTCCTGTCTCAGGCTCCTGAGTAGCTGGGATTACAGGCACCCACCATCACATCCAGCTAATTTTTTGTATTTTTAGTAGAGATGGGGTTTCACCATGTTGGCCAGGCTGGTCTCAAACTCCTGACCTCAAGTGTTCAACCCACCTCAGTCTCCCAAAGTGCTGGGATTATAGGTGTGAGCCACCACACCAGGCCCCATCCTGATGATCTTTACACACAAAGACTTGACTTTGCCACTACCCAATATATACATGTAAAAAATTACACTTTTACCCCATAAATGTATACAAATAAAAAAAAATGAATGAGATCTACAACTAAAATCTAAAGCCACAATGCTTCTAGATGTAAGCAGGAGACTATCTTTAAGAACTGGGATTAAGTAAAAGTGTTTAGGCAGGACACAGAAAGCAATATCAATTAAAAAAATAGATCATCAAAATGAAAATTTCTGTACAGCAAAACACTATTAAGAAAATGAATAGGCCACAGATTGAGAAGAAATATTTGTAAAATTGTATCTGAAAAAAAGATAGGTAAACAAAATATATCAATCAGGCAAGAAAAAGAAATAAAGGATATTCAATTAGGAAAAAAGGAAGTCAAATTGTCTCTATTTGCAGACGACAGGAAATCTGGTAGATAACTTTGGCATTAATAAGTAAGACTGTTGGAGAAATAGGAATGCTTTTACACTGTTGGTGGGAATGTAAATTAGTTCAACCATTGTGGAAGACAGCGTGGCAATTCCTCAAGAATCTAGAAATAGAAACACCATCTGACCCAGCAATCCTATTACTGGGTATATACCCAAAGCATTATAAATCATTCTACTATAAAGACACATGCACACATATGTTTATTGTGGCACTGTTCACAATAGCAAAGACTTGGAACCAACCCAAATGCCCATCAATAATAGACTGGATAAAGAAAATGTGGCACATATACACCATGGAATACTATGCAGCCATAAAAAGGATGAGTTCATTTCCTTTGCAGGGACATGGATGAAGCTGGAAACCATCATTCTCAGCAAACTGACACAAGAACAGAAAACCAAACACCACAAGTTCTCACTCATAAGTGGGAGTTGAACAATGAGAACACACAGACACAGGGAGAGGGACATCATACACCATGGCCTATCAGGGGGTGGGGGACTAGGGGAGGAATAGCAGGGGTTGGGGGGCTAGGGGAGGAATAGCATTAGGAGAAATACCTAATGTAGATGATGGGGTGATGACGCAGCATACCACCATGGCACGTGTATACCTATGTAACAAACCTGCAGGTTCTGGACATGTACCCTAGAACTTAAAGTATAATATAAAAAAAAAAAAATTAAAAAAAAGAAAAGAGTCATAGTCACTTTCTAATGCTTTTTACCCACTAAAAAATCCCTACTACATTAAAAGTGAAAAGAAATCAAGGCTTTCATTCATGAAATTAACAATAAAGTCTTCTTCCAGTTTCTTTCAATCAATTTATTATCTCAAAGTTTGCTGTTAGAGGCTAGTTCTTATTCAATACTGATTTTTCATGTATTATAAATATAAATCAATAGCTTCAACAACTCTGATACAGAGGACCCAGAGATTCTTATTTTATTATGAAATGAAGGAGAGGGGCATCTTCATTTGAGGATACTGCTTCATTGAAAAATATTTTAGTCATTTCTGACTAAAATGACTAGATGACTAAAATGTATTTTTTTGAGATTATCATCATTAGTCTTTGAAAAAGGATCCATTCACTGAGAGTCACTGGGGACAGTATCTCATTCACTTGTTAACCCAGGACATACATAAAAAATTGTCTGTTCAAAATATCAGAGTGAATATGGGAGTCTTCACTAGAGACCTTATTAAAAGTTTGATGCTTAGAGACTGGGAATTAGGAAACTTCTATAATTGTAAATGTGTATTCATAATTTACATGCAATACTCAGCAGACGTTATTAGGGAATCAGTAGGGATTTCTTAGAAAAGGTAACACTGCTGTCATCAAATGAGAACGCTGTTTAAGTAATATTAATGAGGCCCATGAGTCAATCTTGGTGTGAAGGAAATAGGATTTCTTCTCGACTCGGGCACTATGCCAGGCTGACTGCACATTCACACACCTTCATCTGCTATCAAGCTCATTAGAGCAAGATGCTAGCGATAATGGCTGTTCTCTGAAATTTCTTCTAACTCTACTCTGTTCATTCTAATTCTTAGCACTTATTCTTTTCCCCCACAATATCTAGCTCCACGCTCTATTGCACACCTTGCTGGAGATCCCTTAGATGTGGTCGGGGATCCAACCAAATCTCCAAAGGAGTGGTCTCATTTTCCTTATCTGAATCCAAAGCTAATCACAGATTGCATTAATCAAAACTTGTATCAGTTCATTCTCAATTACACCCCCATGCCCCAATCTTCCTGAACTAATTACATACAAGAAATGGGCAGGGCAGCTGAATCCTCAGTTACCAATTATGGCAAAATAGAGTGCTGAAGTCCATAAACTCTAGGCTTAACCTCCTGGGTTTTGAAGTCTGACTCTGCCACTTACTAACGATATCACCTTGACTAAATCAGAAACTCTCTGTTCCTCTTTCTTCATTTGTAAATGGGGAGGGGGTGAGAGTAATGCCATTAGCTGTAGAGTTCTGCTATGAAGATGTACAAGGGTAACCATTGTGAAATATTTAGCAGAGTCTGGCAAATAGAGCCCAGTAAATGCTAATCAGAACACTCTAATATTCTTGACAATACTGAAGCCTTCTTAAAAGCACACACCTATTCCAGGTCAGAGAAGAGGCTAATGACACATGTACTTGGACTTATGGAATCTTTCATTACATAAAGGTATATAATGCCCTGGTGCATAAGCAGGTTCTTTTATGACTTTCTAGAACATTGGAGCATTTTTTAAAATTTCCACTTTTATTTTATATACAGGAGGTACATGTGCATGTTTGTTACCTGCGGATATTGTGTGATGCTGAGGTTTAGGGTACGAATCCTGTCACCTAGTTAGCGAGCATAGCACCTGATAGGTTAGCTGTTCAATCCATACTCCACTCCTTCCCTCCCCCCGACACTGTTTTTTTACTTGGATGGCATTTTGTTCATTTACCTGACAGACCCATTCTTAAATGAGCCCTAGGTTCAGGTCATCCTAAATGGGTTATAAGAGTGCCATCTCCAAGCCACTCTCAAGAAATAAAATGTAATTGCTATTTAATATAAAAAATAAAAGTTGTAAATATAATGCATACAAAATATATGTCAACAAAAACATAGCTTGGTGAATTATTAGAAAGTGAAAAGTTATATAATAATCTTAAATATCAAGACATGGAACATTTGGTGCCCTCTAAAACTGCGTGTATTTTTCAACTGCAACCTCATTCTTCACCTTATTATCTGCCAATAATTACATTTTTCTGTTCTCACTTCTGATTCTTACACATTTTACTTTTCTTTTTTTCTTTTTGTCTTATTGAATTGACTAGAATGTTTAGTGTAACACTGGAGTAATAAAAGCAGGCATCCTTGTGTCATTCCTGATCTCAAAAGGAAAAATTCAAAGTTTTACTATTCAGATGATATTTCCTGTAAGTCTTTTGTACTTAATTTTTGTTAAATAATTTATTTTCTATTAGAAGTTATTAACAATTTTATCATGAAAGGTTATTGTGTCCGGTAATTTTTTTGCATATTTTCTTTTAATTTATTAATGAGGCAAAGTATGGTAACATATTGTCAAACACCAAAGCAGCCTTGGAAGAAACCAAGTTGGTCATACTATAGATTTTGTATAATGCAAGATTCAGTTTGCCGATTTTTAAGTATTTTATGTTAATAAATAAGATTTTCTTGTAAATTTTCTCTCTCATACCAGATTTTGGAAACCTCAAAAAATTTGGGAGACTCTATTCTCTTTTTGCATTTCTGTTCTCTGCCAGTTTTAGTTTTATGGTCTATGGAAAAAGGATTGTAGACTTTCAAATGGCATCATGTTTCTCAGTTTAGAGACTTGCATTAGTAATTAAGTTAGCTTGTTTTGCCTTGGCAGAGAGAGAATCATAGAGCTTACACCTTTTAGAAATTGGTATTGACATCTGTTTTAGAGCTTCTATTGACAGTCCTAAAGGCAAGGCTGCAAACCCCCTATAGATACAATATATTCCTCTAGAGATGACCATTCTCCTTTTGTCAGTGATCTATTCTTACTGGAATGTGTCTTTGACATTACCCGTTATAAAACAGGCATTTGAGGTGTTAGAATTATTTGATTTATTTTAGTGGTGAAAGCTGGCTCCCCAAAGTACACTAACAGACTAGTCATTTTATCCTGGAACTGTATCTAGCTTCAGTAGACTTATGAACCCAAAATCACACTAGATAAAAGGGTACAGCTCAGTTGTAGAGCGTTTGATTGCAAAATCACACTAGTCAATGCTGAAAGCTGGGGAGGGGGGCATTGTGAGTCAGCATAAACATTTTGCCCAAGTCTCTAGTCCGCATGTATAGGGTTACTTTCCTTACAAAGTCATTTTGTATTAGGATCATATGTCCTAACAGGTTTTTGTTCTATGCTCAATTTAAACATAGATTTATGTTTGCTCCCTTTATGTATCTAAACTAATGAGAACCTCATATGTACTAATATATCCATGTACTAATGCAAAAATTCAAATAGTCACACAAAGCATATGGCCTCTTGCTATCAGTAAGGTTGCTAATAGTAGAATTTGAAGTGTATCTCATGATTTTAGCCCTTAACTAATTGAGCTGGATTTTATATTTGAACTGGATTGAGAGATGATTTTCAGTTACTCAATTCATATACCATGTTTGAAGTCTAGTACTATCTTTATGCCAAAGCTAGACAAAGACATCACAGGAAAGAAAAACTAAGGACCAACATTTACATTGGATATAATCACAAAAATTTTTCACAAAATACTAACAAATTAAATCCAGCACTATTTATGGTATAATACACCATGATGAATTGAGGCTTATCTCAGAAATGCAAGAACATTTAATATCTGAAAATCAAATCAATTAATGTAACATAATATGCTAATAAAATAAAGGCAAGAGACAATGTTAATATCTTAGTAGATTCATTCAAGAGTATGTGACAAAATTCAACATATATTTATAATTAAAATTCTTAGCAAACCAACAATAGAAGAAAACCTCTTCAATCTGAAGAAGTTCACCTATAAAAATATACAGCCAAGATCATACCTAATAATAAAAGAGCCAATGATTTCTACCTAAGGTCAGAAATAATCCCATGACTTTTATTCACTACTGTACTCAAGGTTCTAGTTAGTGCTATAAGGCAGGGAAGAGAAACAAATATAGATTGAAAAGAAAAAAGTAAAACTATCTTTATTCACATGTTACATAATTGCTTAAGTAGAAATTGTATAAGATACAATATATAAAACTGAGTTAATTTAATGTCACAGTACAGCATAAATTAAAAAATCAACTATTCTACATTTTAGCAATAGAAAATAAAATTAAAAATAGAACTCTGTTCACAATAGCATATAAAAGTAGAGGATATATCAGTATATTTAATAACAGATATGCAAAACCTGATTAAAAAGTACAAAAATTATTTATGAAAATTAAGTAATATCAAAATAACTTTGAAAGGCTTAATATTATTGGCATGGCAATTCTTGTGAAATTGATCTGTAGACTCAATGCATCCTAGTCAAATACCCGATGAGCTGTTTACAGAAGTAGCAAAACTGATTCTAAAATTTATATACTATTTGATTTTAAGACTTACTCTAGAACTACAATTATCATTGCTACTGCAATAAGTAAAAACACACCTTTTTATTGTACTTTAAGTTCTGGGGTACATGTGCAGATCTTGCAGGATTGTTGCATAGGTGCACACATGCCACGGTGGTTTGCTGGCTTCATCTCCCCATCACCTACATCAGGCATTTCTCCCAGTGTTATCCCTCCCCAGCCTCCTGGCCCCACGCTGTCCCTCCCCTAGCCCCCCAGCCCCCAACAGACCCCAGTGTATGATAATCACCTCCCTGTGCCTATGTGTTCTCATTGTTCAACATCCACCTATGTGTGGGAAATGCGGTGTTCGGTTTTCTGTTCTTATGTCAGTTTGCTTAGAATGATGGCTTCCAGCTTCATCTATGTCCCTACAAAGGACAGGAATTTATCCTTTTTATGGTTGCATAGTATTCCATGGTGTATATGCACCACATTTTCTTTGTCCAGTCTATCATTGATGGGCATTTAAGTTGGTTCCAGGTCTTTGCTATTATAAACAGTGCTGCAATGAACTTACGTGTGCATATGTCTTTATGATAGAACAATTTATAATCCTTTGGATATATACCCAGTAATGGGATTGCTGGGTCAAATGGAATTTCTATTTCCAGGTCCTTGAGGAATTGCCACACTGTCTTCCACAATGGTTGAACTAATTTACACTCCCACCAACAGTGTAAAACTGTTCCTATTTCTCCACATCCTCTCCAGTATCTGTTGTCTCCAAATTTTTTAATGATTGCCATTCTAACTGGCGTGAGATGGTATCTCAATGTGGTTTTGATTTGTATTTCTCTAATGATCAGTGATGATGAGCATTTTTTCATATGTTTGTTGGCCACATAAATGTCTTCTTTTGAAAAGTGTCTGTTCATATCCTTCAACTACTTTTGAATGGGTTTGTTTTTTCTGGTAAATCTGCTTTAGTTCTTTGTAGATTCTGGATGTTAGCCCTTTGTCAGATGGGTAAATTGCAAAAATTTTTTCCCATTCTGTTGGTTGCTGGTTCACTCTAATGACTGTTTCTTTTGCTGTACAGAAGCTCTGAAGTTTAATTTGATCCCATTTGTCTATTTTGGCTTTTGTTGCCATTGTTTTTGGTGTTTTAGTTATGAAGTCCTTGCCTACGCCTATGTCCTGAATGGTGTTGCCTAGGATTTCTTCTAGGGTTTTTATGGAAAACACACATGGTTTTCAATGGAATACAATAGGTTCCTGAAATAAATATACATTTATATTGTCAATTGATTTTTGACAAAGGCGCCATGATAATTCAATAGAGAAAGGATATATATTCCAGTAAATAGTACTGGGGTAACTGAATATTCAGCTGGAAAAAAAATAAGCCTTGAAATTTTACTCACCTCTGACCAAAAATGAATTCAAACCCAAGAACAGAAAGCCAAGCACCGTATGCTCTCACTCATAGGTGGGTGTTGAACAACGAGAACACGTGGACTCAGGGAGAGGAGCATCACACACAGGGGACAGTTGCGGGGGGTAGAGGAGAGACAATGGGGGTGGGGAGGGAGGGGAGGGTGGGGAAGGATAACATGTGGAGAAATGCCAGATATAGTATGCACCTAAAGTAAAATAAATAAATTATAATTTAAAAAAAGAAGTCAAAATGGATAATGTTACCCTCATCTGATCACTATACATTGTAAATATCAAACCATCACTATGTACTCCATAAATATGCACATGGTAATGTGTCAAGTAAAAAAAAAAATAATGGTTGATAAATTCAAAAAACATAGGAGCCCAAAGCACAAAACATTTAGAAGACAATATAGTAGAATATCTTTGTGATGTTGTTAAGAAAATATTTTAAATAGGACATAAAAACATAGAAGAGAAAAAATGTTAAATTGGGTTAAATTGGACTTCATCAAAATAAAGCATTTTGTTGAAAGATTATGCTAAGCATATAAAAAATATAAAAAGTCAAGTCACAGATTCAAAACATATATCTGACAATGAGCTTTTGTAACCCAATACATAGAAAATCTTTATAATACAAGAACAGAAGGCAAAATAAACAAAAACACGTGATCAAAAGAGTTGAACAGAAAAAATACTTCATAAAAGAAGATATATGAGAAGCCAAAAAGCACTTGAAGATCCTCAACACCTTGCTCATTAGGACTATGAAAAATTAGAACCACCATTAGATAGCACTGAACACCCACCAGAATGGCTAAAATTAAGGTTCAATTATAACAAGTGCTGATACTAACATGGAGAAACTGGAATCTTCATACAATTCTGGAAATGCAAAAATAGGACAGCTACTTTGTAAAACAACCAGCCACTTAAGATGTATACTAAACAGTCATTTACTACACAAACCAGCAATCCCACTTCTTGATGTGTTACCAAGAAAATGAAAGATTATTTCCACACAAAAACTTGCATCTGTACACAGATAGTAGTCTTATTCATAGTAGCCCCAAATTTAAAACAACCAATATATTCTTTCACTGGTACATGGATAAGCAAATTGTAGCATGCCACACATACAAGGGAATACTACTGTGGTAGTCAGAATCCAGTCAGGGCAGAGGAACCACGCAGTAATTTTAATAGGGAATTTTTGCTAAGAAGAATCACTAACTGATAACAGGAGGTTAACCTTTAAGAGAGGATAAAAGAGAATGCTTAAAAAATACCCTAAGGCTGTGGGACAGTTCCCAAAGGAGGAACAAACTTGGAAAGGATCTTCTTCAAGGCTGTGAATCAGGTCTCTCTGGAGAGTGTATGTCTGCTACTTACTGGATGGTGAAGAACTATGCCGGGTCGTTCAGGTCAGAGATTGTCAGCAACCTGTAATTGAGGCTAATGTGTCAGGAATTGCAGGCTGAGACCAGAAATGAGGAACTTTTCTTCCAGGGAGCTGGTGAACCAGAGAACCGTATCTTGTGAGAAGGACATCACAGGCAAGGTCGACAACAAAATTTGCTGGATGGTGAATGTAATTGCATGTCAGTCATGCATGTCCCTGGGAAGTGTGCCATGGGAGCAAAAGCAGTAGTTCTGTATGCAGATAGTAGTCTTACTTATAGTATCCCTAAATTAAAAACCACCAAAGGCCGGGCACGGTGGCTCATGACTGTAATCCCAGCACTTTGGGAGGCTGAAGTGGGTGGATCACGAGGTCAAGAGATTGAGACCATCCTGGCCAACATGGTGAAACCCTGTCTCTACTAAAAATACAGACACACACACAAAAAATAGCCGGGCATGGTGGCACGTGCCTGTGGTCCCAGCTACTCGGGAAGCTGAGGCAGAAGAATCGCTTGAACCCAGGAGGTGGAGGTTGCAGTGAGCAGAGATTGCGCCATTGCACTCCAGCCTGGCGATAGAGCAAGACTCAGTCAAAAAAAAAAAAAAGAAAAAAAACACCAAAATATTCTTTCACTGGTACATGGATAAGCAAATTGTAGCATGCCACACATATAACGGAATACTACTGTGGTAGTCAGAATCCAGTTAGGGCAGAGGAACCTACATCCAGTAAGAGAAGCCCTTTTCTCCGAAAGTATATTTAAAGTGTATTTTACTGGTAAAACTTACGATTTTGCCAGCTAAGAAAGGAATGTTGACAGGGTTCAGCTCTAATGTCACAAAACAGAGAAATTAAGGCAGGATTTGAAACTGAGAAGCCTAGTCCATGACTTTGGGTATTTGGCTTCCACATGCACATTACTATATGCATTTGAACAACTGTACAGCAATAAAGCAACACTGTATCTCTGCCTGACAAAATATGAGAAGAGGTACCATCCCAAAAGTCATTGTATTTCTTGCCAGCTTTATTAGTTACTCTTCAAATTCAATCATGATCCCATCGAATATTCTTTTGCCTAAAGACTAAATGGGAAAGTTTTCTTCTAGCAACTTCTATGTAAAAGATCAATGAGAAAAACAGAAAAGAAAATGGTTAGCATATACAAATAAACACATAGATAGAACACTGATTTGGTATGGCTATGTCCCCACCCAAATCTCATATTGAATTCCCATGTGTTGTGGGAGGAACCCAATGGGAGGTGATTGAATCATGGGGCAGGTCTTTCCCATGCTGTTCTCGTGGTAGTAAATAAGTCTCATGAGATCTGATGGTGTTAAAGAGAGGTGTTCCCCTGCACAGTCTCTCTCATTTTTTGCCAGCCGCCATCCACGTATGATGTGACTTTCTCCTCCTTGCCTTCTGCCATGATCGTGAGGCTTTCCCAGCCACGTGAAACTGTAAGTTCAATTAAACTTCTTTCTTTTGTAAATTGCTCGTTCTGCAGTACGTCTTTGTCAGCAGCATGAGAATGACTAATACAACACCTAGAGAGAAAATGGGTAAAGATACCAGTCTTCATTTCTGTCATTGGTCATGAGGCTGAAGTTTGTATCTATGACCTTTTTGTTTCACTAAACATTCTAAGTGCCATCAAACAAAACCTCAGCTAGTTGGACTTCTTTTCCTGGTGGAGTGTTGTAAACCTGAATTTCTAAGGGATCTGAGTCTTTAATAGCCATTCATTTACTTGGTGGCTGTAATATCACATTAAAATTTACTATAAGGAAGGAAATGCTATGAGCAGCCCCAGAGAATCCCATGTGTTTCGAAATAGCTATCTCTGCCTCTATGGCAGAGTAGCAGTCCAAGTTTCACTACCAAACAGGATCAATTACTGAAGTCAGTAAAATAACTCTTTCATTTACTTGTTTGTTCAGTAGCATGAGGAATCCAAAACTGTGAGGATCTCAATTTCTAGTTCAATGGAAAAATTGTTTCATCCCTGATGGAAGCATTTCCTTCTTGGAGACCAAGACCTCCAAAATAGCAGAGCTTAGTTGCCAGAACAAAAATCGAAAATTCTGTGAGTAGCTTATTTGGGAAAACAGTGCAAAGACCTACCCATTTGTGTTTCTATCCAATTATTTCTGGACTCACGGATTCTGGCTGTGGGAAAATTGCAGTATACAACAGAATTTAATTCAAAGAATGTAATCAATCATGTAAGACAGAATCTCATACTTTGAGGGTATTGTCTCCAATTTATTATGTAACCACATCTTCAGAATGAGTTAAATCTTTCATGTAGATTACTTGCTTCCAGGTAATGGACTAAGACAAATTAATTTTATGGCAATGAACCCATTGCTATACTTCCTTTGAATTGCTTAATCGTAAGAAGCTGTGGAGAAGCGGGAATGCTTACACACTGCTGGTGGGAATACATTAGTTCAGCCACTGTGGAAAGCAGTTTGGAGATTTCTCAAAGAACTTAAAACAGAACCTGCCATTTGACCAGGAATCCATAAAGGGGTATATCTCCAAAAGAAAAAAACAATAGGTCCACCAAAAAGACATATGCACTCATACGTTCATCGCAGCACTATTCACAATAGCAAAGGCATAGAATCAACCTAGGCACCCCACCAACAATGGATTGATAAGGAAAATGTGGTACATAAATACCATGGAATACTACACATCTGTGAAAAGTAACAAAATCGTGTATTTGCAGCGATGTGGATGTAACGGGAGGCCTCAGCATCAGACAGCATACCCATATAACAAACCTGCATATGAATCCCCTGAATCAAAAATAAAAGTTGAAATTATAAAAATAAATAAATAAAATAAAAATACAAAAAAACAGCATGCTCATTTTACAACATTCAAATTACATAAAGAGGTACAGAGTAAAAAGCGGAGGCTCCTCTTATATCCCCACATCTCTGTCTAACTCCGTGGACGAAATCACTGTTAACATTATACTTTTTCAAATTTTTTATTATGCAGATAAAAATGTGATTTCATATTATTTATGTATATGTTGTATGTGTGTGTGCATATATATATACTCACACATCTCTTTAAACCCAAATTGGATCATATGCTATTGTTGAGTAGCTTGCTTTACTCATTGACCAGTACATCAAATACATCTTTCCAAGTGAGTTTATATAAATTCATTTTAACTCTTATTGTAATAAATAAATATATTTAGTATTTTGAGGAATCTTCATACTGTTTTTCATAGTGGCTGCACCATTTTAAATTTCCACCAACCAAAAGGGTTTCCTTTTTCTTCACATTCTTGCCAATACTTAAAAAACAATCATCCTAAAAGGTATAAAGTAATACTGCAGTTTTGATTTTCATTTCCTTGAAATTGAGGGCATTTTTATCTACCTGTTGGCCATTTGTATGTTCTCTTTGGAGAAATATGTTCTTTCTCAATATTTTAAACAGATTATTTGTTTTTTTTTTTCTTTCTGTTTTTGAGTTGAAGGAATTCCTTCAACCGATAGTTTGGATACTAACCCCCTATCTCCCATATGGTTCACAAATATTTCCTCCCATTCTGTAGGCTGACTTTTTATTCTTTTTATTGCTTGTTTTGATATGCCGAAATTTTTTTTTTAGTTTGATGTTGTCTCACTTTATTTTTGCTTTAGTTGCCTGCGCTTTCGGTGTCATAGCTAAGAAATAATTGCCAAGACCAATGTCATGAAGCTTTCCCTGTGTTTTCTTCTAGGAATTTTATAGTTTCTGGTCTTACATCTAAGTCCTTAATTCATTTTGAGTTGATTTTTGTGGATGGTTTAAGTTAATGGTTTTCTTGGTTGGGTTGTCTTTTCAGAAAACCAACACTTAGTGCCTCAAGAAGCCCCCAGAAAAATCAGAAAATTGAACATGTAGTATAGTTCTTTTCTTCCTTCTCCATGGAGAAGCTGGGAGCTGGAGGCTTCTCCTTAATCATAATGCTGTGCCGGGGGCAGGAATTATGGCAAGAGGCTGCCTCAAACTTTCCTACTGGCTTCAATGTGGCAGTTTTGTGCTTGCTTGGGCTACAGAAACCTCTCAACTCACATCATACTCAGTGGTGAAAAGTTATTCCTCTAATATTGGGAACAAGAAAAGGATGCCCACTCTCTCCTCTTCTATTCAATATAGTACTAGTCCTAGTCAGAGCAATTAGGCAAGAAAAAGAAATAAAAAGCATCCCAATTAGAAAAGAAGTAAAATTACCTTTGTTTGCAGATGACATAGTTATGCAGTACAAAATCCTAAAGATTCTACTGAAAACCTTTTAGAACTAATAAATGAACCCAGCAATCCCATTACTGGGTATATATCCAAAGGATTATAAAGCATTCTATTATAAGGACACACACACACGAATGTTCATTGCAGCACTGTTTATAATAGCAAAGACTTGGAACCAACCCAAATGCCCATCGATGATAGACTGGACAGGGAAAATGTGGCACATATACACCATAGAATACTATGCAGCCATAAAAACTGATGAGTTCGTGTCCTTTGTAGAGACATAGATGAACCTGGAAACTGTCATTCTCAGCAAACCAACACAAGAACACAAAATCAAACACCACATGTTCTCACTCATAGGCGGGTGTTGAACAATGAGAACACATGGACACAGGGAGGGGAGCATCACACACTGGGGTCTGTGGGGGGGATCTAGGGGAGAGGCAGCAGGGAGTGGGAAGTTGGGGAGGGATAACATGGGGAGAAATGCCAGATAACATGGGGAGGAAGGCAGCAAACCACACTGCCATGTGTGTACCTGTGCAACCATCTTACATGTTCTTCACATGTACCCCAAAACCTAAAATGCAATTATATATATGTATATATATATATGAACTAATAAATGAATTTAGAAAGTGGCAGATTACAAAATCTACATAAAACATCAGCTGTATTTCTCTACACTAACAACTATCTGAAACGGAGATTCATAAATCTCTGGATTTCTTACAAAGGAAATTAGTCTCTGTGTATTGTTGTTGAATCTGAGTGTCCATGTGGAGAATCTAGGGCTTCCTATTGTGCCCTCTTGCTGACATCCTATCAGACTGTGATTTCATTTAAGAGGCAAAGTCCTGTATATGCCAATTTATTTCTGAAAGCACTCTAGTGCACTCAGAATCTGTCTCACACCACAGTCTTTGAAGACACTATTGGCCAAATGAACTAGCCAGTTGAGTTTCCAAGGCACATGCTTCAGTTGCTACTACAGGTGTTCACTTGATTAACTGTGCTATGAATTATCAGCCATTATCAGCCAGGCATAGTGAGTCATGCCTGTAGTCCCAGCACTTTAGGAAACTGAGGCAGGCAGATCACCTGAGGTCAAGAGTTCAAGACCAGACTGGACAACGTGGTGAAGCCCATCTCTACTAAAAATACAAGAATTAGCTGGATATCACCACGGGTAGTTCGGCGACTAGAGCAAAGAGAGAGAAAGTGCAAGAAAACTAGAGAGGCCCCATTGTCCTGCAGTGTCTCTCTGGTGCCCTCTACTGTCAGAGCGTATCATGGTGCCATCCAAAAAAGGAGACGTTTTCCCTGGGGCCAGTTCCAGCAAATTTGGTTGATAGAAGATAGTCTTACTAGGCAAGGAAAAACAACAAGCTACTGATACATTCTGCAATATGGATAATTTTAAACGGGTAAGCTAAATAAAAGTAGCCAGACACAAGAGACTATAAATCGTATGTTTCCATTTTTATAAAATTCTGGAAAAGGCAAACCTATAGTGACAGACATGATTAATGGAGGCCTGTAACCAGGTTAGGGGCAGAGATTGACTGCAAAGAGGCATCTGAGAACTTTTTGAGATTATTAACATGTCCTAAAGTTTGTGGTAGTGGCACAACTGCACAGTTTCTAAAACTTACCAAACAGTACTCTTAAGATGTTCGAATTTACTACACATAAATTATATCTCACTAAAGTCTCAAAAATAATTTTTAGTGCTTTTTGGTCTTCCCTAAGCTGCCTTATTTATTTAAACTCATTCTTATTAATTTCATTCTTAAAAATTTGCATAGCTGTTCATCTTTTTACCAGCCTGTGTGCTCTCTAATAAGGATTAATTCTAAGATCTCTACAAGCCTCAACAGGGCCAATTCCTTTTTTTTTTTAAGCATAAAGAATTTTAGAAATCAGACTCACTGATTAAATTCAGACTGCAATTTCTACTGAAGGGTGACTTTTTTATCCTCTGAGAATACACCCCTAACACTCTTTCTATAATCAGATGGCCTGCCAGTGCTTTCCAGTGCGAAATGTTTATTTTGTTGATATTGTCTGGCCTTTCCATGTATATAAAACAAATCTTCTGGTTACTCATATTTTACTGAGAACCTGAATTGATAATTTACCAGGACATACACAACACACCTACAGACTAGCATGGCTTTGTTGACTGTAAGAGTTCTAAGTAAGAGAAAGATCCTAAGTATTTATTGGCCCGGCAAGACAATAACTGATGCCTAGGTGGAAAATTTGGAAAAAGTATTGCTATCAGTTAGTCAATTAAGATAAGATCCAACTGATTATTTTTAGTTAACCACATTTATTCATGGGACTTATTCTCTGGGTTATACCTAGGCTAGATACGAAGTAGATTCCGAATGTCTCCTAGCATTAGTGATCGTCCTATGGAAATAACTGTGAAAACTAAATGAAGAAGGCAAAGGCTATATATTCACAGTTTGCTATAGCAAGTGAGACAACTACCATCACTTGTGCTTTGGCAGAGATGCAAATGCGGACAGAGGGGTGGAAAAAAAGGGACTATTTCATGTGTGGCTTGATTTGAGGCTGTTGCCATGGGGAAGCTATAGCCCTGTTAACTAGATTGGGGCAGCCTATATAATGTGACTGATGAGGGGTGCATATTTGGTATTCTCTGAATCATCCTAAATTGGAAGTGGCAACAAAAATTACAAAGCTGACATTTAAGTCCTGCTCATTACAGAAGTTATAGTGTACCTTCCTAAATTGTTACTAAAAACAGCAATCTGGTTTCCTGCCAGTCTGACTTATGGCTGGGTGACTTCCTAGGTTGTTTACTGTAGCAAGGGGTTGGTTTCCTAGAAAGGTTACTGTAGGTTCAGGGTCAGAGTTCTATTTAACAAAAAATAATATATTATAGTGCTTAAGAGCACAGACTCTGGACTCTGGAATAAAACCGACTAAGTTCAAATACTGTTTTTTTCACTTACTAGGTAAGGAGCCTGCGGTAGTTTCTTAACATCTGTGTACCTTTGCTTCCTCATCTATAGAACTCAAATATAACAAGATATTTGTTATATTTTATATATTTATATATAATATATGTTATATTTTATATTTGTTATATTTCTCTCTATATATAACATTGAACTCAAATATAACTTAAGCTTACTAACTCATTTAACCTTTATAGTAGTCCTGTAAAGGTTAAATGAGTTAATAAGCTTAAGTTATTACAAGAGTGCCTAGAGAACTGTAACTGTTTAATAAATGCCAACTATCATTATGCTCTACTCATTTATGATTTTACAAATTTAATTTAACTAAATGATAAAATGTTAAGAAGCCCAGGAAGGACTTCATAATGACTGACTGAAGGCACCAGTCAGCAGCCTCTTTCAAAACAGATAACTAAAATAGCGAGTAGATAATTACACTTCAAATAGTATATCTAAGAGATAATGCTGGAATTCAGCATGGAAGTGACAGGAAATACTTAAGGTACTAAAGAAGAGGGAGGCAAGGCAGATAGCTTTGTCTGGAGAGGCCATATATGACAAGTCCACAGTTAACATCATACTGAATGGGAAAAAGCTGAAAGCCTTTCCTCCAAGAGCTCCAACAAGATAAGGATGTTCATTTTCAGTATTCCTATTTAACATAATGCTAAGACCAGCACATGTACCCAGGAACTTAAAATAAAAACTAAAATTAAAATTTTTTTAGAAACCCATAATAGTAGAAGTCCTAGCCAGAGCAATAAGGCAAGAAAATGAAATAAAAGGCATCTATATTGGAAAAGAGGATGTCAAACTGGCCTTCTTTGCAGATCACAGGATCTCATATTTAGAAAACCCTGAAGACGTCACCAAAAAACACTTAGATCTGATAAAAAGTTCAGTAAAGTTGTGGGATAAAAACTCAACAGACAAAAATTAGTAGCATTTCTATACACCAATAACAAACTAATTGAAAAAAAAATCATGACAGGAATATCATATACAATAGCTACAGGAAACATAAAATACCTAGGAATAAATTTAACCAAGGAGACAAAAGATCTCTACAAAGAAAACCACAAAATACTAATGAAAGAAATTGAACAGGACACAGTAAATGAAAAGACACCTCATACTCATGGATTTACAAAACTAATATTGTTAAAAATTACCATACTGCCAAAGCAATCCACAAGTTAAGTTCAATTCCTATCAAAACACCAATAACATTTTTCATGAAAACAGAAAAAAAAAATCCTAAAATTTGTATGGAACCAAAAAGAGCCCAAATAGCCAAAGCAATCCTGAGAGACAAAAAAAAAATGTAAAATCTGGAGGCATCACATTACCAGACTTCAAAATATATTACAAGGCTACCATGACTAAAGAACATGGTATTGGTGTAAAAAAAACAAAACAAAACACAACTGATGTATAGATGAATGGAGTGCCAAGAACATGCACTTGGAAAAGCACACCCTCTTCAATAAATGGTCCTGCGAAAACTGGATATCCATATTCAGAGGAATGAAACTAAACCCCTATCTCTCATCATATGCGAAAGATAACTCAAAATGGATTAAAAACTTAAAGATAACACATAGAAGAAAGCAAAGAAAAAACACTCCAGGATATAGGTCTAGGCTAAGATTTTTATGGCCAAAGCCCCAAAAGCACAGGCAGTAAAACCACAAATAGACAAATAGGTCACATCAAAGTGAAAACCTTCTTTACAGCAAAGGAACCAATCAACAAAGTGAAGAGATAACCTGTTGAATGGGAGAATATATTTTGCAAATTATTTATCCAACAAATAACTAATACCCAGAATGTACAAGAAATTCAAACAACCCTACAGAAATTAAAAATCCCATTAAAAAGTGGGCAAAGAATTTGAATAGACATCCTCAAAAGAAGGTGTACAAATGACCAACAGGCATATAAAATATGCTCAACATCACTAATCATCAAAGAAATTCAAATCAAAACCACAGTGAGACACAATATTATCCTCGCTAGAATCGCCATTATCAGAAAGACAAAAAGAATAGATACTCGCAAAAATGTAGAGAAAAGGGAAGTCTTATACACTGTTACCGGGAATGTAAATTAGAACTGTTTTTCTTAATGGAAAACAGCATGGAGGTTTCTCAAAAAACTAAAAATAGAATTACCATACAATCCAGGAATCCCACGACTGGGCATTTTTCCAAAGGAAAGAAAATCAGTGTATCAGAGGGATACCTAGGCCCTCATTTGTATTGCAGCACCATTAACAATAGGTATGGAATCAACCTACGTGTCCATTAATGGCTGAATGGTTAAATAAAATGTGGTATATTTATACAATGGAATAGTATTTGGTCATAAAAGAGAAATAAGTTCTGTCCTTTGCAGTAACACAGATGGAACTGGAGGTCATTATGTTGAGTAAAATAAACCAGACACAGAAAAACAAATGTTGCATGTGCTTATTCGTATGCTGGAGCTAAAAAAACATTGATACTATAAAGGTAGAGAGTATGATAGTCACCAGAGCCTGGAAAGGAAATGGGGATGCAGGGGATGGAGAGAGGCTGATTAATGGGACTAACATATAGTCAGATAGAATGAATAAGCTCTAATGTTCACAAGTAGAATACGGTGGCTACAGTCGACAACAATGTATTACATATTTCAAAATAGCTAGAAATGAGGACTTGAAGTGCTCTTAACACATTGACATAAATGCTCTGCGTGATGGATATCCTAAAAATCTTGACTTGATCATTAAGTATTTTTTATGCTTGTAAGAAAATATCACATGTATCCCATAACTATGTAAAAATATCATGTATCAATAAAAATTTTAAAAGTTACATAGGTTACTACTGAGGCTGTTTAGTTAAAAGTGAAAATTAAAGCAATTTTTCACTGGAGAAATGCTTATTCCTCCTTAGTCAGTAAAAATATCTACACTGGATTAATAGTGGAAATAATGCAGAAAAGCAATATGAAAACAAAGTAAAATGTGTTTATTTATTATTAAAAACTGTTTCATGATGAATCAATGAATAGAACAAGTAGGGGTATCACTCCAGTCGAAAATAACTATTTTCATCATGGATAGGCAAGGTATTACATCAAAGAAACTGACACCAGGAGTGCATGAAATGCATGTCACTGATATGATTAGTTTTAAAAAAATAGAATCTTTAAAATATTAGAAACTCTGTGATATCTTATAATGAGTGACCACATGCCAGACAAAGGTTCACTGGGAATCATGTCAATACTTAAAAGAATTGCTGAATTTAGGATGAATTATGTATTTTCTTCTAATAAAAGATAGGTTTTCTAAATTTGGTAATCCATTCTCTGAAGATAAGTAGCTATTCAACAAATATTTTTAAATGATTAAAACCTTTATTCTTTCCTTTATTTTGAGATTTAACTAATTGAACTATAATTACTATCAGTATGAAATCTTGCAACACAGATAAAATATTAAAACCATGTTCAGGATGTTTCTATATATCCTCATATAATACTCTGGGCAAAAATTATATAACATACCTAAAACTCTCATGTTTCCTTATATTTTTAAAAACTTGGAAACAAAAATGTTTCTACCTGCACAAAAATATTCCACATATCTTAAGTGAAATTTTAACTTATTTTTCAAAGGTAAAAATTCACCACTTTTTAATTTGCTTATAAAACAACTGAGACATAGAATATGGTAATTTACTGGCTAAGTATCAAGAAAGTTTTTTCTACATTAGTGACTAGTATTTAAAACAAAGTCCCATAATTTTGTGTAAGGACGTACTTTTAGTCTAAGGAATTTGTGTGTGTGAAGAAAGAAGGAAAAGAGGATCTAATAGAAAACATGGAGAAAGAACAGCCAGAGATGTGGGAATAAACAGGTGTTAATCACAGAAGCCTGAGAAGCAAATTTGCTTCAGAGTGTTGTCAATAGTGCCAAATCATATAGCTAATTAAGATAATAATTGACAAAAATGCTTTAGGTGTGATAATTAGGAGTTGAATGGTGATCTTAGTGCAAGAGTGATGACGTGAACCTCCAACTCCTTCCCATCATGAGCCCAGACTCTGGCTACTCTGGTGTACTCTCCATTCCCTAAATATGCTTTGTGCTTTCAAGTTTCCGTGCTTTAACTTTTAACCATGCTGCTCCTTCAACCTGTAATTTTTTGCCACACATTCTTCTTGCCTATTGAAATTTAATTTGTCCTTCAAGAATCATGAGAAATGTCATTTTGTATAATGTTTTCCCTTAGTTCCCTAAGTCCTTCTTTGTGTTCCTATATTCCTTGCTTGTATTTAAGTTTGTAAAACTTAACTCAGTCTGAGTTCTCTATTATATCGTTGTATAAGTGATTTTACCCTCTAGATTGGGAGCTCCCTGAGGGCAGGATTATTTCTTATCTATTCAGGTTTCTGCCCAACCTCACTCCTACCACATGCCCTCCTTGCCCAATGTCTGACTCCGTAAATTCTGTATTAAGTCACTCTATAATGTTGAAGTTAATTTAATTGAAATTTCTGCAACCAATTCAATAAGCATTCACCAAGGGCCTACATTATCTGGAACTATGAGGGGTTTGCAATATGGAAAACCAAAAAGAAAATCTATCTATCTGAGAATACACAGAACTTGCACATGAAGAACAGCTGAACGAACATAGGAGTGAAGCACAATTTAGAGCTCTTTGCATCACAGAAAAACAGTAATTATCTTGCAGATCTGAAAGTTGGGGATGTCTTCATAATGAGAATCAGATCTCATAACAATTGAGTAGGATTTGGGTAGAAGAATAAACCAAAGAGGGCATTTCATGTGAAGAATAGATTCCAAGTAAATATTCTGGGGTCAAGTTTATACTCTAGTGAATCAAGAAATAGACAAGTGATAGGCATGTCTCTGGAAATGGATAGTTAAAGGTTAATGGTAGAAAATAAAGTCTTAAGTGATGTAAGCCCTCTATATGGAGCCCTTGGAGTACCAAGATAAAAGACAAAAAATTGGTTTGTAGACTAATGAGAAGCCAAAAACGTTTCTAATGCATAAAAGCATATCTACACACTACAGAAAAGATGAGGATAGGAGGCCTATTAACAAATAAGTTATCTTATGATTATGACATTGATTATAATAATAGTTTTGTGGATGTATACTTATCTCCCAATTTATTGAGTTGTATATGTTAAATGTGTATAGCTTTTTGCACATTAATCATACCTCAATTAAGTTTTCTTAAGTTAACTTATGACACATAAGTGAAACTAGAAAACACATCATCAGACTTGTTTCAGAGGATGAATATACAAGATTTGGCCAGATTAATTTTGAGAGCAAAAGAAAGGAATGCAATCCTGGGTATCAAGTCCCATTTTTGCCTCTTGTCCACAAATTTAAATATCTCTTCAAATCTCTGCTTAACTTCCATCCCAACTGATCAATGTAAATTTTTTCTCTCCATTATAGTTATCAGGTAAACAAGGGGTGTGTGTGTGTGTGTGTGTGTGTGTGTGTGTGTGTAAGAGAGAGAGAAAGAAAGATTCCAAGTATGTGCAAAATCAAGATGAACCTTAAGCTGTTTTTAGTGATAGCTATTTTGATTTAACTTTAGAATTTCAAAATGCATCCATCTTTACCTTCTGTTTTGATTTACTGGCACTATGGGAACCATGCCCATAGTTTAGAGTCTCTGCAGAAGCATTCTGATGCCAATGATGAGGAAATCCCTTTAGAATAGAAAACTTTAACTTTGCCTGAGATTTACATAATTATTATCACTGACTTATTGGTAGGGAGTGTCCTAGATTTTTATAATTTATTACCTAATGATTTAAAAACCAATGTTTTTATTCTTAATTTTCCTACAAAGAAAAAACATCAGGTGACCAGTCAGCTACTGGAAGATGTTTCTCAGTGAACTCAAAACATAAGGACTGATTTGTAATTTATTTATATTATAGTATTAAAATGTAGAATATATATTTTCTAAAATACTTCAGTACTCTTATTGTTTTTAAATTTTAGCCACTTAATAATTTTCTTTGTCTCTAAAGTAAAGGCATTACAGAAAGCCATAAGGAGACACAGTAAGTGGATAAGTCTGACCTATTATTTGTTCAAAAGTACCATAATTTTATCAGCAAATATACAGATAAGGCTGACAATGACCTGTATAATAATTCTGGGATGTATAGTAAAACTAATTTTTTTGACGGAGGTTTTCAAGATGGCCGATTAGGAGGAAGTCGGGATTGCAGCTCCAAAAGAAGGCGCAGAGGGTGAGTGGACGCCGCATTTCCAGACAGATTTTTACTGACCACAGACCAGGGGATTAACAGGAGGAGGAGCCGCACGGGTCACCAGCGCTGCTGGTTTGAGCGGAGCGGCGCACCGCTTGGCCTACGCCCTGAGGTGGGGGGCGGCGGATCCACGTACAGAGCGAAAGAGACTGAATCACCTCAGCCAGCAAGGGGAGCTGAAGCAGGGATTCAAGCCAGGACACTCCCGGGCAAGGGCGCGCCACGAATCTCAGAGCCGTTGCTTTGGCTGATGCAGCGGCTCACAGGGCAGCGGATTTTTACTGCCCACAGACCAGGAGATTCACAGGTGGAGAAGCTCCACGGGTTGCCAGCGCCACTGGTTGGACTGGCGCGGCTGCCCTGCCTGCACCCGAGGCAGGGAGCAGCGGCCCCTTGTGCAGAGTGAGCGAGACCGGATCCCCTCTGGGCCAGCAAGGGGAGCAGAGGCAGGGACTCAACCCAAGAGTTTCCTGGGCAAAGAGGATGCCTCCGGAAACACGGCTGAACACGGGACGGTCCAGCTCTGTGGAGGAGGGGCTTCACCCACCGGGAAACACCCTGCAGTTCCCAGGACAATTTGCCCACAGCAGCTCAATGAAGCCTCTGCAGGCTGAGTGTGACTAGGCTGCCACCTTGTGGGCAGGGAAAACCATTGCAACAGCGGAAAATCATAACGCCCTAATTCCCTGGGACAGACCACCTAGGGGGAAGAAAAGGGGGTTTATGAGTTCAGCTACTACAGACTTAAAATTACCAAAATCAGAAAGACAGCAACTACAAAGTCGATAGGTGGATAAATCCACAAAGATGGGAAGAAACCAGTGCAAAAAGGATGAAAACACCCAAAACCAGAACACCTCTCCTCCTACAAGGGAGCACAACTCCTCACCAGCACGGGAACAAGACTGGATGGAGAATGAGCGTGATGAAATGACAGAATCAGCTTTCAGAAAGTGGATAATAAGAAACTTCCGTGAGCTAAAAGAACATGTTCTAACCCAATGCAAAGAAACTAAGAACCTTGAAAAAAGACTTGACTAAATGTTAATGAGAATGGACAACTTAGAGAGGAATATGAGCGAATTGATGGAGCTGAAAAACACAACACGAGAACTTCGCGAAGCATGCACAAGTTTCAACAGCCGAATTGACCAAGCAGAAGAAAGGATATCAGAGGTCGAAGATCAACTCAATGAAATAAAACGAGAAGGCAAGATTAGAGAAAACGGGGTAAAAAGGAATGAACAGAGTCAACAAGAAATATGGGACTATGTGAAAAGACCTAATCTACGTTTGATAGGTGTACCTGAATGTGACGAAGAGAATGCATCCAAGCTGGAAAATACTCTTCAGGATATTATCCAGGAAAACTTCCCCAACCTAGCAAGGCAGGCCAATATTCAAGTCCAGGAAATACAGAGAACACCACAAAGATATTCCTCTAGAAGAGCAACCCCAAGGCACATAATCGTCAGATTCACCAGGGTTGAAATGAAGGAGAAAATACTAAGGGCAGCCAGAGAGAAAGGTCGGGTTACCCACAAAGGGAAGCCCATCAGACTCACAGCAGATCTCTCAGCAGAAACCCTACAGGCCAGAAGAGAGTGGGGGCCGATATTCAACATCCTTAAAGAAAAGAATTTTCAACCCAGAATTTCATATCCAGCCAAACTAAGCTTCATAAGTGAAGGAAAAATAAAATCCTTTGAGAACAAGCAAGCACTCAGAGATTTCATCACCACCAGACCAGCTTTACAAGAGCTCCTGAAGGAGGCACTACACATAGAAAAAAAACAACCAGTACCAGCCACTCCAAAAATGCACGAAATGGTAAAGAGCATCAACACAATGAAGAATCTGCATCAACCAATGGGAAAAACAGCCAGCTAGCATCAAAATGACAGGATCAAATTCACACATAACAATATTAACCCTAAATGTAAACGGACTAAATGCCCCAATCAAAAGACACAGATTGGCAAACTGGATAGAAAGCCAAAACCCATCAGTGTGCTGTATCCAGGAAACCCACCTCACAAGCAAGGATACACAAAGGCTCAAAATAAAGGGATGGAGGAAGATTTACTAAGCAAATGGAGACCAAAAAAAAGCAGGAGTTGCAATTCTCATCTCTGATAAAATAGACTTTAAAGCAACAAAGATCAAAAGAGACAAAGAAGGACATTACATAATGGTAAAAGGATCAATGCAACAAGAAGAGCTAACGATCCTAAATATATATGCACCTAATACAGGAGCACCCAGATACATAAGGCAAGTTCTTAAAGACTTACAAAGAGACCTAGACTCCCACACAATAATAGTGGGAGACTTCAACACCCCATTGTCAATATTAGACAGATCAATGAGACAGAAAATTAACAAGGATATCCAGGACTTGAACTCAGACCTGGACCAAGCAAACCTAATAGACATTTGCAGAACTCTCTACCCCAAATCCACAGAATATACATTCTTCTCAGCACCACATCACACCTACTCTAAAATTGACCACATAATTGGAAGTAAATCACTCCTCAGCAAATGCAAAAGAACGGAAACCATAACAAACAGTCTCTCAGACCACAGTGCAATCAAGTTAGAACTCAGAATTCAGAAGCCAACCCAGAACCGCACAGCCTCATGGAAATTGAACAACTTTCTCCTGAATGTTGACTGGATAAACACTGAAATGAAGGCAGAAATAAAGATGTTCTTCGAAATCAACGAGAACGAAGACACCACATACCAGAATCTCTGGGACACATTTAAAGCAGTCTCTAGAGGAAAATATATAGCAATAGGTGCCCACATGAGAAGAAAGGAGAGATCTAAAATTGATACTCTATCGTCAAAATTGAAAGAGCTAGAGGAGCAAGATCAAAAAAAATTCAAAACCTAGCAGAAGACAAGAAATAACTAAGATCAAAGCAGAATTGAAGGAGATAGAGACACAAAAAACCCTTCAAAAAATCAATAAATCCAGGAGCTGGTTTTTTGAAAAGATCAACAAAATAGACAGACCACTAGCCAGACTAATAAAAAAGAAAAGAGAGAATAACCAAATAGATGCAGTAAAAAATGATAAAGGGAATATCATCACAGATGCCAGAGAAATTCAAACCATCATCAGAGATTATTACAAACAACTCTATGCACATAAACTAGAAAACCTGGAAGAAATGGATAAATTCCTGGACAGTTGCCTCCTCCCAAGCCTAAACCAGGAAGAAGTCGAAACCCTGAATAGACCAATAACAAGGTCTGAAGTCGAGGCAGCAATTAAGAGCCTACCACCCAAAAAAAGCCCAGGTCCAGATGGGTTCACAGTCGAATTCTACCAGACATACAAAGAGGAACTGGTACCATTCCTACTGAAACTATTTCAAATAATCCAAAAAGAAGGAATCCTTCCCAAATCATTTTATGAGACCAACATCATCCTAATACCAAAACCCGGCAGAGACTCAACAAGAAAAGAAAATTACAGGTCAATATCCATGATGAACATAGATGCAAAAATCTTCAATAAAATACTGGCAAGCCGATTACAACAGCACATCAAAAAGCTTATCCACCATGATCAAGTAGGATTCATCCCGGGGATGCAAGGATGCTTCAATATACGCAAGTCTATAAATGTAATTCACCACATAAACAGAACCAAAGACAAAAACCACATGATTATCTCAATTGATGCAGAGAAGGCCTTCGACAAAATTCAACAGCCCTTTATGCTAAAAACTCTCAATAAACTAGGTATCGACGGAACGTACCTCAAAATAATAAAAGCTATTTATGACAAACCGACAGCCAATATCATACTGAATGGGCAAAAACTGGAAGCATTCCCTTTGAAATCTGGCACTAGACAAGGATGCCCTCTCTCACCACTCCTGTTCAATATAGTACTGGAAGTTCTAGCCAGAGGAATCAGAAAAGAAAAAGAAATAAAGGGTATTCGATTAGGAAAGGAGGAAGTCAAATTGTCTCTATTTGCAGACGACATGATTGTATATCTAGAAGACCCTATCATCTCAGCCCAAAATCTCCTGAAACTGATAAGCAACTTCAGCAAAGTCTCAGGATACAAAATCAATGTGCAAAAATCACAAGCATTCCTATACACCAATAATAGACTTAAAGAGAGCCAAATCAAGAACGAACTGCCATTCACAATTGCTACAAAGAGAATAAAATACCTAGGAATACAACTAACAAGGAACGTAAAGGACCTCTTCAAGGAGAACTACAAACCACTGCTCAACGAAATAAGAGAGGACACAAACAGATGGAGAAACATTCCATGTTCATGGTTAGGAAGAATTAATATCGTGAAAATGGCCATAGTGCCCAAAGTAATTTACAGATTCAATGCTATCCCCATCAAGCTACCAATGACCTTCTTCACAGAACTAGAAAAAACCACCTTAAACTTCATATGGAACCAAAAGACAGCCCGCATAGCCAAGTCAATTCTAAGCAAAAAGAACAAAGCAGGAGGCATCACACTACCGGACTTCAAACTCTACTACAAGGCTACAGTAATCAAAACAGCATGGTACTGGTACCAAAACAGAGATATAGACCAATGGAACAGAACAGAGGCGTCGGAGGCAACACAACATATCTACAACCACTCGATCTTTGACAAACCTGATAAAAACAAGCAATGGGGAAAGGATTCCCTGTTCAATAAGTGGTGTTGGGAAAACTGGCTAGCCATATGCAGAAAGCAGAAACTCGACCCCTTCCTGACACCTTACACTAAAATTGACTCCAGATGGATTAAAGACTTAAACATAAGGCCTAACACCATAAAAACACTAGAAGGAAACCTAGGCAAAACCATTCAGGACATAGGCGTAGGCAAGGACTTTATGACCAAAACACCAAAAGCATTGGCAACAAAAGCCAAAATAGACAAATGGGACCTAATCAAACTCCACAGCTTCTGCACGGCAAAAGAAACAGTCAATAGAGTGAATCGGCAACCAACAGAATGGGAAAAAATTTTTGCAGCCTACCCATCTGACAAAGGGCTGATATCCAGAATTTACAACGAGCTAAAAAAGATTTACAAGAAAAAAACAAACAAGCCCATTCAAAAATGGGCGAAGGATATGAACAGATACTTTACAAAAGAAGACATACAAGAGGCCAACAAACATATGAAAAAATGCTCATCATCACTGTTCATTAGAGAAATGCAAATCAAAACTACATTGAGATACCATCTCACGCCAGTTAGAACGGCGATCATTAAAAAATCTAGAGAAAATAGATGCTGGAGAGGATGTGGAGAAATAGGAACACTTTTACACTGTTGGTGGGAGTGTAAATTAGTTCAACCACTGTGGAAAACAGTGTGGCGATTCCTCAAGGACCTAGAAATAGAAATTCCATTTGACCCAGCAATCCCATTACTGGGCATCTATCCAAAGGATTATAAATCGTTCTACTATAAGGACACATGCACACGAATGTTCATTGCAGCACAGTTTACAATAGCAAAGACCTGGAACCAACCCAAATGCCCATCGATGATAGACTGGACAGGAAAAATGTGGCACATATACACCATGGAATATTATGCAGCCATTAAAAATGAGGAGTTCGCGTCCTTTGTAGGGACATGGATGAACCTGGAAACCATCATTCTCAGCAAACTGACACAAGAACACAAAACCAAATACCACATGTTCTCACTCATAGGAGGGTGTTGAACAAGGAGAACACATGGACACAGGGAGGGGAGCACTATACACGGGGGTCTGTTGCGGGGGAGTGGGGGGGGACAGCGGGGGGGGGGAGTTGGGGAGGGATAGCATGGGGAGAAATGCCAGATATGGATGAGGGGGAGGGAGGCAGCAAATCACACTGCCATGAATGCACCTATGCAACAACCTTGCATGTTTTTCACATGTACCCCAAAACCTAAAATGCAATAAAAAAAATAAAAAAAAAACTAATTTTTGATTCAGTAAAAAAATTATATTTTACATTGGAGAAGAGTGAATGAGTTTTTACTAATTATATTCTGATATATCATCTATATAAAATAATAATTGATAATAAATCCATTTTCCACAGTCCACATAATAAATATTTTCTGTTTGTTTACCATTAGATGTTACTAAAATAATGATTAAAAATAGTATTTTACATTTTTACAAAGTTTTTTTCAAAATATTCTGAAGGATTTTTTAATAGAGTTATAGACCTAAAATGTAAAGGACAATTGATTGAATTCATTTGATTACAAGTCTCCAGTGATAAAACTCCAGAAAAACTCATCATGTTGTGTAAGTGAATAAAAAGGAGAATTTTAAATTTAGTGTAGAAAAAAGTGAGAAACAGAGAAAAGCTAACCAAAATACGTTTTTAAAACAATGCACTGGCTGGGCACAATGGCTCACTCCTGTTAATCCCAGCACTTTGGGAGGCTGAGGTGGGCAGATCACCTGAGGTCAGTTCAAGACCAGCCAGACAAATATGGTGAAACCCCATCTATACTGAAAATACAAAATTAGCCAGGCATGATGGTTCATGCCTGTAATCCCAGCTACTCAAGAGGCTGAGACAGGAGAATTGCTCGAACCCAGGAGGTGAAGGTTGCAGAGAGCCGAGATTGTGCCATTGCACTCCAGCCTGGGCAACAAGGGTGAAACTTAGTCTCAAAATAAACGTGTACTTTGAATTAACTATTGTAGGCTTTTCTTTAAAATTGTGTATTTGGAGTATGCTGAGGCAAAATACTTTCAGATACTTCTAGAAGAAAAGAAAGTTAATTTTATTATTCTTTAAAACTCATGTTGTTTCTGCACCTGAAATGTTTTAATGTTCTTGTTGACAAATTATAATAACTATATAATAAATTCAGGTGATCATTAAACTCAAATATATATATAGCCAGTTAGGAATAAGTAATGAGTTTATAAATTTAAATAAATTTAAAACTTAAGTAAATAAATAGAGCACCTTCATGGAACTCACCAAAAATGAAAACACAGAACCTATGCTTTATGAGAGATGCTTGAGTGAATACAAAATAAGTATTTACCAGGAAGAATATTCACACTGTGAGTGGAGACATTGCCACCGAATCTTACAATGTTAGACATGTACGTAAAACCCTTAAGACTAGAGACACGCGCCGTCTGTCCCCTGCCCCCGAGATGGAGGCCTGACGCCAGCCTTTCTACTTCCCCACCTCTGGCTTCCAGCACGCAGATCGCCCGGAAAAGCCCGGCTGCCTCCCGCCCCATGTGCCAAGTGGAGTTGAAGGGCCCCGTGAGCGACCAGGACAAGCTGCTGCTCTACCGCTGATACAAGCAGGCCACCCGAGGCGACTGCCGCCTCCCCGCCCCTCCCGCCTCCAACCTGAAGGCCAAGGTCGAGTGGAAGGAGTGGTCCGCGAACCAAGGGATGTCCAGGATGGACGCCATGAGGGCCTACGTAGCCAAAGTGGAGGAGCTGACCAGGAAGGAGGCCGGCTGAGGGCTCCTCGGAATGAAGTGGCTCCCTAGACCTCGACGGCCAAAATGGAGAGCAGCCGGGTTAGCCGAAACACCAGTCAATCACTGACACTGCACTGGTGACCGACGGCTGTGGGAAAAGAAACTCGGTGACTGGGTGCGGGGGAGGCATCAAAAAAAAAAAAAAAAAAAAAAAAAAGACTAGAGACAAAGTATTAAGATAAGTGAGTAATTAAGAATAATAACTCATTGGGAAATTTGTCACACCATGATTGGAATAGTATCTAGAATATGTTTAAATGAACATAAAAATGGTATCCAATTAAATTATTAGGAACACCTGTAGATGTTTCATATTCTTATCCTCTCTAAAAAGATGAGTAGATATTTCTTAAAATATGTGTTGGTGACCTTATGTGGAAAGGGTTACTAAGCTAGCAAAAAGCATTCTGCAAACTTACTGTGTTTCTGTGCAATTTTTAAAATTTAAACATTTAAAATGTCCAAAGAGTAATTCATTTTAAACATCACATTGATCCAATAAGAAATCATTTAAAACTTGTTTATTTTTTTCCTGTAGGAAAAGATACCATAAGAAAATGTCTTTTAATTTTGGAAATGGAAAATTATATATACTGACCATACATTTTACATCAGCATAGGGTAATTCATGCAGATAAAGCATTCCTGCTCTAAGAATTCAAACAGATATTTTCAGGCAAGCCCTATGTACACAATCCATGTTACACTTTTTCTCACTTGACCGACAGTGAGTGTGCTAGTGTTCAGGAGATGGCACAGGATGATTTGAAGAAGACATTCTTCCCTTTTGTATATAGAGAAATTAGAGCATGAGAATTAGAAACACTCTGCTTTAGAGTCTCAATTAATGGTGTTCTCTGCCATCTATCTGGTCACCATGGTGTGGAATCTTGGTCTGGTGGCATTAATTTATGTAAAGCGTTGCCTTCACACACCAATGTACATCTTTCTGGGCAACCTAGCTGTGATAGATTCCTGCTGTTCCTGTGCTGTTACCCCCAAGATGTTAGAGAATTTCTTTTCTGAGGATAGAATTATTTCCCTGTATGAATGTATGGCACAATTTTATTTTCTTTGTCTTGCTGAAACCACAGACTGCTTTCTTCTGGTGGCAATGGCCTATGACCACTATGTGGCCATATGCAGCCCACTGCAGTACCACACCATTATGTCCAAGACACTCTGCATACTGATGACTGCAGGGACCTTCATAGCTGGACACCTGCATTCCATGATTCATGTAGGGTTTCTATTAAGTTTAACTTTCTGCAAGTCTAATAAAATTGACCACTTTTTTGTGATATTCTTCCACTGTATAGACTCTCCTGTACTTAGATTCTTTTATCAATGAACTAATGATATATATATCTTTTCAATACCAATTCAAATCTGTACCATTGCTACTGTCTTGATCTCATATCTCTACATTCTTCTGGCTATTTTCAAAATGAAATACAGAGAGGGAAGAGGTAAAGAGCTTTCTATCTGTGTATCCCATTTTTTCTCTGTCTCAATATTTTACATTTGTCTTCTCATGCATATTCGACATTTGAAGGAGATAAAGATATACCAGTGGCAATATTTTATACAATAGCAATCTCAATACTAAGCCCTTTTATTTAGATTCGGAGACATAAGGAGATAATAAATGTTCTGAAAAAAAACTGTGCAGAATTATAACATTCTTAAACAAACTTGCTCTATAGCAAATTTATTTTTAAATTTTTAAAAATGCTTTCATATTTAGGGAACATAAAAAAATTAATATGTGATATTACACAAAATATAAGCCTCTAAATCATTAGGCTATGTCTGTTTAAAAATTATATTAATGGAATTTCAAAATTGTTTGACAAACCTTTATCCAAATTCCACAACCAGAATAAATCAGGGGAAACTCACTGGCAACTGTTATTACTACCTTTCATGACTCACGGAGTTGTCAG
Organism: Aotus nancymaae; assembly: GCF_030222135.1. Classification (NCBI taxonomy): domain Eukaryota; kingdom Metazoa; phylum Chordata; class Mammalia; order Primates; family Aotidae; genus Aotus; species Aotus nancymaae. The sequence goes on along the minus strand of NW_026988430.1, from coordinate 867,047 downwards.
AGAGTATTATCCCAAACCTCAATTAATCAACAAAGCATGAAAGTTAAATGTTTAAATGTGTAGAAGAGTCTTATTTGATTAATGTTTCCTAGTTAATGGAAGACATTATATCCAATTCTATGTAGAGTGTTTGAAACATTTAAAATTTCCTGGCAGAAAAGTGAAATGATAGTTTTCTTTCAGAAAACTGACCTCATAGACACATGTAGATTACTTTAGAGGGGAAAGGACTAGAAGGAAACTAACTGCAGTAATCTTTATTTAAAATAATGAAGTTTCATTTAGATAAGTATCCAAGAATGAAAAATTAAAATGAAAAGGAACACACACACATGCACATACAGGCAGATGCACACACACACACACACACACACAAACAGGCTCACCCACAAAATGTTCTGTTTTACAAAATAATTAAAAGTGACTTACAACAAATCAGACAGAGTAGATTAAGATCTACTTTAACCTGAAGCGTAACTAAGGTCCTTTTCATTCTTGAAGACATCAACCATGTTATTTGGTATGTATGTATTATAGAGCTATAGTTTACATATTAAACATTCATTAAACATTTTAAAACATATTAATAATGATACTGTTTTGTTATATTTTTGAGTAATGGTAAGCTGTACCAATATTTTATGTGTTTATTCACCATTTTTACCTTTATGAGTTGTCATTTTTGCTTTGTCTTATTCCTTATTTATTTATATCACTGTTTACAGAGGAATGATATTACATCTCTTTGTGGCAAATAATTTCTCTGTGGGTTGATAGTCAGTGTTTGTTTGTGATATTTATAAACATTTTAATTTAATATACTCATGTTTACTGATTTTTTCTGTGATCTCTTTCATGCATTTTGTCCAGAATTTCTTTTTTAATCCAAAGTCTACTATTAAGCAGTATTTCTTTTTCTCATTTTCTTATTTATCTCTTCTCCTTCTCTGCATTTTCCTACTTCTTTTTTGATATTTTAAATTTTTGCAACTTGACTCTTGATTTTTCCTGGAATTTACTTAGTCATGGCATATTAAAGATATAAATTTATTTGTCTGTTTTCCTAACAACTATTTACAAACTAATTTAATTCACATAAACACTGAAGGAGAACAACTCTTATTTGTCTGTTTTCCTAAACATTATTTACAAACTAATTTAATTCACATAAATGCTCAAGGAGAACTTCTTCAGGAAACTGGCAAATTTAAATTTTTTTTTAATTCTAGATTTTTCTAGAAAATAAGTAAAAAAAGGGGGGGATTTGATCCAAGATGGCTGAATAGGAATAGCTCTGGAGTGCAGTTCTCAGCGAGAAGAACACAGAGAGTGAGCTCACCTCATTTCCAAATGAGTTTTTACTGCCTACAGACTGGGAGATTCCCAGACTGAAAAGCACGACAAGTTTCCAGCATGGCTGTTTCAGTTGGCGCTGTGAGTCTCTGCACAAAAATCTGGGTGGCCATTTCAACAGATGCTTGGAATGCCTGAGATACAAAACCACCCATTCAACTGAAAAAAAGGGGGCTGACACAGGGAGCCTGGTCATCTGGCTCAGCAGGTCCCGCCACCAACAAAGACCAGCAATCTGAAATTCTCTGGTTTGAGAGCTTCACAGCTCTGGACCCAGGATGGTCCAGCTCAGTGGGAGGAAGGACATCAGCAGTTACCAAGACAGTCCACCACTACGAAGGCAGTCGTCCATTAGCAAGGCAGTCCACCATTACTGAGGCAATACACCTTTACTGAGACAGTCTGCCATTACCAATGCAGTCTGCCATTTCTGAGGCAGACCACCATTTCCTAGGCAGTTCTAACTATACCTCTGTAAACAAAACCACAAGGAAGTTTACACAGCAGCTGGGCAGAGCCCACAGCAGCTCAGCAAAGCCTCTGCTGGCAGACTGTGACTAGACTACCTCCTTGCTGGGCAGGGCATCTCTGAAAAAGGGTAGCAGCATATCAGGAACTTAAAAATAAAGCCCTGAGGGGATTCAAGATGGTCGAATAGGAGCAGCTCTGGATTGCAGCTCCCAGTGAGTGCATGGAGGGTGAATGGTCACTGCATTTCCAGAAGGATTTTTATTGCCCACAGACCAGGAGATTCCAGGGTGGAGGAGTGCCAAGGGTCTCCAGCATGGCTGTTTCAGCCAGTGTGGCAGCTCACCACTCAAAAAACTCTCATGGGTCCCAGCACCATTTCAGCTGGCCACTAGAGTGCCTGGGAGACAGAGTCACCCATTCAACTGATAAAAAGGGGACTGAAATAGGGAGCCAGGCCAGGAGATTCCTGGGTGAAAAAGTGCCACAAGTCTCCAGTGTGGCTGTTTTGGCTGGCATAGAGGCCCACCACTCAAAAAACTCACACAGGTCCAGGCGCCGTTTCAGCTGGCGACTGGAGCACCTGGAAAACAGAGTAGCCCATTCAACTAATAAAAGGGGACTTGAAACAGGGAGCCAGACCAGGAGATTCCTGGGCAAAAAAGTGCCATGAGCCCCCAGCGCAGCTATGTCAGCCAGCGCAGCCAGTCTCAGCACAAGAACTCACACAAATCCAGCTGCCATTTCAACTGGTGACTGGAATGCCTGGGAGACAGAGTCACCCATTCAACTGAAAAAAAAAAAAAGGGGTCTGAGGCAGGGAGCCAGATTATCAGGCACAGCCAGTCCCACACCCACAAAGACCAGCAATCTGAAACACTCTGCATTGAGAGTTTCACAGGAAGCACAGCTGAACCCAGGATGGTCCAGCTCTGTGGGGAAGGGATGTCTGCCATTACTGAGGCAGTCCACCACTATTGAGGTAGTCTGCCATTGCTGAGGCAATCCACCATTGCTGAAGCAGTCCACCATTACCGAGGCAGCCCGCCATTGCCGAGGCAGTCCACCATTTCAGAGAGAGTCTGCCATTACAGAGATGGGCCGCCAATGCCAAGGCTTTTCTAACTATACCCCTATAAACAGGACTGCAGGGAAGTTCACATGGCAGCTGAGCAGAGCCCACAGCAGATCAGTAACACCGCTGCTGGCAGACTGTGACTAGGCTGCCCCCTCACTGGGCAGGGCAGCCCTGAAAAAAGGCAGCAGCATGACAGAAACTTATAAATAAAGACCTACCTCCCCGGGACAGAGCACCGGGGGATAAAAAAGACTGTTATGAGTTCTGCTGAAGCAGACTTAAACATACCTGCCCAGCAGCTCTGAATGGAACAACGGAGCTCAGAGCTCATCACTTGAGCTCCTATAAAGGACAGACTGTCTCCTCAAGCAGCTCCCTGACCCCTGTATATCCAAAGAGTCACATCATAAAGGAGAGCTCAGACTACATCTGGAAGGTATCCTTCTGGGACAAGATAGCAGAAGAAGAAACTGGCAGTAATCCTCACTGTTCTGCAGCTGCTGCAGGTGAGCCCCAGGCAAGGAGGGTCTGGAGTGGACCTCCAGCATTCCTACAGCAGAGGGGCCTGACTGTTAGAAGGAAAACTAAGAAACAGAAAGAAATAACTTCATCATCAACAAACAGGATGTCCACTCAGAGACCCATCTGAAAGTCAACAACTACAAAGACCACAGGTAAATAAATCCACAAAGATGGGAAGAATCAAGTGCAAAAAGGATGAAACACCCAAAGCCAGAATGCCTCTCCTCGTCCAATGGATCACAACTCCTCACCAGCAAGGGAACAAGGCTGGATGGGGAACGAGGCTGGATGGAGAACAAGTCTGATGAATTGACAGAAATAGGCTTCAGAAGGTGGGTAATGCCAAATTTCTCTAGCTAAAGCAACATGTTCTTACCCAGGGCAAAGAAACTAAGAACCTTGAAAAAATGTTTGACGAAATGCTAACGAGAACAAACAGCTTAGAGAAGTTTATAAATGACTTGATGGAACTAGAAAACACAACATGAGAACTTTGCAAAGCATACACAAGTTTTGATAGCCAAAATGACCAAGCAGAAGAAAGGCTATCAGAGATTGAAGATCAACTCAAGGAAATAAAATGAGAAGGCAAGATTGGACAAAAAGAAATGAACAAAGCCTCCAAGAAATATGGGATTATGTGAAAAGACCTAATCTAAGTTTGATAGGTGTACCTGAATGTGACAGAGAGAATTAATCCAAGCTGGAAAACATTCTTCAGGATATTATCCAGGAGAACTTCCCCAACTGAGTGAGGCAGGCCAACATTCAAGTCCAGGAAATACAGAGAACACCACAAAGATATTCCTTAAGAACAGCAACCCCAATGCACATAATCGTCAGGTTCACCAGGGTAGAAATGAAGGAACAAATGTTAAGGGCAGCCAGAAAGAAAGGTTGGCTTACTGACAAAGGGAAGTCCATCAGACTCACAGTGGATCTCTCAGCAGAAATCCTACAGCCAGAAGAGTGGGGGCCAATATTCTTCCTTAAAGAAAAGAACTTTCAACCTAGAATTTCATATCCAGCCAAACTAAGCTTCATAAGCAAAGGAGAAATAAAATCCTTTATAAAAAAGCAATTGCTGGGAGATTTCATCACCACAAGGCCTGCTTTACAATAGCTCCTAAAAGAAGCACTAAATATAGAATGTGTGTACCTATGCAACAGTCTTACATATTCTTCACATGTACCCCAAAACTTAAAATGCAATAAAAAAAAAAGAATGAAACAGCCAGTACCAGCCACTTCAAAGATGTACCAAATGGTAAAGACCATTGACACAATGAAGAAAATGTGTCAACTAATGGGCAAATCTTCCAGGTAGCATCAAAATTGCAGGATCAAATTCATGCATAACAACATTACCCTTAAATGTAAATGGGCTAAATGCCCCAATCAAAAAACACGGACTGGCAAATTGGATAAAAAGTCAAGACCCATCAGTGTGTTGTATTCAGGATACCCGTCTCATGTGCAAGGATACACAAAAGCTCAAAATATAGGGATGGAGGAAGATTTACCAAACAAATGAGAGCAAAAAATGAAGAAGTTGCAATCCTAGTCTCTGATAAAATAGACTTTAAACCAACAAAGATCAAAAGAGACAAAGAAGGGCATTACATAATGGTAAAAGGATCAATGCAACAAGAAGAGCTAATGATCCTAAATATATATGCACCCAATACAGGAACACCCAGATGCATAAAGCCAGTTCTTAATGACCTACAAAGAGACTTAGACTCCTACACAATAATAGAGGAAGACTTTAACACTCCACTGTCAATATCAGACAGATCAACAACACAGAAAATTAACAAGGATATCCAGGACTTGAACTCAGATCTGGACCAAGCAAACCTAATAGACATATACAGAACTGTCCACCCCAAATCTGGAGAATATACATTCTTCTCAGCACCACATCACACCTACTCTAAAATTGATCACATAATTGAAAGTAAATCACTCCTCAGTAAATGCAAAAGAATGGATAACTTAACAGTCTCTCAGACCACAGTGCAATCAAATTAGAATTCAGGATTAAGAAACTAACTCAGAACTGCACAACTTCATGGAAACTAAACAACTGACTCCTGGATGTTGACTGGATAAACAATGAAATGAAGGTAGAAATAAAGATGCTCTTTGAAACTAACGAGAACAAATACACAACATACCAGAATCTCTGGGACACATTTAAAGCAGTATCTAAAGGAAAATATATAGCAATAAATGCCCATATGAGAAGCAAGGACAGATCTAAAATTAACACCTATCATCAAAATTGAAAGAGCTAGAGGAACAAGATCAAAAATACTCAAAATCTAGCAGAAGACAAGAAATACCTACGATCAGATCAGAACTGAAGGAGATAGAGACACAAAAAACCCTTCAAAAAATCAATAAACCCCCTCATTATCCCTCCCCACCCTCCCACCAGATAGAGGTGATGGGGGAATAGAGGCAGCAAACCACATTGCCATGTATGTACCTATGTAACAATCCTGCATGATCTGCACATGTACCCCAGAACTTAAATTACAATTTAAAAAAATCAAATCCAGAAGCTGGTATTTGAAAATATCAACAACATGGACAGACTGCTAACCAGATTAATAAAAAAGAAAAGATAGAAGAATCAAATAGATACAACAAAAAATGATAAAGGGGATATCACCACCGATTCCACAGAAATACAAACCACCATCACAGATTACTACAAACAACTCCATGCACATAAACCAGTAAACCTGGAAGAAATAGATAAATTCCTGGGCACTTGCACCCTCCCAAGCCTAAACCAGAAGGAAGTTGAAACCCTGAATAGACCAATAACAAGGTCTGAAGTTGATGCAGCAATTAATAGCCTACCACCCGAAAAAAGCCCAGGTCTGGATGGGGTCACAGCTGAATTCTACCAGACATACAAAGAGGAGCTGGTACCAATCCTTCTGAAACTATTCCAAACAATATAAAAAGAGGGAATCCTCCCCAAATCATTTTATGAAGCCAACATCATACTGATATCAAAACATGGCAGAGACTCAACAAAAACAGAAAACTTCAGGTCAATATCTATGATGAACATAGATGCAAAAATCTTCAATAAAATACTGACAAACTGATTGCAACAGTACATCAAAAAGCTTATCTCTCACGATCAAGTAGGCTTCATACTGGGGATGCAAGTCTAGTTTAACATATACAAGTCAATAAATGTAATCCACCACATAAACAGAACTAAAGACAAAAACCACATGATCATCTCAATAGATGCAGAGAAGGCCTTTGACAAAATTCAATAGCGCTTTATGCTAAAAACTCTCAATACACTAGGTATTGGTGGAATGTATCTCAAAATAATAAAAGCTATTTACAACAAACCCACAGCCAATATTGTACTGAATGGGCAAAAATGGAAGCATTCCCTTTGAAATCTCTCACTAGGCAAGGATGCTCTCTCTCATCATTCCTATTCAATATAATATTGGAAGTTCTAGCCAGAGCAATCAGGCAAGAAAAATAAATAAAGGGCATTCAATTAGGAAAGGAGGAAGTCAAATTGTCTCTATTTACAGATGACATGAAAAACATTCCATGCTTATGGTTAGGAAGAATCAATATTGTGAAAATGGCCATACTGCCCAAAGTAATTTACAGATTCAATGCTATCAAATTACCAAAGACATTCTTCACAGAACTGGAAAAAAAACCTTAAACATCACATGGAACCAAAAGAGAGCTCACATTGGCAAGACAATCCTAAGCAAAAAGAATAAAGCTGGAGGCATCACACTACATGACTTCAAACTATACTACAAGGCTACAGTAATCAAAACAGCATGGTACTGGTACCAAACAGAGACACAGACCAATGGAACAGAACAGAGGCCTCAGAGGCAATGCCACACATCTACAGCCATCTGATCTTTGACAAATCTCACAAAAACAAGCAATGGGGAAAGGATTCACTGTTTAATAAATGGCATTGGGAAAACTGGCTAGCAGTGTGCAGAAAGCAGAAACTGGATCACTTCCTGACACCTTACACTAAAATTAACTCCAGATGGATTAAAGACTTAAACATAAGACCTAACACCATAAAAACCCTAGAAGAAAACCTAGGCAAAACCATTCAGGACATAGGCGTAGGCAAGGACTTCATGACCAAAACACCAAAAGCATTGGCAACAAAAGCCAAAATAGACAAATGGGATCTAATTAAACTCCAAAGCTTCTGTAAAGCAAAAGAAACAATCATTAGACTGAACCAGCAACCAACAGAATGGGAAAAAATTTTTACAATCTACCCATTTGACAAAGGGCTTATATCCAGAATCTACAAAGAACTAAAGCAGATTTACAAGAAAAAAAACAAACAAACCCATTCAAAAGTGGGTGAAGGATATGAACAGACACTTTCCCAAATAAGACATTTGTGAGGCCAACAACTCTCTCTCCTATCACAACCAAACTTTCATAATATCTGTCAACTCAGTCTCTGAAATCTATCTTATATGTGCCAAATCTCTCCACTTACACTACCTGCACATAATTTCATCTCTCACCTGAACAAGACCAATAGCTTCAAACTTCTCTCCATGCTTTTGCTCCTTTTCTTTTTCAATATATATTTATAAATGCAATTAAAAAATAGTACTAAAAGGTGATGTCCAAAAACTACAGTCTCTTGCCCACCATGACTTATGTGTTTCATTCACAACAACCTTCTAATTTTTTAAGTGATTTCTCTGAAAATTTATCCTTACATTTCTTAGTATCAGTTTTAGTCATATTAATTGTTTCCATTATGATGATATAACATAAATTTTTTTTTTGAGATGGAGTCTCACTCTGTTGCCCAAGCTGGAGTTCAGTGGTGCAATCTCGGCTCACTGTAACCTTTGCTTCCTGGGTTCAAGCAATTCTCCTGCCTCAGCCTCCCAAGTACCTGGGACTACAGGTGTGCACCACTGCACCCAGTTAACTTTTTATATTTTTTTAAAGATGGGGTTTCACCGTATTAGCCATGCTGGTCTGGAACTCCTGACCTTATGATCCACCTGCCTTGGCCTCCCAAACTGCTGGGATTACAGGTGAGAGACACTGTACCCAGCCCCAACATAATTTTTTATAATTCAATAACCACTTTTTATGAAGGGCATGCAAATATGAGAGCTAATATACCAGGCTTATATTTCTTTTTCTTCACACCTGCAAATTTTTTTAAGTTAATAAAAACTTTATATTCCCATTTGCTCACTCACATCCATTATGTGTCCCACAAATATCTTCCTTCAAAATCAACCATATTAAATAAACATTTTGTTTTCATCCTGGAGATCTCTTTTCTGGTGGCCTCCACCCTCCTGCTCCAGTCTAGACAGTTTGCTCTCTACACCTAAAGTTCACCCATCTGAGACTTTTATTTGTTCATTTCCTGTGTTAGATAACTCAGTATTCAAGCTCTCCATCTTTCTCTTAATTGTTCATACCCTCATTTTGCTGACAGTTCTTGGACAATTTTTTTTCACGTTTGACTTATGTGATTTGTTTAAATTTAAAATTCTACATTAAAAATAATTTTTCTGGGCCGGGCGTGGTGGCTCAAGCCTGTAATCCCAGCACTTTGGGAGGCCGAGGCGGGTGGATCACGAGGTCAAGAGATCGAGACCATCTTGGTCAACGTGGTGAAACCCCGTCTCTACTAAAAATACAAAAAATTAGCTGGGCATGGTGGCGCGTACCTGTAATCCCAGCTACTCAGGAGGCTGAGGCAGGAGAATTGCCTGAACCCAGGAGGCGGAGGTTGCGGTGAGCCGAGATCGCGCCATTGCACTCCAGCCTGGGTAACAAGAGCGAAACTCTGTCTCAAAAAATAATAATAATAATAATAATAATAGTTTTTCTTCTAAACACTGAAGTTATGCTTCCTTTATATTCTAACATGATCTGTTGCTTTGGAGAAATTGCATTTTATTTTGATTCCCATTCTATTGTTTACCTGGAAACATTTAGAATATTTTCTTTATCTCTGACTTTATTAAGTATCAAAAAGAAAAACTTTAGCAATGTTATCACCAATTTTCCTACATATTGGTGGGTTCTTGTTTCACTCCTTCTTCCCTGCTTAGGTGTCTTTTCTTTTCTTTTCCTTTCCCTTGCCTTGTCTTCTCTTCCTCTTTTCTTTCTTCCCTTTTTTTTCTCTCTAAAAATTCAAAGTTTTACTTCCTTAATTAAAGCAATCCTGAGGGTACAAAACAGATATAATTTACATAGAAATAATCCTACTTATTTTGTAAATTTTATCTCAAATGACACTTCCATTGAGAGATCTTTCCTTATTCCTCAGGTCACTATGCACTTTCTTCTTTATATTTTTATAAAACTTATTTACCCTTTTTTTGGCAGAGCATGGTGGCTCATGCCTTTAATCCCAGCACTTTGGGAGGCTGAGGCAGGTGGATCATTTGAGGTCAGGAGTTCAAGACCAGCCTGGCCAACATGGTGAAACCCTGTCTCTACTATAAATGCAAAAAAATTAGCCAGGTGTGGTGGTGTGAATCTGTAGGCCCAGCTATTTGGGAGGCAGAGGCAGGAGAATCACTTGAATCCAGGAGGCATAGGTTGCACTTAGCCGAGATCATGCTACTTCACTCTAGCCTGGGAGATGCAGGGAGACTCCATCTCAAAAAAACAAAAACAAAATCAAAGAAACAGTTATACTCTAGTTAACAATCTATATGTCTCTCTTCCCAACTAGATTATGAGCTTCTTGTCAGTAGCCATTTTTATCTAAAATGTTCTTATCCCCACCCTGTTCATATCCTAGTTCCTTTATGCCAATTGTCTTTTTTCCAGTGCCCTGTATGCTGTAAATACTTAATAAAGGGAAAACAGAACTGAAATTTTTAGCAATCAATGTAGTAAGTATGAATCCAGGATCTGAGGATCCCAGCTCAGTTTCCTATGAAGTGCCCAAAAGATTTATTAACTTGTCTGTGACTTGAAGATATTTAATCAAGATTTACACAGTCATGGGATATACTACTCACACCTTATTGAGTGACAAGCAGGTTAGTATTGTGTATTTCAAGAAGGGGAAAAATCAATTTGATTTCAAAGATTAGGAAAGGCTGCAAGAAGAAGATCTTCTTTGAACTCAACTATCAAGATAGAAAAGAGGGAGAAGTTGTTTCAGATAAGAGAAACAATACTAGCAACTTAATTGAAGCAAATGCACAAAGAACAGGGAAGGAATGCACATGGCCAAGTTTGCTGAGACAAGGAGGAAAAAAACAAGTTGATGATAAGATACAGGAATGATGAGATATCTAGAACACCAAAATAAGAAATATTGATTTGATTTGAAAAGTAATAGGGGATTTGATAAATTCTTGAGGAATGCAATATTATTTTTTTCCCTTTCATTGAGCAAGTCCTCAGTTAGCACTAAAGTGTGCCAAACACGAGTCAAGATATTTGAAACACAGGACTGAACATGTGAAAGAAACCCCTTCCCTTTAAGCCTGTATCCTAATGATGGTGATGAGACAGCAGTGACTGATCATAGATGTCCTAACAAATATATAGTACATTGAAGAGTAAAGTGCGAAGAAGGAAATAGCAGGGTAAAGGACAGCTGGCACGAGCAGAAAAGACAGTAGGGCAATCTCAATCACTGATACGAAGAACCAAATAATATCAAAGCTTCCCTGAGGGCATTGTAGGATGTGGGGACCAATTCACCTCACAGAGTGAAGAAGTTGATGACCTTGGCTGAATTTTCTACACTTTCTTGGATCTTCTTCAAGTATTAATTACATTCTACAAAGCATATTAGTCACACTTCTCCCAGGAACAGGTCAAACCAGCCCAGACTATTTTCTGTCTGTTTTACGTTTTATGTTCAGAATAGTGAATACAATTGTAAAAATGAGATCAGTTTCATGTGGATCAGCAAGATGATCATAAAACAGACTTTAGTGAAGGTCATTTGTTTTTAACTCATTATCTCACAGGGCATCTTTAATTAATTTCAAGTGGTTTGTGTCTTTTTAGGACTGAGTATCTCCACAGAAATATGTTGATGTCAGTGCAGAGAAATCCCTTTAGGGTTTGGTGAAAACTTTAACTTTACAGTGTAACAGATATAATTATCAACACTGATCTACTAGTAGTCTCCTAGATTTTCATTATTTTAATCCCAAATGTTTTAGAGGCCAAGGTTTATATTCTTTAATTCTATAAAAATTACATCATAAAGCAAACAATGCACTGCTACAAAGCTCATCTCAGTGAAATCTAGGTAAGAGAAGTGTGCTAAATTATTTTTACATCTAATTTTAGGAATCATAAATATTTACATCTCTAAATTATTTAGTATCTTTTATTGTTCTTAAATTTCAGCTTTTCTCTTTTTTATTTTTTTTATTGCATTTTAGGTTTGGGGGTACATGTGAAGAACATGCAAGATTGTTGCATAGGTACACACATGGCAGTGTGATTTGCTGCCTTCCTCCCCATCACCTATATCTCAGCTTTATCTAATCTTTCTAGTGCTTTTCAAAATTGAATGCTATGAAGAACTAGGATGAGATGCAATACTGCAATATGTCTGACTTCTAATTATAAGATAGAATTTAAAAACACATAGGTAAAGTTATGAAGAAATTACACTAAATAATTTAGGCATGTACATTGAAAGTTATTGCTTAGTTAACTGACTACATGGCTTACATTTAATATTTTAAAACTAATAAAATATTCAGCCCATGTTTTTGTTTTGATATTTTGATTTAAAAATATGTCTATTTTGACTATAGAACTTATATGATTCAAATGATCAGTCAGTATGTCTTAATGTATCACTATGTAGGGAGAGGAAATAGCCTTTTAAAGCAAAACAAAATTTGACTTCAAAAATCCCATTAAGATTTAAAGATTTCTTTTTTTCCTAAGTGTTAGAAAGCTATAGTATAAAGGTAAGCTTGCTTTTATTTAGTACCTCTTAGTCTGCTATAGTATACTTCAGAAAATCTTATATAATTTTCTGAAGGAACAGAAAAATGTAGAAAAGAGTCAATTTATTTTTTTATTGCATTTTAGGTTTGGGGGTACATGTGAAGAACATGCAAGATTGTTGCATAGGTACACACATGGCAGTGTGATTTGCTGCCTTCCTCCCCTTCACCTATATCTGGCATTTCTCCCCATGCTATCTCTCCCCAACTCCCCACCCACACTGTCCCTTCCCTATTTCCCCCCTACATACCCCAGTGTGTGATGCTCCCCTCCCTGTGTCCATAGAGAAGAGAAAGACACATAAATTTTTTATGTGATTATTTTATGTGTTTCTTGGTTGACTTTTCTTTAAAGTTAATAGTCTCTGCAGAAACCAAAGAATCATTAAGGATCATTGGTAGAATTCATAAAGCAACTTTACTCATTCTGGGTCATCCAGGTGGAGTTAAGATTGAAATTAATACTGCCTTTTCCCCCTTAGCATTTTACAGCTCTTGTCACAGAAGCGTAAGTCACAATTAACATCAAAATGCTTACAATATAATAAGTAAATTGTACAGACATATTTTTAAAAACAATGTATATATAGGCAAGAAATTCTGAATTGTGTTGAGTATATGAGAGGCTCCACCTTTCAGAAAATGGAAATCTGTGTGACCTGGGGCAATTAGTTAAAACTTTAAGTAGCATTATATAAAAATTATTCCTTATCAAAAAGAGGAAGGATTTAGGCATTTAAGAAAAAATCAACAGGAATAATATGGACAGAGTAGATGTTTATGAAAATGGGTGTGAAATGGGGAAAGGGATGAGATGCAGTTCCTAAAACATAAATTTAACATATCTGTTGCATGCTTTCTAAAAGCATTCAGTCCTCTTGAAGAACATATAAAAACTATTTTCTTGGAGATGTGTGTGTGCATGTGTGTGTGTATGTGTGTGTGTGTGCGTGTGTGTGTGTGTGTATGTGTGTGTGTATACACACATAGCCCCATATAATATATATATGTTCTATATTATATGACATATATTATACATGTATTATAAATTTGTTTTAAGGATCTTCAATACAGAACTGACAGTGAAATCATTTGGGAACAATGAACCAAATATGGGTTCCCTAGTTTTTTATGCTGTCCTTGCATGAATTCATAAAGATAAGCCATTTTCCACTTTATGCATCTTCCCTGGAATTATCAAAATATCCTTGTGAATCCTAAGGGTCAGAATTTGAAGTCATAGACACTGACACTTTAGGAGAACAAATGTCCCCTAGAAGCACATGAGGATATATTTAGAAACAGCAGAGGAAATATGAGAAAGAAATTCCTCTACCTGTTGCTAAAAGGAAAAAAATTGAAGGAAAAATAATATGCTCTTAATTACAATCAATTACAATATTATATCTCCTAATTCATATCTCAACAGACAAGGCGGAGATGAATGAGGACAATCACTCCTTGACAGCTGAGTTTATTCTCACAGGATTTACATATCACCCAAAGATGAAGACCCTTCTGTTTGTAGTGTTCTTTGCCATCTATCTGATCACTATGGTGGGGAATATTGGTTTGGTGGCATTGATTTATATAGAGCATCGTCTTCACACTCCAATGTACATCTTTCTGGGCAACCTGGCTTTGATGGATTCCTGCTGTTCCTCTGCTATTACCCCCAAGATGTTAGAGAATTTATTTTCTGAGGATAAAGGGATTTCCCTGTATGAATGTATGGCACAATTTTATTTTCTCTGTCTTGCTGAAACTACAGACTGCTTTCTTCTGGCGGCAATGGCCTATGACCGCTATGTGGCCATATGCAGCCCACTGCAGTACCACACCATGATGTCCAAGATGCTCTGCATTCAGATGACCACAGGAGCCTACATAGCTGGAAACCTGCATCCCATGATTGAAGTAGGGCTTCTGTTGAGGTTAACTTTCTGTGGGTCTCATCAAATCAATCACTTTTTCTGTGACGTTCTTCCAATGTATAGACTTTCTTGTGTTGACCCTTATATCAATGAATTGGTGTTATTTATCTTGGCAGGGTCAATTCAAATCTTTACTATTACCATAGTCTTAGTCTCTTATTTCTACATCCTTTTCACAATATTTACAATGAAATCCAAAGAGGGAAGGGGCAAAGCTTTATCTACTTGTGCATCCCACTTTCTCTCTGTGTCAATATTCTATGGTTCCCTTCTCTTCATGTATGCTCGACCAGGTGCAGTTAATGAAGGGGATAAAGATATACCTGTTGCTATATTTTATACTTTAGTTATTCCTTTATTAAATCCTTTTATTTATAGCCTAAGAAATAAGGAAGTAATAAATGTTATGAAAAAAATTATGAGGAAGAGAAAATTTTGTGACACTCTGAAACAAGTGTCATCCCCTCTGGAAAATTGATTTCAACTTGATAATACTTTCTTTTAAATCAAGGGCGAGTGAGAAAGTGGACAAGGCCACTTTGAATATGAAATATTAAATTATTAAAAATAGTGATATATGAGTCCAAAATGTTCAGAAAAAAAAATTCCCATAAAATATACTTCAAAATCTAAGCTACTAGGGTTCATCAAAAGTGAACTAAATTATTCATGAGGTCTCAGACAGTGTCAGCATGTAATTAGTTACAATTTTCAGGAAATCAAACAAATACTAGGAATAATTGTCAGTACTGATAATAGTAGTATGCATTTACTATTGGCAAATTTCTGGAATCTTAAGGCATAATTTTACAAACTGAGGCAAATTCCAAGTTCTCAGATAATAGTTCTTACTTAAGCAGAATCATCTGTGAGAAGTAAATTGCCTGTTTGAATTTGATTCTAACTTTTTCTGAGTTATTTCAAAAGATTACTTGGAAAAGTTATTTGTGCAAAATGTGTATTCTCGAATCAATAATATTTTCATATTTAGTGTTAGTCATTTTACATTCTTAAGTTCTATGAAATAGAGTGTCTGTATTCATTACTTTTCTCTTTCTGTAATACCATAATTTTTAAAATGCATTTCTGGGCTTGGCACAGTGGTTCATATCTGTAATCCCAGCACTTTGAGAGGGTGCTGAAGTGGATAACCCTAGGTCAGGAGTTTTAAACCAGCCTGGCCAACATGGTGAAACCTCATCTCTGCTCAAAATATTTTTAAAATTAGCCAGGCATGCTGCGTACCTGTAATCCCACCTACCCAGGAAGCCAAAGCAGGAGAATCACTTGAACCCTAGAGGCGGAGGTTGCAGTGAGTTGAGATCAGGCCACTGCACTCCAGCTTGGATGGCAGCGTGAGATTCTGCCTCAAAAAAATAAAGTGTATTTCGGTGTCATTCACTCTCAACTCTTAGTAACATTGAATCTCAGACAGCTGTTAACAGAAGAATTTGTGACTTGTATAAAGCCAGTGAGACAGAAAAGATGATTTTTTTCTAAAAAAATGAGTTTTCTTATTTTAAAAGAGATCCACAAAACATAGTCTTTCTCTCTCTGAATGCTTTGGTGTATGGATGTGAAATCTAGCAGAGCAACCCTTTCACCATCAAGAGAGAAACCAGCCTGGGGATGTAGTCAATACTCAAACGAGGGCATAACTGAGGAAATCAGACAGAAATAAACCCAAACTCTTTGGAGTAAACCATCTCTTCTGATTGTATAATCCAATAGCCCTTCTTATATTTTAAGTTTTTTTGGCAAAGGTGTTTTATTCATGACCGAATAAATACTAACAGATACATTCATGCTCCTCGCCTATCACTCATATGTGTCTCTTTATATTCTATTTTAAATTAATACTCAGGTGGTTTTTAGTTTTCAAATAACTTTTCAGTGGTATCCATTTTACTGTTTAACAAATTTATTAGACTTTTTACTCTTATTATTATT
Source organism: Aotus nancymaae (assembly GCF_030222135.1). Lineage (NCBI taxonomy): Eukaryota > Metazoa > Chordata > Mammalia > Primates > Aotidae > Aotus > Aotus nancymaae. Next base: position 850,716 of record NW_026988430.1, on the reverse strand, counting down.
TTAATTTCAGATAACCGTACTTTAAAAAATTGAGGGACAGAGAAATTTCTTGTCTACAGAAATACAATAGTAGAGCTCAGGAAGCAAACCCAGGCTATCTGGCTCCAGAATTTACGGTCTTAACCACTAAGTCATACTGTGCATAGTACAAACTAAAAGTAGAAAGAGATGAAACATTTTAAAAATCTAAGCTGTGAAGTGGGCAGAGATTCAAAAGAGATATGGATCAAAGACATTTACCTCCAAATTTATTTTGAAAAATTTCAAACCTACAGGGAAGTTGAGAAAAGTATACGATTAATATACATATACTTCTTTAAGCCAATTAAGCATTCAAACAATTGTTAACAATAACTGAAAAACTATTAACATTTTACAATACTCGCCTATCACCAAGTGTGTATATAGGTATGTAATACCTACATACATGCTTATATGCATATACACATTAATGTAATACAAATGTACATACATTACATGTTCATATGGACAGGTATATAAATAATACATATAAACATAAATATATCCATACAATGCATATATACATACATTTAATATATATATATGTAGATACATTTTTAAATAATCAAAACATCTGAAATAGGGCACTGGCTTGTTATCAGCAGTTCCATCAACCTGCACTACTTTGATTGTAAATTATTGATGGACTCACAGCAGTAACAAAACTTTAAGATGCTGTTAGGCAGAAATGATGCAGAAAATAGGGATTCCAAGCATCTAAACAATGTTTGTTTATTAATTAAATATGCAAATCTGAAAGAAAAAATAATTTCCTGAGAAATTGCTATCTTGCTAAATTGCTATCTTGCTACTTAGCAGGACAAAAGTTAAAGTGCAAAGTACAAAATTTATTCAGGACTATTGCCATCGGGTCAGGAAAAAAACCCAGTGTAGAACTAGGCTTCATTCCAAATGCAGCAGGGAGAAGGGAGGTCTTACAGCCAAGAAGCATGGAGTGGTCAGTGGATGAAAAATTATGAAGAAGAGATATCAAGTTTAGAGGGAATTATGGTTGAACTAATCTAGAAGGATTTATTTATTATTTTATTTATTTATAGTTGAGATAAATTAATCACTTTGTCACCCATGCCGAAATGCAGTGGTATGACCATAGTCACTGCAGCCTGGGACTGAAGCAATCCTCCCACTTCAGCGTCCCAAGTAGCTGAAACTACAGGTGCATGCCACCCTGCCTGGCTAACTTTTTTATTTTTTGCTATCTTGCCCAAGGAGTTTGAAACTCCTGGACTCAAGCAATGCTCCCACTGTGATCTCCCAAAATTCTGAAATTACAAGTGTGAGCAACTGCACCTGAATCCTAACAGGATTTTTTTGCTGGGGGCAAGCTAGAGTGATTAGATACCAAGAATGGGAAGTGAATAATTTTGATCAGATATAGAAGGTTATCAGGTATTGAGGATGAGGGGATTCTTGCTAAACTGTTTTTCTGCATTATTTACTAAAACTAAATTTTACAAGAAAGTACACAAATGGGCCTAAGAAAAGGTTCAGAAGCCTGACTATAGTTTATTCAAGGGAAAAAGAATCATTCTTTCTTTAAGCTCATTTCTCCTCCAGTTTGTTCATTTACGACGAGCAAAACCATCTGCTGGTACCTGTTGAAGGTTGCTAATTGTATTGTGAGATCAGTGAGACATTTAATGAGAGGGATATCCATGAAGAAAAGCGGAAAGATAAATATTAGAGGCTGCTCTGCTGGTTTTTTTTTTTTTCTTCCAAGAAGGAAGATTAGAAGCAGTGTTAGCACACCTCTCCCACTTGAAAGGACAGATTAGCATGTAGAGATTTATACTGCTAACTTTTTTCAAGAAGCAACACAGGAACTTAACAAGAAAACTGAAAGAAGCACAGATTCTGGGCTGGGCGTGGTGGCTCACGCCTGTAATCCCAGCACTTTGGGAGGCCGAGGCGGGTGGATCACGAGGTCAAGAGATTGAGACCATCCTGGTCAACATGGTGAAACCCCGTCCCTACTAAAAATACAAAAAATTAGCTGGGCATGGTGGTGTGTGCCTGTAGTCCCAGCTACTCAGGAGGCTGAGGCAGGAGAATTGTCTGAACCCAGGAGGCAGAGGTTGCGGTGAGCCGAGATCATGCCATTGCACTCCAGCCTGGGTAACAAGAGAGAAACTCCATCTAAAAAAAAAAAAAAAAAATAGAAGCACAGATTCTTTGAAAGAAGTGGCAGGCTACAACCTACACTGTGAAATAGCCAAAAAACTCTAAGTCCCCTGTGGAAGACAGTGTGGTGATTTCTCAAGGATCTAGAAATAGAAATAGAAATTGTTCTACTATAAAGACACATGCACACGTATGTTCATTGCAGCCCTGTGTACAATAGCAAAGACCTGGAACCAACCCAAATGCCCATCAATGATAGACTGGACAAAGAAAATGTGGTACATATGCACCACAGAATACTACACAGCCATAAGAAACAATGAGTTTGTGTCCTTTGTAGGGACTTGGATGAATCTGAAAACCATCATTCTCAGCAAACTGACACAAGAACAGAAAGCCAAACACTGCATGTTCTCACTCATAGGTGGGTGTTGAACAATGAGAACACGTGGGCTCAGGGAGAGGAACATCACACACTGGGGGCAGTTGGACAGGGTAGGGGAGAGACAGTGGGGGGTGGGGAAGGAGGGGAGTGTGGAGAGGGATAACATGGGGAGAAATGCCAGATATAGTATGCACCTACAGTAAAATAAATAAATTAAAAAAAAAAAACCTAAGTCCCCAAAGTGTGAGAAGGGGTGAGACTGCCTCCAGGATACACATCCCCATCAGGGAAGCTGAAATCCAGGCCATGTGGAAGGCCTTAACCCTACCCAGCACTGGGACTGATTTAGGGAATAGTGAGAAATATAAAAGTAGAATCAGCAGTGGAAAACACCTTGAAGGCATTCCCAGTCTCTAGCATGGAGTGAGGGAAGCTATTCCTTAATATATCTCACAGGGACTCAGGGAAGCCATCCAAGTAGCCCAGGTAGTGGTCACAGTTTAAAAGAAGTCCTCAACTGAATTTTGGAATATAATATTGAGTGGGAACAAATGCCCTTGGCCAGAACCCAGGGGGCAAGTGGGAAGTACACTACAGCCATGAGTGCAGAAGACAGGCTGCCAAGGCTGCCTGAATGTTAGCTCAGTGCTGCTAGCAGAACACTTCAGGAGTGAAAACAGCTTTGTCAACTGTGTGGGATCTGGGTGAGGCTTACTGCCACCTGCCGATCTCCACTCCCTGTGCAAACTCCCCTGTGCACCAGAGGCAGTTATACTCACCTCTAGCAAATTTTGAGGGTGTAGAAAGGGCTTATTGGATGTAATCTACATGCAGTTGACTTGGGTCAGGGAAATTAGGCTGGGAGGGGGAATGGGAATATTTCCATTTACATTATGAATATCCTGGGAACCTGTAGTGGCTTGGAGGCTTTATATTAGACTTAGTGACAACTAGATAAATGTAAGGACAGATACTCATTGCCAAAATGAGGACTGCATTATTGGACCACAGCAGCTCTGGGGGAATAGGTGAGTTGAACTGGCGAGGAGCAACCTGCCCTCACTATGGACCTCTGAAATCTCAGCAGGAGGACACACCTTAAAAAGTGGCAGGGACAGCAAGCCAGCTGAGGTAAAGCCCAGAAGGTTTGGTTCAGTAACCTCTGTAGCAGAGCATGGCCAGGGAGATCCATCCCCCTAGGCTAGACTTGCTCCCATAGGTGACTTTAGACCTACGGGAACAGTTAGGCCTGATATCTACAGGGCAGCCTAGCCTATCAGATGGGACTGGTCTGACCTGAGCACCCCTAGGTCTGCTGGACTCTCCCAGGGCCATGGCCTGGCATGTCTGCTTGCAGGGCAGTCTCAGGTGCACTAGGGGCCTACATTATAGCTTCTCTGCTGGTGGACTGTGCCTGATCAGTGGAGCAACCTAGTAAGTGGCCACTATGGCCACATACCAGTCTGTCCATTCCCTTCCCATACTGCAGCTTCCCCCAGGCCCACAGCAACTCCCTACATCACTTTGTGGCATATGTCTGAACACGCAGATTTTGCTTTCATTGCCCCCATCAGAACATAGAAGTGCAGTTTTCCTCTCCACTACCAACCATCATTGCAGATGGAGCCTCAGCAGGCCCAGAGGCAGCAAACCATTGCCCTGCCAACACCCTGCACTTGTACTAACACTGCAAATAGAACCACAGATCTTCCCCCAACCTGAGTGATTACTCCTGCTTTTGGGGCACAGAGAAGGCACCCAGATTTGTACCCATAAGCACACTTGCCCCCAAGCCAACACCACGTTCAATGCAACAACACACACTGTAAAGCTAAGGAGAGGCTACCCTCCCACCAGCTACATTTCCTCTTCCACTGTAGCAAGCACCTGCAGGGAAACAGGCACCCTAGTACCCATTAATGCTCTGTCACAGTGGCACTTCAGCAACCCCTTCACCAACTACAATGGATTCCAAACTTTGAAGAGCCAAAGTTTGGGCCAAATACTAGTCCTCCAAGGTTAGAGCACACAGTTCAGGAGTTGGGAGGTGAGCATTGGCCCCTAAAATCACCAAGAAATGAAGCCAGTTGGCTGAATCCACCTTATACCACAATCAAACCCTGAAGATTATCAAATAGTATAAAAGGAAAAATAAACATCCAAAGGCCAGCAATTTCAAAGATTAAAGGTAAATAAGCCTACAAAGATGAAAAAGAATCAACACAAAAATGCTCGAAATTCAAAAAGCCAGAGTGCCTTCTTTTCTCCAAATTATCACATCACCTCTCCAGCAAGGTTCTGAACCAGACTGAGATGGCTGAAATGACAGAAATAGAATTCAGAATACGCATAGGAAAGAAGATCATTGAACTACAGGAGTACCCTAAAATCCAGTGCCAGGAAGCTAAAAAATCATGATAAAACAATGCAGAAGGTGACAGACAAAATAGATAGTATAGAAAAAAATGTAACTGGCCTGAAAAACATATTACAAGAATTTATTAATACAATCACAAGCATCAGTCACAGAATAGACCAAGCAGAGAGAAGAATCTTAGAAATTGAAGACTGGCTTTCAGAAATAAGATAGTCAGACAAGAATAGATTAAAAAAAAGAATAGAAAGAAACACACTAAACCTCCATGAAACATGGAATTATGTAAAGAAGCCAAAACTATGACTTATTCATGTCCCTAAAAGAGATGGGAAGAATGGAAGCAACTTGCAAAATATATTCCAGTATATCATCTGTGAGAAATTCTCCAATCCAGCTAGACCAGCTAGAGAGCCTCATCACAAAGACACATAATCATCTCCAAGATCAAAATGAAAGAAAATATATTAAAGGCAGCTAGAGAGAAAGGTCAGGTCACGTACAAAGAGTAGCCTTTCAAAATAACAGTGGACCTCTCAGGTGAAACCTTATAAGCTAGAAGAGATTGGGGGCCAATATCAACATTTTTAAAAAAGAGAAATTACAATCCAGAATTTCATATCCAGTCAAATAAGCTTCATAAGAGAAGAAAAAATAAGATTACTTTCAAATAAGCAAATTCTGAGGGAATCCTTTACCACCAGACCTGCCTTACAAGAGCTCCTGAAGAAAGCACTAAATATGGAAAAGAAAGGCCATTACCACCCACCAGGAAAACACATTGAAGTACAGAAATTAGTGACACTATAAAGCAAAAACATTAACAAGTCTGCAAAATAACCAGTTAATGTCATCATGGAACGGTCAAATCCACACATATCAATCCTAACCTTGAATGTAAATGGGTGAAATGACCCAATTAAAAGACACACAGTGGCAAGATGGAGAAAGAACCAAGACCTACTGTTATGCTGTCTTCAAGAGACCAATCTCCTATGCAATAACACACACAGGCTCAAAACAAAGGGAGGAAAATCTACCAAGCCAACGGAAAACGGAAAAAAAAGGAGGGGTTGCAATCCTAGTTTCTCAAAAAGCAGACTTTAAACCAACAAAGATCAAAAAAGACAAAAATGGGCATTACATAATAGTAAAGGATTCAATTCAACAATACCACCTAACTAACCTAAATATATGTAGACGCAATATGGGAGCACTCAGACTTATAAAGCAAGTGCTTGCAGGCCTTTGAAGAGACCTAGACTCTCACATGATAATAATGGGAGACTTTAACATCTCACTGACAATAAATACTATACAGATCATTGAGACAGAAAATTAACAACCATCAAGACAGAAAAATAACAAAAATATTCATGACCCAAACTCAGCACTAAATCAAATGGACATGATAAATATATACAGAATTCTCCACCCAAAGCAACAGAATATACATTATTCTCATCACCACATGGCACATACTCTAAAGTTGATTAACATAATCAGAAGTAAAAAATTTCTCAGCAAATGCAAAAGAACTAAAATCATAATAATTTCTTAGAAATCAAGACTAAGAAATTCACGCAAAAGAATACAATTACATGGAAGTTGAACAACCTGCTCTTGAAGTACTTTTGGATCAAGAAATTAAGGCAGAAATGAAAAAGTTATTCAAAACTAATGAGAACAAAGAGATAATGTACCAGAATCTCTGGGACACAGATTAGACAGTGTTAAGAGATAAATTTATAGCACTAAATGACCATATCAAATGTTAGAAAGTTCTCAAGTTAAAAATCTATCATTACAACTGAGAGAACCAGAGAACTAAAAGCAAACAAATCCCAAAACTAGCAGAAGATAAGAATAACTAAAATAAGAGCTGAACTGAAGGAAATTTAGACACACATACAAAAAAAAAATCAAAAAAAGCAACGAATCCAGGAGGTGGCTTTTTTGAAAAAATTAATAAAATAGACAGCTAGCTAGATTAATAAATAAAAAAGAAAACATTCAAGTAAACACAATGAGAAACAAAAGGGGGATATTACCACTGACCCCACAGAAACACAAACAAACATCAGTGAATGTTATGAACAATCCCATGCATATAAACTAGAAAATCTAGAAGAAATTGATAAATTTTTGGACACATACACCCTCCCAAGTATGACCCAGGAAGAAATTGAATCTCTAAACAGACCAATAACAAGGTCCAAAATCAAGTCAGTAATAAATAGCCTACCAATTAAGAAAAAACCTAAGACCAGATGGATTCACAGCTGAATTCTACCACATGTACAAAGAAGAGCTGGTATCATTCCTGCTGAACAAGTTTAAAAAAAAAAATGAGAAGGAGGGACTCCTCCCTTACTCATTCTATGAAGCCAGCATCAACCTTATAACAAAACTTGGTAGAGATACAAAAAAAAAAAAAAGAAAGAAAGAAAACTTCAGGCTAATATTCTTGATGAAAATTGATGCAAAAATCCTCAACAAAATACTGGCAAACCAAATACAGCAGCACATCAAAAAGCTTATCTACCATAATCAAGTAGACTTCATCCCTGGGATGCAAGGCTGGTTCAACATCCACAAATCAATAAATATGATTCATCATATAAACATAACTAAAGACAAAAATGCATGGTTATCTCAATTGATGCAGAAAAGGTTTTTGATAAAATTCAACATCTTTTTTGTGTTAAAAACTTTCAAGAAACTGGATATTGAAGGAGCATACCTCAAAATAATAAAAGCCATCTATGAAAAGCCCAATAATATCATACTGAAAAGGCAAATGCTAGAAGCCGTCCCCTTGAAAATTGGCACCAAAGATGCCCACTCTCACCACAACTATTCAACATAATATTAGGATTCCTGGACAGAACAACCAGAAAAGAGAAAGAAAGCACATCCAAACAGGAAGAGGGGAAGTCCAACTATCACTCTTTGCAGACTACGTGATTCTATATAAAGAAAACCCCATAGTCTCAGCCTAAAAGCTTCTTTAGTTGATAAACAACTTCAGCAAACTCTCAGCATACAAAATCAATGTAAAAAAAATCACTAGCATTCCTATAAACCAACAGTCAAGTCAAGAGCCAAATCAGGAGTGCAATCGCATTCAAAATTGCCACAAAAAGAGTAGGTATAACCAGGGTGGTAAAAGATCTCTACAAGGAGAACTTAAAAAGAAAAATACTGCTCAAAGAAATCAGAGATGACACAAACAAATGGAAAGACATTCCATGCTCATGGATAGGAAGAATCAATACCATAAATATGGTTATATAGTCCAAAGCAACTTATAGATTCAGTGCTATTCCTTATCATCTGATTCTTCACAGAACAAGAAGAAAACATTTTAAACTTCATAAGGAACCGCCGAAGAGCCTGACTAGCAAAGGCAATTCTAATAATAATAATAATAATAATAAAAAAGCTGAAGGCATCACACTACCAGAAACATAGACCAATGGTACAGAATAGAGAATGCCTGAATTATATACCACACACCTGATCTTTGACAAACCCAACAAAAACAAGCAACGGGGAAAGGATTCCTTACTCAGTAAATGGTCCTTACACCACACACAAATATTAACTTAATATGTATTAAAAACTTAAACGTAAAACCCAAAAGCTATAAAAATTCTAGAAGACAACCTAGGCAATACCATTCAGGGTATACAAATGGGAAAAGGTTTCATGATGAAGACATTGAAAGTAATTGCAACTGCAAAAATAGACAAATGAGATCTAATTAAAGAGCTTCTGTACAGCAAAAGAAACTCTCAACAGAGTAAACAGACAGCCTACAAAATGGGAGAAAATTTTTGCAATCTATGGATTTGACGAAGGTCTAATATCCAGCATCTATAAGGAACTTAAACAAATTTACTTAAAAAAATACATTAAAAAGTGGCCAAAGGACATAAATGGACACTTCTCAAAAGAAGACATGTGTGGCCAAAATAAATCATAGGAAAAAACTCAACATCACTCATCATTATCATTAGAGAAATGCAAATCAAAACCTCAATGAGATACCATCTCACACCGGCAGAATGGCTGTTATTAAAATGCCAAAAAACAACATATGCTGGCAAGGTTGTGGAGAAAAAGAAATGCTTTGACACTGTTGGTGGGAGTGTAAATTAGTTCAAACACTGTGGAAGACAGTGTGAAATTACTCAAAGACTTACAGACAGAAATACCATTTGCCAGCAGTCCCAATACTGGATATATACCCAAAGTAATAGAAATTGTTCTATCATAAACATGCACATGTATGTTCACTGCAGCACTGTTCACAATAGCAAAGATGTGGAATCAACGTAAATCCTCATCAATGATAGAAGAAAGTAGAGGAAATCAAAGGAGTCAGCCCAGCTGAGCTCCACTTGGAGCCAAGAGAAATTTCCCATTGTGGAGAAAAGATAAATGAGGGAGAGAGATCCAAGATGGCTGACCACTAGCAGCTCGGGGTAGTAGCTCCTAGTGAAAGTGCAGAGAACAAGAGGATGCCACATTTTCAGATGAGTTTTTGTTGCTCACAGACCAGGAGATTCCCAGCAGAGGAGCCCCACGGGTCGCTGGCGCGACTCTTGTGGCCGGCGCGGTGGTATTGCTTGTGCCTCAGCGCAGCAGTTCTTGGTGCAGAGTGAGCGGGACTGGGTCCCCTTTTGGCTGATTCCCGGGCAGAAAAGCACCATCAATCTTGACGCCGCTGTTTTGGCTGGTGCAGTGGATTGCTCAGATTTCGGCACTGGGAATCAACAAGTTTGACGTCCACTCAGAAACCTAATTTGAAAGTTGGAAATCACAAAGACGACAGGTGGATAAATTTACAATTATGGGAAGAAACCAGTATAAAAAGGCTGAGAATACCCAAAATCAGAATGCCTCTCCCTCTGCAGGTGATCACAGTTCCTCATGAGCAATGGAACAAGCCCTGATGGAGAACGAGTGCGTTCTATTAACAGAAGTAGGCTTCAGAAGGTGGATGATAAGAAACTTCTGTGAATTAAAGAACTTGTTCTAACCCAATGCAAAAAAACTAAGAACTTTGAAAAAAGGTTTGATGAAATGCTAATGAGAATAGACAATTTGGAGAGGAATATAGGTGAATTAATGGAGCTGAAACACACAACACGAGAACTTCGTGAAGAATGCACAAGTTTTAACAGTCGAATTGATCAAGCAGAAAAAAGGATATCAGAGTTCAAAGACCAACTTAACGAAATAAAATGAGAAGTCAAGATTAGAGAAAAAAGGATAAAAAAGAATGAGCAAAGTCTCCAAGAAATACGGGACTATGTGAAAATACCTAATCTACATTTGATAGGTGTACCTGAATGTGACAAAGAGAATGAATCCAAGTTGGAAAATACTCTTCAGGAGATTATTCAGGAAAACTTTCCCAACCTAGTAAGACAGGACAATATTCAACTCCCGGTAATACAGAGAACACCGCAAAGATATTCCTCAAGAAGACCAACCCCAAGGCACATAATGGTCAGATTCACTAGGGTTGAAATGAAGGAGAAAATACTAAGAGCAGCTAGAGAGAAAAGTCAGGCTACCCACAAAGGGAAGCCTATCAGACTTATAGCAGATCTCTCAGCAGAAACCCTACGAGCCAGAAGAGAGTGGGGGCCAATATTCAACATCCTTAAAGAAAAGAACTTTCAACCCAGAATTTCATATCCAGCCAAACTGAGCTTCAAAAGCAAAGGAAAAATAAAATCTTTTGCAAACAAGCAAGTACTTAGAGATTTTACCATCACCAGGCCTGCTTTGCAGAAGCTTCTGAAAGAAGCACTACACATATAAATGAACAACCAGTATCAGCCTTTCCAAAAATATATCCAGCTAGCAACAAATGGCAGTATTAAACTCATATATATTATTAACTGGATAAAAAGCCAAAATCCATCGGTACGCTGTATCCAGACCCATCTCACATGCAACGATACACAAAGACTCAAAGGGACAGAGGAAGATTTACCAACCAAACAGAGAGCAAACATAAATAAATAAATAAAAAGCAGGAGTTGCAATTCTCACCTCTGATAAAATAGACCTTAAAGCAACAAGATCAAATGAGGCAAAGAAGGACATTACATAATGGTAAAAGGATCAATGCAACAAGAAGAGCTAACGATACTATATATACACGCACCCAATACAGGAGCATCCAGATGCATAAGACAAGTTCTTAATGACTTACAAAGAGACAGCCTCCCACACAATAATAGTGGGAGACTGTAACATCACATTATCAGTATTAGACTGATCCACGAGATAGAAAATTAACAAGGATATCCAGGACTTGAATTCAGACCTGGAACAAGTAAACTTAATAAACATTTATAGAACTCTCCACTTCAAATACACAAAACATACATTCTTATCAGTACCATATCACACCTATTCCAAAAGTGACTACATAATTGCAAGTAAATCACTCCTCAATAATTGCATAACATTTCATAGGTTTAAATGAAATATTGGTTGGCTGCTTGTTTGCTATTTTCTTCCCTTATTCCTTCCTGTCTCCATTGTTAAGCACAATTATTGGCATAAAAGAGGTTTTCAATTCCCATTTTTAGTCTGCATTCTAGCCAGGGCAATAAAGCAATATTCCCGTTCTCTCTCCCTCTTTCTCTTCCTTTTTCTTCCTCTTCTTCATTCTTTTTTTTCTTTCTTTCTTTCTTCCCTTTTCTTTAAAATAAAATAAAATAAAATAAAATAATGCAAAAAATTAGTTGAGCGTGGTGGCGAGGACCTGTAATCTCAGCTACTCAGGAGGCTGAGGGAGGAGAATCACTTGAACCTGGGAGGCAGAGGTTGCAGTGAGCCAAGAGCCAAGATCCTGCCACCGTACTGCAGCCTAGAGAACAAGAACAAAACTCTGTCTCAAAAATAAACTAAAAAAAAAATAAAGTTAAGACTCGGCACAGTGGCTCACCCCTGTAATCCCAGCACTTAGGGAGACTGAGAAAGGTAGATTGATTGAGGTTAGGAGTTTGAAACCAGCCACGGTGACAGAACAAGATACCATCTCTACAAAAATTTAGCTGGGTGGGTTGCTGTGCACCTGTAGTCCTAGCTACTCAGGAAGCTAAGGTGGGAGGATTGCTTAAGAACTAGACGTGGGAGGCTGCAGTAAGCTATGATTGCACCACTGAACTCCAGCCTGTGGGACAGAGCCAGATCATTTCTGTAAAAAAAATAAACAAATATGAGCTTCTTTTTTTTGAGACAGACTCTTGCTCTGTTAACCAGGCTGGACTGCAGCGGCACGATCTCGGCTCACTGCAACCTCCGCCATCTGAGTTCAAGTGATTCTCCTGCCTCAGCCTCGTGAGCAGCTGGGATTACAGATGCACACCACGATTCCCAGCTAATTTTTGTATTTTGGTAGAGACAGGCTTTCACCAGGTTGGTCAGGTTGGCCTTGATCTGCCGACCTCGTGATCCAAATGTCTCTGCCTCCCAAAGTGTTGGGATTACAGGCATGACCCACAGTGCCTGGCTATAATCTTAATTTATTAGAAGGTTTTTAGATTAAAAAATTTACAGGTCTGGGCATGGAGGCTCTCACCTGTAATCCCAGCACTTTGGGAGGCAGAGGCACGTGGATCACCTGAAGTTAGGAGTTTAAGGCCAGCCAGCCAACGTGTTGAAACCTTGTCTCTAATGAAAATACAAAAATTGGCCAGGCATAGTGGCTCACACCTGTAATCCAAGCACTTTGGAGGCGAAGGCTGGTGGATCACCTGAGGTCAGGAGTTTAAGACCAACCTGACCAACATGGTGAAACCCTGTCTTTAAAAACAAAAAAAAACAAAACAAAAAAAACAAAATTAAGTTGGGCACGATGGCTCACACCTGTAATCCTAACACTTTGGAAGGCTGAGGTGGGCGGATCTTGATGTCAGAGGTTCGAGACTAGCCTGACCAACATAGTGAAAACCATTCTCTATAAAAAAATAAAAATAAAATAAATAAAAAAAATTAACTGGGCATGTGCTCGCTTCAACAGCACATACGCTAAAATTGGAACGATACAGAGAAGATTAGCATGGCCCCGGTGCAAGGATGACATGCAAATTCCTGAAGCGTTTCATATTTTTTTGTTGTTTTTTAAAAATCAAATGAAAATACATTTAAATTTAAAGTAAAAAAAAAAAAAATTTAGCTTGGCATGGTGGTGGACACCTGTAATGCCAGCTACTTTGGAGACTGAAGCAGGAGAATCGCATGAACCAAGGAGGCAGAGATTGCAATGAATCAAGATCACACCATTGCACTCCAGCCTGGGTGACAAGAGGGAAACTCTATCTCATAAAAAAGGCGGGGTGGGGTCGAATTATCCAGCACCTCGTTTTTACAATTGTAAACACTGATCTCTGTGATTTTTTTTTTTAATAAGATGGAGTTTCACCATCATGGCCAGGCTGATCCTGAACTCCTGACCTCAGTTGATCCACCCACTTTGGCCTCCCAAAATGCTAGGATTACTGGTGTGAGCCACAGCACCCGGCCCAATCTCTCTGATTTTTAAAATTAAAGTTGGCTGACCATGGTGGCTCATGCCTGTAATCCAAGCACTTTGGAGACCAAGGTGGGTGGTTCACCTGAGGTTGTGAGTTCAAGACCAGCCTGACCAACGTGGTGAAAGCCTGCCTTTAAAAAAACAAAAAATAAATTGAAAAATAAAAGTTAAGGCCTGGTGTGGTGGCTCACGCCTGTATTCCCTGAATTTTGGGAGACTAAGGTGGGTGGATCACCTGAGGTCAGCAGTTCGAAAGCAGCCTTGCCAACATGATAAAACCCGGTCTTTTCTAAAAATACAAAAAGTTAGTTGAGCGTGGTGGTGAGGACATGTAATGTCATCTACTCAGGAGGCTGAGGGAGGAGAATCACGTGAACCTGGGAGGCAGAGGTTGCAGTGAGCCAAGATCCTGCCACCGTACTGCAGCCTAGACAACAAGAACAAAACTCTGTCTCAAAAATACATAAAAAAAGAAATAGGGAGGCCGAGGCAGGTGGATCACGAGGTCAAGAGATTGAGAACATCCTGGTCAACATGGTGAAACCCTGTCTCTACTAAAGATACAAAAAATTAGCTGGGCATCGTGATGCGTGCCTGTAATCCCAGCTACTCAGGAGGCTGAGGCGGGAGAATTGCCTAAACCGAGGAGGCGGAGGTTTCAGTGGGTCAAGATCGTGCCATTGCACTCCAGCCTGGGTAACAAGAGCAAAACTCCTTCTCAAAAAAAAAAAATATATATTAATAAAGTTAAGACTGGGCACAGTAGCTCACCCCTGTAATCCCAGCACTTTGGGAGACAGAGAAAGGAAGATTGCTTGAAGATAGGAGTTTGAAACAAGCAGGGTGACAGAAGAAGATACCATCTATGCAAAAATTTAGCTGGGCGTGGTGCCGTGCACCTGTAGTCCTAGTTACTCAGGAAGCTGAGGTGGGAGGATTGCTTAAGACCTAGACGTGGGAGGCTGCAGTAAGCTATGATTGCACCACTGCACTCCAGCCTGAGGGACAGAGCGAGATCATTTCTGTAAAAAAAATAAACAAATATAAGCTTTTTTTTGACACAGACTCTTGCTCTGTCCCTCAGGCTGGAGTGCAGTGGCGCAATCTCGGCTCACTACAACCTCTGCCATACGGGTTCAAGTGATTCTGCTGCCTCAGCCTCCTGAGTAACTGTGATTACAGATGCACACCACCATCCCTGGCTAATTTTTGTATTTTAGTTGAGACAGGCTTTCACCACGTTGGTCAGGGTGGCCTTGAACTGCTGACCTCGTGATCCACCTGTCTCTGCCTCCCAAAGTGTTGGGATTACAGCATGACCCACTGAGCCCAGCCATAATCTTAATTTTTTAGGAGGTTTTTAGATTAAAAAATTTACAGGGTTGTTCATTAGGCTATCGCCTTTAATCCCAGCACTTTGGGAGGCAGAGGCACGTGGATCACCTGAGGTCAGGTGTTCGAGACCAGCCAGCCAATGTGGTGAAACCTGGTCTCTAACAAAAATACAAAAATTTGCCAGGCGTAGTGGCTGACACCTGTAATCCAAGAACTTTGGAGGCCAAGGCATTCGGATCACTTGAGGTCGGGAGTTCAAGACCAGCCTGACCAATATGGTGAAAACTTGTCTTTAAAAAAAAAATACAAAAATTAAGTTGGGCACGGTGGCTCACACCTGTAATCCTAGCACTTTAGAAGGTTGAGGTGGGTGGATCATGGGGTCAGAGGTTCAAGACTAGCCTGATCAACATAGTGAAACCCATTCTCTATAAGAAAATAAAAATAAAATAAATAAAAAATTTAGCTGGGCATGTGCTCGCTTCGGAATGATACAGAGAAGGTTAGCATGGCCCCTGCACAAGGATGACATGCAAATTCGTGAAGCATTCCATATTTATTTTGTTGTTTTGTAAAAATCAAATAAAAATAAATTTAAATTTAAAGTAAAAAAAAAAAATTAGCTGGGCATGGTGGTGGACACCAGTAATCCAAGCTACTTGATAGGCTGAGGCAGGAGAATCTCTTGAACCAGGGAGGCAGAGGTTACAATGAGCCAAGATCACACCATTGCACTACAACCTGGGTGAAAAGAGGGAAATTCTATCTCATAAAAAAGGCAGGGTGGGGGGAATTATCCAGCACCTCATTTTTACAATTGTAGACACTGATCTCACTGATTTTTTTTTTTTAATAAGATGGTGTTTCACCATCATGGTCAGGCTGATCTTGAATTCCTGACCTCAGGTGATCGACCCACTTCAGCCTCCCAAAGTACTAGGATTAGTGGCATGAGCCACAGCGCCCGTCCCAATCTCTCTGATTTTTAAAAATAAAGTTGGCTGGGCATGGTGGCTGATTCCTGTAATCCAAGCACTTTGGAGACCAAGGTGGGTGGATCACCTGAGGTTGTGAGTTAAAAACCAGCCTGACCAACATGGTGAAAGTCGATCTTTAAAAAACATAAAATAAATTAAAAACTAAATAAAGTTGACTGGGTGCAGTGGCTCACGCCTATAATACCAGGACTTTGGGAGGCCGAAGCAGGTGAATCACGAGGTCAAGAGATTGAGACCATCCTGGTCAACAAGGTGAAACCCCATCTCTACTAAAAAATAGAAAAATTATCTGGGCATGGTGGCACATGCCTGTAGTCCCAGCTACTCGGGAGGCTGAGGCAGGAGAATTGCTTGAACCCAGGAGGGGGAGGTTGCGGTGAGCCGAGATCGCGCCATTGCACTCCAGCCTGGCGTTTGGACCCATTTAGAGAACGTATTTATAAACACTAGGAGATATTTATAGCTATTTGCTGGGGGTTTTATTTTAGTGAAATTTACTTCCTAGTGCTCCCCAGAGCTAGTTTCTCTGAGTTTTACTTCTTCCTGGCTAGACCTGTTCCCTCCCGGATTTACTCGGGCACATACATTACACTGAGTAGTAATTTTTTTTATAAGTTTATGTAAGTGGGGAATGTAGTGTTTAGCTTTTAGCAGCTCAGTTAGTTTGGTTTGTCCTAAGTGAGTGGCCTGGTGTGTGTTTTTAACTAGGGCCTGCTTTAGGGCCTTGGGGACTACAATATTTGCGTCCAGTAGAATTTACTATTTTGTGGAATTTTGTGTACTCCTTTGTTTTTTAGCAAAGTTGTTTTTTTTTTTTTCTTTTTGAGATGGAGTTTTTGCTGTTGTTACCCAGACTTGAGTGCAATGGCATGATCTCAGCTAACCACAACCTCCGCCTCCTGGGTTCAAGCAATTCTCCTGCCTCAGCCTCCTAAGTAGCTGGGATTACAGGCACACGCCACCATGCCCAGCTAATTTTTTGGATTTTTAGAAGAGACAGGGTTTCACCATGTTGACCAGGATGGTCTCGATCTATTGACCTCGTAATCCATCCACCTCATCCTCCAAAAGTGCTGGGATTACAGGCATGAGCCACCGTGCCTGGCCAGAGTGGGGAAGTTTTTAAACCTCTGAGGCAGTTTTGTTTAAGTGAGTTGCCCTGAGACCCCAGTATTGGGGTCAGTTTATTTAAAAGCAAATATGGGCTGGCTAACAGGGGCTAGTGGGATGCACAAGACTGCATTCTTGAGATCCAAGACAGTGTAATGGTGGTGTTCTGTGCCCAAGAGACTTAGGAGGGTGTGTGGATTTGGAACCATAGGGTGGACAGTTTCTACTCATTTGTTTATTTCCTTCAAGTCTTGTACAGGCCAATAGTTTTTTGTGCCTGGTTTTAAGACAGGGAGCAAGGGGGTATTCCAGGGGGACTTACAGGTAGTAGGGACCTCTCCTTTTAGGAGTCTGGTTATATATGGAGCAATTCCCCATCTGGCTTCCTGGCTCATGGGATATTGTCGTACCTGGACTGGAGTTGCCATTGCCAATAGCTGGACCACAACCGGGGTACGGTGACTTGCCAAGTCCGGGGAACTTGTCTCAGCCCACACTCCAGGTTTATTTTTTTGGAATTGGTGGAGGAGGTTTGATGTTGGTGGTTGATTTGTCTCTGAGGATAAGGTTTCCTGCAAGAGATACTTGTTTGACAGAGCACAGGTGATGAGGATTTGCTGAGGTGGCCCTGATGCCAAGAGAGGATGAATTGAGAGGCAAGCCTGACTCTCACCGAAAGAAATATTTGCTTGAAGTTTGTGAAGTAAGTCCCATTTTAGGAGTGGGTACAGACACTTTGGAATGGCGAAGAAGGAGTGGGTGATGGTGCTGTTCTCCAGATTAATGAGTTGGTTGGTGGTTTAAGGGCTTATTGTGTTGTTGTTTTTTTTTTCTGTGGCCCCTTGGATAATTGTTTTTTATTGGATAGTGGTCCCAGAGGCTAAGGACCGAGTGGGCTACCTGGTGTTGACTAAGATGCTGACAGGTTTGTCTTTAACTTTTAAAGTGACCCTGAGCATTTGGGGGCTTATTAAATAAGAGCCCCAGCCCCGTCAATTCTGACCTTTTAAATTGAGGACAGCCCTCAGTGGAGTTTTTTTTTCCTTGAGGCACTTTTTTTTTAAATTTTTTTTCTTTACAGTACGCACGTTGGTTTTCTTTTTAACTGGCCAGGGACCCTGGGGCCCTTTTACAAGGCCTCCTGCCCTCGTGGAATGACTTGTGTTTTTTGAAGGGCTGCTATTACTGCACCTTAGTAACTTTTTTTGTTTTGTATGGCTCCAGGAGTATTCTTGTTATTAAAAACTTTCTGGGCAATTTTTAGCAATTGGGTTAAATTTATTCCCTGGAATTCCTTTAACTTTTTTATTTTTTTATTTTTAAGATGGGGTTTTACCATGTTGGTCAGGCTGGTCTTGACCTCCCGGCTTCAGGTGATTCACCCACACTGGCCTCCAAAGTGCTTGGATTACAGGCGTGAGCTACCATGCCCGGCCCCCCTTAATTTTTGTACCTTTTTAAAAAATATTTGGGTCTGACTGGGAAACAAAAGCCAGACTGATGGTCTACTGATTTTCTGGAGCTTTAGGGTTAACAGAATTATAGGTGCGATAAGCGTTTTGTAGATGGTCAAGGAAGGCAGCCAGCGACTCTTGCAGACCCTGAGTTACAGTCCCTGCTGTGGAGAGGTTAGTGGGCTTGTGGGACGCTCCTTTATCACTTTTTTTTTTTTTCTGAGATGGAGGTTCGCTCTTGTTACCCAGGCTGGAGTGCAATGGTGCAATCTTGGCTCACTGTAACCTCCGCCTCCTGGGTTCTGGCAATTCTCCTGCCTCAGCCTCCTGAGTAGCTGGGATTACAGGCATGCGCCACCATGCCCAGCTAATTTTTTGTATTTTTAGTAGAGATAGGGTTTCACCATATTGACCAGGATGGTCTCAATCTCTTGACCTCATGATCCACCCACCTCGGCCTCCCAAAGTGCTGGGATTACAGGCATGAGCCACCGCGCCCGGCCTCCTCTAATGCTTTTTAAAAGATAACCGGTGAAAAGTGTTTAGAGCCTGGTGAACCCCCAAGGTGTTGGGGTTCTATTGGGGTGGGGTAGAGGGAAAACCTTTTTTAATTTGGTCATATATATATACTGTTCTTTGCCCTGGACCTATGATGGCTTTTAGGGCTTCTTGTTTAATTTTGCCTCTTTCCTCTGTGGTGAGCAGAATTAGTAATAATTGTCGGCAGTCATCCCAAGTGGGGCAATGAGTCTGGAGTACAGATTTTAAGAGCTTTGTTAAAGCCTGGGGCTTCTTAGAGAACTGGGGATGTTGAGTTTTTTGACAGAACTTACTCTATTGTAAAACCTTGCCACTGCCTTAAGTCCCCCAGCCTCCTAGCACATCCCCCTCCCGGGGAACTGTTTATTTTAGCAGGTCTTTAACCCTCCCCTTCTTGCCATTTTAGCAGTTCCCTAGCACCAACCCCTCCCAGGAACTATTAAACATAGCAGTTTCTTAGCCCCTCCCCTTCTGCACACCTTTTTACACTGGATGCATTTGCTGGCTTTCAGGCTATAAAAATTTTCTTTGCTATGACACGGGTGCTGTGTGCTAATTTTGGGTGCAGCCCAGAAGACTTTTTCTTGCTTTTAATGAAGCTTGTGCCTGCACTTGGTGTTTCAGCCCTGTCTTTAATTTCTTTCACCTTTTAATTATATGTTACTTGACAAGAAGGGGATGTGAACAAAGAATGGGAAACCCCAATTGTTTTTTCCTGTTGGGGGTGCCTTTTGGAGAGGAAGGACTGCTGGTGGCTGTGGGGCCCCGTGGCGGGTGTGCAGGGGGACAAGGTTTGGTTACTAGCACTGTTGAGGTGGGTGCTGAGGCCCTGGTTCAGAGGGCCTTGAGTAGGGTGGAGGTAATTCCTGATCCTCCGCTGGGGTGGGGAGAATGGCTGGTCCAGAAGGGGCTTTCTTTGGGCCGGCTAACATGACCTGAAGTTTAGCCTGTTTTATGCAGTGATTTAGCGACAGCGGGGTAGGGGTGGGGGGTTGTTGGACTAAATTTAACTATTGATTAACATATGGAAACTGGTCAGGGTGTCCAGGAGTTTTTGCGACCATTTTCCATACAGCCTGCATAATTTTTTTTTTTTTTTGAGTTGTAGGTTCCAGTGTCAGGCCACGCAATTCTAAAAGATGGCCATTTTAGTTTAGATAAAGAGCAGAGTTCTTCAGGGGTTAATTATCCCCATATTGGCCTGAAAACCCAACCTCGAAGTTGGCCGTCATGCATTGGAGCCGGATACAAGGCTGGCAGCTAGATGACCCCATTTGGTTTTTCCTTCAGTTTTTGAATTTCCCCCAAGAGATTTCACTAATTTAAGACTGGCTTCATTAAGGATTTGAATCAACAACCTTGCAGTTGCAGGCCCTACACCTTAAGTACTGTGCTAACAGGTCACTTACATTGCAAAACTGTTAGAAAGCTTATTTAAAGCCATATTTTGGATGTAAATACTGCACCCTGAGGCAGTGTGGCCTGCCTGAAAGCCGGGTGGGGCTGGCGGCTGGCAGAGAAGGAAGAAAATGCTTTCTGTGTCAGTTTAAAACTGAGCACTCGGCTGCTGGGCCGGCTGCAAGTTCCCAGCCCCTGCAGCTTTTGGTCGCCTTGACACAAGGACCCTAAAAAGCATTAAATTCCTCTCCCCCTATCTTTCTCTCTTCTTTTTTTTTTTTTTTTTTTGAGAGAGAATAGGAAGGAGGAAAAAGGAAGAGAAAGAGAGAGAGAGAATGGGGGGAGGGAGAAGGAAAAGAAAGAGGGAGAGAGAATGGGAGTATTGCTTTCTTGCCCAGGCTAGAATGCAATTTAGTAATGGGTATTGAAAAGCTCTTTTATACTGATAATTATACTTAATGATGTAGTCAGGAAGGAATAAGGGAAGAAGATAACAAACAGCCAACCAATATTTAATTTAAACCTATGAAATGCTATGCGATTACTGAGGAGTGATTTACTTCCAATTATATAGTCACCTTTGGAATAGGTGTGAGGTGGTAATGTATATTTTGTGTATTTGAAGTGGAGAGTTCTATAAATGTTTATTAAGTTTACTTGTTCCGGGTCTGAGTTCAAGTTCTGAATATCCTTGTTAATTTTCTATCTCGTTGATCTATAGAATCGTTAGCTCTTCTTGTTACATTGATCCTTTTGCCATTATGTAATGTCATTCCTCGCCTCTTTTGATCTTTGTTGCTTTAAAGTCTACTTTATCAGAGGCGAGAATTGCATCTCCTGCTTTTTGTTTATTAGTTTATTTTTACTCTCGGTTTGATTGGTAAATCTTCCTCCTTCTCTCTGAGTCTTTGTGTATTGTTGCATGTAAGATGGGCCCGGATGCAGCATACCGATGGGTTTTGGCTTTTTATCCAATTAAAATATATATAGGTTTAATACCGGCGTTTGATGCTAGCTGGCTGTTTTGCCCATTAGTTGATGTAAATTTTTTATTGTGTTAAAGTTCTTTGCTTTTTGATGTATTTTTGGAAAGGCTGATATTGGTTGTTCCTTTATATGTATAGTGCTTCTTTCAGAAGCTCTTGTAAAGCAGGCCTGGTGGTGGTGAACTCTCTAAGTACTTGTTTGTTCGCAAAAGATTTAATTTTTCCTTTGCTCATAAAGCTTAGTTTGGCTGGATAGGAAATTCTGGGTTGAAAGTTCTTTTCTTTAAGGGTGTTAAATATTGGTCCCCACTCTTTTCTGGCTTGTAGGGTTTCTGCTGAGAGATCTGCTGTAAGTCTGATAGGTTTCCCTTTATGGGTAACCTGACCTTTCTCTCTGGTTGCCCTTAGTATTTTCTCCTTCATTTCAACCCTAATAAATCTGGCGATTATGTGCCTTGGGGTTGGTCTTCTTGAAGAATATCTTTGTGGTGTTCTCTGTATTACCTGGAGTTGAATATTACCCTGCCTTGCCAGGTTGGGAAAATTTTCCTGAATGATATCCTGAAGAGTATTTTCCAACTTGGATTCATTCTCTTCATCACATTCAGGTACACCTATCAAACGTAAATTAGGTCTTTTCACATAGTCCCATATTTCCTGGAGACTTTGCTCATTCCTTTTCATCCTTTTTTCTCCATTCTTGTCTTCTCGTTTCATTTCACTGAGCTGGTCCTCGACTTCTGATATCCTTCCTTCTGCTTGATCAATTCGACTGTTTAAACTTGTGCATACTTCGCGAAGTTCTCGTGTTGTGTTTTTCAGCTCCATCAATTCACTTATATTCTTCTCTAAATTGTCCATTCTCGTTAACAGTTCGTCAAACCTTTTTTCAAGGTTCTTAGTTTCTTTGCATTGGGTTAGAACAAGTTCTTTTAATTCACAGAAGTTTCTTATCACCCACGTTTTGAAACCTGCTTCTGTTATTGGAACACACGTGTAATCTATTAAGCCTTGTTCCCTTACTGATGAGGAATTGCAATCCCCTGTAGAGGGAGAGGCATTCTGATTTTGAGTATTCTCTACCTTTTTACGCTGGTTTCTTCCCTTCATTATATATTTGTCCGTCTGTCGTCTTTATAATTACCGACTTTCTAACTGGGTCGCTGACGTCCAACTTGTTGATTCCCTGTGCCGAGATCTGAGCAATCCACTGAGCCGGCCAAAACAGTGGTGTTAAGATTGATGGTGCTTTTCTGCCCGGGAATCTCCGGACTCTGCACCAAGAACTGGCGTGCTAAGGCACCAGCAAAACCACCACGCCGGCCACAAGAGTCGCCCTGGCGACCCGTGGGGCTCCTCCACTGGGAATCTCCTGGTCCGTGAGCAACAAATATTCGTCTGAAAGTGTGGCGTCCTCTCGTTCTTTGTGCTTTCACTGGGAGGTACGTGCCCGAGCTGCTAATCATCAGCCATCTTGGATCTCTCTCCCTCTCTCTCTTCTTTTTTTCTCTTTTCTCTTTGTCTCTGTCTCTTCTCTCCTCTCTCCTCTCTTCTGTCTCCTCTCTCCTCTTCCCTTCCCCTACTTTCTTGTCCTCTCTCCTCTTTCCCTCCCTGTTTCTGTTTCTTTTGACAGAAGAGACAATTACTCCTTTTTTAACCCTAAAGGGACAAAGAGGACTGGCAATTTCTTTAAAAAGTTTGATTCCCTAAAACAGAGAAAAAAAAAAACTACACCCAAGTCGTTGGGCACAGAATTTTCTCATGGACATGAAAAACAGGAAGGATGAGGTCTCAGTGATAGAATAATAAGAAGAAAAGGGGGGCCAGGCACGGTGGCTCATGCCTGTAATCCCAGCACTTTGGGAGGCTGAGGCATGTGGATCACGAGGTAAAGAGATCGAGACCATCCTGGTCAACAAGGTGAAACCCCATCTCTACTAAAAATACAAAAATTAGCTGGGCATGGTGGTGCATGCCTATAATCCCAGCTACTTGGGAGGCTAAGGCAGGAGAATTGATTGAACCCAGGAGGCAGAGTGTGCAGTGAGCCGAGATCGCACCATTGCACTCCAGTCTGGGTAGCAACAGCAAAACTCCACCTCAAAAAAAAAAAAAAAAAACCGTTTCTAAAAACGGATCTAAAAACAAATATTTCCTGCAAACCCCTGGCTTATACAAAATAGTAGTAAGACTGCCTTAACACACAGAAGAAAGATATCTTTGAAACTGCTATGCTGTGTGTCCATTCAACTAAGAGTATTGAATCCATGTTTTGATTCAGCAGTTTGGAAACACATTTTTTATAACAGCCAGCTTTTGACATTCCAGTGTGAATATGAGTACATGCCATGAAGATGAATATCTCACCTTAAAAATAAAATGAAGCTATCTGCAAGAATGCTTGTCAATATGTGCGTTCAACTTACAGAGCTAAACTGATGTGTGGATGCAGCAGTTTCAAAACATTTTCTGTGGAGTATCTAAAAAGAGATATTTCCAGCGAAATCCTGGCTTATACAAAATAGCACTAAGACTGCATGTAAAACAAAGAAGGAAGATATCTGTGAAACTGCTCTGTTGTGTGTCAGTACAACTAAGAGGATTGAATCTCTCTTTTGATTTGGCAGTTTAGAAACACTTTGCTGCCAGGCACGGTGGCTCACTCCTATAATCCCAGCACTTTGGGAGGCCGAGGCAGGTGGATCATGAGGTCAAGAGATCGAGACCATCCTGGTCAACAAGGTGAAACCCCGTCTCTACTAAAAAATACAAAAATTAGCTGGGCATAGTGGTGCATGCCTGTAGTCCCAGCTACTCAGGAGGCTAAGGCAGGAGAATTACTTGAACCCAGGAGGTGGAGGTTGCGGTGAACCGAGATCACTCCGTTGCACTCCAGCCTGGGTAACTCTGTCTCAAAAACACACACACACACACACACACACACTTTGCTTATAGGAGCTAGACTTGGACATTCCAGAGTGAATAGGAGAACATGCTGGCAAGGGAGATACCTCACCTTGAAATCTAGAAGGAAGCTATCTGAGTGAATGGTTGTCATTGTATGCATTTAACTAACAATGTTAAACTGATGTGCATATGCAGCAGCTTAAAAACCCTTTCTGTGGAGAATCTAAAAGCAGATATTGCTAGCAAAATCCCGGCTTATGTGAAATAGCATTAAGCCAGCCTTTGAAACACAGAGCAAAGATACCTGTGAAACTTTTCTGCTGTGTGTCCTTTCACTAAAGAAGATTGAATCTCTCTTCTGATTCAGCAGTTTTGAAACACATTTCTTAAATGAGCTAGATTTGGACAATCCAGAGTGAATGTGTGTATAGGCTGCAAAGGGAAATATCTCACCTTAAAAACTAAGATGAAGCTATCTGAGAAGGATTGTCAATGTGCGCCTTCAACTTACAGAGTTAAACTGATGTGTGAATGCAGCAGTTTAAAAACCCATTCTGTATGGAATCTAAAAACAGATATTCCCAGCAAAATCCAGGCTTCTACGTAATAGCTGTAAGACTGCGTTTAAAACAGAGAAGAAAGCTATCTTTAAAATGGCTCTGCAGTGTTTCTGTTTAACTAAGATAATTGAATCTATGTTTTTATTCTGAAGCTTAGAAACACATTTTTTATAGGAGGTAGATTTGGACATTCCAGAGTGAATGTGAGTGTAGAGTGTAAAGGGAAATATTTCAAGTTAAAAAGTATAATGAAGCTATGGGGAGAAAGCTTCTCAATGTGTACATTAACTTATACAATTAAACTGATGTGTGGATGCAGCAGTTTAAAATCACTTTCTGTAGAGAATCTAAAAACAGATATTTCTAGCAAAATCCTGGCTTATTTGAAATAGCACTAATACTGCCTTTAAAAGACAGAAGAAAGACATCTTTGAAATTGCTCCACTCTGTGTCTGTTAAACTAAGAGAATTGAATCTATATTTTGATTCAGCAGTTTAGAATCAGATTTCCTTTGCGAGCTAGATTTGTGCATTCCAGAGTGAACATCAGTACAGGTTGTAAAGGGAAATTTCTCACCGTAAACACTTAAATGAAGCTATCTGGAAGGTGAAACCCCGTCTCTACTAAAAAATACAAAAATTAGCTGGGCATAGTGGTGCATGCCTGTAGTCCCAGCTACTCAGGAGGCTAAGGCAGGAGAATTACTTGAACCCAGGAGGTGGAGGTTGCGGTGAACCGAGATCACTCCGTTGCACTCCAGCCTGGGTAACTCTGTCTCAAAAAAAAAAACACACACACACACACACTTTGCTTATAGGAGCTAGACTTGGACATTCCAGAGTGAATAGGAGAACATGCTGGCAAGGGAGATACCTCACCTTGAAATCTAGAAGGAAGCTATCTGAGTGAATGGTTGTCATTGTGTGCATTTAACTAACAATGTTAAACTGATGTGCATATGCAGCAGCTTAAAAACCGTTTCTGTGGAGAATCTAAAAGCAGATATTGCTAGCAAAATCCCGGCTTACGTGAAATAGCATTAAGCCAGCCTTTGAAACACAGAGCAAAGATACCTGTGAAACTTTTCTGCTGTGTGTCCTTTCACTAAAGAAGATTGAATCTCTCTTCTGATTCAGCAGTTTTGAAACACATTTCTTAAATGAGCTAGATTTGGAATCTAGGGCTTAATGATGCCTGTGACACACATTCATTCTATTCTCTTAAATAGAATGCAATGTGTGCATTCAATTTACAAAGTTAAAGTGATGGTATATGTCTGGTAGGGGACTTTTGGCCCCGTTCCCCGGCCATGTGGAAAGGGCCTAATTCCCGACAAACGTAGCCCTTCCTCCCCTGCAGGGAGGGGCCCTTATCTCATTCCATCCAGGCCCGGCCCAAGACCAGCAACCTTCCCGCCTGGCCGGTCACTGAACCAATCACCATCCACCCCATCAGCTCTCCCGTAACCTCCCCTCCCACAAACTCCCGCCCGGCAGGTTTCCTGCCTAGCAACCAACCTGGCCAATCACTACCCGCCAGGTCAACTCCCCCTAGCCTATCACTACCTGCCAGATCAGCTCTCCCGCCGCCCCAGGCCCTCTGCCCCTATAAAACAGATTGAACAAAGAAAGTGTGCGCGATTCCTCCCTGCCCGCCGGAGTCGCCCGGACATCCCAATAAAGTCGGTACTGGTCACCACGCTTCCTGCCTCGTGTCGGTCGAGCGCCTGCCTGCCTCCGTGGGTCGGGGTCCCACAACCGGGGTCGCACAGTATATGCAGCAGTTTAAAAACTTTTTCTGTGGAGAATCTGAAAACAGATATTTCTAGCAAAATCCTGGCTTATATGAAATAACAGTAATACTGCCATATGAAATAACAGTAATACTGCCTTTAAAACACAGAAGAAAGATATATTTCAAAGTATTCTGCTGTGTGTTGGTTGAATTAAGAAGGTTGAATCTCCTTTGATTCAGCAGTTTGGAAACACATTTCGTATAGGAGCCAGATTTTGACATTCCAGAGTGAATGTGTGTATATGCTGTAAAGGGAAATATCTCAACTTAAAAACCAAAAGGTATCTATCTGGGAGTGTAGCAGGAGTGGCCATGGGAAATGGATCTCTCAGACACTGAATACATGAGGAACAAACTTATTCATCTGGGAGCAAGGTGGCTTAGTTGCCTAACAGCCAAGCTCATTTAATGAAGGGAGGTTCAGCCTTTATATAGGCTTATACTTTAGATGTTACACGTGGAAGATTCTTAGGTTCCATAGTTTTATGATTCACATGTGAAAAGGTTTTAGTTTACTTTTTCAGGAAAGACATAGAAAGGATTCCAGTTTACAGTTTTAGTACTCACATGTGAAAAGGTTTCTGGTTTGATCTTGTTTTAAGTAAAAATAGTGCCTTCTGGAGGGTTTCCCCAAGGCCTAGCCTGTCACCTATAGGAAGCTAAAACAGGTGGTGCCAGTCAGTCAAACTTTTCTTCTATTGAAATGCAGCATGACAGTCAAAGGGGAAGTTGATCTGAGAAGCCTGGGTCTCCCTCTTAACCCCCACTTTGAGACCGTCACCACCTTATAATTAGTGAGAGGTCTCACTTTCATTCTCACTTTCTGGATTTTCTGAAGAAACCAACTGATAATGTTTCCTATAATACATTTGTGATGTCATTTTTGGCTAACTACAGTAGTGATGAAGCCCCTAATCATCTGAAGGAACAGGGGGAGTAGACTAGGGAGCAACAAACAAACACCTATTATTATTATAACACTTATGATGAAGGTTTTGAATCCTCCCAAGGATGAGTACCAACCTCCGAATAAGGACTCAGGGTTAAATCCGGGCCACACCTGTACAGGCACGTGTGCTAATTTGGTCATGTCTTGCACAATACCTTCCTCTGCTTGCCCCTGGTAATCTATATGCAGACAGCAGTTGGTTAGATTGAATTTTTTTTTTTTTTTTTTTTTTTTTTTTTTTTTTTTTTTTTTTTTTTTGAGACAGAGTTTCGCTCTTGTTAACCCAGGCTGGAGTGCAATGGCATGATCTCGGCTCACTGCAACGTCCTCCTCCTGGGTTCAGGCAATTCTCCTGCCTCAGCCTCCTCAGTAGCTGGGATTACAGGCATGTGCCACCAGGCCCAGCTAATTTTTTGTATTTTTAGTAGAGATGGGGTTTCACCATGTTGACCAGGATGGTCTCGATCTCTTGACCTCGTGATCCACCTGCCTCAGCCTCCCTAAGTGCTGGGATTACAGGTGTGAGCCACCGCGCCTGGCCCGGTTAGATTGAATTTTCCACAGACTCCTCCTTCAGCTGCTGGCAAATAATCTAGGGCCAGCCGGTTCTGATAAATTGTGTTTCTCATTTGAGTTTCTTGTTGGGCCAAGAGGGACAGAGCTTTGCTTATTTCATTAGTGAGTATTTTCAAAACAGCCTGCAACCGGATGATCCGGTTGAGCATGTAAATATAGGGGTCTGGTATCCCCATGAGCCATCCTCTTCCCATGTGACCAGCCCATAATACTTAATAGTTCTCTCTGGTGGCCGCTCATTATCTGTCTATGTTTAGGTTTCTTTTTCTCTCTAGACTGAATACATTAACAGCCCACCTGTCTTAACAGATAATAGGAAGAAAGAGGACTTAATGATGCCTGTGACACAGCTACCTGTCCATCTCATGGATTACACACCTTATATTGAGTATCATTATATAAACAGGTTCCCTTCTGTGTCCCTGTACATTTATAAGAACTGTAGGACAAGAGAATGGCAGTAACTTTTATGCCCTACCTGGTGTACATACTGAGGGCATTCTTTAAAATTAGTTACTGCTCCTACTGTACAAGTCCAAATATTAAAAAGAACAAGTCCCATGATGAATTTCCTCATGCTTCAGCCATGCGTGGACCAGCCAGCTTCCAGGACGTGGCTGGAGCAAGGCTTGTTGTCCTTTTTAAGGTGATTCTGCAGTCCTTGCCTTGGTCCAAGTCTCAGGTGTTGCTGGTTTTTACACAGCTGTGGTGGATTCAGGCTGGGATTTCCTCTACTTTCACAGCTGTGGGATTGGTCAGGATCAGGTCTGAGGTCCTTTCCATTGTGGCTTTAGAGGGACTGTACTCCCGTCCTTTGTCCACACATGATTACCTAGTGAGAAAGGGTGAACTGGGGAGAAAAATGCTTACAGAACATTTGTTATTTACTCAGGTTGAAGTATCCTAAGCGATTCTCCCTAGGGCTAGTAACTAGCATCCTAAGTCAATCTCTCCCCACTCCCGAGCAGTTCCTAGGAGTGCCCAGAGTAGGGCAGGGGGCCTATGGTATAAGACTTCATAGGTGAATATCCTGTTTTTCCTAAAGGGGGTGCCTCTAATTTTGAATAACACCAAGGGAAGTGCCTGCACCCACTTTAATCTTGCTTTCTGACACACTTTCCCTAAGCTGTTTTTGATGATCTGATTCATTTCTCCACTTTTCAGGAACTCTGAGGTCGGTAAGCAGCATGCAGTTTCCAAGTGATACCCAAGGTCTTTGCTGTTTTCTGGACTAAATCCTCCACAAATGCTGGTCCATTGTCTGATCCGATGCATAGTGGCAGTCCAAACCTAGGGATAAGATCTCGAAGCAGCACATGGATTACTTCATGGGCCCTTTCAGTTCCACCCAGAGTATGTGCACACCAGGACCAACAAATACTTATGTTCCCTACACTTGGACATTTCAGTAAATTCTAGCTGGAGATCTTTAAATGGAACTGCTCCATAAGCTTGAATGCCAGGGAGAATAGTTGGGACCCTGCCTCACATTGTGTTGCCGATATGTGATGAATGCATTGCTGTGCCCCAGTTTTAGTTAAGGCTGATAAGTGTAAGATGTAAAAGTACTGGCCCAGCATCTTGTCAAGTGACTCTTGACCTAAATGAGTGGTCTCATGAATGGCTTACACAACCACTGCACATAACAAACCCTGGTATTTGGGAGGCTTACCAATGAGGCCTTTTGGTATTCATTAGAGTCTCCACTGTGCGGGCTGCTTTGATATTTAAATTCTTCCCAGAGTTGAGGCTAGAATCTTTGATTGCCATTTTTCTTCTTCCTTTATTTTCTTTTTGACAGCATGAAAAGGCTGTGTTAAAATCGGCTAACCCCAAAGCCAGGGCTGACTGAAGTTTTGCTTTTAGCTTCTGCCCCATTTAAAGGGTGTCTTGTCTTCTCCCCTCCCCCCTTTGTCACTTTGTGTAAGGGTTTGGCCAGTACTGCGAAGTTTGGAAATATGCAATTTACAAAGCCCACTGCTCCTAGGAGCTCTCTCACCTGCTTTTAGTCTCAGGTTCTGTCACTTTGCAAATGGCTTGCTTCCTCTCTGCTTCTAGGCTGCACTCCCCCTTCCACATGGTGAGCCTCAGATATTGCATTTGCTTTTTGGCAAATCTGGGCTTTTGTTTTAGACACTTTATACCCACAGCCCTCCAGCTGCTGAAGTAAGGCATTTGTTTGCCCACCCGACTGTCATGGGGTGTCCCAATAGCAGGTTATCAGCATATGGGGGCAGCGTGCAAGCAAGAAGCTTCTAGGGGGTGGTCACAGGCTGATGCCTCCCCAGCGATGATGAGAGAGTTTCTGTGCCCCTGGGAAGCTGGGTCCAGGTGTATTGAGTGGTTAGACCTCCTTCTGGGTTTCTTCCATTGAAATGCAAATAGTTTTTGACCCTCCAAAGCCAGTCTTATGCTAAGGAGGTATTCTTTTTTTTTTTTTTTTTTAACTTTTTTTTTTTTTTTTTATTGCATTTTAGGTTTTGGGGTACATGTGAAGAACATGCAAGGTTGTTGCACAGGTGCACACCTGGCAGTATGATTTGCTGCCTCCCTCCCCTTCACCTATATCTGGCATTTCTCCCCATGCTATCCCTCCCCAACTCCCCACCCCCCCCACTATCCCCCCTCCCCCCAACAGACCCCCGTGTATAGTGCTCCCCTCCCTGTGTCCATGTGTTCTCCTTGTTCAACACCCGCCTATGAGTGAGAACATGTGGTGTTTGATTTTGTGTTCTTGTGTCAGTTTGCTGAGAATGATGTTTTCCAGGTTCATCCATGTCCCTACGAAGGATGTGAACTCCTCCTTTTTAATGGCTGCATAATATTCCATGGTGTATATGTGCCACATTTTCCCTGTCCAGTCTATCATCGATGGGCATTTGGGCTGGTTCCAGGTCTTTGCTATTGTAAACTGTGCTGCAATGAACATTCGTGTGCATGTGTCCTTATAGTAGAACGATTTATAATCCTTTGGATATATGCCCAGTAATGGGATTGCTGGGTCAAATGGAATTTCTATTTCTAGGTCCTTGAGGAATCGCCACACTGTTTTCCACAGTGGTTGAACTAATTTACACTCCCACCAACAGTGTAAAAGTGTTCCTATTTCTCCACATCCTCTCCAGCATCTGTTGTCTCCAGATTTTTTAATGATCGCCATTCTAACTGGCGTGAGATGGTATCTCAATGTAGTTTTGATTTGCATTTCTCTAATGACCAGTGATGATGAGCATTTTTTCATATGTTTGTTGGCCTCATGTATGTCTTCTTTTGTAAAGTATCTGTTCATATCCTTCGCCCATTTTTGAATGGGCTTGTTTGTTTTTTTCTTGTAAATCTTTTTTAGTTCATTGTAAATTCTGGATATCAGCCCTTTGTCAGACGGGTAGGCCGCAAAAATTTTTTCCCATTCTGTTGGTTGCTGATTCACTCTATTGACTGTTTCTTTTGCCGTGCAGAAGCTGTGGAGTTTGATTAGGTCCCATTTGTCTATTTTGGCTTTTGTTGACAATGCTTTTGGTGTTTTGGTCATAAAGTCCTTGCCTACGCCTATGTCCTGAATGGTTTTGCCTAGGTTTCCTTCTAGTGTTTTTATGGTGTTACATCTTATGTTTAAGTCTTTAATCCATCTGGAGTCAATTTTAGTGTAAGGTGTCAGGAAGGGGTCCAGTTTCTGCTTTCTGCATATGGCTAGCCAGTTTTCCCAACACCACTTATTGAACATGGAATCCTTTCCCCATTGATTGTTTTCTTCAGGTTTGTCAAAGATCAGGTGGTTGTAGGTATGTTGTGTCGCCTCCGACGTCTCTGTTCTGTTCCATTGGTCTATATCTCTGTTTTGGTACCAGTACCATGCTGTTTTGATTACTGTAGCCTTGTAGTATAGTTTGAAGTCCGGTAGTGTGATGCCTCCTGCTTTGTTCTTTTTGCTTAGAATTGACTTGGCTATGCGGGCTCTCTTTTGGTTCCATATGAAGTTTAAGGTGGTTTTTTCCAGTTCTGTGAGGAAGGTCATTGGTAGCTTGATGGGGATAGCATTGAATCTGTATATTACTTTGGGCAGTATGGCCATTTTCACGATATTAATTCTTCCTAACCATGAACATGGAATGTTTCTCCATCTGTTTGTGTCCTCTCTTATTTCGTTGAGCAGTGATTTGTAGTTCTCCTTGAAGAGGTCCTTTACGTTCCTTGTTAGTTGTATTCCTAGGTATTTTATTCTCTTTGTAGCAATTGTGAATGGCAGTTCGTTCTTGATTTGGCTCTCTTTAAGTCTGTTATTGGTGTATAGGAATGCTTGTGATTTTTGCACATTGATTTTGTATCCTGAGACTGTGCTGAAGTTGCTTATCAGTTTCAGGAGATTTTGGGCTGAGGTGATAGGGTCTTCTAGATATACAATCATGTCGTCTGCAAATAGAGACAATTTGACTTCCTCCTTTCCTAATTGAATACCCTTTATTTCTTTTTCTTGCCTGATTGCTCTGGCTAGAACTTCCAGTACTATATTGAATAGGAGTGGTGAGAGAGGGCATCCTTGTCTAGTGCCGGATTTCAAAGGGAATGCTTCCAGTTTTTGCCCATTCACTATGATATTGGCTGTCGGTTTGTCATAAATAGCTTTTATTATTTTGAGATACGTTCCATCGATACCTAGTTTATTGAGGGTTTTTAGCATAAAGGGCTGTTGAATTTTGTCGAAGGCCTTCTCTGCATCAATTGAGATAATCATGTGGTTTTTGTCTTTGGTTCTGTTTATGTGGTGAATTACATTTATAGACTTGCGTATATTGAACCAGCCTTGCATCCCCGGGATGAATCCTACTTGATCATGGTGGATAAGCTTTTTGATGTGCTGTTGTAATCGGCTTGCCAGTATTTTATTGAAGATTTTTGCATCTATGTTCATCATGGATATTGGCCTGTAGTTTTCTTTTCTTGTTGAGTCTCTGCCGGGTTTTGGTATTAGGATGATGTTGGTCTCATAAAATGATTTGGGAAGGATTCCCTCTTTTTGGATTATTTGGAATAGTTTCAGTAGGAATGGTACCAGTTCCTCTTTGTATGTCTGGTAGAATTCGGCTGTGAGACCATCTGGGCCTGGGCTTTTTTTGGGTGGTAGGCTCTTAATTGCTGCCTCGACTTCAGACCTTGTTATTGGTCTATTCAGGGTTTCGACTTCTTCCTGGTTTAGGCATGGGAGGAGACTACTGTCCAGGAATTTATCCATTTCTTCCAGGTTTTCTAATTTATGTGCATAGAGTTGTTTGTAATAATCTCTGATGATGGTTTGAATTTCTGTGGCATCTGTGGTGATATCCCCTTTATCATTTTTTACTGCATCTATTTGGTTATTCTCTCTTTTCTTTTTTATTAGTCTGGCTAGTGGTCTGTCTATTTTGTTGATCTTTTCAAAAAACCAGCTCCTGGATTTATTGATTTTTTGTAGGGTTTTTCGTGTCTCTATCTCCTTCATTTCTGCTTTGATCTTAGTTATTTCTTGTCTTCTGCTAGGTTTTGAGTTTTTTTGATCTTGCTCCTCTAGCTCTTTCAATTTTGATGATAGGGTGTCAATTTTAGTTCTCTCCTTTCTTCTCATGTGGGCACTTATTGCTATATATTTTCCTCTAGAGACTGCTTTAAATGTGTCCCAGAGATTCTGGTATGTGGTGTCTTCATTCTCGTTGGTTTCGAAGAACATCTTTATTTCTGCCTTCATTTCAGTGTTTATCCAGTCAACATTCAGGAGAAAGTTGTTCAATTTCCATGAGGATGTGCGGTTCTGGGTGGGCTTCTGAATTCTGAGTTCTAACTTGATTGCACTGTGGTCTGAGAGACTGTTTGTTATGGTTTCGGTTCTTTTGCATTTGCTGAGGAGTGACTTACTTCCAATTATGTGGTCAATTTTAGAGTAGGTGTGATGTGGTGCTGAGAAGAATGTATATTCTCTGGATTTGGGCTGGAGAGTTCTGTAAATATCTATTAGGTTTGCTTGTTCCAGGTCTGAGTTCAAGTCCTGGATATCCTTATTAATTTTCTGTCTCGTTGATCTGTCTAATATTGACAACGGTGTGTTGAAGTCTCCCAGTATTAATGTGTGGGAGTCTATGTCTCTTTGTAAGTCTTTAAGAACTTGCCTTATGTATCTGGGTGCTCCTGTATTAGGTGCATATATATTTAGGATCGTTAGCTCTTCTTGTTGTATTGATCCTTTTACCATTATGTAATGTCCTTCTTTGTCTCTTTTGATCTTTGTTGCTTTAAAGTCTATTTTATCAGAGATGAGAATTGCAACTCCTGCTTTTTTTTGCTCTCCACTTGCTTGGTAAATCTTCCTCCATCCCTTTATTTTGAGCCTTTGTGTATCCTTGCATGTGAGGTGGGTTTCCTGGATACAGCACACTGATGGGTTTTGGCTTTTTATCCAATTTGCCAGTCTGTGTCTTTTGATTGGGGCATTTAGTCCATTTACATTTAGGGTTAATATTGTTATGTGTGAGTTTGGTCCTGTCATTTTGATGCTAGCTGGCTGTTTTGCCCATTGGTTGATGCAGATTCTTCATTGTGTTGCTGCTCTTTACCATTTCGTGCGTTTTTGGAGTGGCTGGTGCTGGTTGTTTTTTTCTATGTGTAGTGTCTCCTTCAGGAGCTCTTGTAAAGCTGGTCTGGTGGTGATGAAATCTGTGAGTACTTGCTTGTTCACAAAGGATTTTATTTTTCCTTCACTTATGAAGCTTAGTTTGGCTGGATATGAAATTCTGGGTTGAAAGTTCTTTTCTTTAAGGATGTTGAATATCGGCCCCCACTCTCTTCTGGCCTGTAGGGTTTCTGCTGAGAGATCTGCTGTGAGTCTGATGGGTTTCCCTTTGTGGGTAACCCGACCTTTCTCTCTGGCTGCCCTTAGTATTTTCTCCTTCATTTCAACCCTGGTGAATCTGATGATTATGTGCCTTGGGGTTGCTCTTCTAGAGGAATATCTTTGTGGTGTTCTCTGTATTTCTTGGACTTGAATCTTGGCCTGCCTTGCTAGGTTGGGGAAGTTTTCCTGGATAATATCCTGAAGAGTATTTTCCAGCTTGGATGCATTCTCTTCGTCACATTCAGGTACACCTATCAAACGTAGATTAGGTCTTTTCACGTAGTCCCATATTTCTTGTTGACTCTGTTCATTCCTTTTTACCTTGTTTTCTCTAATCTTCCCTTCTCGTTTTATTTCATTGAGTTGATCTTCAACTTCTGATATCCTTTCTTCTGCTTGGTCAATTCTGCTGTTGAAACTTGTACATGCTTCGCGAAGTTCTCGTGTTGTGTTTTTCAGCTCCATCAATTCATTCATATTCCTCTCTAAGTTGTCCATTCTCGTTAGCATTTCGTCAAGTCTTTTTTCAAGGTTCTTAGTTTCTTTGCATTGGGTTAGAACATGTTCTTTTAGCTCACAGAAGTTTCTTATTATCCATTTTCTGAAAGCTGATTCTGTCATTTCATCACACTCATTCTCCGTCCAGTCTTGTTCCCCTGCTGGTGAGGAGTTATGCTGCCTTGTAGGGGGAGAGGTGTTCTGGTTTTGGGTGTTTTCATCCTTTTTGCGCTGGTTTCTTCCCATCTTTGTGGATTTATCCGCCTATTGACTTTGTAGTTGCTGTCTTTCTGATTTTGGTAATTTTAATTCTGCAGCAGCTGAACTCATAAACCCCCTTTTCTTCTCCCCAGGTGTTCTGGCCCAGGGGTTTAGCACTTTATGTTTTTCAGCTGTGTTGCTACCGTTTTCCCTGCCCACAAGGTGGCAGTCTAGTCACACTCAGCCTGCAGAGGCTTCGCTGAGCTGCTGTGGGCTCCGCCCAGCTTCCGTGTGAGCTTCTCTGCAGTCCTGTGGGTGTAGTTAGAACTGCTTCCGCTATGCTGGCCCGCCCCTGTAGTGACGGAGTCTCTGTAGTGGCGGGTTGTCTTGGTTACAGAAAATTGCCCCGGGAACTGCAGGGTGTTTCCCGATGGAGGACGCCCCTCCCCCACAGAGCTGAACCGTCCCGGGTTCAGCCGTGTTTCTAGAGGGGCCCTCTTTGTCCTGTAATCTCTTGGCTTGCCTCCTTGCCACAGTTCCCCTTGCTGGCCCAGAGGGGACACAGTCTCGTTCACTTTGTTCAAGGAGCCGCTTCTCCCCGCCCCCCGTGCAGGCCGAGCGGCTGCTCTGGTCCAACCAGCGGCACTGGGAATGTGGGGAGCTTCTCCGCGCAATTAAAATCCGCTGCCCTGTGTGCCGCTGCGTCAGGCGAAGCAGCGGCTCTGAGATTCGTGGCACTCCCTTGCCCGGGGGTCTCCTGGCTTGGCTCCCTGCTTCAGCTCCCCTTTCTGGCTCAGAGGGAACTCTGTCTCTCTCGCTCTGCGCAAGAAGCCACTGCCCCCCGCTCCAGGGCGTAGGCTGAGCGGCCACTCCGCTCAAACCAGCGGCGCTGGAGACCCGTGGGGCTTTTCCTCCTGTGAATCTCCTGGTCTGTGGGCAGTAAAAGTCCGTCTGGAAATGCGGCGTCCACTCACCCTCTGCGCCTTCTCTCGGAGCTGCAATCCCGACTTCCTCTTAAGTGGCCATCTTGGATCGATCTCCGCTAAGGAGGTATTCTTTAAGTCCAATTAAGTGAACCAACTATCTGCTGCTGGCAATAATCCCAACTGTGTGTATAAATTGGGTGCAGGCTGGGCATGGTGGTTCAAGCCTGTAATCCCAGCACTTTGGGAGGCCAAAGTGGGTGGATCACGAGGTCAAGAGATTGAGACCATCCTGGTCAACACGGTGAAACCCCATCTCTACTAAAAACACAAAAATTTAGCTGGGCATAGTGGCACTTGCCTGTAATCCCAGCTACTCAGGAGGCTGAGGCAGGAGAATTGCCTGAACCCAGGAGGTGGAGGTTGCAGTGAGCCGAGATTACGCCATTGCACTCCAGCCTGGGTAACAAGAGCAAAACTCCGTCTCAAAAAATAATAATAATAAGTTGGGTGCAAAGCCACGCAAACCCTGCATGGGCCTGGGCGATAATAACAGTCCTCTGCTTCTGGCTAGGAAGTCTCCACCCTCCTTCCCAAGGGACAGTGAGAGCCTGGGTGACCCCCGACTGAGGCAGTTTTAGCTGCAGATAGTCCCCTTTGTTGAATGGGATAGTGGCCCTTGATTTGCACAACAGGTTTTGCTGTAGAAGGGGGGCAGGGGCAGTTCATCAAGTACAAGAAAGTCCGTGTTAAAAAGATGCATAAGCAGCTGATGGCAATCAGCCCAAATGGGGTTATGAGTCTGAATAATAGTTTGCAGTAGATCAATGAGAGCTTGGGGTTTCTCGGTATAAGACGGGTTGTTATTTTTCCAGTTGATAAGATCAGCCAAGGCGAACGGCAAGTATGTGAAAACATGCCTTTCTACCATGTGGCCATCCTTGTCCACTCCCGTGTACCTCTGCTCTCTCAAAGGCATCTGCACCCTGGCCTTGGGTCACAGACGAACTGCTGGGAGAGGGGAGGAGGCATTATTGACATAAACTCTTCTGCCGCTGGGTTAACCAAAACCTTGGGAGTTGTCTCTGCCACTGAATCTGCCCAGACCTTAAGATTCCACATTTCATGGCAGTGAGGGGGATGGTGGTTTCTAGCAGTCTGTCCCTTGGCTACTAAAACAGTCCCTACCTGCCCTCTTAGCCACTTCAGAGGGTTTAACACTAACTGCAACCATGAGTCTATGTATGGAAAATGATTGAGGTGTTCTAGTTCACCATATATAACCTCATGCCTTACTTTGGAGACAAGGGACCCATCTAGGGTCCCCTCTGGGTGCCAACCTACCCTAAGTGCTGGCCAACCTTCCCTACATAAAACCCTTAATTTTTCTGGTGTCATAGTTACTTTATAATTCCCACTAAATCCCTTCTGGAAATTTTTCAGCATGGTTTCTAAAGGGGTGGGCTTGCTATGGGAGTCACCCATATTAACACTTCAAAGAAACAATTCCCACAGTTAGGAGAGTGTTAGTTCACTCACAGCAGTTCCGGTTCCCACCTAGCAAGATGCAGCATGGAGCACTCTCCGATTTACATTCACTTCAATCCTTTTACAATCACCCAGAGGCTCCTTCACTCAAGCCTTCTGTGACTGTCTCTAATTCCTATAAATTGCTGAATGCATGAGGACCTTCCTAATGGGCCCGATACCTTTTACAACTGATGAGTCTGGTCGGACACATCTACACACACAGACACACATCCAATCACTCTCCTTCCAATTCAAAACCATAAGCAAAAGCTTCCAAGGTTGGAGAGAGAGGGCTACCTTCAAAAGTGCCAATCTGGTACCTGTGGGTGATCAGGCCACGCTTCCACCCAAGATGGGGTGGGCTAATTTCCCAGGGTTCAATCTTCTCTTACAAATTGCTCGATGACACAGACACATCCACGCACACAGACACACATCCAATCACTCTCCTTCCAATTCAAAACCATAAACAAAAGCTTCCAAGGTTGCAGAGAGAGCTACCTTCAAAATTGCTGATCTGGCACCCATGGGTGATGAGGCCAGGCTTCCACCCAAAATGGGGTGGGCTACTTTCTCGGGGTCAATCTTACCAAATTCAATGTCCAGACTTCCCCAAATGTTTGTTCCTCCTTGGTATTCAGCCACTGGGTGGATCGACACTGCACGGCCTCCTTGCTCTGCTCTGGTAAGGCTTTACCACCATGCAAACACCTGCCCAGGAGCGCTCTCAGGACCCCAGTGAGCAGGAGTCCCCCTGCAGGGATGCTTCACAGGGCTAGGCAAACCACCTAAGAGACCTTTTCCCACCTTCTGCTATCTGAGACTCGCTTCCCAGCCAATGCACCAAAAATGTAGCAGGAGAGGCCACGGGAAACCGATCTTTCAGATACCAAATACAGGAGGAAGGAATTTATTCAGCTGGAGAAAGGTGGCATAGTTGTCTAACAGCCAAGCTCGTTTAATGAAGGGAGGTTCAGACTTTATATAGGCTTATACTTTAGATGTTACACGTGGAAGATTCTTAGGTTCATAGTTTTAGGACTCACATGTGAAAAGGTTTCTGGTTTGATCTTGTTTTAAGCAAAAATAGTGCCCTCTGGAGGGTTTCCCCAAGGCCTAGCCTGTCAGCTATAGGAAGGTAAAACAGGAGGTGCCAGTCAGTCACCCTTTTCTTCTATTGAAATGCAGCATGATAATCAAAGGGGAAGTTGATCTGAGAAGCCTGGGTCTCCCTCTTCAACCAGATGCATTTCTCCCCTCCCTCCCAGTGGGATTCCACACATCCGTCTTTGGGATGGGGTGACAAAGTCCAAGTTACTTAACTGAGTCACTAATGGGGAGAGGGGATCAATGGAGTCAACCTACGGCAGAAATGACACGTCATTCAGAGCCTAAGGAAGGGCCGGCTGCAGTGAAAGGTGGTAGGGTGCGAGCTTGCTCTTTTTCCTTTTCCGCCCCCCGAGACAGAGTCTCACCCCCATCGCCCAGGCTGGAGTGCAACGGCGTGATCTCTGCTCAGTGCAACCTCCACCTCCCAGGTTCAAGCAATTCTTCTGCCTCCCTCTGCCTCCCGAGTTGCTGTGACCATAGGTGTCCGCCACCATGCCTGGCTAATTGTTTGTATGTTTAGTAGAGACGGGGTTTCATCATGTTGGCCAGGCTGGTCTCAAACTCCTGACCTCATAATCCTCCCTCCTGGGCCTCCAGAAGTGCTAGGATGACAGGCGGGAACCACCTCAACATGCCCGGCCCGCACTCTTGTTCTTCAAGGGTGACATCCTGGCCGCTCATGCCCGTCATCCCAGCACTTTGGGAGACCCAGGAGGGAGAATCACTTGCGGTCAGGAGTTCGAGGCCAGCCTGACTGAAAAAACCCCATCCCTACTGAAAGTAGGATAAGTAGCTGGGTGTGGTGGTGCGTGCCTGTCATTCCAGCTACTGAAGGCTGAAGCAGGAGAAAAGGTGACTCTTCCAGCCCCACCGCATCCCCCAACCCCCAACCCCAGCCAGCCTTCCTGTGAGGCGGTGCCTGCAAAAGCTTCGGAATGAATGGAGAGGAGACCAAGGCTGTGGGAGCCATCGCCTCTGACTCTAGAAGGGAAACAGGGCTTTCTGCATTTGAATGGGATTCTAGAAGGCGGCGCTGCTGCTGCTGCTTCCAAAGCCACGTGCCTCACTTCACCTGACACAGAGCGAGACTCCATCTCAAAAAGAGAAGAATGAAAAAAAGAAAAAAATATTAGCACAGCAGTTGTGGTTGCGAATCAGTCCCCAGAGGCCAGGCACAATGTGGCTCCAGCCAATCCATCATTCCAAAATTTTGAGATGCCGGGTCAGGAGGATTGCAATGAAGTGATGAGACCCTGTCTGTAGAAAACATTTAAAAACTGATCTGAGGGGCCGGGTCTGGTGGCTCACGTCTGTCATCCCAGCACTTTGGGAGGCTGAGGTGGGCGAGGCTGAGTCAGTAGAATCCCTTGAACCCAGGAGGTAGAGGTTGCAGTGGGCTGAGATTGGGCTACTGCACTCCATCTTGGGCAACAAGAGTGAAACTTTTATTTCAAAAAAAAAAAAAAAAGATATGCAGAAGTTCTCTTGGGCATGGCCTGAAATATGTCTGAGGCCTTAACAAAGGATTGTACAGCCCATTCTTGAGTTCATCTTTCCCAGAGACCAGATTTTACTGCCCTAGATTTGAAAGATTTTGCCTGGAAACACCACAGTGAGAAACAGTAGAATTTTCTTACCCAGCAAACCCTGGTTCCTTGTTACTCCATCTCGATTCTACTAAAAACCCGGAATAGCTTCTTCTTTAATTAATTTATCCCTGCTTATCTTTTCTCATAGGCATCTCCAAAAACCCAGCTGGCATTTTCTATTTTTCTACTTGGAAATTGCCCTAGTCAGATAGATCCATGAGGTCATTAGGTATTCTTTCTATTTTTGTTGTTGTTTGCGATAGACTCTCACTCTGTCGCCCAGGCTGGAGTGCAGTGGTGTGATCTCAGCTCCCTGCAACCCCCGCCTCCTGGGTTTCAGGGATTCTCCTGCCTCAGCCTCCCCAGCAGCTGGGATTATACACTCACACCACAATTCCCAGCTAATTTTTTTGTTATTTTAGAAGAGACATGGTTTTTCCATGTTGCCCAGGCTGACCACAAACTCCTGAACTCAAGTAATCTGCTTGCATCAGCCTCGCAAAGTGCTGAAATTCCAGGAATCAGTCACCGCACCCAGCTCATTGATCATATTGTTACAGGCAGCGATTTTGTATACTGTTCTGCTGAGACCAGACTCAGGTGGTTTCAGGTGGCAGTCTTTCTGCCACCAAGAGGGGAGAAGAATGGGGACCCGGGAAAGAGGGTGCTGAAAGGAAGGACTAGTCTGCTTCAGCGAGGTTTTTTCTTCTTCTTTATTGGCGCACCTTGGGAGCAGCAGAAAGGAACTGGCAGCTTCTGATCTGTCTACCAGACAGCCTGAGACCCACCTTGCTGCTTTGATTCTTTCTCTTTTTTTTTATTGCCAAGGCAATCTTTGGTTGCACTGTCTGTTTCATCAGCTTCCAAGAGGCAGACAGGTGGGTACCAGGAAAGGTGACTGCTTACTCCAAGGAAATGTGTTCCCCTTGAGACATGGGCAGGGGAGACAGGGGTCTGTCTGGATGTAGACTCAGCAGAGGTCAGCACATGGGCAGGCTGTGGACAGTCTGCGAATTTGTAGCTCACACCTGTGCCCAACCACCCTCTCCCTCACATCGGATCCATCTTATGACCTTGGAAGAAGTGGGGGTTACGCCACATGTTCTCAGGCCCTGGTGGAGAGAGATTCGTGGAGGATGGGTGATGCCCCGCGGCTGCAGTGCCTCCCTGGATGTTGCCAGGGGTGGTCACGCCGAATCCTCCCCACCCCTCCACTGTTTCGCCATTGGCTGTTCACCTTCGTGCCCTGCCTTCCC
This sequence comes from Aotus nancymaae, assembly GCF_030222135.1. Lineage (NCBI taxonomy): Eukaryota > Metazoa > Chordata > Mammalia > Primates > Aotidae > Aotus > Aotus nancymaae. Next base: position 808,654 of record NW_026988430.1, on the reverse strand, counting down.
TCTGGCCTTAGGTGTGGTCATGCCCCTGGGGTGTGGGCACCTGGGATGAAGTAGTGAAGGTAGCAGGCGCTGAGTTGTCCTGTGCAAAGGAGCTGCAGTTTGCCGGAGTTAACATGGGCAGCTTCCTTGGGAAGGGAAGGAAGAAGCACCGTCTGCCAAGCTCCTGCTCGCCCCCTCGCGTGTCTGCCTGTGTGCGCCGTGTATGTGCGTGTGTGCGTGCGTGGGTGCCTGAGTGTGAGTGCGCGTACACCGAGGCGCTCCTCAGGTTACACACCTGGAAACCGAGGAGACACAGGAAACGCGAAGGGTGGTGGTGGGGCCTCCTCGACCCTCGGAGGAGCCAGGGCACAGGCGGCTGAGGTGAGCCCAGAAGCCCAGCTTCTGAACTCGGGCATGGGCAGGGCGGGGATGGGGTTGTGAACTGCTGCAAGGCCCCTGGGGCCGGTCAGAGAGGGCCTGAGAAGGAGGCGGAAGCTGAAGGGAGTTTCTAGGGCATGAAACTCCCTTAGGCCTCGGCCACTGGGCTCCTGGGCGGGGCGAGGCAGCCGCACAAGGGGCTGATCCCACAAGGCCGGCGAGAGCTGGAGGGGTGGAGGAGGGTGTGGTGCAGGGGTTGAGCGGCACACCTCCCCAGAGGAGAGTAGAGGACAAGGTCAGGGAGGCACGCACCCAGATCGCGCTTGGAGTCAACGAGGGAGCTCGCGCCGGCCTGCCCTCTCCCTGCGGGCCTCAGGGATAGCATCCTGCGCAGTGCAGAGGCGACTTGGCTGTGACCCGGACCCCGCTGGAGGTGAGTGCCCCCTCTGGCTCACCCACGCACCTCTCTCTGCTCCTCTTTAATCAGTCCGTGCCCTTCTCCAGAGTGCCCAAACCCCCGGCTGTCGCGGGTCCCCGTGTTCGGAATGGGTGGGTGATCAGCAGGCAATGCTTCCCCTACCTGTAGGCTCCAGCACCGGACACCCACCTGGCGGGCTGGGGGCTGCCCCGGCCAACTTGCCCTCCGTGAAGCAGCTGGCTTGTGGCCGCCTGCCTGGTGGGGGTGGTGTTAGGGAAGGGCTGCGGCTCACTCGGGTGTCCTGGCACAGTGCTGGCTGGAGACTGGGAGCCAATTCTCTATACACCAGGCACCAGTGACTTTTAAAAATGTGCGCTTTGAATGATGAGACCCCCACAAACAGGCTTTGTATGAGCAACATGGCTGTTTATTCACCTGGGTGCAGGTGGGCTAATGCAGAAAAGGGCGGTGGGATAGGAATTCGTTTTATAGGTTGGGGCAAATCTTTTTGGCAGGATGCAAGGGTGTTACAGGGTAAGATCAGTTACAGTGGTGGGGTTAGGGGCAACAACTGTAAATTACCATAAGTTCAGTTAAAATGGCTGGTGGGGTTAACATGTCAGAGTAGTTAAGATGGCAGGGTGGGGTCAGGAATTTTCACATTATAATAATAGTTAAGATGGCAGGGTGGGGTGAGGGGATGCTTTTGTTCTGCTGGGAAATCAGGGATAATGGCGAAGGCAGGCAGGACTTCAGACTTTCTGGGTCCGGGTTTGCACATGGAGGACTAACAGTGGCCACCAGGCTCTGCGCCCCTGGCCACAGGCTCCTGAGTGGTGGGGAGAGAAGGCATGGACCCGGAGCCCCACCTCAGCCCAGGTGGGAGCTCCTGGCAGTAACCAGGTGTCCTGGGAGACTTGGCGATTGGGGGAGGTGGGAGGCAGGGTTCTCTCCACCTCTGGCCTCAGTAGACTGCTCGCCTTCCTGGGCGCATGCTCCTCGCTGCTACCCACTGCGGGTATCGGGGACCCTGGGCTGCAAGGGGTAAGCAGAGAGGCCTCTGTGGTCAGGCTGGGGCCTAGTCCCTGAGCTCCAAGCAACGGGATGGGTCTGGTGCCCAGGCAGAGGTGGGCTCCCTCTTCCCCAGAGAGTCTGGGTTTACCCAGGCGCCCAGTCTCCCCGAACTAGCACAATGTGGAGTAAAGTTCCTGAGACTTGGTCCCAGGGTGCCTAAGCAGCAGGAGGTCGTTCTGGGCAGGGCTCAGGGCGAGGGCAAGGGCAAGTGGGGGACTCCATCCCTATGGGCTAGGGGCATACAGTGCATCAGCTTGTGTCTTATTCTCAGACCGCTCGCTACGGGGCCACCACTCCACCATCGATTCCCACTGCTCCTTTTCCCTGGAGGAGGCTTGTGTGAGGAAGGAACCATTCTTCCACTTGTGTAGAAGCCCTTATATCCCGGGTGAAGCAGTGCCTGCAGTTTCCTGTGTGCCAAGACTGGGGCTCCAGCCATTCTCAGGCCCTGAGCCAGTTTATTGCAAAAAAAAAAAGACTTTCTTGTTCTCTGGGAATAGCAGCCCAGCGCTGGCTGTGTGTGGCCGGGAAGTCTGTTTAGTGGTGATAATAAGTACATTCTAAGGTGACCCACAGTAATTTCTGAGACAGAGTTGAATTGAGATGACCTTCCCAGAAAGAATGGGTAGATTTCTGCTCTGTGTGTGTTCAGAGAAATGCAGTATTTGTGCACATATGAGATCTCATGAGCTTCTAGGATTTTCAGATTCTGCTTCTTTAAAAAGCTGCCTTTGGCTCAAAAGGGAAATTATTTTTCAATTTGGGCATCAGAGCTTTGGAAAAATAATTTAAAGCCATTTGATGTGACATTGTTTTAAGGCTAGAACTGGACGTGTTTTTCATAGAAGTTCGATTCCAGCTTGTAACCTTAGCACTTTGGGAGGCCAAGGTGGATGGATCACCTAAGGTTAGGAGTTTGAGAACAGCCTGACCAACATGGTGAAAGCCATTCACTACTAAAAATACAAAAATTAGACCCGGGCATGGTGGGTTCACGCCTGTAATCCCAGCACTTTGGGAGGCCGAGGTGGGTGGATCATGAGGTCAAGATATCGAGACCATCCTGGTCAACATGGTGAAACCCTGTCTCTACTAAAAATACAAAAAATTAGCTGGGCATGGTGGCTCATGCCTGTAATCCCAGCTACTCAGGAGGCTGAGGCAGAAGAACTGCCTGAACCCAGGAGGCGGAGGTTGTGGAGAGCCAAGATTGCGCCATTGCACTCCAGCCTGTGTAACGAGCGAAACTCCATCTCAAAAAACAAAACAAAACAAAATTAGCCAAGTGTGGTGGCAAATGCCTCTAATTGTAGCTACTGGGGAATCTGAGGCTGAAGCATCCCTTGAACCCGGGAAGCGAAGGTTACAGTGAGCCAGGATTGCACCACTGCCCTCCATCCTGGGTGACAAAAGTGAAACTCTGTCTCAAAAGAGAGAGTAACAGACAGAGAGAGAGAGAAAGAAAGAGAGAGAAATAAAAAATAAGAAAAAACAAAAATTAGAGCAGAAATAGATTTCATAGATATTTAAAAGGCAAAAATCAGAGAAACGATTTACATATAAAAGGTATCTAAATTAAATATTTTAAGAAGGAGAGTAAATATCCCCTTTTTTTAAGTTGATCGATTAAGTGTCTCATTTTCATTTTGAATTTATGCTTACAATAAGTAGGTCCAAATAATTTATTCTGAACTAGTGGACATTGGATTTTCAGTAGGGTTTGTATTTAAGTATCAGACGTTTGGCCTTGGGATCGAGAAACAGCATTTGCGGAAGAGAAAAAGTCAGAATAAGAAAACTCGCTATAAAAAGCCTATAGGGCCGGGCGCGGTGGCTCACTCCAGTAATACCAGCACTTTGCGTAGGCCGAGGTGGGTGGGTCGCCTGAAGTCATACTTGAGACCAGCCTGGTCATCATGGTAAAACCCCATCTCTACTAAAAATACAAAAATTAGCTGTGAGCAGTGGCTCAACCTGTAATCCCAGCTACTTGGGAGGCTGAGGCAAGAGAATCTCTTGAACTCGGGAGGAAGGGGGTTCCAATGAGTAGAGATCCCGCCACTGAATTCCAGCTGGGTGACAAGAGTGAAACTTAGTTTCAAAAAAAAAATCAAAAAAATAAAAAACAAAAAGAAAAAAACTTATGGGTAGGGAACAGTACACAGTTGGTGAAAAGACTGGTTAGTGCTGCAGTCACTGGTCCAGGCAGGCGGTGTAGCTCTGACTTATAAATGCGTGCATGCAGGCAGATGGGAGGGATAGATGACCTGGAAGCCTAGGCTAGTGGAGGAAACAGGTCACTGCTGCAGATTCAAGGTCTGGGGATAAAAGTAAGCCATGACTCCCCTGGGCACTTACATAGCCTATTGGCAGAAATCTCTAGAGGCACAAGTTCTCTCAGCACAATTTCTGAAGGTGAAGCATTGTCGTAGGAGGAGTGTAGCTACATCATTGTCAGTGTGCATGTGTGTGAGTGTGCAGGAATCACTTTATAGCAGCAGGGTGGGGAGCGGAGACGTTCCTCAGGACTTCTTTCCTTTGAGTTCTCAGCTCCCTCTGTACCCGGATGAGACCTGGAATCACAGGACAATTCACAGTGAAACAGTGTGTGTGCAGAATAGTCTCCGTTCCCCAAAAGACCCACAGTCTCCCTCCAGCCAAGGCTGCTGTGATGTCTTTCTTTTCTCACCAAATGTACTTCATTTGCTGAACAACAGCCAACTCTCCAACACCAAATGGGAGTTCACCAACTCAATTCTCACAGAATCCAGAGTCACCATAGACCCGACCACTACAGGACTCATTTCTGCAATACCGTCCCCACTGCACACACCAGTGACAAACACCAGAGGCCCCTCTATACCTCTCAGCCACTATCTACACATAATGGGCTTTTATAAACTTCTCCCTGGAGTTCAATACTTTGATAAAACTAATTACAGAACTTGACAAAACACTCTACCTATGTTTACTGGTTAAACATAAAGAATACAATTCAGGAAATGCCAACTGGAAAAAATGAATAGGACACAGAAAAGTGGGTGAGACAGACAGGGTGGGCAGTGAGTCCTGGTGATTAGCTACAACTAAGAAAACTCCCGAGAGATCCAAGATGGCCGATGACTAGCAGCTCGGGCACGTACCTCCCAGTGAAAGCGCAAAGAACGAGAGGACGCCACACTTTCAGACGAATATTTGTTGCTCATGGACCAGGAGATTCCCAGTGGAGGAGCCCCACGGGTCGCCAGGGCGACTCTTGTGGCCGGTGTGACGGTTTTGCTGGCGCCTTAGTACGCCAGTTCTAGGTGCAGAGTCCGGACATTCCCGGGCAGAAAAGCACCATCAATCTTAACACCGCTGTTTTGGCCGGCTCAGTGGATTGCTCAGATTTCGGTGCTGGGAATCAACAAGTTGGACGTCAGAGACCTAGTTAGAAAGTCGGCAATTACAAAGACGACAGACGGATAAATATATAATGAAGGGAAGAAACCAGCGTAAAAAGGTAGAGAACACTCAAAATCAGAATGCCTCTCCCTCTACAGGGGATCGCAATTCCTCATCAGTAACGGAACAAGGCTTAATAGATTACATGTATGTTCCAATAACAGAAGCAGGTTTCAAAACGTGGGTGATAAGAAACTTCTGTGAATTAAAATAACTTGTTTTATCCCAATGCAAAGAAACTAAGAACCTTGAAAAAAGGTTTGACGAAATGTTAACGAGAATGGACAATTTAGAGAAGAATATAAGTGAATTGATGGAGCTGAAAAACACAACACGAGAACTTCGCGAAGCATGCACAAGTTTGAACAATCAAATTGATCAAGCAGAAGAAAGGATATCAGAAGTCGAGGACCAGCTCAGTGAAATGAAATGTGAAGACAAGAATGGAGAAAAAAGGATGAAAAGGAATGAGCAAAGTCTCCAGGAAATATGGGACTATGTGAAAAGACCTAATCTATGTTTGATAGGTGTACCTGAATGTGATGAAGAGAATGAATCCAAGTTGGAAAATACTCTTCAGGATATCATTCAGGAAAATTTTCCCAACCTGGCAAGGCAGGGTAATATTCAACTCCAGGTAATACAGAGAACACCACAAAGATATTCTTCAAGAAGACCAACCCCAAGGCACATAATCGCCAGATTTATTAGGGTTGAAATGAAGGAGAAAATACTAAGGGCAGCCAGAGAGAAAGGTCAGGTTACCCACAAAGGGAAATCTATCAGACTTACAGCAGATCTCTCAGCAGAAACCCTACAAGCCAGAAAAGAGTGGGGATCAATATTTAACATCCTTAAAGAAAAGAACTTTCAACCCAGAATTTCCTATTCAGCCAAACTAAGCTTTATGAGCAAAGGAAAAATTAAATATTTTGCGAACAAACAAGTACTTAGAGAGTTCACCACCACCAGGCCTGCTTTACAAGAGCTTCTGAAAGAAGCACTATACATATAAAGGAACAACCAATATCAGCCTTTCCAAAAATATATCAAAAAGCAAAGTATATTAACATAATGAAAAATTTACATCAACTAATGGGCAAAACAGCCAGCTGGCATCAAACGCCGGTATTAAACTTATATATATTTTAATTGGATAAAAAGCCAAAACCCATCGGTATGCTGCATCCAGACCCATCTTACATGCAACAATACACAAAGACTCAGAATGAGGAAGATTTACCAACCAAATAGAGAGTGAAAACAAACTAATAAACAAAAAGCAGGAGATGCAATTCTCGCCTCTGATAAAGTAGACTTTAAAGCAACAAAGATCAAAAGAGGCAAAGAAGGACATTACATAATGGCAAAAGGATCAATGTAACAAGAAGAGTTAACGATTCTATAGATCAACGAGATAGAAAATTAACAAGGATATTCAGGACTTGAACTCAGACCCGGAACAAGTAAACTTAATAAACATTTATAGAACTCTCCACTTCAAATACACAAAACATACATTACCACCTCACACCCATTCCAAAGGTGACTATATAATTGGAAGTAAATCACTCCTCAGTAATCGCATAGCATTTCATAGGTTTAAATGAAATATTGGTTGGCTCTTTGTTTGTTATCTTCTTCCCTTATTCCTTCCTGATTACATCATTAAGTATAATTATCAGCATAAAAGAGGTTTTTAGTACCCATTACTAAATTGCATTCTAGCCTGGGCAAGAAAGCAATACTCTCATTCTCTCTCCCTCTTTCTTTTCCTTTTTCCTCCTCCCCATTCTCTCTCTCTTTCTCTTCCTTTTTCCTCCTCCCCATTCTCTCTCTCTTTCTCTTTTTTCTTCCTCCTTTTCTTTATTAAAAAAAAAAAAAAGAAAACTCCCTAATGCTTTGTGTTCTGTTGGAAGAGCTTACTGCAAAGAAATACCCTTACCGTTATGACTTATTCTAGATATGCCCTCTTTTAGATATCACAGATTCACACTCTCCATTCCCATTGTTCTTCATAAATAAATTTGTCTTCAGGGTTCAGAAGAAAATACTTGTTAAGCAAACTTGGCTTAAGTTTCTGTCTTTCCCCAAAACCCCTGGACTCTGCTCCACATCCCATCTGAGCAAACACACAGCCCTCCTTCATGTCCTTCCCAAGAACTGACTTCAGGGTGCAACATTCTCGAATCTTGTGTTGATTTTGCCTCGCTCCATTCTTCCCCTCCTCTCCCACCTTCTTTCTCATCTTGTTTGCTCCTCTATATGAATGACAGCCCTTTTCAGCCTAACTTTTGAGACATTTGCAGATATTATGTTTAGGGCTTGCAACACTACTTATTATTATTATATTTTTGAGACAGAGTCTTATTCTGTCACCCAGGCTGGAGTGTAATTGTATGATCTCGGCTCACTGCAACCTCTGCCTCCCAGGTTCAAGCAATTCTCCTGTCCCTGCATCCTAAGTAGCTGGGACCTTCCACCACATGCAGCTACTTTTTTGTATTCTTAGTAGAGACAAGGTTTCACCATGTTGACCAAGCTGGTCTTGAACTCCTCACCTCAAGTGATCCGCTCACCTTGGCCTCCCAAAATGCTGGGATTACAGGTGTGAGCCACCAGGCCAGGCCACAGTACTTGAGAATAAAGTTCCTTTTTACCTACATCTAAATTTATTTTATTTGACACTATGTAAATACAGCCCCAAAACAGTAGCAATTACATCCCGATAGAGGATGTCACAACCCTCCTCCCATCTCAATTCTCACTGCATTTTCCTGTGTATCACTACAGTTGAGATGGTGACACATACTTTGACCCAGCTATAGACACTACAAAAACTCTTACATGTAGTACACATAGGCCAGACAAAGACAGAAATTTTGACTCTCTTTTTTTCTGGCAGTCTCCACTTCTTCCTTGAACTGAAAACAAAACAAAAGAACAAAACAAACAAACTAAAAACAAAGTTTAGAAGCGTTGGTTTCAGAGTTGGTTTTAGAGCAAGACATAGGTTGCCAAGTGGGAATATCTTGCTGTAAGCTTTCTCACTCCCCCGAAGCAGCTGTGTTGAATCAGATCTGTTTCAACATGCCCAGAATAAACAATATACTCAGACATTTTCCTAATTGACAGTTTTTAGCTAATATATTTTGGTTTTCCTCTCTTATGTTGTCATTTATATTCTTTTTTTTTTTTTTTTTTTTTTTTGAGACGGAGTCTTGCTCTGTCACCAGGCTGGAGTGCAGTGGTGCAATCTCGGCTCACTGTAACCCCCGCCTCATGGGTTCAAGCGATTCTTCCCCCTCAGCCTCCAGAGTAGCTGGGACTACAGGTGAGTGCCACCACACCCGGCTAACTTTTGTATTTTTAGTAGAGATGGGGTTGCATCATGGCCAGGATGGTCTCAATCTCTTGACCTCGTGATCCGCCCACCTCAGCCTCCCAAAGTGCTGGGATTACAGATGTGAGCCACCGTGCCCGGCCCATTTATGTTCTTTTAGTTCTTTAATTATTTACTATGTCAGTTAGATTGAGCTAATACACTATAATAATTGCTTTAAATTCTGTAAGTTTTGCTTTGTATGTTTTGAGCATATGTTATTAGGTGTATCCAATTGTTAAACTGTTATATCTTCCAGGGAGATTGGCACTTATTATACACTTTTAGTCCTTGTTAGTTTTACATTCTTTATTATTCTTTTAGTGCTATCCCTAGGGACCAAAATGTGTATTCTTGACCCACTGGTATATATCCTTAACTGGTACGTTTATTGTTTTAATACAAGTTGTGTCTAAACTTGCAAGGACCTTAGAACATTTTACTCCATTTACCTCATTTCTACCTTCTGTGCAATTGTTTTCATGTACTTTATTAGTAGATTTAAGAACCTACCCAATATTATTAACATTTAGTATTTTTAGATTAAAATACAATGATCATTGAGATTTATCTGCATGTTTGCTATTTCCAGTGTTACTTACTCTTCCATCTCTGTTCCTCCATTTGAAACCATATTTTTTTCTGTCTGAATAGCTCACTGTAGCAATTGTTTTCTTTTGCAAAAGTTTAACCACCATCATTAATCTAACTTCCAAATTATCAGTTAAAATGAACACACAAAAATTGTGCATATTTATTGTGTACAGTGTGATATTTTGATATATATATAATGTGTAATGATCAAATCAGGGTAACTAGCAAATCAATCACCTTAAATATTTATCATCCTTTTGTACAATCAAAAGTTTTTTAAGGCTAAACAGTCTCCTTCCTTTCTTTTCAAATAAACTTTATTGAGGATAATTTGCATATAATAAAATGCACCCATTTAAAATGTAGGCGTTGATGAGTTTTGACAAACTGTATAAACCTTTGTAACCATCACCGTAATTAAGATGTAAACAGTTCCTTCAACCTAACCTGTTCCCTTGTACTCTGTTGGAGTAAACCACTCCACCCCAGGAATCCACAGATTTCCTTTCTGTCACTATAGATTTGATTTTTCTGTTCAGAATTTCATAAAAATGAAATAATGGATATGTATTATGACTAATTTTTCTCTGCCTATGACTTGTCTATTTATTTTTTCAAAAATGAATTTTTCAGGAGCGTAAGATTTAAAATTACATGAAATCAAAATGATCACATTTTTCCTTTATGATTCATGGTTTCCTTTTTTGTTGTTTTTGCGACAGATCTCACTCTGTTGCCCAGACTGGAGTGCACTGGCAGAATCTTGCCTCACTGCAACCTCTGCCTCTTGGATTTAAGTGATTCTCAGGCCTCAGCCTCCCAGCCAATTTGTACCTTTTATATCCTCATTAAGCAATTTTTGTCTGTGCATGGTGGCTCATGCCTGTAATCCCAGCACTTTGGAAGGCTGAGGGGGGTGGATCACTTGAGCACAGGAGTTTGAGACCAGCATGGGCAAATGATGAGACTCTGTCTCTTTAATAAAAAACACAAAAATTAGCTGAGCATGGTGGTGCAAGACTGTTGTCCCAGCCATTTCAGGGGCTGAGGTGGGAGGATGGCTTGAGCCCGGGAGGTGGAGGATGCAGTGAGCTGTATTTGTGCCATTGCACTCCAGCTTTGATGAAACAGCGAGATCCTGACTCAAGGGAAATTAAAAAAAAAAAAAAAGAAAGAAATTTTTGCTTACCAAAGTCCTCAAAAATTTTCTCCTGGGTTTTCTTTAAATGTTTTATGTCTTTAACTTTTACATTTAGGTCTACCATCCATTCTCAATTAATCTTTGCATATAGAGTAAATGAAATATCAAAGTTCACTTATTTCCACGTGAATATCCAGTTATTCCACCACAATTGGATGAAAAGACTATCCTTGTTGAATTAATTAATTCGAATTAGTTTGGCACCTTTGTGAAAACCGATTGGTCACACAGATGTGGGTCTATTCCTAATCAGTTCTGTTTCTTTGCTCTATAAATCCATCCTGTGCCAAAACCACACTCTCTTGATTAGCTTTATAATTAAGTCTTGAAATCAGTTGAAAATAGCCTTTCCAACTTTCTCCTCTGAAAACAATGTTTTGGCTTTTCTATGTCCTTTGCACATATATATAAGTTTTTTTTTTTTTCCTTTTTCTTTTTGAGATGAGTTTCGCTCTTGTTACCCAGGCTGGAGTGCAATGGTGCGATCTTGGCTCACCACAACCTCTGCCTCCTGGATTCAGGCAATTCTCCTGCCTCAGCCTCCTCAGTAGCTGGGATTACAGGAATGTGCCACCATGCCCAGCTAATTTTTGGTATTTTTAGTAGAGACGGTGTTTCACCATGTTGACCAGGATGGTCTCAATCTGTTGACCTCCTGATCCACCTGCTTCAGCCTCCCAAAGTGCTGGGATTACAGGCGTGAGCCACCGCACCCGGCCCACATCTGAAAATTTTTAAACCTCCAAACCATTAACAGGGTTTATTAATCTCCATTTATTTTTGGTCTTCTTTTATCTCTCTCAGCAGTGTTTTGACGTTCTTAGTATACAGAACTTACACTTACTTTGTTAAACTTATCCCTAATATTTTATATTTTTTATATTATTGTGAATGGGAGTTGTTGTTGTTTTTTTTTAAGATAGAGTCTTGCTCTGTTGCCCAGGCTTGATTGCAGTGGCATGATCTCAGTTTACTTGGTTGAAGCAATTCTCCTGCCTCAGCCTCCCCAGTAGGTAGTATCACAGAACCCCACCACCACACCTGGATATCTTTTGTGTTTTTAGTAGAGATGGGGTTTCAACATGTTGACCAGGCTGGTCTCCAACTCCTGACTTCATGATCCGGTCGTCTCAGCCTCCCAAAATGCTGAGATCACAGGCATGAGCCACCACACCCAGCCTGAATGGGACTGTTTTTAAAATTTTATTTTTCAATTGTTTATTGTTGGCATTGACCTTGTATTCTGTGACCTTGTTAAGGTCAGTTGGTCATTCAAATACCTGCCACCGTGCCCAGCTGATTTTTGTATTTTTAGTAGAGACAGGGTTTCATCATGTTGTTGAGGCTAGTCTTGAACTCCTAACTTCAGGTGATCAACCCACTTGGCTTCCCAGAATGCTGTGATTGCAGGCAAGAGCCACTTTGTCCAGCCATCATGTCTAAATTTAGAGAAAGTTTTTCTGATTAGTAAATTCTTGGTACTCTAAAAAAAATTTTTTTTTTAACTTTTACTTTTGTTTCAGAGGTACATGTGCAGGATTATTATATAGGTAAGTTGAGTCTTTCAGAGGTTTACTGTACAGATTGTTTCATCACCAAGGTAATGAACATAGTATCTGATAGGTAGTCTTGTTATCCTCACCTTCCTCCCACACTCCACCCTCAAGTAGGCCCTGGTGTCTGTTGCTCTCTTCTTTCTGTCCATGTGTACTCAATGTTTAGCTCCCACTTATAAGTGAGAACATGCAGTATTTGATTTTCTGTTCTGCATTAGATTGCTTAGGATAATGGACTCCAGCTCTATCCATGTTGCTGCAAAAGACATGATCTCATTCTTTTGTACAGCTGCATGGTATTTCATGGTGTATATGTACCACATTTTTAAATCCAGTCTACCATTGAAGGTACTTAGGTTGATTCCATGTCTTTACTATTGTGAATAGTGCCGTGATGGACATATGTATGCACAGGACTTTATGGTAGAAAGGTTCATATTCCTTTGGGAATATACACACTGGATTGCTGAGTAAAATGTTAATTCTGCTCTAACTTCTTTGAGTGATTGACAAACTGCTTTTCACAGTCAAAGGATTCCCTTTTCAGTAAAGGTTGCTGGGATAACTGGCTATCCAATGCAGAAGATTGAACCTGGACCCCTTCTTTTACCATATGCAAAAATCAACTTAAGATGGATTGAAGGCTTAAACCTAAAACCTAAGGGTTGATGGGGCTATAAAAACTCTTGAAGGAAGCCTAGAAGATACCACTGTGGACATACGTCCTGCAAAGATTTCATGAGAAAGATGCCCAAAGCAATGATAACAATAACCAATATTGACAAATAGGATCTAATTAAACTAAAGAGCATCTGCAAAGTGAAAGAAATTAAGAAAGTAAACAGACAACATACAGAATTGGAGAAAACAATTGCAAACCATGCACCTATCAAAAGGCTAATATTCAGAATCTATAAGGAACTTAGGAGAAGTCTTACAATAGCTGTTATTCTAGAACTAGTTTATTCCTGCTGCCAGGAATGTGCCATCCATCTATGGGCTGTCTTGTACCCGCCAGGTGTCCAATGAGTTTTCTCACTCAGGATCATCAGAACTTGCCTATGTTCCAGTTCTTTCTTACATCTAGAAATTGTTGGACTTACACCTCTCCACTAACTGCTCTCCTCCTGGCTGCATGGGATTTCAGTCTTTTAATGCACATCTTAGTTGTGAACTAGGAACTTAAAGAAATCTTTATGAAAAATTGCTACCTTAGCCAGGCGCGGTGGCTCACGCCTGTAATCCCAGCACTTTGGGAGGCCGAGGCAGTTGGATCACGAGGTAAAGAGATCGAGACCATCCTGGTCGACATGGTGAAACCCCGTCTCTACTAAAAATACAAAAAAATTAGCTGGGCACCATTGCACGTGCCTGTAATCCCGGTTACTCAGGAGGCTGAGGCAGAAGAATTGCCTGAACCCAGGAGGCAGAGGTCGCAGTGAGCCGAGATTGCGCCATTGCACTGCAGCCTGGGTAACAAGAGCTAAACTCCGTCTAAAAAAGAAAAGAAATGAAAAGAAAAATTGCTACCTTTTTATCTGTGTAGCCTTCTACTCTCCAGTTATCTGCCCCACAAAATGTAGCTACCTAAGCCTCCATGAACTCTGATCCCTCAATTTAGTGAGGCCACTGTGTTTGGTTTGGCTTCCTTTTCCTCTACAGTGATACCAAGAATATCTCCAGGTAGAAAGCTGGGCAGCGGCACGACACGTGTAATCTGTTCACTTCTCACATGGATCACAGCCCTGTACTGTCTGTTGTCCAATTGCAGAAAACAGTTAATTTGTACATTTGTTTAGTTTCCAATTGTCAATAGTGGGAGGGAAACTAACTTATTATGTTGGTGCAAACATAATTGAGGTTTCTGACGTTACCTTTTTTTGGGAGGGAGATGGAATCTTGCTCTGTTGCCAGGCTGGAGTGATGTCAGCTCATGGCAACCTCCACGTCCTGGGTTCAAGCAAGTCTCCTGCCTCAGCCTCCCAAGTAGCTGGGATTACAGGCACCTGCCAACATGCCGGGCTAATTTTTGCATTTTTAATAGAGACAGGGCCTCACTATGCTGGCCAGGCTGGTCTCAAACTCCTGATCTCTCAAGTGATCCACCTGTTTCGGCCTCCCAAAGTGCTGAGATTACAGGCATGAGCCACTGTGCCCTACCGCCATTAATTTCAATGGCAAAAACTGCAATTACTTTTACACCAACCTACTAACATAGAAGCAAAAATTGCTGTTTTCTTTTTAGTGGGCCTGTTCCCTGTGTTCAGAACTTAGTGGATAGCTATTTTCTTCTAGTGCACCAAAGATGATACCAATGATTGTAAGTCGTACTAGCTTTTCTAAAATTTTTGTTGACAAGTCGTCTGTCAGGCGAATTGTTCCTTTCAAAGGTGTATGTGTGTTTGAAGGAGAGGGGACTTGGCTGCTTTTAATATTTTGTCTTTGGGTTTTAGAAATATAATGACGACTGCTTTCAAGTGGATTTTGTTGCACATATTCTGCTTGGAGTTTATGGAACTTCCGGAATCTGTGGCTTTATGTCTTTATTGGTTTTGGAAAATTCTCAGCCAGTATAGCACCCACCCCTCTCTTTCTCCCCTTTGCTTCTCAGAGTTCAGTTACATGTTTGACTATTCACTGTGCTTTAATTCTCTCTTATTCTTTTTTCTCTATTCCCACCTTTTCTTCTCCTCTCACATTAGCAGGATTTTTTTTTTACTGACTTATTTAATGTTCACTAATGTCTTCTTCTGTGTCCAATTTGCTTTAAGCATATCTCTTGAGTGCATTTTATTTGTTTACTTTTTGGTTGGTTCCAGAATCACTCTTTTATTCAGTGTTAAAAATAAACAAATTTTGGCCAGGTGCTGTGACTCACAACTGTAATCCCACACTTTGGGAGGCTGAGGCAGGTGCATCATTTGAGGCCAGGTGTTTGAGACCAGCCTGGCCAACACGGTAAAACCCCATCTCTACTAAAAATACAAAAAATTGGCTGGGCATGGTGGTGGGTGCTTGTAATCCCAGCTACTTAGGAGGCTTAGGCAGGAGAATCACTTGAAGCTGGGAGGCGGTGGTTGCAGTGAGCCTAGATTGAGCCATTGCTCTCCAGCATGGTTGACAGAGTGAAACTCCATCTCAAAAATAAATAAAGTAAAATAAATAAAATATAATATAAATAAATTTTGCTGAATAGAAATCAAAGTAAAAATCATATGTGAGACAATCAGAACAGAATGCATGTGTGTGAATTGGAGAAACAAGTAAGAGCACTGTGTCTTCACCCTTCAGTTAGATGTTTTAATTAGAAAAGAAAATCTATATTTTTAAAAAATAACTTATTTAGAAATATGGACATAAATATGCAAAGAGGTAACTAACTAGATTATAAGTGTAGTCATTGGGAAAAGGAATGGAGGAGGAGGAAAGAGAGAACATTTTTTCTCACAATTGATCTTGTACAATGCTTTGATGTTTATTTTTTAATTCTATTTCTGCATGACAAATTACCATTTGACTTTTAACAATTAGGGATCAATTTGATAAAAAATAAAAGTTAAATTATTTAAGAAAAATTAATAGCAAATAAACTTTAGTTATTCACTGGTTAATTTCTTTATCTTGTTATTCATTTTCTTGAACATCAATCACAATTGTTTTAATGTCTGTTTTATATAACTCCAACATCTGGATTTCCTATATTTTATTATCCGTTTTTTCTCTTTATTTTTTCTTAATTTTGTTCTTTTCCAGTACATGCCTGTTTATTTTTGATTTTATTTTCCTCTGTTTTTTCTCTTTCTCCTTTCTCTTTCTTTCCTTCTCTCTCTCTCTACCTATCTCTCTCTCACACACACACAAACACCTTTAAACATGTGCAGTTTCAAGACAAGTGAATGAATATCTTTAAGGGGAAAATGAAGAAGAATGGTGCCTCCACTTTTCCAAGGTTTCCTTTTCCTTCTATGCCTGTGATACTCTGAAGACCCCTAAGATGTTACTTCCTTTTGGCATGGTGGTCTAAAGGCACTTGGAAATTAGCTAACATTTAAGAGGAAAGCCAGCAGAGAAAGTAAGTGTCATTCACTTCAATGCCTTTACCATCTCTGGTTTTCTGAGCCTATTCTTGAAGTCATAACTTCGATTCCAGTTTTTTGGTTGGATAATACAAGTTTTTGAGAAATTTTTTTTCAGAAAAATGAAACAGCCATTTACATTCTGAACTATTGCATTAGGAAAATATCTTTCTCTAAGTTTCATACAGAATATCCTACCTGAATATAAAATCCCTGGCTGAATGAGACTGTTTTACACTCTAATAGTATTGGTTTCTTTTGTGTGTGTGTGATGTGGTGTTTTTGAAACCAACCTTGATTTTTTTTTTTTCCCTTTGTTAATATGTTGGGCTTTTGTCTGGTCTGAATTTTAGAAACTTAAAAAATTATCATCATATATGTGAATATAAACTTTTTATTAAAAATCCCATTACAGAATAAGCCCTTAGTTGATTTCATAAAGCAGTGATTGTGTTATTCTTTTTGTGAGCCTATATCACATAGTTATTGCTTTGAAACAAAGTTAATGCAGAAGATGTTTTTCATTAAAAATGAAGCCGATCTTAAAAATTCTTGTTATAAAACAT
Organism: Aotus nancymaae; assembly: GCF_030222135.1. Lineage (NCBI taxonomy): Eukaryota > Metazoa > Chordata > Mammalia > Primates > Aotidae > Aotus > Aotus nancymaae. Next base: position 791,986 of record NW_026988430.1, on the reverse strand, counting down.
TCATACTATATCTTTATATAGTATTAGTTTATAATTATATTTAAATATACAGTTATTATAGTACTTCTATTTATAGAAATGCCATATGTTTCTAGAATATATCATGTATGAGTATAATGTATAAATTTAATATAGAGTATATAAACATATATAAATATAATATATATTTACGTAAACTTATATAAACATATATAAGAATATATGTTTATGTAAATATGTATTATAAGATATATTTTATAATATATGTAAGATATATATTATGATACATTTTAATATATATTAATTATATATAAATATATAATATATATTTATGACATATAATATAAACATATGTTGTAAGTTTACATGATATATTATATAAACTTGTATATTATATAAATATACAAATAACAGATTTATATAACATATAAATTAGGTTTATATAATTTATATAGGAGTATAGAAAGATGGTCCTATATAAATTGGTATACTTAGTATAAAAATAATGCATATGGTAGTCATATTTCTTCATAAATATGTATATAGAATACAGTATATGATATACTATATAATATATATTAATATAATGACATATTTTATATAATACATAAGTACTATTATATTCGTGTATTATGATATATTATATAGAATAATATACATATTAATTATATAATTATATAATATATGTAATAGATTTTATACCATATAATAGTATGTAATACATATATAATGTACAGCATATGATGTGTTTTAAATATATAAATATGTAAATTGTATGCTTATATATTCTATATTTATATTTTTTATATAAAAATAATTTGATTCCATTTTTTGGCTGGCTAATTTGCATTTTTAAAAATTTTCTTTCAAAAAAATAGAAAGCCATTTATATTTCATATATAAAAAGCCATTTATATAAATATTTACATACGTAAATAAATATAAGTAAATATTTATTTATATACACAAATAAAACCATTTATATACATAAATAGAAAATACACATTTATATAAATGTTTATTTATGTATATATTTATATACATACATGAAAAATATACATGTACATAAATATAAGTTTATATAAATTTACGTATATTTTTATACATAAATAAAAATATGCATTTATATAAATATTTACATGCATAAATAGTAATATATAAATATTTATATACAATTTATATAAACATATACTATTTGCGTATATATATTTATGTATATTTATAATGTATTATATATATATGCACACATATTTATGTATATATATTTGTGTATCTGTATGTTTATGTTAATGAATATGCATAATGTAGATATAAATATTTGTTCATATAAATAAATATACATCAACATATACATATGTATGTAAGGAAGGACTAGCCTCCTTCAGCCAGGTTTGTTGTTCCTTCTTTATCGGCACACCTTTGGGAGCAGCAGAGAGGGTCTGGCAAACTCTAATCTGTCTACTGGACAGCCTGAGACCCACCTTGCTGCTTTGATTCTTTCCTTTTTTTTTTGGCCATGACAAACTTTTGTTGCACTCTGTATTCTGTCAGCTCCTGGGAGGCAGACAGGTGGGGATTAGGCAAGTAGACTGCTCACTTCAAACAAATGTGTTGCCCTTGAGACCCCAGGGCAGGGGAGACAGGGGTCTGTCTGGGCGTAGACTCAGCAGATGTCAGCACCTGGGTAGGCTGTTGACAGTCTGCAAATTTGTAGCTAACACCTGTACCCTAGCGCCCTGTTTCTCACATTGGATCCATTTTATGACCTTGGAAAAAGTGGGGGTCACGTCACATGTTCTTAGGTCCTGGAGGAGAGATCTGTGGTGGGTGGGTGGCGCCCTGCAGCAGCCATGCCTCCCTGGTTGTCTCCAGGGGCGATCTCGCGGAATCCTTCCCCCCTCCCCTGCAGTTTCAGCAATCGGCCGTCCACCTCGGTGCCCTGCCTTCACCCTGGGCTTAGGTGTGATCGTGGCCCTAGGGTGTGGGCACCTGGGATGAAGTAGTGAAGGCAGCGGGTGTTGCGGCGAGTTATCATGTGGGAAGGAGCAGCAGTTTGCCGTGGTTAATGGCAGCTTCCTTGGGAAGGGAAGGAAGGAGCACAAGCTCCTCTTCGCCCCCTCGCGTTTCTGCCTGTGTGTGCCGTGCTTGTACGTGCGTGTGTGTGCGCCCGAGTGTGAATGCGTGTGCACCGAAGCGCCCCTCAGGTTGCACAGCCTGGAAACCGAGGAGACATAGGAGACGTGAAGGGTGGTTGTGGGGCCTCCCCGAACCTCGGAGGAGCCAGGGCGCAGGCGGCGGCGGTGAGACCCATAGGCCTGCTCCTGATCTCTGGCGCCGGTAGAGCTAAGATGGTGATGCAGATGGCTGTAAGGCCCCTGGGGGCCCGCCAGAGAGGAGTTGAGAGGGAGGCTGGAGGTAAAGGGAATTTCTAGGGCGCGCAACTGCGCGGTGCACTGGGCTCCAGGGCGCACCCGACACCCACCTGGCGGACTGGGGGCCGCCCTGGCCACCATGCCCTCTGTGGAGCTGGCTAGTGGCCACCTGCCTGAGGGTGTGGGGTTAGGGAAGGGCCGTGGCTCACTCGGGTGTCCTGGCACAGTGCTGGCTGGACACTGAGAGCCGATCCTCTATCCCCCAGGCGCCAGTGATTGTTAAAAACGTGCGCTTTGAATTAAGAGACCTACCCACCATCAGGATTTGTGTGAGCCACATGGCTGTTTATTCACCTGGGTGCAGGTGGGCTAATGCCGAAAAGGGCGTTTGTGAAGGCCGGTGGGATAGGAGTTGGTTTCATAGGTTGGGGTAAATCTTTTGGGGTGGGGGCAGGTTGTTACAGGGTGTGATCAGTTACAGTAGTGGGGGTAGGGGCAAGAAGTATACATTACCATAAATTCAGGTACAATGGCAGGTGGGGTAAGACATCAGAGTAGTTAAAGTTAAGATGGCAGGGTGGGGTGAGGAGTATTCACATTATCATTATAACCGTTAAGATGGGAGGGTTGGGTGCGGACTATTCACATTATTATAAGAAAAGTTAAGATGGCAGGGTGGGGTGAGGGGAAGGTTACCTCTAGGGGAAGCTCAGCTGATTGACCGGGAATAATGGCGAATGCAGGGGGAGGATTTGGGGGAGTGATCAACCGAGGGAGGCAGTCCAGGCTTGAACATGGAGGCCTGAGAGTGGCCACGAGTCTTTGTGCCCCTGGCCACAGGCTCCTGGGTGTTGAGGAGGGAGGGCATGGACACAGAGCTGCACCACAGCCCAGGTGTGAGCTCCTGGAGACCACCAGGTTTCTTGGAGAAGCCGAAGACCTGGCGACTGTGGGAGGCGGGAGGCAGGGTTGTCTCCACCTCTGGCCGAACCACAGACTGCTCGCCTTCCTGGGTGCATACTCCTCCCTGCCACCCACTGTGGGTCCGGGGGTCCTGGGGTCCTGGGCTGCAAGGGGTAACCAGAGGGGACTCTATAGTGAAGCTGGGGCCTAGTCCCTGAGCTCCAAGCAGCTGGATGGGTCTGGCGCCCAGGCAGAGGTGGACTCCGTCTTCCCCAGTCTGGGTGTACCCAGGTGCGCAGTCTCCCCGCACTAACACGACGTGGAGTGAACTTCCCAAGACTTGGTCCAAGGGGCCTAGGCAGCAGCAGATAGTTCTGGGCCGGCCTCAGGGCTAGGGTGAGAGGGCGACGCCCCATCCTGACCGGCTAGGGGCATCAATGGCATCTGGCATTGGCTAGGGTCCCAGCCTTGAGACACTTGCTCCAGGGCCACCAGCCCACCAATGTTTCCCACTGCTCTTTTTCCCTGGAAGAAGCTTGTGTGAGGAAAGCACCTTTCTTCCACTTGTGTAGAAGCCCTTATATCCCTGGTGAAGCGGTGCCTGTAGTTTCCTGGGTGCCAAGACTTGGGCTCCAGCCATTCTCAGGCCCTGAGCCAGTTTTCTGCAAAAAAGAGACTTTCTTGGTCTCAGGGTCTAGCGCTGGCAGTGTGTGACCAGGAAGTTTAATAAATGTTTGCAGCATGAATGAAGGGGGAAGAAAGAAAACTCTTTTGAGTGGTAGCATGTGTTCTGAGTTGTTACTAAATGCTCTCCTCAGCCTCTTATTGAATATTTACTATCTCATTTAATCCTCATCTTCTTTTTATGAGACAGGGTTTTTTCTCCATTCCATAGCTATCAAAACTAATACATAAAGAAATTAATTATTTTTTCTAATATCTACAATGGCTTCCCACTGGAAAAACTAGGATTCAAATCCAGACCTATCTGATTTCAGCCTACAAATGCTTTTAACAATTACAAGTTGATTTATTTTTCCATGGCCCCTATAAATTGCCATAGAAGCCAGATATGCTATACCATTAGAGGATTCGAGGCTGCTTTGGGAACCAAATGGCTAGAATTAGACTAAGGCAGAGGCCATCTCCCTTCACCCCTCTACCATATGTCTATCCCCACTAACAGTGGTTCCCATTTGAGGTTGCCCTTAATGCTCACTGTAACTAGATGTCACTTGGATAAAAATCAGGAGGGGGAAAGGAGCAGGAGGAGCAACTAGAAAGATACATTATAACTTGCTCAGATGCTGGCAATCCCTAAGGATGATGTAAACAATGTTATCTTCTATAGGTACTAGTTGTTATATAGTAATTCATTTTTGCAAATAGAAAATGGTATTTTCTCACTGGTAGAATGAGAAAGAAAATTAAGATGTACTATTTAGATAGGATTCTGTAGAAAAGATTCCCCAGCACTCTGCAGACAGTGAGGTACCCTCAACAGCATGTATTAATTCATAAATGGGATTTGAGTTCTCCACCTCTGAGCTCCACAGTTTCCCCTTTTTTGATGAAAATTGCAAGGAAGCTACTAATTTTCTCAGAAAATGCTCACTGTGAAAATGTATTGGGAATTTAGCCAGAATGAATTTTTATGTTAATTTCTAGAATGGAGACAGGGAAAGGGAATAAAGAAAGAAAAACTAAATTAAACTGTTTTAAGACCAAATAGTCACTGGAGTCCTTTTCATTTTCTCACAGGAAAAAAAAAAGTCCCCAGATGTCCCCAGATTGGAGAAATAAGTTTTCCCATGTGTTTGTTATTCTCCTGAAAGGCAGAGTTCATGTTATCAAGACTTTCTCCCCAGATGTAATCCCAAAGGCATTTAGGAGATCTTCAAGGCTACCACTCCCATCTTAGGCCTAGAGTGTCAGGGCCTTAAAGCATGATGATTGGCTGTGATCCAGGGCTACCTTCTTTATCATCATTACATAAGACCTCAGTGGGAGGTGAGTAAGGTAAGCATTTCATCAGGACATGCTCCTTTGTGCAGAAGGTTAAATTTGCAAGATAGCTTCCTAATACCTTACATTCCTCAGTTAGCTTGGGTTGCTCAAAACTAACACATTGAGAGGCTGAAGAATGGAGTGCCAATGTACACAATTTAACTTTGATAATAAGGGATGCACTGCCTTGAAATTGTTTTCTGTGGTCTGAATGTCCCCCAAAATTCATGTGTTGATATTTAATCACCAATGTGATTGTATTAACAGGTAAGTCTTTAGGACATGATTAAGATACAAGAGTAAAACCTCATGTATGGGATTAAGGCCCTAATGAAAGGTAGGATGGATTTACTGCCTCTGTCCATTTTGCCATGTGGGACACAGTTTCACCCTCTCCAGAGGACAGAATAATCAGCTACCATCTTGGAAGCAGAAATCAGCCCTCACCAGACACCAAACCTTCTAATGCTTTGATCTTTGGCTCCCAGCTTCTAGAACAGTAAGAACTGAGTTTCTATTCTTGTAAATGACCCAGCCTGTAGTATTTTGTTATAGCAGCACATACAGACTAAAACAATAAGCTTAATTCCAGTGAGCTGTTTATTGAAGCATGGCATCAGATCCAGGAAAGGCTGAGCAGACATATTCAAAGAAGAAAGTGACAAACCCAAAGGTACATCACCAATTTACAGTTCTGAACAACCTGGATAGGCAAGCTGTCTCCAGATCCTTCCATCCCTATTTTTCAGTTGGATCAAATCTGCAAACAGATGAGTTGGAATGGGGACAGCCAATTGACTTATTTAGTGGCCACGGGAAGTCAGTGACATTTTCTAGGCCTGTGGTCTCAGAGATGAACAGAACTCCTATCTTCTCTCAAATCTGAAGTCTATTGGGTAAAATGACATGCAAAGAATGACAAGCAAAGTGCCTAATGCTATGACGCAAACGTGTGTGAGGTACAACATGGAGTGTCTTCTAACTAGTGTCTGCCCCTCACCCCACAACAGGTCCAGCTACGTACCCACTGTCTCTGATGCTAAACGTCACTTCACAATAACCACATTATTACTTCTACCCTTGAGACCCTGATTATTTCTCACCATCCTGTCCCAGAGATTCTATACTAGGAGAGAGAAGAGAATGTCAATGTTGGACAAGAAGAGAAGAAGAAGAGAAACATAAAGATCATTGGAGAGAAATAACTACTAAGAGAGCTCCAAGGAGAATAAGGGACATTTATTTTTACATTATATTTCTGATAAATACATTCTCCACCCCACCCCAAAATGTTTGTCTAGAGAATTCAGGAAGAACTCACAGAAGAGTCAGGGCTTAAGATGAGGCTTAAAAGATATGTAGGAGTTGGCTGTGGAGATGGAAGTTGGGGAAAAGAGGCAAGTCTTCCCCATGCCAAGACTCTCCATCAAAGCCTCTCCAGGTGAGGGTGGACTCAGCCCGTCTCTGTAGACACTGTCCTGGCTTCTGTAATCTGAATATTCATGGAGGCTGTGATTTGGAACCAAGGAAAGGAGAGGAGAAAGAGGAATGGTAGGAGGAGATAACTTCATCAAGGAAATGGGACTCAAACAGGGCTCAGGTGTGTCAAACTGCTGCTGTGAGGTGGCCTCCTCTTCTACTGTGGATTGTGGGTGTCACTCCTGCCCCCATTCACATACTGTGTGTTGGTGTGCACGTCTCCTCACCTCCAACCCTAGCATAAATTCCTGCTCTATCCTTCAGTATCAATCAAATTACCATGATTTAGAATGTATTTAACAAGTATTTCTTGAACTATGATAGAAAGAGTGTAATCCATGTTTTCTGTGACTCTCCATTTGGAGGAGAGGACATGAAAAAACGTGACATAAAAAGTGTAATAAATGGATATTTCTTTGGCTCTGGCCCCACCCATGTATGAGTGAACTTGTGAGATATCAAGGAGCTCAGCATTTCTATTATTGTCCACCATTAGCCAAAAATGCATTCTAAACAACAGGCATTGAATTTTGGGAGAGGAACTGAGTAGAGCCATCACAATGGCCTGATGTAATTGAAGACTAGGTTAGCTTATTTGATCCAGTGTTTCTGAAGCAGCTACAGATGGCTGATACTACTGTTTGCCATTAGAAATAGATATTCTACTTGCCATTCACAGAACTAAGGGTCTACTTGGCCCAAGATGAGAAAATATCCATTGACCTTATATATCAAGAACTCTGAATCTTCACATCTGTGAAGTGGGTTTTATTTTTAGCACTATTTCACAAATGAGGAAGCTGAGGTTCAGATAGGTTAAATACCAGCTAGTAAGTTGCACAGCTGAGATTCAAATCCCGTTGTCTATGTTTCTAGAACCCACACTCCTAAACACTTTTCTGTATTGCTTCCCACATCCAAGAGGTAAGAAGGCATAAAAACACAAAGGGAAGGTAATAACTGCAAGGTCACTGACCTCAAATAAAAGCTGTTCTCAGTTGTGCCAACTGTTCTCCCAACCCTCATCACTCACAATGACTCAATAATGTGGCTGGTGAAAAACAAAAATGAAAAGAAGGAATTTCATTCATTACCACACATCTGTTTTCTGACAGAGTAAGTAGTATACTCCATGCCTTCTCACCCTTAAGAGCAACAATCTTCAAAACATTTTTAGAGCTTCATTTGGTTTAAATGACATTGGAGTTGGCTCCTCCATGGAAGCATAGCAGCACTGGTCTTCAAGCATTCCTGCATCATAAATTGCTGGCTGAATTGCTTTATTCTCTCCCTCTCCACAGCTAGGAGAACAGGAGGAACTGTGAGCCTTTGAATTAAATTGTATAGACAAGAAAATTATGCTTCTTAAACTTAAGTTATAAGTAGATTGGTGGTCTCAAACAGAAGACTTGGACTGCTCATTTGGAAGGCAGATGATAAAGCTCATAGAACGAACCATGTGAACTATACTATCTTTTTTAAAAAAGTAAGAGCATAACTTTATTACTTACACATTCATGTTGTAACTCAAACTTGATTAAGGAAATGCCACCTGATGGGACTTTGAGACATAGACATTGATTAGGTAAAGATTCTTTTTAGTAATGACCATATTAGTTTCATGGAAATAAGCACCCTTAAAGGAGTTCATGGATTTTTCACATAAGGCTTAAATATTCTCCAGACAAGCATGCTTTCACTAGTAAATTGCTTAGCCAACACTTTCTCCCTAAGGGCACACAGGTTAAAAAAGGTTTTGTTGCTGTTGGAGTGAACACAAATTCTGAACTAATGAGAATTTCTTGTGATGATAAAAGACAATAACTCAATGGAAGCTGTGGAACAAACATCAAAGAAAATACAAGGAGAAAGACACATTTCTGGAGTGGGAGTTTGGAGAGAGTGACTATTCACTGGTGAATTGCAGGAAAACCCAAAGCAGTAAAAATAAATTAATAAATAGGAAGATTAAAACAGCAAAATCATGCTCCTAAGGCTCTGCAGATACACTTGAAAATAAAAATCTGAGGATTCCTTGATAAATTGACTGTTTGTAATATGATCCCCATAGCTGACCCAAGATCAGAATTGTGGGGTTTCTTCGTTCCTCTGGGCTTCTTTTTCAATAAGTTTTTCTCTCACTTAAAGGCCACATCAAAATCCACCTTTTGGTTGAGGAGAAAGAAGCATGACTACAGGGTTTATTCTCTGCACCTGTGCAAGCCTGTCACCATAGGGAGCTTTTATCACTGAGCTAACTGGTCAGTCAGACAGGATGTGAGAAAAATGCTCTGATGAGCCAAGGTTCTGCAACATTGGAAACAGAAGCACAATATTTTATGGTGCTCGTTGTTCTGATATGTTCCATACTCATACACAGCAACCAAGGCTATTTCCTAAGCTGTAAGCCAAAGGGGAAAAAGCAACATGGTTAACACTGGAGTGTGCTATGGTGTGGAGAAATATTTAGTAAGCAGGGAAAAGAAGTTGAGAGGGGAATATACAACTTTACTCACTAAAAAGGCAAATAAATGAAAAAGAAACGGGCAAAGTCTGTAAAGAAGGTACATAGTTTCATTACGCATAATCACAAAAAGTAGAAAACCCACAAATCCCCTCTAGTTTGCTTGGCATTGTGCCTTTGCACTTAGACTTAAGTAGCTATGCTTGTGATACTGTAAATTTTAAGAAATTTCTTCAGATGTGCCAAAAATGCATGGTCATGAAGAACGGATTTAAGAAAAAGAAAGAGTTCCAGTTCCCCCGTTTTGTCCATGTGTAAATCAGAGGCCTATTTTTGAATTAGAATTCGATCACTGTAAAGATGTTACCACTTTGGGTTATAGAAAAGGCTTGCATGTTTCCACCTGTTTGATGGTAGGCATGGCCACGTGACTTGTTCTGGCCAATGAAATATGAAAAGTGATCCATGTCCCTTCTAGGTAGAATCTTTTAGGAGCTCCCGCAGAATTCTTCATCTTTCTTTTCTTGTCCCCAGCGAACAGCAACATTCCCGATAGTGGTGCTTCCCTTAGCCTGTCCTCCTCACTGAGGATGATGTGGTGTAGAGCCACACAAAAACCCATGGTGGACATGATACGTACGAGAAATGAATCTTTGCTGATTAAAGCCATTCAGATCTGGGGGCTGCCGGTTATCCCAGCAAAGCTGGCCTATGGTGATGAACACAGCCATAGCTTAGCTATGGTATTTTGAGAAAACTACTTTCCCAAAGCCTCTATTTTCTAATCAGAAAATGAGGAGGGGCTGGTATATAGCAAGTATTCAAAAACGGTAACTTACCCATCTTCGTGAAAATAACTACACATTATTAGACATCTACACTGTGCCAGGCACTATCTTTCCTGTACATACATAATCTTTCATCCTCATACCAATCTTGTGAAGTAGGTGTTATTGATCTTTTTTATATGTGATGAAACCATGCCTCAGAGAGGTTTACAGATTGATGAATATACCAGCTTGTAGGTGGAAGAATCAGATCGTTGCAATTCAAAGCTCTTGCTTTATTCACCGTTCTACATCTCCTAAGAGAATGCAGCTAATCCATCATGAAATAAGTGAGAACTTACAATATTAACACAAACTTCATAACATGAAAAAACAAATAAAAAGAAAGTAAGTTAGAATTTTTAATTAGTATATTCTTCAACAGACAAAGCACCTTTCTCACTAAATGATTTTGTTTTAATAATTCCAGCTACAGCCATGCTTAGTCATTCTCAACCTAGGGTGACCAACACCTAAGCGTTAATTCGACTGACAATATGGCTTTGCAAAATGGTCTCAGGATTTCCAGAAGCCCAGAAGAAATGATAGTTACAGAGGGCAAGATGGCCCAAGCCAAATAAAAATTGCTTTTTTCTTTTTTTAGAATCATTATAGTGGGTCATCACATTGTAGCCCATTTGGCTTTCTCATAGGAAGACATTATTTGTTATTTTTCCTGCATAAAAATAGTATTTATCAAAACACTACATTCATAGTAGTTTAAAAAAATTACACAAGGGCCCGTTAGTTATAAAAATGTTGTTAAACACTACTATATCATAAATCTTAAATTTTGGCCAGTACAAGCCTCAGTTTTCATTTTGCCATCTCTTTGCAGCTTAGCTCCCAATAACCCAGGTTGTCCCCTATAGTCCCAAGAGTAGAGGGTAGCAACACAGCAGGAAATATTATAGGTGATGACTAAGGGAGAATGGCAAAGGATGCAGTGTTAGTAGAAGGACCAGCTAGAGAATGAATTCAGAGAAAATAGGAGGAAAGCCACTTCTCTTCAAGTCAATTACATAAAAGGAAGAGGTGACAGGTGAAATCAAAGTGACATACTGAAAGTTGCCTTGTCATTTGGGGGAACAACAGAACACCTAGAATTTGGGGGAGGATGTCTCAGAGAAATTGGCAAGAGACTTTGTAGATGATGTGGATCAAAATGAATGAGACTCTCAAAATGGAACTCTATGGCCATCTTTCCTTCTACCTCCCCCTGCTGAAAATCAGCTATTGAGTTCCAGACTAATTAAATTTAAGGCTCTTCAGTTGTCACAAAACAAAGACAGTGTTTCAAAGACATCCTTTGGTCAGATTTCTGGAGGACAGTTTTGGGCCCTGCCATCAAAGCAAATAAACTCCACTGTAGTCATGATCACTGGGGCTGTAGTAATGATAATTAAAAAAAATACTGAACATATGATGTGCACCAGGCTCTTTGCTAAATGCTTCAGTTGTCATGTCTCATCTTACACTAAAATGCTATTGTTTCCCCCTTTTTACAAAGAAACGTTCTGAGAAGCAGGGAATTGAAGCAACCTGCCCTTAGTCACATACTTGTAAGTGGTTTCTCCTCCATAGCAATAGCTCTCAGTCCCTGCATCACATTGTCCTATGCAGGGTGGTTGGAGATGAGCAAAATCACAAATCGTGGGTGTCATCAAAGAAGGCAGAAGGGAACTTGTACTTATCTAGTGCTTCCAATGTGCTAACCACCCACACAAATCATCTCATTTAACTTTCACAAGTCCTTGGGGGAGATATTCTCATGGTACAGATGAGGCTATTGAGGCTCAGGGAGATCAATGATTGGCCAACTAAGTAAACAAGGTAAGAAGCAAACCAAGGCATTGTAAATCCCCACATTTAGTGATGCTGCTCCTGTAGCAAGTTGCTTCAGATTTACTCTCAAAAAATTATTTGCCCATATAAAGTATCAACATATATGACCAAATTTCAGTTCATCTGGAAATACCTGAATATTTTAGTTGCTTTGAAACTCAATATAAGGCAGTTTTGTGACATGACAACTAAAAGCATCAATGTGATACTGGTTTATGCTCTCAGATATAAAAGTTCCATTGTTTTTTGCATCAAACCAGTCACATCTGGAATACTGTGCTTGTATGACAGACTTATATCTCAACGTACATGTTTTTCACTGCATTCTCCAAATTCAGAGGCAAGGGCCAGGTTCTCTGAGTTGTGCTCTGAAAATCCTCCTCATGTGGTTTAAGGCGAGGGGAAGGTATTCCCTCTCGTGTATGGCAGGTAGGTGTAGGAACAGGTAGAACTCAAAACATGTGTAGTTCTCGCCATTGAAATCCACACCACCAACCTCTCACTTCTGCAGTGTACTGCTTGCCTTCTTTCTTACACCCTGGGAATGGCTAATGCACTAATGGCTACCCTGTATATATATCTGGCACTTCTCTCTGGGATATGCAAGGGACTTCCATGTAGGGTCACTCAGGCCACACACCACACGCACAACTACAGAGTATAGTGTTTACATGGATTGTGATGGGAATGACGCCCACCATGGTTCACTGTGCAATATTGTTTTATTCTCTGCCTGTACAAGCTCACCTGAAGTTAGATAGAAAAAGCATGTTAAATTTACTGCTAGGTATCACAATCAGTGCTTCAAAACAAGAGAACTGCCTTTTAAAATGCGGTATAAAATATAAATTGATTAAAATGATGATCACTCTAGAAATTATTTCATAGGAGGACATTGAAATAACTGGTGATGTCTAAACTAAACATGATCAGGACCATGGTGCCATAAAATATTAGAAAGGATTTTATGCAGAAGAAGGAAGAAACTGAGAAGATCTATGGGAGATAATTAGAAGGTATGAGATGAATTTTGGCTCAGCAAAAGAAATAACTTTCTAGAACCAAACAGCAAATAGAAATCTTGTCACAAAAACCCTGTGACAAAGGGCACAGTTTAATACTTTACACCTATTTTAGAGGGGACATGTCCAAAAATGGGATGGATAATCTTTATGATAGAGAAACACTTTGTCTCTAGAAGTGATCAAGAGGAATCAAATACTCTGTAGGATATCCTTGCATAAAGTTACATTGAACCAAATGGATTATAAGGCATCTTCTAGGAAACTAAGTGTTTGTATGATGGTATTAAAACCTACTAACCTCGACCAGTCCCGGAAGAAGGAACTCCCATTACCTTCCTCCCGGAAGGAGGTTGAGGCCTTATAGAAAGTGCTTGATCCAGCCCTTGTATGTGCACATAAGATAGTTTCTGTCAGGTCTTGTGTAGCTAAGCAAACAGCCACAGAAAGTCTATGTTTTATTAAAGGGCTGGTTTTATTTTTTATTCCTGGAAGACCTAAGAATTAAATTTGAGAGAGGAGTGAAAGTAGAAATAAAGAACCTAATACTGCTCTGTATATTAATGAGTTCTGCCAAATCCACTGTGGGAGGGGTGTCTGATCTGGAAAGGTTTTCTTCTTCCTTATGGTCTTAAACCCAAGGGAGAAAGAAAAACATTAAGACACTGGGGAATGGCAGGCAGTCCTATAGCATGGCCTGTCTAAAAGTTGGCTGCTTTTGAGCTCAGAAGCTATGTTGCTTTCTAGAAATACCATCTAGGATTGCCACAGATTCTGCTTTTTCCAAAGAAGAAGAAAAGTTACATAGATTGAGTGAATTTTTCAGAACATTATGGAAGCCAAACAAATAATATCTATGGTTAGAATTCTGCCCACAGGCTTCCAGTTTATGACAGCAGTGTAGGAATATAGGCTTCCTAATCTGGAAAGGAAGACCTGACCTTCAGAAAAAAATGAGTGTGAAGCCCATGCACACATAGATATCTCCAGATGAGCCAGCAGGTATCTATCAGGCAAATGAAGACAAAAGTAGAGCGACACTGCTGGGAAGATCTGAAGAAGGCTAGTTAGGGTGGCTCCTCCCACATGAGATTGCTCTGTGGGACGTGAAGGGCCAGAGGCCAGTCTTTACTGTCCTGCTGAACTCCCGGGCATTGCCCTCTGGAAGAAATAGCTCAGACTTTGGAAGGCCACTGGATCCTCTGTTACTATCAGCCCCTATAGGTGGAGAGTGGATTTTTCCCAAAGGGTAAATGAAGATGCTCAAGGACTAGTTGGAGGAGAAAGTCATTCTTAGGAAGAAGCAGAGACCCAAAGAAGGACAGCAAAATAAGAAAGTGGGGGTGACCACCAGCAGCCACCCTTGAAAGCTTTAATTCCTTGCGTGATTTTTTTTCCTTCAGAGTGGGGAAAAAGTTATATTTACTGTATCATTTGAATTGTGTTTCCCTGACAAAGATAACCCTCAGTACATAACATATTGGCCATCAGCCCTGTTTTTAGATACAATCTTCAACAGCTTGTTCATATGGATTTTAATTTTAATATTTTTTATTACACAATCAAGCACTAGAAGCACCAAAAAAAAAAAAAAAAAAGTGACAGGCACAGGATAATCCTCTTTCACTGTGTGGGGAATGTGTTTAAACAGAACAAAAGGGAAAAGAATAGAGTTTGAGATATGTTTAGATTTTAAAGGTAATGGATGTAATATCTCCATGTATCTTTCTTTCCATTTGCTCTCATGTGCATTTCTTAGAATTATAGACAAGTCTCAGAGACACAGTCTTTAGGATTTTCTAGAGTGAGAAAAAATGTGATAAGCAACATTAGGGTTTATACATTGTTTTTTATGGACTTAGCTAATGGTCAACTCACTCAGCTATTCAAAGAAATCCATCAACACAAAGAGACAGCCACAAGACAATATGGCCAGCAAGTCAGGACAGATGGTGTCTAGCCTGAGCCTCCTCTGCACACAAATGGGTGTCAAAGAAAGTCATCAATAGGCCCTACACCATCCAGCTTCTCCTATGCAAGATGGTCAATAATGCAACAAGAATTGTGAACACCTGGGTGGGAATGTGCTGCTTCTCCTCCCCCAAGCTCTTTGGACTCAGCAGATCACTGGCCTCTAATGTCTTTGGGGCAGAGCAGCCCTGTGATGGAGTGCTAATAACTATGAACCTGAGGTTCATACATCTGAGGATATAGATCTAGTTGTCAATCATGTCTCAAATTTAGCACCACTGCACAGGCTGACAATTACCCTGAATAAAACTAAGGTGATGTTTTCAGTTGCCCCAGGCAAATCAGGCAAGCAACCAAAAATTACCATCAATGGCATGGAGTTAAAAACTATATCCAATTCCCGCTGCCTATGTAGTCTGCTGTCTAATGACAGGTCCTCTGCTTTGCTTTTCTGTGGTTCTTTGAGCAACCACCAGTAGTGGAGCTCATTATTGGAGCAAAGAGTAAAAACTCATATTAATAAATCCAGCTTATTTGGGGGAACTTGACAGGATTTGTGGTGATAAGGCATCTGATTTCAGATAAAGACCAAAGTGCAAGGCTTCTTGGTAGATATGAAATTTAGTTAATTACCATTACTTCCCAGAATAACATTAATTCCACTCAGTGCAAAACATCAAATGGCAGCACTGGTAACCTTGTCAATATCTAGAACTACTAATCAGCAATTGACATAATAGTCGACCTGCCTTTTTAGTAACTGGAAATAGCTCCAGTTCAACAGTCATGGAAATAATGAAGTTTTGCAGAACTGCTGCACAAGAAAATCTATGGAAGTTACAATTTATTGCACACATTGCTAATGTCCTAACAGTGTTTCTACGATACTGATTCAAACCTCTGCAAATTTTTTAGGATGAACGATTTAATTTCTGGCACTATTAGGCTTCTTTTAACAGCAGATATCTCAAGCATAATTTATTTAAAACCAAAGATGAATAGAAGGAGAGAAAGCCTGGAATTAAGGGCATTTACTGCTGTAAGACTCACTTTCTGTACTTTAAACTGAACACAATCTTAGAGTTTGCTTTCTCTCTTTTGCTATTTCTTTTGGCTTCTTTTCTTTTTTACCTAGACCATGTGACATTCATTATAATAACACTGTTGACTCTAACGTACCCAAAAGTATATACGTATAAGATGATATATTTGCCTGTTCAAATCTAATTATTTCTGGAATGAAAATTACAAACCACTAAACAGCTTACACTTTTGTGCTATACACTTTTTCATTATAATGAAAATAATAACCTTAGAAATATAGATTGCAGTATAGCTTGGTATATGGCCTAATCTTAATCTATTAAGAAAAAATTTATTGAGGGCTCATCTGGGGTAAGGCTATTCCTATTGTATCAAAGTGTCATCTTCCAAAACTAGTTTTAACCTGCAATAGAAGAAACCTTTGAATTTTTTTAAAAAAGTCTCTTCTATCCACATGAAAAGGTCTAAAAAGGTATATGTGATCTTGGTCTGATGATAATTTTTTTTTACATCTTCAAAAGAAAATTTCCACTCAGAATTTGTTGGCAAATCTATCCAGAGCCTCTTTAGAAGCACTAATTCTAACTCACCCCTACCACAAGGCCTCTGGAAGCTGAAAATTACCACTGCTAGAAAAGCTCATCCCTCATTGAGTCCCTTCAGTGTTTAGTCTGGCAGTAATATCTATCATTTGCATATTTCAGATGTATTCATTGGAATATGGTGACAGGGCCATAACAGAAAGGAGATATGAGGAGGAGGGAGCTGTGACTACAGCTTATGGACTAGGAAACTTTGGAGAGAATCTTGCCCACTGGAAAATAATTGCATGTGATTTTATGTAAAGTGCCCGGCACTCCACTCACCACACCATAGATGCTCAATAAGTGCTGGCTTCATCCTTCTCTAATATTGCCTTATGCAAATATGGTATTTTAACGAACATGAAGCATGTTTACACGACTTACTTTATTTGACCCTCACAACACCCTTTGTCAATAGGCTTTATTTTATGTTTGGAAGTACTGATGATTTGAGATGCCAGGGTCTAGAAAACCCTAAGTCACACACTAATAATTTTAGAGTCCATCACCTGGATCATCTGATTCCAAGACTTTCTTTTCCTTTTACCACCCTGAGCTGTAAGTATTCAGTAATATGTACCTGACCACTGTATATCTTATTTAAAGAATTATCTTCACTATATATTTTCATACCTTCAGAGATGATTTATCATCTTCTGTGTTTCTCTTCTGTTTGTTTCTTCATTTTCCCTGGTTCTCAGCTTGTAAAAGTGTTACATTTCTAATGTTCATGGGTCCATGATTTGAAGATTTTGTCAGGATCTTGAGCTCTTCAAAGCTAAAGAACCCTAAAAACAAGGCACATTTCACTCTGGGCCATGTTTTTCCTTTGAGCTGTCTTGCTAAAATACCAACTGCAATTTGCTTTTTGCTTGTGAGATGGAAAGAAACAGGTGTGTCGCTATAGCTATCATTGTGCCATTACCATTCTGAGGTGTTGATTTTGTGCTTCACATATTTCCTGTGTTTTTAACTTGATGCCCTAGCTTGAATTTTTATTTCACTCTAATCATTGTTTAAATTTGAAGTCTTCCTTTTACTTTGGCAATTTCAGTTAGAACACTAAGTTTGAAAGAAAAACGTTCACAGAGAAACTGAAGGTTAAATCAGCTTTATTCTGTAAACAGTGCCGAAATTATGATCTCCTTCCCATAACAGCCCAATTAATATGTTACAGCAAAACTGAAAAGCCAAACATTGTGCAGAAAACATGGAGCTAGTGCGACACCTGCTGGTAAGAAACATTTTTTTACACCATTTTGCATTGTGTCAACAACAGCAAAAACAAATGGAGACAATGGATTGCTTGGATATATTTTATTCCTACAAACCTATCTTTTGTGAATACCTGGTATGTCTCAGGTGTTCTGCCAGGCACTGGAACTGATAGGGGGAGATCTGATCCTTACACTCAATAATCTCACAGACTTCTGGGGAAGAAATATCTCTATCTACACACCTAACTGTAAAGAGATTGTTTTTTGTCAAGGTTGTCGGGTCAGGTTGGGTACACGTAAGATAGCACAGGGCCTACAGACATGACTTTCTCTCATGAATCCGGGACAGCCTCACAGAGAAGGGGATACCAAAATCTTGAAGGAGGAGGCTCCAGGGACCCATTGGAAGATGTAAGCAAGACAGAAAAGTGATCAGATTTTTCACCTTAAAAAAATTACTCTGACCACAGTGTGAAAGAAGGGAGAGACTAGTTAGGGTCAGGGAGGTAGACAGGAACCTGCTGAGAAAGCTCGGGAGAGGTCAGGGCCTCAATTAATTAGGACAGGGAATGCAGAGATGTACTGAGTAGAAATTTTTCTTAGGAAAGAGCATCAGCCAATATTAAAGCATGTTTTGGGTGTGGGCTCTGAGAAAAGAGAAGGATTTTGAAAAGATCCTTCTCCTTTATTTGTAACCATATGTCTATATGGTTACAAATAAAAGGAGCACTTCTTTTTCTTAAAAACAACAAAAAAAGTCTGGCCTTTTAATGTAGATAGCTTTCTTTCCCTTGTGTGTGGTCTTAGGAAAGAGTTAAAATATTTCACATCATATGAGAGCATAATTGCTCTGCAAATCCAAGCACATAATTGTATAAAGTAAATTTGGAGACTTTCAAAAAATACTGATCTCACCTGAAGTGCAATTGGAGACAAGGACAGAAACACCAATTTGTGTCAACAGTGCTTAAGTGCTCCAATAAAAAACACACTCGAGGTCCTTGAGAAATTTGGATGACCGTAATAAATGGTTTTTCAAAGGAAGGTTTAAAATATTTACTTATGTATTTACTTACTTAGAGAGAGAGTCTTGCTCTGTCACCCAGGCTGGGGAGTACTGTGGTGCCATCATGGCTCTTGGCAGCCTTGAACACCTGAGCTCAAGTGATCCTTCCACTTCAGCCCCCCAAAGTGCTGTGATTACAGGCATGAGCCACCGCACCCATCCTAAAATTTTTAAACCACTTATACTTATAAATTGAGAAATTAAATATAGCGAAAAAGAGGCCATGATTTCCCTCACTGTCAAAGTAACTCAAATGAATACATTTCCCCATTGAGAATCAGACAAGGGAATGTACTCATATTCATTTATTTAACAAATGTTTACTGAGTGTTTGTATGTATGAACTAAGATAAAAGTATTAAAAATAATACAAATCCCTCAGCTCCCAGGAAAGATAGTCCCGTTTATTAAAGTATATGTATTTTAAAAATATATATATATCACATATATGTATACAATATATACATATGCCTGTGTGTATGTGTGTGTGTGTGCACATGTATGTGAGTGTGTGTATACATCTGTTTTAGCCCATTAAGTGTGAGGAAGTATTCTAGAAATGAACAACTAAAAATTTCTTACTTCTTAGACATATTTTATCTGTGACATTTCAATAGTGAGAACAGATTATTTAAGGTCATTTTCTGTATATAAAAACATACAACTTGTAGCTTTAAAGCAAATCTTACACCTTTCACCATTTATTTCATACCACCTAACAATATAATACCACTTATTCAGTCAAGTATGTTAAAATATAACTTACAGAAACTTAAAGAAAAATAAATAAAAATATTTACTTATGTGGGTACTATGTACACAGATATCCATTTTTTAAAATTGGTTCACTCAATACATTACATGGTTCCACAGGAATAATTATTATAGTGTTCTTTTAAAAAACAAAGTATGTGTTGAATATATTAAAAAGAGGTACAAAAGAATAAAAATTCAAACATAGAGTGAATTAATGTTGCCAGCTAATGTAATTAAAACCATCACCTGGGAAAACATATCCTATAATAGCTAAGCACGGAAGCTGAATTATTTTTACCTATAAAAATGTTTGATCAAAAAATTAAAATTATGTTTATTATGGTCTATTTTTAAATTATCTGCTTAAAATATATAACATGCACTTCAGAGGCTAATGTAAATGCCATCTGGTGGTGTTTATTCATATTTTGGAATTTTATGTCAATCTGAATGAATTTTAAGAATTGAAAAAATAAAATGATATAAAACAAATTTCTTACAAGAACCAGCTTTGACTACATAATATATATTTCTTCATAGGAACGATTACCACATCTTGATCTACAAAATAATGAGCTTCTGTGAGGGTCATGTGAATAAGCAATATTGCCAAATGTACAAGTGTCCTATAGCAAACCTGCAAGGGATAGTCCATAACTCATCTTCCTACAAGTTTGGACATGATTTACATGCAGCAAGGTGGATGGAAATATGGGATAAACTAGTTTATCTTGTGATGTTAAAAAATGAAAGAAAACTATTTTAAGTGTATTTGAGTTTTTCAATGCAGAAAATCATCATTGGAAAGATGGTTTAAAATTGAACTTTAATGCATATAGCCATACAAATTTCACTATTGGTTTTATAGAAATGTTTACTCAGCTTTGAATAAGACCACACAGATACATCTCCTTAAGAATTACAGATACGGTATGTCATAAAATACATAAACTGTTGAATGAATGAATGAATGACATCAACTTAATGACTGAATTGGTCTAGATTATAACATTTCATTCAAATACAATATTACCCCAAAGCCCCATCATCTCTCACTGGATTATTGCAGTGGCCTCTAGTTGGTCTTCCGTTGTCTGTTTCCTACACAGCAGCCAGAGTGGTCTTGTCAAAACCCAGCTCAGATTGTGTATTTCCTGAATACCCTCCTATGACTACCAGTGATGAGTAGTGAGTGGTTTGAGTGGATTGTCACTGACTGGGTCTCAGCATCTACCGGAGCATCTTAGCCTGCCACCCTGTATAGCAAATGCTAGAAAGCCAAGGTTTCTTTTAAGTTATTTTTTAATTGTCATATATTTAGGAGGCATGAATGCGTATTTCTTACACTTGTATTCCTTCTGCCTGGAAAGCTCTGTATCTGGATATCTGTCCACAGGACTGACTTCCTCATTTCCTTTAGGTCTCCTGTTCAAATATCAGCTTTTTGGGGATGCTTTGCTGATGATGCTGCATAAAAATAGCAACTGCCCCTGATACTCTCTTGCCCTCTTGTTCTCTTTCATGTTTCTGTGTAGCTCCTCCCGTCACTGGACAGTGTACTCGCCCCCTCGTTCTCTTTCATGTTTCTGCGTAGCTCTTCCCGTCACTGGACAGTGTACTCGCCCCCTCGTTCTCTTTCATGTTTCTGCGTAGCTCCTCCCATCACTGGACAGTGTACTCGCCCCCTCGTTCTCTTTCATGTTTCTGCGTAGCTCCTCCCGTCACTGGACAGTGTACTCGCCCCCTCGTTCTCTTTCATGTTTCTGTGTAGCTCCTCCCGTCACTGGACAGTGTACTCGCCCCCTCGTTCTCTTTCATGTTTCTGCGTAGCTCCTCCCGTCACTGGACAGTGTACTCGCCCCCTCGTTCTCTTTCATGTTTCTGCGTAGCTCCTCCCGTCACTGGACAGTGTACTCGCCCCCTCGTTCTCTTTCATGTTTCTGCGTAGCTCCTCCCGTCACTGGACAGTGTACTCGCCCCCTCGTTCTCTTTCATGTTTCTGCGTAGCTCCTCCCGTCACTGGACAGTGTACTCGCCCCCTCGTTCTCTTTCATGTTTCTGCGTAGCTCCTCCCGTCACTGGACAGTGTACTCGCCCCCTCGTTCTCTTTCATGTTTCTGCGTAGCTCCTCCCGTCACTGGACAGTGTACTCGCCCCCTCGTTCTCTTTCATGTTTCTGCGTAGCTCCTCCCGTCACTGGACAGTGTACTCGCCCCCTCGTTCTCTTTCATGTTTCTGCGTAGCTCCTCCCATCACTGGACAGTGTACTCGCCCCCTCGTTCTCCTTCATGTTTCTGTGTAGCTCCTCCCATCACTGGACAGTGTACTCGCCCCCTCGTTCTCTTTCATGTTTCTGTGTAGCTGCTCTCATCACTGGACAGTGTACTTGCCTGTCTATCTGCTTATTGTCAGTCCTTCTCCATTGAAATGCAAATTCCATTTGTCACTGAAGTATAACCTGACTACAGAACAATGCCTGGCTCAGAGTAAGGGTTTAACAAATACTTGTCAAATGAGTAATATTTACTCACAATATTTATGGAAGATTTAGTCAGATAAAACAGCAAAAGGTT
The DNA here is from genome assembly GCF_030222135.1 of Aotus nancymaae. Taxonomy (NCBI): domain Eukaryota; kingdom Metazoa; phylum Chordata; class Mammalia; order Primates; family Aotidae; genus Aotus; species Aotus nancymaae. The sequence goes on along the minus strand of NW_026988430.1, from coordinate 769,877 downwards.
TTTACAACTTGTCAACCACTTACTATAAAGCAAGTGCTGTTTTCTATCTTACATGAGACAAAAGATCACAGGCCCATTCCTGAATAAATGAACAGAACAGTGGGAGTCAGATAAGTCAATAGATAATTGTAATTCACTCATTCATTCAATGTTTATTTATTGAACATTAAATAGAAGAAAGCTAGAGTTTTCAAAGCTTTTCTATGTGCCAGGCATCAGGCAAAAACATAATAAGGTTTGTTTAATTTATCTTTTATAACAATCAAATAAGTAATTATTATCACTGATTTACAACCAAAAAGCCTGAGGCTTTCCAAGGATATCCTGTTAGAGTCCAAGGTTGCCACACTATTGAAAAATAGAGACTATACCCTAGTTCTGTCTCACCCTATATCATTACGGTACTGAAAGAAACACAGAGAAAAACCACCTGATCATTAGTGAGGTCAGAAAAGCCTTCTTAGTAGAAGCAACACCTATGGTAAACCTTCAAAAATACTATAGTGAAGTTAGGCAAAGAAGGGAGAGCAAGTAAGGCATCCTGGCCTGAACAAATAATGTGTGAATTATTGTGCTATTGTCATTTCCATAAAGAGAGAAACACAGGTCTTAGTACCTTTGTTTTTAATAATAAATTAGATTGAAATTTGACTGTCTGATCTTGTTACTAAAATATAATACAAATGTAAATATACATACAGGACCCCACTATAAACAATGACAAAATGAGTTAATATGTGATATAACTCAATTATGCAATGCAAATAACCAGCATTAAGGAATTACATATAAACATAAGATTGAGGAAGATCTAGCATTCCAGATTTAAACAAAAGAGATATGATTGCCTATAAACAACTTTTCCCATTTGTAGTATATAATTAAATAACTTACGTGGCAATTAAATTACATGCCAATTAAATAGAATTGCAAGCACTAATATAACAAGTTAAAACAAGTGGAAGTTATAACTGAAGCTTTTTTCTACTAAGTTGAATTGACATTTAAAAAATTAATACTGACCTATGTTATGCACTTTCAGTATTTAGAATGTGAGTTTAAGAATTAGGCTGTTAAAAGTTTTAAGGGTAAATAATTGAATAAGGTTAAAAGAACTAGATTCTTGTTTCACCCAAACAAAATCATAAAGAAAAATAATTTTTAATAGATTGGTTTTACTTATTTTTTTAATTCCATTTTTTTTTCTCTGGACCATCAAAAATAAGTTTTACTTTGAACCCAGATGGCAGGTGCCCAGAGCTAAACTTTGATTGCACATAAAGGCAGTTCTTTCATACTTGATCCCAGTGTCAAATGTCAAATTTCTCCTTTACAGTTAATGTACAAACATGTATATACACCTCTGTGTGCTCTTCTGTGATACAATTTAACTTGGATAGGTGTGTTCCTAATCACATGTGATCTGGTGGATAGATGTGTTCTGGTGAGTGGGTGTGTCCTAGTGGGCATGTGTGTCCTTGGGCAGGTGTTTCTGGGTGGGTGGGTGTGTCCTGGGGAGCATGTGTGTCCTTGGGCAGGTGTTTCTGGGTGGGTAGATGTGTCCTGGTGGACAGATGTGTCCTTGGGCAGGTGTGTCTGGGTGGGTGGGTGTGTTCTGGTGGGCAGGTGTGTTCTTGAGCAACTGTAGTCAGTTGGGCATGTGTGTCCTTGTGCAGGTGTGTCTGGGTGGGCAGGTGTGTCCTTGGGCAGGTGTTTCTGGGTGGGTGGGTGTGTCCTGGTTGGCAGGTGTGTTCTTGAGCAGCTGTAGTCAGTTAGGCAGATGTGTCCTTGTGCCCTTGTGCAGGTGTGTCTGGGTGGGCAGGGGTGATGGAGCAGGGAGTCAGAAGGACCCAGTGATGTCAGGACGGGGAGCGATTACGTGTCCAAGAAAAAATAGCGGAGGCTGACTCCGAGCACCATGGGCCTCTTATTCCCTGGAGTTCTCCTGTCGTGAACAATAGGACCTGGCAGAGGGGAAAGAGCCTTCCACCTGAGGTCTGGAGCTGCCCACTTCTGGATAGAGAGTCAGGTGCTTTGTAAACAGTTCAGGTGTACCCTAGACATCCTCAGATGCTTTCTAAATGACCAAGGGCCCACCTGGCCTGAGAGTCCATGAGGAAACAGAGGTTTCAGGAGCAGCTGCTTAGCTCAGGGATGCACAGAAGCTGCTGTGAAGTTCACCTGTGCATCTGTGCCCATTGCCTTCAAAACTACACCCCTCTTGGAGCCCATGGGGAGCTACTGCAGCAGCCCCATCCTACAAGTGACAAGTCTGAGGGCCCAGCTCTGTGAGACAGCTCAAAGGGCTAATCTGGAAAGAGTCTGTGAACCAAGGAGCCTCAATTCTGAGATTTCTTTGCTGTTTGGGGACTTTGCTATTCGTGTCAAGTGAAAAACAAAATGCCTAATTCTGAAAGAGAGGAGATAGACCAGAGAGAGCCTGATAGAGCCTGGGTAAGACAGAGATGGAGAGAGGCATGGGTGGGGAGACAGGGAGAGATGGCTGAAGGAGCCTGGCAGGGCACAAGAGTGCGCTCCTGCCCAGCCTCTGCCCTCAGTTGCCAGCATCCAGAACCTCACGAGGCTGAGGCCAAGGGCATCCATGCCCATGTGCATAAGCCTCCATGACCCTAGTGCCTGACCCTCAGCACTCAGCATGTACTTTCCTGGGTTCTTAGCCATCTCAGGGCTAACATAAGAGTTCTTTTAAAAATTTCAATGTCAACACCAAGCAATAGGGAAGCATGTGGTCCACATGTGCTGCTGTATGCATGGTGCTTCCTCTTCTGAGGCTTCCAGGGAAAGCCGGACCCTGAGCACAGTGGAGACAGGGAGAGGGTCTCGGGACTCTTTCATTCAGCTTACTGTCAGTCTCTTTGCTGACATCTGCCATCAAGCGGATGAGATTGCTCTTTTATGCTATCTTTCATAAGGGTGAGCAATGAGGGCCCAAAGGTTCTGGGCAAAGGAGATTGGGGTGTAAAGTGGGAGGTGAATCAGAGCAGTGGAGTGGACTGCTGGGGTCCCTGTGCTCTAAATCACATACTGTGATTGAATGGCCAGGTCCCTTCTTCACCCAAGGTTGGCCATTGAGTCCTATCCACTTGGAACTGTGTATAGGCCTGTGATCTAGAGGGGAGGTGGGTCTGAGAAGCATAACCAGGCTGGCTCGAGCCTCATCTTGTTGGGGGTTGGTGACTATCCTGGTGCTTAGGGCTCAGGTCAGGTGTCCTAGGGAGATCTCCCATGACATTCTAGATCCTGGTCCCTAAAAGGGTTGTATGAAGGGTCCTCACACTGTCCAGGGAGGTCACTGCCTGCCCTGCCCAAATCCAGGGCCAGCCCAACCCAAGAAGCACACACCTGGAAGCCTGCTCCACTGCATCCCACTTCTTACCAAGACAGGGGTGGCCGGGGCACGGCCTGGGAGGAAGGAGGCCACAGGGACTGGTCATTGTTGGGGGAGGCAGTTTCTCTCATCTTCAAGGGAGCAGACCCAAGGCCACCAGATCCATGTGGGTGAGACCCCTCCCCAAGCACAAAGACCTATTAGGGTCTCCCACACTTGCCACCCCAACTGCTGATGTGTTGCAGGAAACCTCTCAAAGACCCACCAAGCCAGAGTTGTGGTCTGCAGCCCTCCACATTTTGAGGCAGTCCTGGCTGTCTTTCTCTGCCACAGGGAGGGAGAGAGGCTGAGCTGGCTAAGACCAAGAGAGGTGTTGAGCTGGCCAAGACCCAGGGCTCCCTGGCCCACTCCACCACTGGTGGGGGCTGGAGCTTGCTATGGGGTGGAGGACTCACAGCACCTGTGTTGGTGGGGGCCTGAATATCCCAGCCTGCTCTCCCTCTCTCTGTCCACTTTGCTCACATCCTTGGGAATTGTTTTTGGGTGGACAGTCCCTCCATTCCTTTAAAGCCCCTGCCACCTTCCAGAATAAGCCTCTCTTTTGCACGTGACAGCCCAAAAGGTATCTGCATGTACCCTGAATCCTAGCTCTCTACTTGCTGGGGTAAATACTGCAGCTCCCTCAAGTGTGTCTGAACAAGGACATGGCTGGGTTCTCACCCTCATGGGACAGTGTTCTGGAGCCCTGGTGTGTCCCTGTCCCTCTGGGGGTGCAGAGGCCTGGAGACCAGAGGCAACAAATCCCCCAGAGGTCCTGGTCTGGAGTACCCGCCCATGTTTCCCTGCCCTGCAGGTGGGGTCCCCTCTCTGGACTTACAGCCTCTCCTTCCTTGTCACTCTTGTTTCCTAGGCCACTTCTCCTCATCCCCAGAAGAGGCTTGTCCCCAACCCTTGACAAATTGGATAGTGATAGGCTGGGAGCTACACCTGGTAGATCCTAAAGTGGGAAGCTTCCCTTCTCCCTGGTAGCTCACTTGGGATGACTGAGTGGTCTTGGGTAACTCTTTCCTTCCACAGAGTGGAGCCTGTGAGGGGAGCCCAGTGAGCAGTGACACTTCCTCCAGGAAAGCCAGGAGAAGCCCTGGTCTTAGGGCACTGAATCAGCAAGGGAGCACTGGGAGGGGGCATGCTGGGAGGTGGCTGGGTGGGGTGTGCTGGAAGGGTTGTGCTGTGTGGGGCCATGTTGGGAGATGGCTGGGTGGGGTGTGCTGGGAGTGATGTGTTGAGAGAGGTGTGCTGTGAGGGGTGAGCTGGGACGTGCTAGGAGGGGGCTGGTTGGGGTTTGTTAGGAGGAGTGAGATGGAAGGGGTCTGGGAGGGGTGGTCTTAAAGGGGTGAGTTGGGAGGCACTGTGCTGGGAGGCACTGTGCTGGGGGTTCTTTGGGAGGGGTCTGGGAGGTGGTGCACTAGGAGGGGTGCGTTGGGAGCAGTGTCCTCAGAAGGGGCTGGGAGTGGGCAGGGCCTGTTCCTGTTAGCACAGTTAGGCTGCTGGCCCCAGAACTTGGAGAAAGCTTCAGAAGCTGCTGCTTTTCTGTCTCAGTCCAGCGAAATGCTCTTGACGTGGCCCTGGCCCTATGGTTCTGGTTATGTGGGTGAGAGGCTGCAGGCCTCAATTCTTTCACCTGTGCTGTCTCTGATTCCACAAAAGGCAGATGACTGCACAGACCACTGCTTCCTCCTGCCTCCTTCCTTCCCAGGGTCTCTGTGCACTCAGGGACATGCTGGGTGCAATTAAGGACCCTCATTCATCGCCTGAGATCTACGAGCTGGGTGCTGTGTTGCCTATTTTGCAGAAGAGGAGATGGAAGCCCCTGGATACACAGCTGCCCCAGGAGCAGAACCAGCTACCAGCCCAGGCCACGAACTCCAGAGCTGTGCCATCAGGGCTGCCATGCCTGCTCTCTGGAGCTGACTCAAGGACAGGAGGGAGGGTGCTCGTGCCCTTTTCTGGGAGCCACAGGATTTCCCATGCTGTGGACTCCACAAAGCAGGCCTGGGAAGTGACATGTCCTGGTCTGTCTGTGATTCCTTTGGAGTGAGACTTGCCAGCATCCATGATGGCAGGTGGTGGGTCGTCCAAAGCGGCAGCTGCCGTGGCTCCTGCTGCAGTGCAGGGCAGCAAGGGCTGTGGGTTCTCTGGTGTGGACGCTGAGGCAAACATTCCCGGGGCCTGCCACTCTGAGAGCCACTACTGTGTGGGGCCTGGCCGGGCCCAGCCACCCGCTAATGGGGGAACTGCAAGGTCCGCCACGGAGGGGCCCCAGTGAGGAGCTGGGTCCAGAACAGTGCCGCGATTGTGCTCAGAGGGCGGGGTCTGGGCCCCAAACGCGAAAGCAGAGCGGTGGCCGAGCTTCAGTGGCCTTGGTTGGGAAGTGGGAGTGGCACCTGCTTCCCAGACCTGGCCAACTGCAGCTGCTGCGTCCTCCTTGCTGTGAGGCCAGGTTCCTGCGCCCAGGCCGGAGGCTCAGAGAGGGGCCTGAGGCTGCGTCCCCAGGATCCACCTCGCATCAGCCGCGGCCGGGTCTGGGCGATAATCCTTTCCCAGAGGCACTACCTGGCAGGCTCGTCAGTCAGGTGAGGGGGAGTGCCGGGCGCAGCTGGGAACTTGGAGCGATGTGCCCCCTTTCCGGACACCGCTCTGGCCCAGGAAGGGATTGGAGCCCTGACCCAGGCTGCATGGCGGCAGAGAGGGCAGCAGGGGCGGCTGTGGGAGCAGTGAGGGCGGCAGTCTGCTCCTTGGCCCCATGTCCCCAAGGCAGCCGACTGTACCAACTCCACCCTCACACTGCCTGGCAGGACAAGCTCCCCGCTCCTGAGCCCTGCTGCAGCCTAGGCCTCGCTCCCTGTGTCTCGGGAGGTCTCCAGCACCCCTGCCTGCATTGGTAGGACTGGTCCTGGGAGCAGTGGGTTCCTTCGAGATTGACCTGGGCCACCATGCCACCTGCCATGCACATTCCCACACACAGGTGCACACCTTGGCACGCCCGCCTACACTCCCACATGTGCACACACACTCTTGCGTGCACACTATCATGCCCATGCACAGTCCCACATGCCCAGGCACACTTCCACAAACCTGTGCACGCCGCCACACACAGGCACACACTCATGCCTGTGCACAATCGACATGCCCTCACACACCTGCACACACTCCCACACTCACGGGCATGCCGGCACACACGCCTGCATGCCTGCAGACGCTGACACACTTATGCACATCATCACACGTGGGGATACACCCTCTCACGCCCACACACACACATGCCTGTGCACACTCCCACACACTCCTGTACACCCATGCATGCTTGTACATGATCTTGCACACTCCCCCACACCCGCACACACCCGTGGACCCTCCTGCACCCCTGTGCACGCTTGTACTTGATCGTGCACACTCCCCGACACCCGCACAAGCCTGTGGACACTTCCGCACGCTCCGGCATGCCCGTGCACGCTTGTCGATCATGCACACTCCCCCATGCCGGTACCCACCTGTGGACGCTCCCACACGCCCGTACACGCCCATACATGATCATGCACACTCCTTCACACCCATGGACGCACCTGCACGCCCGTACACGATCGTGCACACTACCCCACGCCCCCACACACCCATGAACGCTCCCGTACGCCCATGCACGCTCCTCCAAGCCCGCACACGCCCGTGGATGACCCCACACGCTCTCACACACCCATGGACGTGTGCACACCCCCATGCCCGCACATGCCCGTGGACGCTCCCGCATGCCCATGCACGATCGTGCACTCTCCCCCATGCCCGCACACGCCTGTGGACACTGTTGCACGCCCGTGCACACTCCCCCATGCCTGCACATGCTGTGGACACTCCTGCACACTCTCACATGCCCGTGCACAATCGTGCACACTCCCCCATGCCTGCACATGCCTGTGGACGCTCCTGCACGCCCTCTCATACCCGTGCACGATTGTGCACACTCCCCCACGCCCGTGGATGCTCCTGCAGGCCCATGAATGCCCGTGCACACTCCCCCACACCTGCACACACCTGCAGACACTCCCGCACACCTGTACACTAACATGCACACTCCCCCACACCCGCAGGGCTCCTCCACACCCGCACACACCTGCGGATGCTCCCACACGTCCGTGCACACCTGTACACAATCGTGCACCCTTCCCCACACGCACACACGCCTGACGCTCCCGCACACCCCTGCACTCTTGTACACGATCGTGCACATTCCCCCATGCCTGCACATGCCTGTGGATGCTCCTGCACGCCCGTGCATGCTTGTACATGATCGTGCACACTCCCCCACCCTTTCACACGCCTTGTACTCACCCACACTCCTGCACGCCCATGCACACCCGAACTTGCTCACACACCCAGACCCAATCTTGCATTGTCTTGCACACCTGCACACACCCTTGCACATCCATGCATGCTTTTGCACACTCCCACACTTGTGCACAGCCCCATGCACACTCCCGCACCTCCACACACACTCCTGCATGCCCAAGGACACTATTACACACATACACACCATACTTGGGCGCACACCCTCTCACACCTGCACATGCCTGCACATGCTTTCAATGCCCTCTCACACTCCTGCATGCCTGTTCATGCCCCTGCACACTAGCACACCTGTACACATTCCCATACACCCGTGCATGTCTGTGCAGGCTGTCACACACATGCACACACTCCTGTGCACCTGCACATGCCCTCTCACACTCCCACTTGCACACACACTTGTACATGGCCATGCACACCTCCCACACTCTACATTACTGGGCCAAGGCACAGCTGGCATTCACAGGACAGGCCCTGGAAGGGGCATGTTCATGCAGGGTTGGCCGGGCCACCATGCCAACTGCACCTCTTCCTCTGACTCTGTGGTGACGCTTCCTCAAGAAAAGCCAGGAGAAGCCCCGATCTCAGGGCCCTGAATCAGCAAGAGTGCACTGGGAGGGGCACTGAAGGGAAAGGGCTGGGTGAGGTGTGTTGGGAGCAGTTGCTGGATAGAGGGGTCTAGGAGGAGATGCACTGGGAGAGGTGCACTGGAAGAGAGCTAGGAGAGGATGTGCTGGGAGGGGAGCATTGGGAGGGGTGTACTGGGAGGGGGCTGGGAGGCGTAGGGCCTATGCCTCAACACAGTCAGGCTGCAGGCCCCAGAGCTTGGACAGAGCTTCAAAAGCTACTGTTTTTCTGTCTCAGACCAGAGAAATGCTCCTGAATTGGCCCTGGGTGCGTGGTTCTGGTCGGGTAGGGGGGAGGCTGCAGGCCTGGCTTCTTGTGCCTGTGCTGTCTCTGATTCCACAAAAGGCAGGTGGCTGCACAGACCACTGCTCCCTCCTGTTGCCTTTCCTGTCCTCTCACCTTCCTTCCCGGGGTCTCTGTGCACTCAGGGACATGCTTGGCAATTGAGGACTCTCATTCATTGACAGGGATCTAAGAGCTGGGTGCTGTGTTGCCTCATTTTGCAGAAGAGGAGATGGAAGTCTCTGAATACACAACTGCCACAAGAGAAGGGCCAGCTACCAGCCCAGGTGCCGAACTCCAGAACTGTGCCCCCAGCCGCTGCCATGCTAGCTCTCCGGAGTTGACTCAAGGACTGGAGGGAGGATGCCAGTGCCCTTTTCTGGGAGGGACAGGATTTCCCATGGACTCCACAAAGCAGGCCTGGGCAGTCACAGGTCCTGGTCCCTGCTTCCTTTGAAGTGAGACTTGCCAGCACCCATAATGGCAGTGGTGGCTTGTCCAAAGTGGCAGCTGCCATGGCACCGGCTGCAGCAAGGTGAGGGTGAAGGCTGTGGGTCCTCTGGTGCAGATGCTGAGGCAAACAGTCCCAGGGCCTGCTGCCCTGGGAGCCATTACTGTGTGGCCTGGCCGAGTTCACCCAACCAATGGAAGGGGAACTGCAAGGTCCTCCACCAAGGGGCCCCAGTGAGGAGCTGGGCCCAAGACAGTGCCTTGATTGGGCTAGGAGCATGGGGTCTGCACCCCAAATGCAAAGGCGGAGTGGTGACCGAGCTTCAGCGGCCTGGGGTGGGAAGTGGGAGTGGCGCCTGCTTCCTGGTCAGGCCAGCGACGTGGCAGCTGCTGGCTCCCTGTCGGGCATCAGTTTTCTGTGCCCACGATGGAGGCTCAGCAAGGGGCCACAGGAGGCTGCATCCCCAGGATCCACTCCATGTCGGAGTGTGGTGGCTGGCCGGGTCCCGTCCACAATTGGGTCCCAGAGGTGCTACCTGGCAGGGTCGCCAGCCAGGCTTGGGAAAGTGCAGGCCGCAGCGGGGAACTTGCGGTGATGTCGCCCCCTTCCCGGACACTGCCCTGGCCCAGCAAGGGCTTGGAGCCCTGCCCCAGGCTGCAAGGCAGCAGAGAGGGCAGCGGGGGCGGCTGTGTGAGCAACGATGGCAGCAGTGTGCCCCATGTTCCCAAGGCAGCTGACTATACCACTTCTGCCCTCGCACTGCCTGGCAGGATCCGCTCCCAGGCCCTGAGCTTCTGCTGCAACCTCGGCCTCACTCCCTGCCTTGCCCCAGGGGCTCCCAAGCACTGGCCAAGGAGCGGTCGGCATTCTGAGGACCGGCCCTGGGAGCGGCGGGTTTCTGCGGGATTGGCCAGGTCCACCATGCCACCTGCACCTTGCTTGCTGCCACTGTGGGAAGACGCAGAGAAGGTCCACGGGCCGGCATTGTGCACTCTGCAGTGCCAGAGACAGGTGGGAACTCCTCCCCTCCCAGTTGGCAGGGCTGTAGTTCCCCAGGCACAGCTGGAGCCACCCAGGTCTGAGCTGCTTCCCAGACCTCCCGGTTGGTGCTGACTCAGATATTGGGGAGGGCCTGGGGTCGAGTCCAGGCCCTGTTGGAGCCCCAGGCCAGGGGCAGCATTGACACGTTTGCCCCTGCCACTTTGGCCCCTCCAGACTTTGGGTGACAACGAGTGTGGGAGGGACACTGAGAAGGGGGTTGGAGGACCTCAACACTGGCCTGAGGGTGCCCTTGGTGCCAGCGGCCTGGGTGCCATGGGCAGCAGTGGGGAGGCAGATATGGACAGGAAGTGTGGGGGTCCCCGATAAGTCCCCACCTGCAAGACAGGGAGGGCCTGAAGGCTGGGGGCCAGGTGGGGACTGGAGTGAGGACTTGCAGTGCCCCTTCCTGCAGGCCCATACCCTATGGACCAATCAGCAAGCACTTCCTCGCCTCTGAGGTCCACAAAAGCTCAAAGCTTAGCCAGAGCAGGGCAGAGGACTGAGATGACTGGATGACTGGCTGCAGAGAGGAGCTACCTGCTTGCAGAGAGGAGCCACCCACTCCAGGGCCACCTCTCTGCTGAGAGCTGATCACTGGAGGAGAGGACCTGCCTACAGAGAGGAGCTGCCCCCTGGGGGCATCCTCTGAGATATCCTAACACTCAGTAAAGTTTATCTTCATTTTGCTCACCTTCCACTTCTCTGTGTATCTCATTCTTCATGGACACAGGACAAGAACTTGGGCAAAGGTGCCACCAGCTGCAGAGGTTTCTGGCCAAAAAATGGTATCCCAAAGATGCTGTAACACCCACAAAGACAGAGAGAGGCCACCCCTCCCCAGGTTGGTAGACCTCAGGCTGCCCAAGTTGCATCTGACTGGGGCCCTCTTGGGTTCTGGGTGCTCCTGGAGATCAGGAAATCATAGAAGAGGAATCCTCATAGGGAGGGAATTGTCAAAGATCACAGCAACGTGCAGCTGAACACTTGCTTCTTGCTGTGCCAGGTGGGGCCAGCACCAAGGATCTGATGCCAAAGGCAATGTCTCTGCCTTTCCTAGGGTGCAAATCTGGCCTTTCTAACCGGGTACATGCTACATCCAGCCACATCTGGGAGTTGGACCTGCTCTGGTGTGAAGTCTTTTAGCCCTGACACAGTAGGGGCCATCTGAGCTTCTTGGGTCAGGGCCTGAGGCCTGGTGTGGTCTCTGTGGCACAGGAGGCCAATACAGATGAGAAGTGGGTAGACAGATGCATGGATGAATGCAGAGTGCCTGACCTAGGCTGCATTGCTCACTTCTTTTTTTTTTTTTTTTTTTTTTAAAGAGAAAGAGAGAGAATGGGGAGGAGGAAAAAGGAAGAGAAAGAGAGAGAGAGAATGGGAGTATTGCTTTCTTGCCCAGGCTAAAATGCAATTTAGTAATGGGTATTGAAAACCTCTTGTATACTGATAATTATACTTAATAATGTAGTCAAGAAGGAATAAGGGAAGAAGATAACAAACAAACAGCCAACCAATATTTCATTTAAACCTATGAAATGTTATGCGATTACTGAGGAGTGATTTACTTCCAATTATATAGTCACTTTTGGAATAGGTGTGAGGTGGTAATGTATGTTTTGTGTATTTGAAGTGGAGAGTTCTATAAATGTTTATTAAGTTTAGTTGTTCCAGGTCTGAGTTCAAGTCCTGAATATCCTTGTTAATTTTCTATCTCGTTGATCTATAGAATCGTTAGCTATTCTTGTTACATTGATCCTTTTACCATTATGTAATGTCCTTCTTTGCCTCTTTTGATCTTTGTTGCTTTAAAGTCTACTTTATCAGAGGCAAGAATTGCATCTCCTGCTTTTTGTTTATTTGTTTATTTTTACTCTCTGGTTGGTGAATGTTCCTCCTTCTCTTTGAGTCTTTGTGTATTGTTGCATGGATGCAGCATACCGATGGGTTTTGGCTTTTTATCCAATTGCAGTATATATAAGTTTAATACTGGCGTTTGATGCTAGCTTGCTGTTTTGCCCATTAGTTGATGTAAATTTTTCATTGTATTAATGTTCTTTACTTTTTGATATATTTTTGGAAAGGCTGATATTCGTTGTTCCTTTATATGTATAGTGCTTCTTTCAGAAGCTCTTGTAAAGCAGGCCTGGTGGTGGTGAACTCTCTAAGTACTCGTTTGTTCGCAAAAGATTTAATTTTTCCTTCACTCATAAAGCTTAGTTTGGCTGAATAGGAAATTCTGGGTTGAAAGTTCTTTTCTTTAAGGATGTTAAATATTGGTCCCCACTCTTTTCTGGCTTGTACGGTTTCTGCTGAGAGATCTGCTGTAAGTCTGATAGATTTCCCTTTGTGGGTAACCTGACCTTTCTCTCTGGCTGCCCTTAGTATTTTCTCCTTCATTTCAACCCTAATAAATCTGGCGATTATGTGCCTTGGGGTTGGTCTTCTTGAAGAATATCTTTGTGGTGTTCTCTGTATTACCTGGAGTTGAATATTACCTTGCCTTGCTAGGTTGGGAAAGTTTTCCTGTATGATATCCTGAAGAGTATTTTCCAACTTGGATTCATTCTCTTTATCACATTCAGGTACACCTATCAAACGTAGATTAGGTCTTTTCACATAGTCCCATATTTCCTGGAGACTTTGCTCATTCCTTTTTATCCTTTTTTCTCCAATCTTGTCTTCTCGTTTCATTTCACTGAGCTGGTCCTCGACTTCTGATATCCTTTCTTCTGCTTGATCAATTTGACTGTTTAAGCTTGTGCATGCTTTGCAAAGTTCTCGTGTTGTGCTTTTCAGCTCCATCAATTCACTTATATTCCTCTCTAAATTGTCCATTCTCGTTAGCATTTCATCAAACTTTTTTTAAGGTTCTTAGTTTCTTTGCATTGGGTTAGAACAAGTTCTTTTAATTCACAGAAGTTTCTCATTACCCACATTTTGAAACCTGCTTCTGTTATTGGAACACACTCATTCTCCATTAAGCCTTGTTCCGTTACTGATGAGGAATTGCGATCCCCTGTAGAGGGAGAGGCATTCTGCTTTTGAGTATTCTCTGCCTTTTTAGGCTGCTTTCTTCCCTTGATTATATATTTATCCATCTGTCATCTTTGTAATTACTAACTTTCTAAGTAGGTCTCTGAGCGGACGTCCAACTTTTGATTCCCAGCACTGAAAGCTGAGCAATCCACTGCGCCGGCCAAAACAGCGGTGTTAAGGTTGATGGTGCCTTTCTGCCCAGGAATCTCTGGACTCTGCACCAAGAACTGCCGCTTTAAGGTGCCAGCAAAACTGCCGTGCCGGCCACAAGAGTCGCTCTGGCGACCCTTGGAGCTCCTCCACTGGGAATCTCCTGGTCCGTGAGCTACAAATATTCGTCTGAAAGTGTGGCGTCCTCTCGTTCTCTGCGCTTTCACTGGGAGCTACGTGCCCGAGCTGCTAGTGATCAGCCATCTTGGATCTCTCTCTTGCTCACTTCTATTCATACACAATTAGCAAATGCAGGAGAGAGCCAGAAAGAGAAGGAGATGGTCCAGCCATGGTGTCTCTGTGTGGAGGCCACTGTGTCCTCAGGGATGCATCTCTCTCCAAATTTAAACTTTGGCTCCCTGCCTGATTGCCGCTTGAAAGCCTGGTTCTGAGGTTGTTTGGTGCTGAGCCTTGGGAATTCTAGAACCTCCAAAGCATACTGCCCTCCTGCCCACTCTCCCCCAAGACCTCTGCCAGCTCCCTCAGCTCATAAATCACCCTCATCAGGAATCCTGAGTTGTGAAGCAAAGTGATAGAAAAATTCTCTTAACCTTGACAATTTTTTTGTTTTGCACATCATTTGAGGTTTTCTGAACTTGTAATTTGTGGGCCTTCTGCTGGCCTTGTCCTCTCCCTTTAGTGGGCATGGTGGCCACCAGCCCAGTGCAGGGTGTGTTTGCAGACAGGAACACTGAGCCATCTATGTCAGTTCACCTAATGGATTCTGAGCATGCAGGAAGGAGCAGAGCCTTGGGAGACTTCCCCCTTGATTCTGTGTCCTGCTGCTGCCATGCGGCTCCCAAGAAGCTCACTGTGTGGTATCCATCTCTTACAGCAAGGAGCTAGGGTGAGCCATGCAAGAAGGCCCAGCTGTGAAGCCATGTCCATGGGTACCTGCACACACACACAAACACGCACATGCACGCACATTGGTTATAATTTATAGCATCTATGAAAAGTCAAAACAGAAAGTCCTTCTTGTGATGGAAGAAGGTGAGGGAGAGGCATTCTGGAAACACCTTGGCCTGGGGCAGACACAAAGCCTGGATGAGCTCATCAATCCCCCATCCTGATGGTCATGATGTGACTGGTGGTGATGTGACCCAGTGCTAACTAGAAATGTGCCTGATGGTATGAAACCACTGCCAGGCACACAGCAGGCATGTTGCCCACCTGCTTAGGCTGAGAGGGAGGTGGGAAAAGGAGAGGAAAGGAAAAAGGATGAGAGGGTTGGAGTAAAGAGGGAGAGAGAGAGAGAGAGGGAGAGAGGGGGGGCGGGGAAGAGATGTAGGCTGTTGATAGGAAAAACAGGCAACTCTTGGAAGCCATTTCTCCAGCTTGACTCCTAAGCTCATGGAGAGAGAGAGCAAGGGTGGGTTTTCTGGGGCTTGTCCCTGCAAGAAGCTGAAGGGGGCGCTCTTAGCGCCTGGCTGGCCATGGTTATATTGGACATTCCTCAGGCAGTGGTGTGTGTGCTGAGGGAGAGTTGAGGGCCAGAGTCCCAGGGTCTCACAAGCCCCAAAACATGGCCCAGGATCTGGGTGCTACAAGAGAAAGCTGCAGCCTGATAGGACTCTGATGGCAGAGGAAAGACTGGGACACCCGAAGTTTATGCCTGGGGACCCTCTACCTCCAAAAGACTCAGACATCCAGATGCTGTACAAACATCTCAAGGCTCACAGATTATATGGGACTTGTCCCTGGAAGAAGCTGAAGGGGGGCGTTCTGAGTATTCCCCTCAAATACTCGGACACCCAAATGCCATAGTGCTAATGGAGGACACAGACCGTCCCTTTCAAAATCCCCAGACCCCAGATGCTGTGGAGCTCCAAGGGAGTGAGTGGCCCTTAGCACTGAAGCCAGAGCCTAGATTACAGAACACTGCCCTCTGCTGCTGGATTTTCTCTTAGTTCTCTCTCTCCTTTTCATTCCCTCCTCTCCTTCCTAACTATTCTTATTTTCTTTCTTCTTTGGGCTGCAGCTCAACATGGGCTGGGAGCAACCCTCTGAGCAGCATCTATGAACATTGTAGAAAACTGTGGTTGAGATGGCAAATCAGAGACAAGTTTTGGTTCCGAACATAGACAACCCCTGAGGCCCCTCAAGGTTCCCTGTAGTGGCACTTCCACACTCTGATCTCACATCAGCAACAGACAGGGGCCGCACAAGCTGGGAACATGAGGTTGTGCCATACTCTCTGCCACAGGAGCCAGCTGCTGCCTCTCCCTGCAACCTGCACACAGCATGCCCCAAGTGTGTCCTCAAACTCTGCCCCATCACCCCTCTCCCTGCAGCCTGGGGTGTTGAAGGCTGGGCTTCCTCCCTGACATGTGGCTCCCCTCTCATGACACGTCTGTGGTTTGCCTTGGCATCTGTGGGCTGCAGCTTTGACCATCAGAAATAAATGGGTACATTGGTGACTTAACCTTACACTCCACATCTACAGTGAAATGAGGGCATGAAATACAGGCTCATGCAAACACAGAAACCCCTTGGGGTGATCGACAGTAAGTGGAAGAACAGGGTCTGTAGAAACCTTAGCACCAGTAGCCCATGGGGTGGAAAAAGCGGGCAGTGCTCCATCCTGGGAGGAGTATAGGCAGGTCTTGGTGGTCATCCCTCCCTCCAGGTGCTTCAGAGGCTGGACTCTGAATCACACATGCCTTCCAGCCTTGGACTAGCATAGTTCTCATATTGACAGTGTGGGGGTTGTCTGGAGTCCTGCCTTAGTTTCCCCTTTAGAACTAGAAAGCCTCTTTTCTGCTTTCCGGCAGCTTCAAGGCCCATGGCTACATGCAGACAGGATGAGCTCTGAGGAACTCAGATACCTTGGCACCTGTTGAAAACATCTTGAAGGACCACGGTGCTCAGCTTTGCCTAAACTCTAAGGTGCTCAGCTGTGTGCCTGTGGCAGCCACTTCAGGCCACTGGTGGGGGTGCCTGCTGGTTCCTCGCCTGGCTGCAGCTGCTCACCCACTCTTCAGAATCTGCCCACCACAGGAAGGGCAGAAGCGGGACCCTTTCCTGGATGTTCTGGATGAGCAAGAAGCACAGGCACCTCTGGTCCCTTGGGAAGTCTTCAGTGGGTGCCTTAGGGCCCCTGAAGAGAAAAACCAGCCTTCACAGTGAGTAAGAGAGGAGCATCAAGCAAACAAGCTCCATCTTGCACCCCTCCCTTAAAGAATGACTCTGTCTCCCCTTGCAGGGCTCAACCTTCCTTGTCCAGAAGGTCTCAGATGTGCACGAGTCCCACAGGAGACACCCCAAAGTCATATAGAAGGACCTTGACTGAGCCTCAGGGCCCCTCCTCAGAGACCCAGGCCAGCTACCAGGCAGCTGCTGAGTGAGACCTGTTGAGGGAGTGCCTGGGCCTTTCTCTGGGGCATGTGGGTCCAGGGAACCTTGTCTCTGCCACACATGTTGGAAGCAGCTTGTGGTGTAACATGTTTTATCCCCGAAAACTTGTTCACAAACTAGATTTCTGTAATGGGGATCCCAGTTCACAGATGTGTCATTTTTAAAGGTATCCTCCATTAGGGTCAAGTGGAATGCTCTTACAAAGGGGGTGATCATGTGAGCCATTGCCTGGTTCTGCTGGCTTTGGTTTGGGGACCCCAGAGCAGGCAGAGAAGGGTCTTGTGTTGATGAGGATATGCAGGTCTCATGGGAGCAAATCAAGGCAGCAGCAACGTTGAGAAGCTGGCCCTATACCTGGGCAGTAAGTGACTGGGTCCCCAAGATTCAGCCCTGGCACTCCTGGTCTGAAGAAGAGGCATGGGGCCAGGTGCAATAATGAGTGCACAGCTGTAAGCGGAGATTGTCCTTTGTGGCTCTAGGAGGAGACCCAGGGCATAGAGCAGTGAAAAGAAGATAACCTGGGAAGATCTGAGCCCTGGAGTCACAGAGAGCCTCTGCCTGTCCCTGATGGTCACATGACAACCATGGTCACTGTCCTCTATCTTCTGGCACTCACCCTCTCAGCTGTTGTCCCTCCCAGAGTCTCTGAGTGTCCATGTCACACTCTTTCCTGGGGTCTCCTTCCTAGCACCAGATCCAGGGGCAGGTTTCACACACTCTATGCCCAGAGTGGGGCTTGTGTGGCTAACTGGAGAAGAACCAATTTGCAAGAAGAGCCCTCCCTGCAAAGAGGGAGGAATTCAGCATGTGAGAAGGGTGGTCCCATTCTGTTCACTGGGACAGAAGAATTTGGGAACAAGAAACTCCAATGTGAGACAACAGGTGTGCTGCTTCTATTGCTGCCCTCAGACACCCTCCATCCTGGTGAAGCCCACACATTAGGTGCCAGCCTTCCATATGTGGCTGGAGTAACCCTCCCCTTCAGGAACAAACCTATAGGTCCTGCCAGCCCCTGCTGCGTATAGCATCACCAGGGGAGGCTGAGCAGAGCTTTTCCTTTCTCCTGGTCCTCAACTTCCCAGTCTCTCTTCATTCCTGAGTCTTAACCCCAAACTACATTCTCCCTCCATCTCCAAGCTTTTTTTTCCAGAGCCAGTGCTCCCTCATCATTGCACAGTCAGTGAATGAGTAAGTGAATACATGAATAAACAAATTTCCTTCATTCACACGTAAGTAGTGCCATGGAAGTCTAGGAATCAGGGTATAGGCAGGGTGGAATATGGAGAAAGTGTTCTAGATGACTTTGTATTAGATACGTGAGTGTGGAAAGTGTCACCCACAGACACCCCACACAGAGATGATTGTGGTTCTCTGGCATCATACCTCTGTGCCACTTCGTCTGCAGGACGCACTCTCCCTGAAGTCCACAGAAACACCCTTGAAGGACACTGGTTCTTGGATATATGATGGGTTTTTATGACTGCACAGTATTCCATGGTGTATATGTGCCACATTTTCTTTATCCAGTCTATCATTGATGAACATTTGGGTTGGTTCCAAGTCTTTGCTATTGTGAATAGTGCCACAATAAACATACATGTGCATGTGTCTTTATAGTAGAATGATTTATAATGCTTTGGGTATATAGCCAGTAATGAGATTGCTGAGTCAAATGGTATTTCTAGTTCTAGATCCTTGAGGAATCACCGCACTGTCTTCCACAATGGTTGAAGTTGTTTACACTCCTACCAACAGCGTAAAAGCATTCCTATTTCTCCACATCCTCTCCAGCATCTGTTGTTTCCTGAATTTATTATACTTTAAGTTCTGGAGTACAAATGCAGAATGTGCAGGTTGGTTACATAGATATACACGTGCCATGGTGGTTTGCTGCATTCATCACCCCATCATCTACATTAGGTATTTATTCTAATGCTATCCCTCCCCATCCCCCCACCTCCTGCTATACCTCCCCTACCCCCCACTCCCTGACAGGCCACAGTGTGTGATGTTTCCCTCCCTGTGTCCATGTGTTCTCATTGTTCAACACCCACTAATGAATGAGAACATACAGTGTTTGGTTTTCTGTTCTTGCATCAATTTGCTGAGAATGATGGTGTACAGCTTTTCCATGTCCCTGCAAAGGACATGAACTCATCCTTTTTTATGGCTGCATAGTATTCCATGGTGTATATGTACCACACTTTCTTTATCCAGTCTGTCACTGATGAAAATTTGGGTTGGTTCCAAGTCTTTCCTATTGTGAACAGTGACACAATAAACATAAGTTTGCATATGTCTTTATAACAGAATGATTTATAATCCTTTGGGCATATACTCAGTAATGAGATTGCTGGGTCAAATGGTTTTTCTATTTCTAGATCCTTGAGGAATTGTCACACTTTCTTCCAAATTGGTTAAACTAATTTACACTCCCACCAGCAGTGTAAAAGCATTCCTATTTCTCCACATCCTCTCCAGCATCTGTTGCCTCCTGATTTTTTTAATGGTTGCCATTCTAACTGGCGTGAGATGGTATCTCAATGTGGTTTTGGTTTGCATTTTTCTAATGACCAGTGATGACGTATTTTTTCATATTTTTGTAGACTGCATAAATGTATTCTTTGGAGAAGTGTCTGTTCATATCCTTTGCTCACTTTTTGATGGGATTTTTTCTTGTAAATTTGTTTAAGTTTTTTGTAGATTCTGGATATTAGCCCTTTGACAGATGGGTAGATTGCAAATACTTTTTCCCATTCTGTTGGTTGCCAGTTCACTCTAATAATAGCTTCTTTTGCTGTGCAGAAGCTCTTTAGTTTAATTAGATCCCATTTGTCTATTCTGGTTTTTGTTGCCATTGGTTTTGGTGTTTTTTTCATGAAGTCCTTGCCCATGTCTATGTCCTGAATGCTATTGCCTAGGTTTTCTTCTAGGGTTTTTATGGTGTTAGGTTTTACGTTTAAATCTTTAATCCATCTGGAGTTAATTTTTGTATTAAGGTGTAAGAAAGGGTGCCAGATATAGGTGATGAGGAGGAACGCAGCAAATCACACTGCCATGTGTGTACCTATGCAACAATCTTGCATGTTCTTCACATGTACCGCAAAACCTAAAATGCAATTTAAAAAAAGGGATCCAGTTTCAGTTTTCTGCATATGGCTAGCCCGTTTTCCCAACACCATTTATTAAATAGGGAATCCTTTCCCCATTGCTTATCTTTGTCAGGTTTGTCAAAGAACAGATGGTTGTAGATATGTGGCATTATTTCTGATGCCTCTGTTCTGTTCCACTGGTCTATATCTCTGTTTTGTTACCAGTACTATGCTGTTTTAATTACTGTAGCTTTGTAATAGAGTTTTAATTTGTGTCTCTGTTGGGTTTTGGTATCAGAATTATATTGGTCTCATAAAATGAATTATGGAGGATACCCTTAATTATAATAACATATGTTTATTTGAACACTATTTTATAATATCAAGTGTTTTAAACCTTTAGTCTGTTCGGTAGCCTTCCCCAAATCAAACTTCAGTTTCAAGGTTGTCTGTTTTGATGTCTATATTTTAGATGCTACAGAAGACCTCTGGAACATCCAGAAGATAGGTAAACAGGATTATTTGACATGTTTAGTTACATGGGATAGAAACAATATTTAATCTTTTTCAGGACATATTTTAGTGAATAATATTAATATAGCTACCAAAATCATATGGAATATCTCAAATTCTAGTGTCTGTGTGTGCTATGAGTCATAATTTAAGTCGTTATGTTAAGCTATTGTAAAACACGGAAATAACCAAATTCATTTCTCAATTGTGTTTTTTGACTACAACTACCCTGGACATTTTGTCATTCACAGACATTTGTTGTTTTGTTTTGATCCTCTTGAAAAGTTGGTTTACAATCAGTTATTTTACTTTAACAGGTGCTCATAAATGCAGGTTTCTTATATTTTTAGAGATTGTGACATTGAAATAAAAATGTACAAGACCCATTAAGAGCGGAAATGCTCATGAATATCAAGCAGAACAAGAGTTAACTGAATGGATTGAAATAATAGAAAACTGAAGTGATCCTTTTTATCTTTTTGCTTAAAACATTGTTGAACCTTGTTTTGTTTTTCAGAGACAAGAAAATTTTTTTCGAGCTATCTACAGCTTTTGACAATTGAGTAAACTCCTGTGAACAAAATTTAGAGTACATTTGTTTCTCTCTGCCTGATTCCTTGAGAATTCAGATTGACCTCACATTGCTGTGCTGGTAGCTTGAATTTCAAGTCAGTGGATCTTAGCTTGCTGTGCTCCATGAGGGTGGGACCTACTGAGCCAGACCACTTAGCTCCCCATCTTCAGCGAGTGAAGGGTTCTGTCTCACAGGCATTCCAGGTGTGCCTGGTGTGTGAATGAAAAAAAGCTCCTGCCATTAGCTCCATGTCTGCCCAAATGGCTGCTTAGTTTTGCTCTTGAAACCCAGGGCCCTGATGGCATAGTCACTGGAGGGAATCTCCTAATATGCTGGTTGTGAAGACCATAGAAAAACCACAGTATCCGGGCTGGAATGCATTATTCTTCCTGGTACAGTCTCTCATGGCTTCCCTGGTTTGGGGAGAGAAATCCTTGGACCCCTTCTGCTTCCTGAGGGAGGCGATTCCCCACTTTGCTTTGGCTTGCTCTTTGTGGGCTGCACCCACTCTCCAACCAGTCCCAATGAGATGAACTGGGTACCTCAGTTGGAAATGCAGAAATCACCCACCTTCTCCATCGATCAGACTGGGAACTGCAAACTGGATCTGTTCCAATTCAGCCATTTTGAAATGTGAGAATTTCCCATAGATTTTTTTTTAAAGAAAAAGGGAAAAATGTGAAAGGAAAATAAATCTTTAGCTCAAAATTATTGAGCTAAAGAAAAAAGTCAAGCTGGAAACTGGTTAGGGCAAACCTGCCTTCAATTCTATTCAGAGTCATCCTGTGCTGAGATAAATTCATATCTGACTGCCTCATTTGGAAAGACCAATCAGAAAAATGAATGCAACTATTTCTCTCTTGTCTACCTATAACTTCGAAGCCTCCTCTCCAAGTTTTCCTATCTTCACCTTGAGTTATCCCATCATTTCAGACTAAACCAATGTAAATCTTACACACATATTTAAGATATAATTATGTCTTATATCCCCCTAAAGTGTATAAAATCAAGCTGTGCCCTTGCCACCTTGGCCACAGTCATCTGGATCACCTGGGGATGTATCACAGGTGATCATCCTCAACCTTGGCAAAGTAAACTTTCTAAATTAACTGATACCTGTCTCAGATTTTGGGAGTTCACAAACTATACTCTGAGGTTATAGTAAACAAAAACCATATTTCTGATACAGAAATCATAACACAAAACCAATGGAACAAGTTAGAGAAGGTTGCAGGCTGCATTCTTACAACCATCTGATCTTTGACAAAGTCTATAATTAGAAGCAATGGGGAATGCATTCCCTAGTCAATGAATGGTACTAGGATAACTGGTTAGCTATATTCAGAAGAGTGAAATTGTACAACTTCCTTCTAACATATTTTAAAAAATCAACTTAAGATGGATTAAAGACCTAAATGTAAAACTTAAAACTATAAAAAACATAGACAAAAGTCCAGAATATAGTATTCTGGACATAGGCTGTAGCAAAGGTTTTATGATAAAATGTCGCATGTTCTCACTTATTTCTCGGATCTAAAAATCAAAACAATTAAATTCATGGATATAGACAGTGGAAGGATGGTTACCAGAGGCTGGAAAGGGTAGTGAAAGACTGAGTGGCATGTGGGAATTATTAGTGGATACAAAAAAATAGAAATAATAAAACTCTGGTGACCATAGTCAATAATAACTTAATATTTGCAAATAACATAAAGAGTGTAACTGGAATGTGTTTAACTTAAAGAATGACTGAGGGGATGGATACCTCATTCCCTATGATGTGCTTTTTTCATATTGCATGCCTCTGTATCAAAACATGTCATTTAGGACATAAATACTATGTACCCACAAAATTAAAAATAAAATATAAAAAATAACCATCTTCTGTGTAGCAAACATTAGAGTTCCAAATATAAGGCTGGAGATCCCCATGAAACAACATACCCTCTTTTGCACTGAAGAGTTTTCTCTTTGTTCTATACATAGGTATTTGGAGAAGCTGACATTCTGGAACATTGACTTTCAACACAGCAAGAGGGATAGCCACACATATAAAATACAAGGACAGAGCAGGACTCACCAGTGCATTCTGTTGAAAAAGTGAGCAAGCCAAATTAAAATTATTTTTTAAACTAATTAATTTTAGCTACTGAAAGGTCTATAGGACATTATCAGTTTCTGTAGGACCTAAGACTTAGAATGTGAACTTGAATGTGATTGTGATCATTATGGAATAATTGCTGTAAAAACCCAGGTTGGTGTTGGCCACATACGACTACAACACTCAGATGGGGAGAATTAAAAAGTGTTTGACAAGTTCTTCTAACGGTGGCAGTGAACTTAGTGCCTTTCATTGTTCTCCTTTTTGCTACACACTCACAGACAGCAAGAGACACCTGGCACCCCCACATCACTTCCTTAGCAATCAAGGTCAGCATCCCACCCAGAATGAATTCTGGCTGTGGGATAATATGGCATACACAGAGAGATGTTTGGCATTTAGTAATACCTGGGTGAGAGCTTTCTAAGTTCTTATGAGGTGTATGATGCATAAGGTCCATTTCTAAATACTAGAAACATCATGCTGTGAAAGCACACATCTACAGTTAAGACGATAATGCCATGCAGAAAAACGTGGCAATGTAATCACCAGTCTTTACGTTTTCAATGGCCTTGCACATGGCTCTTACTGTCCTGCAGAAGTCCAATGTCAGTAGTTTATATTTCCTCATTGTGTCATCAGCCCAATACAAAGTACTGTCAAAATTACAGCTGGAGGTGCTAAAAGGAAAATAATCTGAGGAAACGTACATTTTCAGTCTCAAGTTCCAAAGACTGGTCATCAAAAAGTGTATGTCTATCTTGGCTGTCACCTTTACTAAACTGTAGTGGTCTGAGGTGTGAGGAGTGAACACCGCAGAGTTCTGGTTGCCCTTGTGAGGTTTGCTATCATAAACTTTGTCAAAGGAAGTCTGCCTGATTACAGAAATGAATATTGTTCCCTGACCATCAATATAGAATCCTGGGTCATACTTCTCTTTACATTTAATAATTGCTTCTCCTAAATTTGTGATGTTCTGTGGGATTGTATCACTTATATCTAACATTGGAAATGTAATGCAAGATACTTTCACCAAAAAGGCTCTAGTCACACCAGAGATAACAAATCCTGAATAGATGTATTCCACGTATCTTATTGTTCTGTAAGTGAGAGCTGTCATAGAATAATCATTTTGGTCTTCAAGGCCAAAAGAAGCAGAAAAACTCCTCATGGCACTTTGTTAGGTAAATGTTTCTGGGATCTCTTCATCTAGTTTTTGAATTCTCTACAAGAAGAAAACATGACAAAAGTACTTGATTTCAATTTTCATTATATCACCTACTCTCATCTCAGAATGTTGACTTTTCATTTCTGAAATCCAATACACTTAGAGTCATAAGGCAAATATTTATCTATTTCAAATATGTTGCCTAGAACTATTTGTGGAGGCAATCTACCAGGTTTTAAATCACCTGAATTCTTCCATTTGTTTCCCTGTTTTTTAGAAGCAAGTTATCATTATGTTTACTATACATGAACACAATCTGTTCTAGTCTTCATAGTATGGAACCATATTTGTCTGTAAAGAACCCGCACAATTTACACTCCACTGTGCTTTTCTGTAGATGACCTTTACATATGTATCCACTCCCCTCTCCAGATTTTTGCCAATATTTGGTGGAAAACAGCTTTTTCCTTTATCTTTCTGGCTCTCGTGGCCATGACAAATGTCATTTGTAAGAAGCAGTCTAAAAGTACTGGACAAATATAATATCCATGCACTACTCTCTAGACACCTTCATTGAGTTCTTGTTGTTATGCCATCCTTTAGCTCATCACAGAATGAAAAAAATATGGCTTCTGCTTGAAAATATCAAAATCCAACTTGAAAGAGGCATCCAGAAAGTTCATCACTGTTTAAAATCAATTTACACTTACTAACAACTCCAGAATGCATCTTCTTTCTGTAACTTAAGAATGTAATAGACAGCAACAGTATTAAAATTCTTTCAAGGCATCCTACCGTGATTATGGACTCACACCTTTCTATCTTGACAGAATAATTTTGAATCACGTATTATGCCTAACATGACTTGGCAAACTATAAATCTTCATTTGTATACTATTCATTGTCATCTTGTAAAATGACATGCTAACTAATTTTGCTGGCAAAAACCGAGAACATTTACATTTTCATCATGCTTAATTTACAGAAGTTTTCATTTTCTTTTCCCACCCAGTGGCAAAATTTCATGACTCTAAAGCACTTAAACTCTCATCATATCATTTTTGTAAAGAAATAACGCAAAGCAAATAAGATTTTTTAAATCAACTAGCAGGGAGTTTGTAAATTATGTATTAGAACAACCATTTAATTTGTTCTTTTATCTGCTGCAATGCTTTCCTAAAAACATTAGATTCGCTTTTTTCTGATGTGCTAGTACATGAACCCAGAAAAAGAAAGAAGTCTGAGGCCTCATTTAACATGGGCTTATATTACTTTTCTGGGCATTGAGGCGATCATAAAAACACCATCAAAACTGTAAGTTAAACTGCATTCACTAAATTTTAAAAATAAAAATGAGACAAAAATGTTACAATTTATTTTTGTTAAAATGAATGTTTTATAATTGTAGTATTTTCAAGAGACAGGGTAAAACTGTTGCCCAGGCTGCAGTGATAGGGTGCAGTGGCTGTTCACTGGTACCATCATTTCACAGTACATCCTTGAACTCCTGGGCTTAAGAGATCTTTCTGCCTCAGCCTCTGGAGTAGCTGGGACTACAGTTGTGCATTACTGCACTTGGCTTTTGTGATTTTTCACCCAGTTGTCAACAATCAAACCCTAGATAAGTTTCTTAGTAAGTCAACCATAGTTGAACTATTTTTTCCTTACCAACTCTGTAACTGATACTCCTTGTCATTACTAGATTCACTTTGAGATGCCCATAAATAGACTCTTACTATGAGTGAAATCACATGAAGATGTTACCCGGGCAATCCTTGGTTGTCTTTGTGGAAGAAAGAATTTACACAAAAGACCAATTTGTAAATAAAGAAAAGTTTTATTGGGAAAGTACAAATACACTCCAAGACAGGAGGGGGCTGACCCTGCTGGAAACATCCCCATGACATTCTGCATTGTTATCTTCTATTGCCTCAGTTATTTCTTTGCCCAGTTCTCATTAAAGTTTGGGGGATCCTCCCTTACTGTGCTTAATGCATGGGAAACATTAATTAATACGACTCCTACCTAATGGTGGCACTGCATATTACCACCACCCCAGGAAGGTATAGCAGTCAATTTTGTACTCATTGTGCCTGCTCAGCTCTCAGCAATTCCCCTTTGCCTTTTTTCCTTATCATGATCTAGTTAACAACATTCTGACAGTTCAAAGATGGAGTACTGAGCATCCAAAGAGGTGTTCTGGGGGATTCTTTCCAGCATGGGTACCTCTCCCTTGTGCCTGCTCCTATCTGTCTACTCTTACATTTCTCCCTCAAGTGGTTGGGACCCAGAAATCTTTTGTGAGATAGGGCAGAGGTCATTCTCTGTAGCTACTTCCTGCTGAAAAGGGGCATTGAGATCTTCAAGGTCTTTCCTCCTTGCCTGCTGTCATGGTGAGGAGGTTTTGACGATTGTTGTCTCTTAGAAGAAAAGAGGTTGATATCCCCATCACAAGACCATTTGAAGTCTGATGGTTTCTAGATGGGAGGAAATAAACTGAGAAGATTCAGAGAGCAAGGCTCAAAAAGGAGAAGGAAGATAGAGGCCAGGGGTCCCAGGAAAGGGAAGAGCTCTGAGAATGAAGACAAGGTGACACCCAGCAGAGCCAACTCTTAATATCCCTTTACCAAAGATGAGAGGCCTGGTCTATAAGATCTCTACTATGCTCCTGGAGCTGTTCTGATCTGTTAACAGAAAAATACAAGAATTATGTAAGAAATCTGAAAACTAAAGAAAAGAGATACCGTAACTAACCTTTGACAAGTAGTTCTCCATTCTGATATTTGAAGACAATGAGCTTGATGTAGGAATCCTTAAGTCTTCTCTTGGATTATGTATTCTGTTGAGACCTAAACTGTCATTAAACTTTCCATTGCAAGGTGATTCTAGGACTGACATCATGGTATATGTGGCCAATAAACATCTGGTCTGTTCCTTCCCTAGAAGTTTGGTAATAAAATCTGCTAGAATTTCCTTCTGTAAGACTGCAAAAGATAAATGCTGAGTGTTTATATTTTTCCCAAATGATGTCTAAATAATGTGTGTGCTGTTTAAGAAGTCACCATGAATGAATGAAATATAGCACAAATGATGTGTTTCTTTTCCAAGTCCATCTGCTCTGAGCTCCAGCTGGCTTGGAGCTCCAATCACTCTGAGCTCCATTTTGCTCTGCGCATCATCTGCTCGGAGCTCCATCTTACTCTAAGCATCATATTTTCTGAGCTCCATCTTCTCCAAGCTCCAGCTTGCTCGGAGCTCCAATCACTCTGAGCGCCATCTTGCTCTGAGCATGATCTACTCCAAATTCCAATGGCTCAGAGCAATGTTTGAAGTGCCAATCACTCAGTTCAATCTTGCTGTGAGCATCATGTTTCTGAGTTTCATCTTACACCGAGCAACATCTGCTGCAAGCTCCATCTTGCTTGGAGGTCCTTCTTGCTTCAAGCTCTATTTATTCCAAGCTGAACGTGCTCCAAGTTCCATCTTGCTCAGAGCTCCAATCACTCCAAGCACTATCTTTCTCTGAACACCATCTGCATAGACATTTATCTTACTCAGAGCTTCATCTAGTCAGAGATCCATTTACTCTGAGCTCCATCTTGCTGGGAGTTCTAATCACTCTATGCTCCATCATGCTGGGAGCTCCGATCACTCCCAGCTCCATTTTGCTCTGAGCAACCATCTGGTCGGAGCTCATCTTACTCTGAGCAACATGTGCTCTGAGCTCCACCTTGCTTGGATCTATAATCACTATGGGCTCCATTTTGCTCTGAGCTCCAAAACCTAGCAACATCTCCTCCAAACTCCATCTTGCTTAGAGCTCATTTTTGCTCAGAGCTCTATCTACTCCAAGCTGCATCTTGCTCAGAGCTCCAATTGTTCAGAGCAATGTTCAGAGTGCCAATCACTCTGAGCTGCCTCTTACTCTAAGCACTATCTGCTCTGAGGTCCATCTTACACAAGTAACATCTGTTCCAAGCTCTATCTTGCTTGGAGCTCCTTGTTGCTCAGGTCTATCTGATCTGAGCTCCATCTGGTTTGAAACTTCAATTACTTCAAGCTCCATCTTGCTCTGAACACCATCTGCTTGAAGCTCCATCTGCTCTGAGCTCATCTTGCTTAGAGCTCCCATCACTCTGAGCTCCATTTTGCTCTCAGCACCATATGCTCAGAGTTTCATCTACTTGGAGTTGCATTTGTTTCAAGCTCCATCTTTCTCAGAGCTCCAATCACTCTAAACTCCATCTTGCTCTGAGCACCCTCTGCTCAGAGCTCCATCTTCTCCTTGGTCCACCTTGCTGAGATTTCCAGTCACTTCCAGCTCCATTTTGCTCTAAGCACCATCTATCTGCTCAAAGCTCCACCTTACTACTGTGAGCAGCATGTTCTCTGAGCTCCATCTTGCTCTGAGCACCATCTGCCCTGAGCTCCACCTTACACCAAGCAACATCTGCTCCGAGTTCCATTTTGCTTGAAGCTCCTTTTTGTTCAGAGCTCTGTCTGCTCTAAGCTCCATCTTCTGTGGAGCTCTAATCACTCTGAGCTCCATCTAAAACCAAGCAATGTCTATTCCAAGCTCCATCTTACTTAGAGCTCCTTCTTGTTCAGAGATCCATCTTGCTCAGAGTTCCAATGGCTCAGAGCAATGTTCACAGTTCCAATCACTCGAGGCTCCATCTTGCTCTGAGCTCCACCTTACACCAGGAAACAAATTCTACAAGCTCCATCTTACTTGGAGGTACTTCTTGCTCAAAGCTCTACCTCCTCCTAGCTCCATCTTGCTTAGAGCTCCAATCACTCTGACCTCTATCTTGCTTTAAGTGCCATCTGCACAGAGCTTAATTTTTCTTGGAGTTCTGATCATTCTGAGGTTCATCTTGCCCTGAGAACCATCTACTTCGAGCTCCAGATTGCTCTGATTACCATTTACTTGGAAGCAATTTCTGTGAACTCCATCTTTTCTGAGCTCTAATCACTCTAAACTCCATCTTGCTGTATTATATGCTCAGAGCTCCATCTTGCTCTGAGCACCATCTACTCTGAGCTTTGTCTTCCTCAGAGCTCCGACTAAGCTGAGTTCCATCTTGTTCTGGGCACAATTTGCTCAGAGCTCCAACATGCT
Organism: Aotus nancymaae; assembly: GCF_030222135.1. NCBI lineage: Eukaryota > Metazoa > Chordata > Mammalia > Primates > Aotidae > Aotus > Aotus nancymaae. The sequence goes on along the minus strand of NW_026988430.1, from coordinate 740,556 downwards.
CTGAGCACCATCTGCTCTAAACCCCATCTGCTCAGAGTTCTATTTACTCTATGCTCCATCTTGCTTAGAGCTTCAATTACTCTGGAGTTCCATCTTGCACTGGGCACCATCAGCTTGAAGCTCCATCTCACTGTGAACAACATCTTCTCTGAGCTCCATCTTGCTCTGAGCACCATCTGCTTGGAGCTCCATCTTGCTAAGAACTCCAACCACTTCTGGCTTCATTTTGCTCTGAGCACCATCTACTCAAGAATTCCATCTTGCTCTAAGCACCATCTGCTCAGAGCTCCATCTCACTGTGAACATCTTATCCGAGATCCATCTTGCTCTGAGTGCCATTTCCTTGGAACTCCTTCTTACTCTGAACAACATCTGCTCCGAGTTCCATGTTGCTCAAAGCTCCCTCAGCTCCAAGGTCCATCTTGCTTGGAGCTCTAATCACTCTGAGCTCCATCCTGCTGTAAGCACCATCTGCCTGAGCTCCATCTAAAACCAAGCAATATCTGCACAAAGCTTCATCTTGCTTACAGCTCCTTATTGATCAGAGCTCCATCTGCTCTGAGCACCATCTTATTCAGAGCTCCATCTTGCTCTGCACTGAATCTTACACAGAAGAACATCAGCTCCACATTCAATCTTGCATTGAGCTGCTTCTTTTCTGAGCTTAATCTTCTCAGCGCTCCATCTGCTCTGAACTCCATCTTGCTCAGCTCCATCTGCTCTGAGCCCCATCTGCTCTGAGCCCCATCTTGCTCTGAACCCCATCTTGCTCTGAGCTCCATCTTGCTCTGAGCTCCATCTGTTCTGAGCACCATCTTATTCAGAGCTCCATCTTACACAGAACATCAGCTCCACGTTCATTATTGCAACAAGCTGCTTCTTTTCTGAGCTTAATCTTCTCAGCGCTCCATCTGCTCTGAGCCCCATCTTGCTCAGAGCTCCATCTGTTCTGAGCCCCATCTCGCTCAGAGTTCCATCTGCTCTGAGCCCGATCTCGCTCAGAGCTCCATCTACGCTGAGCCCCATCTCGCTCTCAGCCCCATCTCGCTCTCAGCCCCATCTCGCTCTCAGCTCCATCTCGCTCAGAGCCCCATCTCGCTCAGAGCTCCATCTGCTCTGAGTTCCATCTGCTCTGAGCTCCATCTTGCTCAGAGCTCCATCTGCTCTGAGCTCCATCTTGTTCAGAGCTCCATCTTGCTCAGAGCTCCATCTGCTCTGAGCTCCATCTTGCTCAGAGCTCCATCTGCTCTGAGCTCCATCTGCCCTGAGCTCCATCTTGCTCAGAGCTCCATCTGCTCTGAGCTCCATCTGCTCTGAGCTCCATCTTGCTCTGAACTCCATCTTGCTCTGAGCTCCATCTGCTCTGAGCTCCATCTTGCTCTGAGCTCCATCTTGCTCTGAGCTCCATCTTGCTCAGAGCTCCATCTTGCTCAGAGCTCCATCTGCTCTCAGCTCCATATGCTCTGAACTTTATCTTGCTCAGAGCTCCATCTGCTCTGAGCTCCGTCTGCTCTGAGCTCTATCTTGCTCAGAGCTCCATCTGCTCTGAGCTCCATCTTGCTCTGAGTTCTATCTTGTTCAGAGCTCCATATGCTCCAAGCTCCATTTTGCTCAGAGTTCCAATCACTCCAAGCTCCATCTTGCTCTGAGCACCACATGCTCTGAGCTTCATCTACTCAGAGCTTCAATCACCCCAACCTCCATCTTGCTCTGAGCACCATCTGCTCTGAGCTCCACCTTGCTCAGAACTCCAATCACTCCAAACTCCTTCTTGCTCTGATCACTGTCTGCTCTGAGCTCCATTCTGCTCTGAGACCATATGCTTGGACCTCCATCTTATACTCTGTGCAACATCTGCTCTGAGATTCACATTGCTCTGAGCTCCATCTCACTTAGAGCTCCATCTGTTCTGAGCCCCGTCTGCTCTGAGCCCCATCTCGCTCTGAGTCCCATCTGCTCTGAGCCCCATTTTGCTCAGAGATCCATCTGTTCTGAGCCCCATCTCGCTCTGAGCCCCGTCTGCTCTGAGCCCCAACTGCTCTGAGCTCCATCTCGCTCAGAGCTCCATCTGCTCTGAGCTCCATCTCGCTGAGAGCTTCATCTGCTCTGAGCTCCATCTCGCTGAGATCCATCTGCTCTGAGCTCCATCTTGCTCTGAGTTCTATCTTGTTCAGAGCTCCATATGCTCCAAGCTCCATTTTGCTCAGAGCTTCAATCACCCCAAACTCCATCTTGCTCTGAGCACCATCTGCTCTGAGCTCCACCTTGCTCAGAACTCCAATCACTCCAAACTCCTTCTTGCTCTGATCACTGTCTGCTCTGAGCTCCATTTTGCTCTGAGACCATATGCTTGGACCTCCATCTTATACTCTGTGCAACATCTGCTCTGAGATTCACATTGCTCTGAGCTCCATCTCACTTAGAGCTCCATCTGTTCTGAGCCCCGTCTGCTGAGCCCCATCTCGCTCTGAGCCCCATCTCGCTCTGAGTCCCATCTGCTCTGAGCCCCATCTGCTCTAAGCTCCATCTGCTCTGAGCTCCATCTCGCTCTGAGCCCCATCTGCTCTGAGCTCCATCTGCTCTGAGCTCCATCTCGCTGAGCTCCATCTGCTCTGAGCTCCATCTCGCTCTGAGCTCCATCTGCTCTGAGCTCCATCTCACTCAGAGCTCCATCTGCTCTGAGCTCCATCTGCTCTGAGCTCCATCTGCTCAGAGCTCCATCTTGTTCTGAGCTCCATCTGCTCTGAGCTCCATCTTGCTCAGAGCTCCATCTGCTCTGAGCTCCATCTTGCTCAGAGCTCCATCTACTCTGAGCTCCATCTTGCTCAGAGCTCCATCTGCTCTGAGCTCCATCTCCTTCATAGCTCCATCTCGCTCAGAGCTCCATCTGCTCTGAGCTCTATCTTGCTCTGAGCTCCATCTTGCTCTGAGCTCCATCTTGCTCAGAGCTCCATCTTGCTCAGAGCTCCATCTGCTCTGAGCTCCATATGCTCTGAACTTTATCTTGCTCAGAGCTCCATCTGCTCTGAGCTCCATGTGCTCTGAGCTCCATCTTGCTCTGAGCTCCATCTGCTCTGAGCTCCATCTTGCTCTGAGCTCCATCTGCTCTGAGCTCCATCTGCTCTGAGCTCCATCTGCTCTGAGCTCCATCTTGTTCTGAGCTCCATCTGCTCTGAGCTCCATCTTGCTCAGAGCTCCATCTGCTCTGAGCTCCATCTTGCTCAGAGCTCCATCTGCTCTGAGCTCCATCTTGCTCAGAGCTCCATCTGCTCTGAGCTCCATCTTGCTCAGAGCTCCATCTGCTCTGAGCTCCATCTCGTTCATAGCTCCATCTCGCTCAGAGCTCCATCTGCTCTGAGCTCTATCTTGCTCTGAACTCCATCTTGCTCTGAGCTCCATCTTGCTCAGAGCTCCATCTTGCTCAGAGCTCCATCTGCTCTGAGCTCCATATGCTCTGAACTTTACCTTGCTCAGAGCTTCATCTGCTCTGAGCTCCATGTGCTCTGAGCTCCATCTTGCTCTGAGCTCCATCTGCTCTGAGCTCCATCTTGCTCTGAGTTCCATCTGCTCTGAGCTCCATCTTGCTCAGAGCTCCATCTGCTTTCAGCTCCATATGCTCTGAACTTTATCTTGCTCAGAGCTCCATCTGCTCTGAGCTCTGTCTGCTCTGAGCTCTATCTTGCTCAGAGCTCCATCTGCTCTGAGCTCCATCTTGCTCTGAGTTCTATCTTGTTCAGAGCTCCATATGCTCCAAGCTCCATTTTGCTCAGAGTTCCAATCACTCCAAGCTCCATCTTGCTCTGAGCACCACATGCTCTGAGCTTCATCTACTCAGAGCTTCAATCACCCCAACCTCCATCTTGCTCTGAGCACCATCTGCTCTGAGCTCCACCTTGCTCAGAACTCCAATCACTCCAAACTCCTTCTTGCTCTGATCACTGTCTGCTCTGAGCTCCATTCTGCTCTGAGACCATATGCTTGGACCTCCATCTTATACTCTGTGCAACATCTGCTCTGAGATTCACATTGCTCTGAGCTCCATCTCACCTAGAGCTCCATCTGCTCTGAGCTCCATCTTGCTTGGAGCTCCATTTTGCTCAGAGGACCATCTTGCTCTGAGCATAATCTGCTCCATGTATTTTTTTTGAAACACACTTCACAATAGGAAAGACATGGAACCAATTCATATGCTCATCAGTGGCAGACTGGATAAAGAAAATGTGCTACATATATGCCATGGAGTACTATGCAGCCATAAAAAGGTATGAGATCACGTCCTCTGCAGGGACATGGATGAATCTGAAAGTCATCATCCTCAGCAAACTAACACAGGAAATAGAAAACCAAACATTAAATGTTCTCACTCATAAGTGGGAGCTGAACAATGAGATCACATTTTAATATTATTGTATTCTCTGTAGATGGTCTCTGCTTCTCGTAACAAAAGATATTTTGTAATGTTTTTCTCTCTAAAGGATTGTGGCTGCTTCTGCTGTGTCAGCTTAGGGTTCAGGTTAACTACCCCACCTTGTAATGACCCACTCCATGTCCACATGTGGTTGGTCTCTTCTGTGATAATGTTTGTTCACAGACTCTTACCATCTATGGGTCATTTGAGGGGAGGTGGCCTCACATAGTACTGCACCATGCAAATGACCAACTGAAAAAATTACTGAAACAATGTGTGTGTCTGGTTATTTCAAAGAATAAACAGTAGTCAGTTGAAGGAGATAAAGTTTTAGTAATATCAGTGATACCTTAGATGACCAAGAATAATCCTCTGGGCCCCAAAAACATATTACAATATGGACTATGCAAGCAAAAATCTCACCCATCAGACAACAGCAAATGATGCTCTAGCTCAAATGTTAATTGTCCTCTCTTGATGTGTGAAAGCACACAATCAGCAGGAGGCACAAACATCTGGGAGGCAAAGGCAGAGTGGGTGTTTCATGCAGACAGTTTCAGTGCGAGAAGGTGAAGTCGTCTGGGGATGGATGGCAATGACAGCGACAATGTGAACTGACTGAATGCCACTTAACCGTCAACTCCAAAACAGGTCAAATGGGCCAGGCGTGGTGGCTCACACCTGTCATCTCAGCACTTTAGGAGGCCGAGGTGGGCAGATTGCTTGAGTCCAGGAGTTCAAGGCCAGCCTGAGCAACATGATGAACTCTGTCTCCACATAAAATACAAACAATTAGCTGGGTGTGGAGGTGTACAACTTGAGCCTGGGAGGCAGAGGCTGCAGTGAACCAAGACTGCGCTGCCACACTCCAGCCTGGGCAACAAGTGAGACCCTGTCTAAAAAAATTAAACAAAAAAATTCCAGGTGCAGTGGCTTACATCTGTAATCCCAGCACTTTGGGAGGAGGAGGCATGCAGATCATGAGGTCAGGAGTTTCCACCTGGGTAGGACAAAGGCTCCCCTGTGTCTGCCTGGCACAGCTGCCCTGATGCCCACTGGGCCAAGAATGTGGACTGGGCTATATGTGCAACTGGGGTCAAGCCACCCTCCCTGTTCTCTTTTCATTCTCCCTCATTACAGTGTCTGCAGCCATAGGAGAGAGAGGACTGCAGGCCTGATCTGGGCCCTCGCACAAAAAAATATTCTTAACTGTGAAACCCAGCTTTCTCCATAACAACACTGAGTGCCTACTGTGCCTTCCACAAAAAAAGGAATGATCAGAACTGGCCTCTGCTTTCAAGAGGATTATGGTCCAGCTGAAGAGGACACACATGCAGGAGAACAAGTGAAGCCCTGAACTGTGTGGGCTTGAAATAAGCTCAGTGGAAATGTTGCGGAATAGCTAGACCAGCTTGGATGCATCTATGGGGGAGGAAGGACTTCCACGGGCCATAAAAACAGGTAGGATACAGGAGTAAAGGAGAAGGAAGGTATCCCTAGCTGTAGGCCCATGTGAGCGAAGGCCAAGAAGCGCCACTCCAAGATGAGATCCTTTAATCTCTGGCGCTGCACACAGGCTTGGGATGCATTCCTAAGCCTGCATCACAGCATGCAGGCACACACACGCTGCATATCTGCATATGTCCCAGTACCCTGGAAGCCTCCTCAGAGCAGGGGCTACACCGTATGCCTCAGTATGTCCCCAGCGCATAGCACAGTGTCTGCGGCCAGGTGGACACACAACGTGCCTGTGCACACACAGAGCCACTACTTTTAAACACCACCTGTGTGCAAGGTACTAAACAAGACACCTAATACATACGATCTTTAATGCCAATTAGTGGGGTGACGATTATTACCCTAATTTACAAATGAAGAAATCCAGAATCAAGACAATCAGTTGATCAAGATCACAGTTGGTCTCAGGCAGAGCTGGATGTCACACTCCATTTGCCTCTCAAATCACTCCTTTCCTGTGCTATGTTATAGCAAAAGCCTACTGCTCTGAGGAACTCAGCTGTGGCATTTGCTTATCAGGGCTACCCTTTGCCTTTGACCTTGGGTCTCATCATTTAAGCCAGCTCACCTGGAACCTATATGGATTCATTAGAATTTGGTTCAGCTGCATAAGTAAAACAAAAGATAATAGTGGCTTTATTTATTTTCTCACATAAAAGATGTCTGAAGAGAGACAGTCCTGGGGTGGGATGGCAGCCCCACGGTCATCGTGTCTTGGGCTTTTAGCTTTTTGCTTTGCCATCCTCAATGCTTGATTTCCATGTTATGGTCTAAAGTGGCTACTGGAACTCCAGCCATTACAACTGCATTCTGGGAAGAAGGGAGGGAGGAAGAAGGGAAGGAAGGAGAAATGAAGGGAGGAAGGTAGAAAGGAAAAAAGAATCCTTTTCTTACTTTTTAAAAAAAAAGACTTCCTTAAATGATAGCTTACAGTAATTTATCTGTATCATCGTCCACAACTTACCTGGCCATACAGGAGACTGGAAAATCTACTATTACAGTGTAGGTAGCAATGTGCCTTGAATTAGGTTCAGTTACTAAGATAGAGGGTTGGGATAGGCAGCTAGCAATTTTTCTTATACTAACATTTCATTATTATTTTTTAAGTGTCAGGGTGTGGCTGGTCCCAAAAGCTTACAAGCAAAATTAATAATTGACATTGGAGCTTTTTTTTTTTTGAAGTATCACTGCAATCTTGAATTCAGCAGGAAACAAGCAAGTATGTGAAATAATGATTCCAGTCCCACAACCTTCCTAGTATTCCCATGAACAATACTCATTGATTCCAAGCTACACATTTAAAACATACAAAAAACTGTTCTGAGGCCAAAGAACAGCATGTGTAGTTTGGTTGGCTGCCACCAAGGGATGAGAGAGCTTGTGCATGGCTGTGCACAGTGAACAGCAGGTCCACACACACGCTGAGCTCGCTAGAGTTGGGTGTATTTGTGTATTTTCCCTCATCCTTTCCAACATCCCCAAGATAAGTTATACAAAGAAAAAAACACTGAATTTAAAATATTTCACTATGAAATATTACACTGAATCTACGACTTTATACTCTTCAAGCATTGCAATTCTTCAAACAGTCAGTAGAGACAGAAAGGTAAAGCTGGAAGGACCTTAGAGATTGTCCAGGCTGGGTGCCTCCTTTTCCAGTGAAAGAAACTGCGATGGGGAGAGGTAAAACAGCCTGCTCAAGCTCAAGAGAGATGCCATCTCTTGACTCCCAGGCTTGCTCCATTCTAGTCCCTTTGGGGCAGCAGTTGTGTCTGAAGGACCCCTTGGCATTGGAAAACTCCACAGAACAGCCACCAAAGACTTCAGTGACTGCCAGTGAAATCTAGAACAAAAACATGGAATGAGTATTTTTCCCAACACCCCTGTGATTAAGGAGAGACACAGGGGTTCTTCAGAGCTGTACAGCAGCTTTGATGCCCCAGGGTCCATTCCAAGTGGCCCAGCAGGGATGCTGGACAGAGTCACCAGGGCAGGTGTGGCCTGGACTCCAAAGCAGCTCATAGGCAGTGGAAGCACTAGCAGGATGCTACAGAAAACATCAGAGGGATGTCGGGGGAGGCGTTTCCTCTTTCTCCACATCACCAGCCTCTTGGTTTTCAATGAATTAGTTCTACATTTCTCCGGAGTGAGGCAGGGAGGTGTAAGAATACAGACACCTGGACTTTCCTCCCAGAAATTCCAAATTAGAAGGTCTGGGTAGGGTCCAGAAAATTTTATTTTTACCATGTGTCCCTGGAGATGCTGAGGCAGCCATCTTGCTACTATCTTAGGACAAGTGATCAGGAAGCTCTGCACTGGATGCCTCACAGAAAGCCCTACCACCATCCCAGTGCTGCTGTTGTCTGGGAAGACTACTCAGTGAAGAGCTGTGATCCATCCTCCCTTGCTATAATTAACGGACCCTGTGATTAGAAGTTCTTCCTCAGCCTCAGGCTCCCCTACCTCCCACTTTCAGTGTCTTCTCTTCTCTGGTAATGGGAAGCCAGTCTCCCTGTGCTAACCCTCCACAAGCTGGAAGCCTATTACTAGGTCACCTGTCAGCCTCTCTGTCCCAGTTAAATAATCCCCATTCCTCTCATCACTTATCCATATTCCTGTTTTCCAACCCAACAATCATTTCCCTGCTTTTCTCTAAATGCTCTCCAAGTTCTCTCCAGTCCCCCTGCACAAGTTGTCTTTGTTCCTAATTCTTCCCTTGAACAGTTTGTGTCTTGTGAGACTAAAAAGAAATTCCTGCTCCAAAAGGATTTGAAGGCTATTTTGACAAGATTCATTTAAGAAACCTCCCTGCAGCATCACAGCAATCTGGGAAAGAGGACAGGTTGCATAAGAAAGTCTAAAAGGAAGGTAGTACAATAAATACTCCATTGTCTCCATAGCAACACACTCCAAAAGTTTTCTGGATGCCTACACAGGCAAGAAGGTCTGAAGATCCACCTGCTGGCTCACTGGAAAGCCAGGAAGGATGGCTTAGCTTTCCCTCCATTCACGTGGTAGAGATCAGGGTAGGCTGGGACTACTTGACAGACCAAGGAAGTGGGAGAAAACAGAATCCAATGTGGGAACCAGAAAGCAAAGGGAAGTAGTGTAGGAGATGGGTGGGTCATCACTGACCACTGCTGACAATGGCTTCCATTTAAACCATAAGCAGAAATTCACTTTTGAGAAGATTTTTAAGGACATCAAAAAGCCTTCTCAAGGGGATATGAAAAATCAGCCAGGCAAGGTGGAAGGAGAAAGAAAGAAAGCGAGACCAAGAGTAGAACACAAAGCAAGACAAAGTTCATTGGCTGCTGCAGACCTATTTTCTCCAAAGAACAGAAAGAAAGGGAGAAGATGGCAGAGAGAAGACAGGGCAGCAGAAAAGGTGGAAATTGAGTGAGAATCTGCCTTCCCAGCCTCGGGGGTCCAGAAAATACAGCACATATACACCATGAAATACTATGCAGTCATAAAAAAGAATGAGTTTATGTCTTTTGCAGGGACATGGATGAAGCTGGAAACCATTATTCTCAGCAAACTAACACAGGAACAGAAAACCAAACACTGCGTGTTCTCATTTGTAAGTGGGAGTTGCACAATGAGAACACATGGCCACAGAGAGGGGAGCATCTCACACTGAGGCCTGTCAGGGGTAGGGAGAAAGGGGAGGGAGAGCATTAGGATAAATACCTAAAGCATGCAGGGCTTAAAACCTAGATGACAGGTTGATAGGTGCAGCAAACCACCAGGGCACATGTATACCTGTGTAAAAAAACTTGCATGTTCTGCACATGTACCCCAGAAATTAAAGGAAAATTTAGAAAATATTTAAAAAAATATCAGCCTGGGCAACATGGCAAAACCCTGTCTCTATGATATATACATCATCATAGTAATAATTAACTGGGAGTGGTAGCACACACCTGTACTTCTACCTACATGGGAGGATAAAGTGGGAGGATCATGTGAGCCCAGGTAGGTCAATGCTGCAGTGAGCCATGATCACGCCACTGCACCACAGCCTGGAGAAAAGAGTAAGACACTGTCTTGAGAAAACAAAAGATGGAAGAGGAAGGTACGAGAGTCAGGAGAGAGATTTGAAGATGCTGCACTGCTGCCTTTGAAGATGGAAGAGGGGCTATGAGCTAAGGAATGCAGGCAGCCTCTATAGAAGTTGGACAAAACAAGGAAACAGATTCTCCCCCAGCATCTCCAAAGGAATGTAGCCCTGACAATATCCTGATTTTATCCTACTAAGATGCATTTCAAACTCAGACCTCCAGAACTTAAAGATAAAAAATTTGTATTATATTAAGTGGCTAACTGAGTCATAATCGGCTATAGCAACCATAGAAAACTAATATAAAAAGTAATAGAGGCACAGTCGTTTCCCATTACCCACAGTGTCGCTTTCTGCAGTTTCAGTTCCCTGAGCACATCCCAAAAATATCAGATGGAAAATTCCAGAAATAAAACGTTCAGTTTTCATTTGCATGCCATTCCAAGGAGCATGATGAAATGTCACACCATCCCAACTGCCCCGCCTGGGGCCATCAATATCCCTTTGTGTGGCCAATCCACACTGTCTACACTACCAATTCTGTCAGGCACTCAGTAGCTGGCTCAGCTATCTGACTATTGCAGTACATGCATGGGGCAGCAGCGGTGGCAACCCTGGACACTGGTCCCAGTAGCATGGAACCCAGGACCAGATACTGCCACAGTCAGCCCGCAGGTGTGAGAGGGCAGGAGGCACTCAGTCACAACTCTGTGGCTGCACAGTGCCCAGAGCCTGCAAACCTGTGCTCTGGGCCAGGGACAAGGAAAAGTGAACCCTAGGGTGGGATGGCGGTACACTCCGTGATCCTCATGCCCTCAGGGAGCAGCCCCGCCAGAATCTGCATGGGCTCAGCCACAGCTGCCACCTAGAAATGGCACAAGTCAGTATCAGTGGTAACCCCTGGCCCTGTCCTCCCTCACCAGCAGCAGGAATCCCAGGGCCAGATGTCACCATGGCGCCTAATTTAGGTGGTCGGCGGTGCAGCTGCAAGGGGGCGGAAACCAGTGCTCAGCCTCATCCCAGGGGCTAAAGTGGGCCCAGAGCCTGCAACATGTGCTGGGCTTGGGCAAAGGAAGCACAGATCTTAGGGTGGGGGGAGGTGCCTTGGGTGACCCCCAGGCTGTCTGAGACCAGCCCTGCAGACTCCCGTACATTGTGCTGCACCTGCTACTTATAGATGGCATGCAGCAGCAGCAGCGGTGGCAACCCCTGATCCTGCCCGCCTCCACCAGCACACAGACCCAAGGGCCAGACCCTGCTGCGGGGCCTAAATCAAGATCCGTGGCAGAAGGAGGACTGGAACTGGCACCCAGCCCCATCCCAGTGGCTGCAGGGTTCCCAGTGCCCACAACCAGCACCCTGGACCAGGGTCAAAAAAGAACAGAAGGAGGGCAGGAACCGGTGCTCAGCCCCACCCCTGAGGCTGCACAGCACCCAGACCCCACGCTCTGGGCAGGGGCAAGGAAGATGGACCCTAGACAGTGCACTGGGCAATTCTCGGGCCGTCTAGGGCCAGCCTCTGCCTTGGGCTCAGCTGCAGCTGCCACTGGCACATGGACATGCAGCAGCCACAGTGACAACCACTGATGCTGCCCACCCACACCACTGCAATGAGGATCCCAGGGCCAGAAGCCTCCATAGATCCTAACACAGGCAGTCAGCCCTGCTGCTGCAGGAAAGCAGGAACTGGCCAGCCTGCCTTGAGGATCTAGCAGCTGCACAGCACCCAGCGACTGTGACCCATCACTCTATGCATCAGCCAAGAAAGAGGGGCCCTAGGCTGGGAGGGCAGTCTGCTGGTGGCCCTCGGGTCTTCTGGGACTAGCCCTGCCAGCTGATGCCATGGACTCAGCTGCAGCCGCCCCCTGCAGATGGTGCATGTCAGCAGTGGTGGCAACCCTGGACATGCACACGGCGGCCAGCAGCACAGAACCAGGGGCCAGACACCACCATGGCCCTAATGGAGGCGGTGAAGCTGCAGCTGCAGGAGGGCAGGAAGTGGTGCTCAGCCCCATTCCAGTGGCTGCACAGTGTAGGAACCCACAGCCCAGCACTCAGGGAGCCGCCAAAGAGGAGCAGGTGGAAGGGGGGTATTCCGCAACCTTCAGGCCTCACTCAGGTCTGGGAACTGCACTGCCACCCTCTGCCATGGCCTCAACTGCAGCTGCCACCCGCACATGGCACGGCAGAAGTGGTGGCAACCCCAGCTCTGCCTGCTGTAACCAGCAGTGGGGGACCCGGGGAACGAGGCCGCCTCAGAGGCTGCCACCTGGCCACCTCTGCACCCCTTTCCGTGCCCTAGTGGCAAGCAGCCACCCTCCTACCTCTCCAGTGCTCTTCAGTCTCCACCGCTGCCACCCACCACAGCGAGGCGAGCCATGGTGCCACAAGCTCCAGCCTCCAGCATGCAGCAGATGGCTCTTCCTTCTCCTGGCATGGAGCAGCTGGGTAGGAAAGCCAGAAAAGCCTAGAATGGGACACAGACAGTGGTAGCATTAGACCCTCACCTTGTCATGCTGGCCACTGGGTGGCACAGGCCAGTTTCGGTGAAGGCACTCACAGCCACCCTCCAAAGTCCATGGCAGCTCTTTTTGGCCCAAACTGGCTAGGGAGTGGAGACTGGAGACACCATGGTGTCTGGGCTTTCCGCTCCACAGGAACCACTGGGACCACCCAGGCTGTGCTCAGGCAGCAGGAGCAGCAGAAACTCAGCCCCAGCCAGCCCTCCTCATCAACATGCTGGCTCCCATTCCTGAGACCTCCACCCACAGGGCCCTGTCACCCCATGGTGTCTGCTACTGCATGACTGGGCAACCCTGGCAGTCTCTGCAACACAGAATGTGAGGGCTCAGGCCTGGGAACCAAGATGGGTCTGGGTGCCCTGCTGTGATCAGGATTTTCACAGAAACATGTGCCCGTCATGCAGGAGGATATGGCCCTTTAGAGTTTAGAGTCTGGGAAGAGGAGGACCACTCCTCTCTCAGAGACCACAGCTGTTACTGAAACCTCCATTGCTTGCCAACAGCAGTACAGCTTCCGACAGAGCCCCTAACCCACTGCCACCAGCAGTGTAGCCCCAGGATAGTGCCAACACCCCAGACCCCACCGCTGGCAGTGTAGCACATGATGGCAGCCCCTAACCTGCCCCTGCCTTAGACACTGCAGCACTCGATGGCACCCGCAGACCACCTCCCTGCCATGAGCAGCACAGCCTGGGATAGCACCCCAACTGACTCCGTGTGGTGGGCAGTGTAACCACAGAGCATCCCCAACAAGACCCCCACTGCAGGCAGTGACGTCCCCATATGGCACCCAAACCACCCCCCCACTGTGAGCACTGCAACACTGAATAGTGAGTGCTCTAACCCACTCCCCATAGGGAACAGTGCGGCCCTGGATAGCGCCTCCAACCAACTCCCTGCCTTGGGCAGTGCAGCCACGGATAGCACTCCAAACTCCCTCTCCACCTTGGGAAGTACTCCCATGGACAGCTCAGGTAGCCCCTGATAGCACACTCAACCTGCCCCTGCCACAACCCACGCAGCCTGGAATAGCACACTCACCCACTCTTTGCCAGGCAGTGCAGATCCCTGAGAGCACCCAACCCACCCGCCACCTCCCGCACACACAGGCTGTGCATCTGGCCCCAACAGTGCCCCCGCCAACCCTCTAGCCCACTCCACAGGCAGTCCAACCCTGTGTAGCTCTCCCAACAAGCTACCCCACCTCTCAGTGTAGTCCCCATGGCACCTTTAAACACCCCCCTCCCCGCCACCAGCAGTGTAGCACCCTATAGTAACCCTAACCCATCCTCCATCACCAGCACTGCAGCCCCAGATAGTGCCTCCAACCCGCTCCCCATGAGTGCAATGCAGCCTTGGATAGTGCTCCCAGCCAGCTCCCAGACACAGGCAATGATGTCCTGGATATCTGGATATCGCACCCCCCACCCACTGGAGGCAACGTAACACCTGATAGCAACCCCAACACACCCCTCACCGCTGGCAGTGTTGCACCGCTGCACTCCAGCCTGGGCAACAGAGCAAGACCCTGTCTCAAACAACAACAACAGATAGATAGATAGATAGATAGATAGATAGATAGATAAAATTCTAATACCCATTCTCCCAGCTTCTCATGAAAGGCTAAAATCCAAAAACATGGAGAAACAGCTTTCTCTCCAAAACTAAGCCAATGGTCAAACTACAGCCTAAATCTAGAAGGAACTGACCCAGCAGAGTGGCTCACATGTATAATCCCAGGGCTCTGGCGTTTCTTGAGACCAGAAGTTCAAGACCAGCTTGGGCAGCATAGTGAGACCCCAGCTCTACAAACAATTAAAGTTAGCCATGGTGGTGCCTGCCTGTAATCCCAGCTCTTCAGGAGGCTGAGGCAGAGGGATCACTTGAGCCCAGGAGTTCAAGCCTGGGCAACATAGAAAGACATTATCTCTACAAAATATTCAAAAAATTAGCCAGGCATAGTGGCACAAACCTGTAGACCCAGCTACTTGGGAGGATCTCTTGAGCCCAGGAGGTCAAGATCACAGCTGCAGGGAGCTGTGATTGCACCACTGCACTCCAGCCTGGGAGACTGAGGCCCTAAAAACAAAGCAAAAAAAAACAACAACAACAAAACCCACAACTAAGCCACTGGTCAAACTAAAGCCTAAATCTAGACGGAATCCCTATATCACAGCCCAAACTATAAGACTTGTCCTGGTTCTACCTCATGAAAATGACAGGCAGCCTGCAAGGTTAGCAGAATTCTCAGACAACTTCTACTATGCCCCGCTCAGTCTTCATATACTAAGAAACACGCTTTGCAACTTCTAGGGCACTCTGCAATTTCCCCCATCCTACCCCCCCCACTCCGCTCTTATCTCACCTTTCTTCACAAATGTTGATGTCCTGACAAATCAACTCAACAAAAGCTGAACTAATATGAAATTGTGGGGAGTGGAGGGAATGGCAGTGACACATTTTTGAGACAGCATGTATGGTGACATGATGGGTTAAGAGCCCAGGCTCCGAAGTCTCTGAAGGGGTGAATCCCAGCATTACCACTTACTAGCTGTGCAAGGATGGGCAAACACCTTAACCTCTCCAAGCCTCCTTCCTCTCTGTGAACTAGAAATGTTAACAGTGCCTACCTCATATTTTAAAACACATGAAGTCCTTGAAGAAACTAGTGAGCACTCAGTTTATTATTTCCAGGTTTCAAGCACCTTACAAATAGTGTCTTCTATTATCTCATTTAATCATCTCAAAGATGCTTTGAGCTCCACTGTATGGATGAACTAACTGAGACTTAGAGAAGCTCTGTAAGCAGCTCAAGATAATGGAGCTGGTGGGATGGAGCTGGGGCTTCACTTGAGATCTGACGTCAAAGCCCAGGTTCTACCAGAGCACCATGATACCGGCCTGGGGGATGTAGTCTCCATGAATAAAGAACTGGACATGGAGACAAAGAAAACACCAACCCTGGCAGCACCAAACAGTGATGATGGCTGTTTTTCAAGTGCTCTGTTGGTTCAAAACACGGAAGAACTAGACAGGGGCAAAGAATAAGATGTCACAGGTGAAAGCTGCAGCTATACAAATATATATTATACACTGGGGTTCTGAATTTGTTTCCCCTTGGAGAAATGCAATTTGAAAATGTTTCCTTTCTGCAGAATGCAATTTGGAGATTTTTTCAAAAAGCTAAAATTAGATTTATCATTCCATCCAGTGATGCCATCACTGGGATATACCCAAAGGAAAATAAATCCTTCTACCAAAAAGAAACCTGTGATTCACATGTTTATTTCAGCACTATTCACAATAGCAAAGACATGGAATCAACTTAGGTGATCATCAACAGTGGATTGGATAATGTGGTATATATGCACCAGGAAATAATATGCAGTTGTGAAAAAGAATGAAATCATGTCCTTTGCAGCAACATGAGTGCACTTGGAGGCCATTATCCTAAGTGAATTAACTCAGGAACAGAAAACCAGACTCTGCATATTCTCACTTAAAAGTGAGAACTCAATACTAGGTACTCACAGACATAAAGATGGGAACAAGAGATACTGGAGGAGTTGGGGGGAAAGACTGAAAAACTATCTATTGTGCTGGGCATGGTGGCTCATGCCTGCAATCCGAGCACTTTTGGAGGCCATGGTGGATCACTTGAGGTTAGATATTCAAGACCAGCCTGGCCAACATGGTGAAATCCCATCTTTACTTAAAATACAAAAATTAGCCAGGCGTGGTAGTGTGCACCTGTAATCCCAGCTACTCAGGAGGCTGAGGCAGGAGAATCTCTTGAACCTGAGAGGTGAAAGCTGCAGTGAGCCTAGATTGTGCCACTGCACTCCAGCCTGGGGGACAGAGTAAGGCTCCATTTCAAAAGAAAGAAATAAACAAAAGAAGGAAAAAAAGGAAGGAAGAAAGGAAGGAAGGAGGGAAGGAGAAAGAGAGAGAAAGAGAGAGAGAGAAAGAAAGAGAGAGAAAGAAAGAAAGAGAGAAAGATAAAAGAAGAAAAGGAAGGAAGGAAGGAGGGAGGAAAAATAAAAGGAAATTTATTGGGTACTATGCTCACAACCTGGGTGACAGATCAATCATACCTCAAACCTCAGCATCACATAATACATCCATGTAACAAACATGTCCATGTGCCCACCTGAATTATTATTTTTTTTTTGAAGATGGGGTTTCACCATGATGGCCAGGCTGGTCTTGAACTCCTGACCTCAGGTGATCCACCCACCTCAGCCTCCCAAAGTGCTAGGATTACAGGCGTGAGCCACTGCACCTGGCAAATCTATTTTTTTTTAAAGAAGAAACTGTAGTAAGTGAAAGCCAGCTAGAACCTGGTACCTAAATTTGGACCATCATACAGCAAACTTCCCTCTAGCCTTAGAAATGGAACTCACCATACATCACCCAAGTGGACATAAGGTGCAGCCTGAAGCAATTCACACTCCTATCTGTTGGTAAGAACTAGGTAGGGACAGATCTTGCTTTGAAATAAAGGAGAAAACTGACATGGAGATGGGCAAAACCCTTTCAGAACCATATCCCAAAGTCTGAGGGGTGGAGCAACTCTCAAAACAATTCAAGGACACGTGGACTTCATGAAATGAAGACTAAAAATCTATAGTGAGAATCTCCCAAAAGAAAAATGAAATGGAAGGGGCAGGTGCCATGGCTCATGCCTGTAATCCCAGCACTTTGGGAGGTCGAGGTGGGTGGATCACAAGGTCAGGAGTTCAAGACCAACCTGTCCAAGATAGTGAAACCCCATCTCTACTAAAAATACAAAAAATTAGCTAGGCGTGGTGGTGGGCACCTGTAATTCCAGCAACTCAGGAAGCAAAGACAGAAAACTGCTTGAACCCAGGAGGCGAAGGCTGCAGTGAGCTGAGATTGTGCCACTGCATACCAGCCTAGGCAACACAGCAAGACTCTGTCTTATGAAAAAGAAATAAAGAAAGAGAAAAGAAAAATGAAATGGAAGGAGATGAAAAGGAATATATGTAACATAGGCAAGAACTTCGTGACTAAAACACCAAAAGGATTGGCAACAAAAGCCAAAATAGACAAATGGAACCTAATTAAACTCCAGAGCTTCTGTACAGCAAAAGAAACAGTCAATAGTGTGAACCAACAACCAACAGAATGGGAAAAAATTTTTGCTACCTACCCATCTGACCAAGGGCTAATATCCAGAGTCTACAAAGAACTAAAACAGATTTACAAGAAAAAAACAAACAAACCCATCCAAAAGTGGGAGAAGGATATGAACAGACATTTTTCAAAAGAAGACATATATGAGGCTAACAAACACATGAAAAAATGCTCATCATCACTGGTTAGCAGAGAAATGCAAATCAAAACCACATTGAGACATCACCTCATGCCAGTTAGAAAGGCGATCATTAAAAAATCTAGAGACAACAGATACTGGAGAGGACGTGGAGAAATAGGAACACTTTTACACTGTTGGTGGGAGAGTAAACTAGTTCAACCATTGTGGAAGACAGTGTGGCGCTTCCTCAAGGACCTAGAAATAGAAATTCCATTTGACTAAGCAATTCCATTACCGGGTATATACCCAAAGAATTATAAATTGTTCTATTATTAGGACACATGCACACGTATGTTCATAGCAGCACTGTTTATAGTAGCAAAGTCTTGGAACCAACCCAAATGCCCATCGACGATAGACTGGACAAGGAAAATGTGGCACATATACACCATGGAATACTATGCAGCCATAAGAAACGATGAGTTCGTGCCCTTTGTAGGGACATGGATGAATCTGGAAACCATCATTCTCAGCAAACTGACACAATAACAGAAAATCAAACACCACATGTTCTCACTCATAGGCGGGTGAACAATGAGAACACATAGACACAGGGAGGGGAACATCACACACTGGGGTCTGTTGAGGGGGCCAAGGGAGGGACAGTGTGGGGTGGGGAGGTAGGGGAGGGATAATATGGGGAGAAATGCCAGATGTGGGTGACGGGGGATGGAGGCAGCAAACCACATTACCATGTGTGTACCTATGCAACAATCCTGCATGATCTGCACATGTACCCCAGAACCTAAGTACAATTAAAAAAAAAAAAGATTTGCAAGGGATCAAAAAGCATTTAAATATCCACATGAAGATATTTACCAGCAAGACTGATACCATACACACACACACAAAACAATCAAATCATTGATATTAAGAATACATTGGAGAAGTTCTCCAAGAATGTAGAGGAAAAGGATAACAGAATGAAAGTCATGGGAATGAGAGCTCTGTGACACCCAATTTTGAAACACCAATATTAATATAACACATTTTTCAGAATAGAGTAGAACAAGAACAACAAACTAATGGGACAAAAAAACAAATAGAAAATATTTTTTCTTGACTTAAAAAAAAATCATGTTGTATAAAAAGAAATCCTCACATAGAAATATCCTGGCAGAATATGTATTAAAATGCTGGAAAACTTTAAACTATTCCAGGATCTGAGAAAAGGACTTAGAAATGAATGAAAATCAGACTGACCCTGGCTTTTCCTCTGTGATAGAAAATTCAGGAAAACACTAGAATACCATCTACACAGTTGAGGGGAAGGGTTAGGAACCCAAGTAACCAGAGATTTTGAAAACACACTTTTGTAGTCTGACATCTGTGAAAATAACATACTTGGCTGTTTTTGTTTTGAGAGTACATATCACCAATAAGTGGCTTAAGAAAAATATCACCTTAGTTCAACCACTATGGAAGACAGTGTGATGATTCATCAAGGATCTAGAACAAGAAACATCATTTGACCCAGCAATCCCATCACTGGGTATATACTCAAAGGATTATAGATCATTCTACTATAAAGACACATGCACACATATGCTTATTGCAGCACTATTTACAAAAGCGGAGACTTGGAACCAACTCAAATGCCCATCAATCATAGATTGGATAAAGAAAATGTGGCATATATACACCATGGAATACTATGCAGTCATAAAAAAGAATGAATTTCATGTATTTTGCAGGGACATGGATGAAGCTGAAAACCATCATTCTCAGCAAACTAACACAGGAACAGAAAATCAACCACCTCATTTTATCACTCAAAAGTGGGAGTTGAACAACGAGAACACATGAACACAGGGAGGGGAACATCACATACTAAGGCTTGTTAGGGCATGGGGAGAAAGGGCAGGGAGAGCATTAGGACAAATACCTAATGTATGCGGGGCTTAAAACCTAGATGACAGGTTGATAGGTGCAGCAAACCACCAGGGCACATGTATACCTGTATAACAAACCCACATGTTCTGCACATATATCCCAGAACTTAAAGTAAAATTTAAAAAATATTTTAAAAAAGATCAGCCTGGGCAACATGGCAAAACCCTGTCTCTATGATATATACATCATCATAGTAATAATTAACTGGGAGTGGTAGCACACACCTGTACTTCTACCTACATGGGAGGATAAAGTGGGAGGATCATGTGAGTCCAGGTAGGTCAATGCTGCAGTGAGCCATGATCATGCCACTGCACCCCAGCCTGGAGAAAAGAGTAAGACACCGTCTTGAGAAAACGAAAGATGGAAGAGGAAGGTACGAGAGTCAGGAGAGAGATTTGAAGATGCTGCACTGCTGCCTTTGAAGATGGAAGAGGGGCTATGAGCTAAGGAATGCAGGCGGCCTCTATAGAAGTTGGACAAAACAAGGAAACAGATTCTCCCCCAGCATCTCCAAAGGAATGTAGCCCTGACAATATCCTGATTTTATCCTACTAAGATGCATTTCAAACTCAGACCTCCAGAACTTAAAGATAAAAAATTTGTATTATATTAAGTGGCTAACTGAGTCATAATCGGCTATAGTAACCATAGAAAACTAATATAAAAAGTAATAGAGGCACAGTCGTTTCCCATTACCCACAGTGTCACTTTCTGCAGTTTCAGTTCCCTGAGCACATCCCAAAAATATCAGATGGAAAATTCCAGAAATAAAACGTTCAGTTTTCATTTGCATGCCATTCCAAGGAGCGTGATGAAATCTTACACCATCCCAACTGCCCCACCTGGGGCCATCAATCTCCCTTTGTGTGGCCAATCCACACTGTCTACACTACCAATTCTGTCAGGCACTCAGTAGCTGGCTCAGCTAACGGAGTAACTATTGCAGTACATGCATGGGGCAGCAGTGGTGGCAACCCTGGACACTGGCCCCAGTAGCATGGAACCCAGGACCAGATGCTGCCACAGTCAGCCCGCAGGTGCGGGAGGGCACGAGGCGCTCAGGCACAACTCTGCGGCTGCACGGTGCCCAGTGCCTGCAAACTGGTGCTCTGGGCCAGGGACAAGGAAAAGTGAACCCTAGGGTGGGATGGCGGTACACTCCATGACCCTCACACCCTCAGGGAGCAGCCCCATCAGAATCTGCCATGGACTCAGCCACAGCTGTCACCTGGAAATGGTGCAAGTCAGTATCAGTGGCAACCCCTGGCCCTGTCCTCCCCCACCAACAGCAGGAATCCCAGGGCCAGATGTCACCACGGCGCCTAATTTAGGTGGTTGGCGGTGCAGCTGCAAGGGGGCAGAAACCAGCACTCAGCCTCATCCCGGGGGCAGCAGTGGGCCCAGAGCCCATGACCCCACGCTCTGGGCTTGGGCAAAGGAAGCACGGATCTTAGGGTGGGGCGAGGTGCCTTGGGTGACCCCCAGCCTGTCTGAGACCAGCCCTGTGGCCTCCCGTACATTCTGCTGCACCTGCCACTTATAGATGGCATGCAGCAGCAGTGGTGGCAACCCCTGATCCTGCCCGCCTCCACCAGCAACATGGACCCAAGGGCCAGACCCTACTGCAGCACCTAAGTCAGGCCTCGCAGCAGGAGGAGGAGGACTGGAACTGGCACCCAGCCCCATCCCAGTGGCTGCAGGGTACCCAGTGCCCACAACCAGCCCCTGGACCAGGGTCAAAAAGGAACAGAAGGATGGTGGGAACTGGTGCTCAGCCCCACCCCCGAGGCTGCACAGTGCCCAGACCCCACGCTCTGGGCCAGGGGAAGGACGATGGACCCTACGTGGTACACTGGGCAATTCTCGGGCCGTCTAGGGCCAGCCTCTGCCTTGGGCTCAGCTGCAGCTGCCACCTGCATGTGGCCATGCAGCAGTCACAGTGACAACCACTGACGCTGCCCACCCGCTCCACCACAACAAGGATCCCAGGGCCAGAAGCCTCTGCAGCTCCTAACACAGGCAGTCGGCCCTGCTGCTGCAGGAAAGCAGGAACTGGCCAGCCCACCTTGAGGATCCGGCGGCTGCACAGTACCCAGCGACCGCGACTTGTCACTCTGTGCATCGGCCAAGAAAGAGGGGCCCTGGGCTGGGAGGGCAGTCTGTTGGGTGGCCCTTGGGTCTTCTAGGACTAGCCCTGCCAGCTGATGCCATGGGCTCAGCTGCAGCCACCCCCTGCAGATGGTGCATGTCAGCAGCGGGGGCAACCCTAGCCATGCACATGGCGGCCAGCAGCACAGAACCAGAGGCCAGATGCCACCGTGGCCATAAGGAGGCAGTGAAGCCACAGCTGCAGGAGAGCAGGAAGTGGTGCTCAACCCCATTCCAGTGGCTGCACAGTGTACAGACCCGTGGCCCAGCACTCAGGGAGCCACCAAAGAGAAGCGGATCCTAGGGTGGGAGGGGAGTATTCCACAAACCTCAAGCCTCACTCAGGTCTGGACCTGCACTGCCACCCTCTGCCGTGGACTCAACAGCAGCTGCCACCTGCAGACGCTGCGGCAGAAGAGGTGGCAACCCCAGCTCTGCCTGTCGTAACCAGCAGTGGGGGACCCGGGGACCAAGGCCACTTTTGAGGCTGCCGCCTGGCCACCTCTGCACCCCTTTCCCTGCCCTGGAGGCAGCCAGCCACTTCCTACCTCTCCAGTGCTCTGCAGTCTCCATCACTGCCACCCACCACAGCGAGGCAAGCCATGGTGCCACGGGCTCCAGCCTCCATCCAGCATGCAGCAGATGGCTCTTCCTTCTCCTGGCATGGAGCAGCTGGGTGGGCAAAGCCAGAAAAGCCTAGAATGGGACACAGACAGTGGTAGTGTTAGAACCCCACCCTGTCATGCTGGCCACTGGGTGGCACAGGCCAGTTTCGGTGAAGGCACTCACAGCCACCCTCCAAAGTCCATGGCAGCTCTTTTTGGCCCAAACTGGCTAGGGAGTGGAGACTGGAGACACCATGGTGTCTGGGCTTTCCACTCCACAGGAACCACTGGGACCACCCAGGCTGTGCTCAGGAAGCAGAAGCAGCAGAAACTCAGTCCCAGCCAGCCCTCCTCACCAACATGCTGGCTCCCATTCCTGAGACCTCCACCCATAGGGCCCTGTCACCCCATGGTGTCTGCTACTGCATGCCTGGGCATCCCTGGCAGTCTCTGCAACACAGAATGTGAGGGCTCGGGCTTGGGAACCAAGATGGGTCTGGGTGCCCTGCTGTGATCAGGATTTTCACACAAATGTGAAAATCCTGACTGCCATGCAGTAGGAGATGGCCCTTTAGAGTTTAGAGTCCAGGGAGAGGAGGACCACTCCTCTCTCAGAGACCACAGCTGTCACTGAAACCTCCGTCACCTGCCAATGGCAGTGCAGCTTCCAACAGAGCCCCTAACCCACTGCCACTGGCAGTGTAGCCCCAGGATAGTGCCAACACCCCATCACCCACCACTGGCAGTGTAGAACGTGATGGCAGCCCCTAACCTGCCCCTGCCTTAGACACCACAGCACTCAATGGCACCTGCAGACCACCCCCCTGCCATGGGCAGCACAGCTCGGGATAGCGCCCCAACCAACTCCCTGCAATGGGCAGTGTAACCACAGATAGAGTCCCCCACCAGACCCCCACCGCAGGCAGTGATGCCCCTATATGGCACCCAAACCAACCCCCACTGTGGGCACTGCAACCCTGAATAGTGAGTGCCCTAACCCACTCCCCATCGGGAACAGTGCAGGCTCCAGCCTCCAGCATGGGCTGCGGGCGGCTACTCCTCCTCCTCCTCTAAGCCCACTCGGAGCAGGTGGGCCCCCATACCCAGAACAGTCTGAAACGGTGAGACTAATGTGTACACAAAAAAAAACTACAAAGAAGCAGAGGAATCCAGTCTAGAACCTGACCAGACAATGCTGCAGACATAAAATCGAGCAACAGATAAGACATTAGGTCCTCAAAATGAACAATTCATTAGGAAACTGCAATTCACCAGGCAAGGTGGCTCAAGCCTGTAATCCCAGCGCTTTGGGAGGCCTAGTTGGGTGGATTACCTGAGGTCAGGAGCTTGAAACCAGCCTGACCAATATGGTGAAACCCCATCTCTACTAAAAATACAAATATTAGCCTGGCATCATCATGGTGGGTGTCTGTAGTCCCAGCTACTCAGTAGGCTGAGACAGGAGAATTGCCTGAACCCAGGAGGTGAAGGTTGCAGTGAACGGAGATTGTGGCACTGCACTCCAGCCTAGGCGACAGAACCAGACTCAGTCTCTTTAAAAAAAAGTAGAAATGTGGGTGTGGTTTCAGAAAACGGGGACTCATACACTGTAGATGGAAATGAAAATGAGGATACCCCAGCTCAGAGGGCCATGGGGCTCAGAGGGACCCAGGTCCTGGGCTTCCCCATGGCTCAGGGCCTGTGCACTCCTAGATGCTGGATGCAGGTCAAACACGGGCATAACCTTTCTGGCAAGGTTGCGGACGCTGACACGGCCAGTACCCCACAACCGCCCCCACACGGATGACTGGGGCCCAAATGCCCACAAAGAAGTCAGGACCGGAAAGCAGGAAGCCGCGGAGAAGGAGCAGGGTGGCCTGGAGGGTTCCCGGTGGGGTACAAGTCCCCGCCACTTACCGCAGAGACCTGCCTCCTCCTCCACTATCACGTGGAAACCGCCACGACTTCTCCAAAGAAACTTCTCGGAAGAAACTTCTCCGACTGCGCCGCCGCCTCTTCTCCCTCCGGCCGCGCCGCCGCCTCTTCTCCCTCCGGCCGCGCCGCCGCCTCTTCTCCCTCCGGCCGCGCCGCCGCTTCTTCTCCCTCTGACCTCGCCGCTGCTCCTGCCAGATCCTCGCAGGAAGCGCAGTCTCGGCTTCCGTAGGGCACGCACACCGGCAGCGTCCCTCCCTTCAAGCTGAAGCACCACCCCCTCTTAAAGGGGCCGCGGCTCGGCCTGGCCAGAACCTCCTTGGGTTGCGGCACAGGCTGACACTCTGTCCAGCCCCAGGGGTGAACTAAAGGCCTCCTGTCTCTCATCCTCCCTGGCTCTAGAGCCCTAGAGGTGGCAAGAGTGGAGCCTTGTGACCCCAGCCCCGAGATCAGCTCCCTTTGCCTGGAGCGCCCGGGATCTGCCCCTGCTTCCTCTGGACCTCAGCTTCAAGATCTGCCAAGGAAGCGGCCTGGAGGGAGCTCTGGGCTCCCTCAAGCTCGGCGCCTCAGGATCCAGGGTGGGCTCTCTTGCCCCTCTGCAGAGGGGACCCAGGGAACCACGGAAAACTGCGGGCTGGAGACACAGTCCCGAGGGCAGCAGGGCCTCCTTGGCCTCACCGTCCGCATCTGTCCTGTGGGAGCCCTGCTAGGGCCCAGACACCTGCAGCCTCACCAGGGCTGCCTGGGTCACCCAGCTCCCCAGGAGACACGCAGGGGCCCTGGGGTCCAGCGCTGCCCCCACCTCAACTCCATCTTGGATCAGCGCCCGGTGGGGCCCTGCGGACTGGACCCAGGGCCACCCCCTTCTGGCCTCAACAACCCGTCATTTACATTAGGTATTTCTCCTAGTACTGTCACTTCCCTAGCACCTCAACCCCTGACAGGCCCTGGCATTTGATGTTCCCCTCCCTGTGTCCATGTGTTCTCAATGATCAACTCCACTTATGAGTGAGAACATGTGGCATTTGATTTTCTGTTCCTGTGCTAGTTTGCTGAGAGTCATCATTTCTAGCTTCATCCATGTCCCTGCAAAGGACAGGAACTCATCCTTTATAATGGCTGCAGAGTATTCCATGTGATATATTTGCCACATTTTCTTTATCCAGTCTATCTTTGATGGACATTTGCGTTAGTTCCAAGTCTTTGCTATTGTGAACAGTGCTGCAATAAACATTGTGTGCATGTGTCTTTATAATAGAATAATTTATAATCCTTTGAGTATATGCCCAGTGATGGGATTGCTTGGTCAAATAGTATTTCTAGTTCTAGATCATTGAAGAATTGCCACACTGTCTTCCACAATGATTGAACTAATTTACACTCCCACCAACAGTGTAAAAGCATTCCTACTTAGTAGGGTTTTTTTGGTGGGCAGTGGGTGACAACATAATTTGCCTATTAAAATTTGCATCTTTTAAAGAAGAAAAGTACAAAGAAAAAGTTAAAATATTTTCATCGAGGCCAAGTTCAAATAAAATTTTCGGCTGGGCACGGTGGCTCACACCTAGCATACCAGTACTTTGGGAGGCCGAGGTGAGCAGATCCCTTGAGCTCAGTTGTTTGAGACCAGCCTGGGCAACACAGCGAGACCCCATATAGAAAGAAAAAGAGAGAAAGAGAAAGATACAAGGAGAAGGGAGGGAGGGGAGGAGAGGGAAGGGGAGAGGAGAGAGGAAGTCTTTTTTTTTTTTGAGACAGAGTCTCATTCTGTCTCCCAGGCTGGAGTGCAGTGGTGCAATCTCTGCTCACTGCAACCTGCACCTCCTGGGTTGAAGCAATTCTCCTGCCTCAGCCTCCTGAGTAGCTGGAATTACAGGCACGTGCCACCATGCCCAGCTAATTTTTTGTATTTTTAGTAGAGACAGGGTTTCACCATGTTGACCAGGATGGTCTCAATCTCTTGACCTCATGATCCACCCGCCTCGGCCTCCCAAAGTGCTGGGATTACAGGCGTGAGCCACCGCACCCGGCCCCATTTATTCTTTTTAAGATTAAAATTTTAAACTTATGAAGTAATGGCATTTATGAAGTATTGTGTTTTTAATTTTTGAAGCAGGAGAAATTAAAGGCTTTTTAAAATTTCTTTAGGGAAAAATGGTTTATTTTAAAAATGCTAGCTATCTTTATTTTCTTGTGCTTAACAAACCTTTGACTATTAAGATTCTGGAGTTAGTATTCAGTCCAGGTTCAAAGTACTAGCATGCCCTTTAATATCTTATTACCCTCTCTGCAACTCCAGATAAGTTTCATCAGATATCATCTATAGAGATAATACTTGTAAATGAGTGGGGCATCAGAGTATGAAACTATAAATTCATATGCTTTTACAATACAAAATTTAGCCTAGTATAATAAATTACTTATGGGTAAGCTGGGGAAGAAGAAATGTAAAACAATAAATATAATTTAAAATAGGTAAACGAGGAGCACATCACCTGTTCATGTGAGTCTTAAAAATTGCTTCCAGGCCTGTCATGGTGGCTCACGCCTATAATCCCAGCACTTTGGGAGGTCGAGGCGGGTGGATCACGAGGTCAAGAGATCGAGACCATCCTGGTCAACATGGTGAAATCCCATCTGTACTAAAAATACAAAAATTAGCTGGGCATGGTGGCGCATGCCTGTAGTCCCAGCTACTTGGGAGGCTGAGGCAGGAGAATTCCTTGAACCTGGGAGGTGGAAGTTGCGGTGAGCTGAGATCGTGCCATTGCACTCTAGCCTGGGTAAGAAGAGCGAAACTGTGTCTCAAAAAAAAAAAAAAAAAAAAAATTGCTTCCATGTTTATCCTATAAAATAGGTCCATTACTTTTGTTTTCATGTTTCCATTGAAAAGGCAAGACAAAGAGTTAAAACAAAAACTATGCTAATTCATCAAGTAGAGTAAATATTACTAAGATTGGCTTTAACAATGAGGCTGATTTGTATTTGGAATGATATTTAGGTTTGCATTACTGTAGAATAAGTAGGAAGCATTTTTAAATTAATTGGATAAGTAACAGCCTTTATTAATATTTTAATAAAATAATTTTACTTTATCAAACTAATTCATTTTTTGTATTACTCCATTAGACCTCAAGATGAAGATACTTTCCTTCCTTTAGATGAAACCAGATGAAGACCTGTGGAACAGATGGACGGCACAACCTGGGATGGAGCCTTACAGGGACAGATCTGTCATCAAATTTCTGCAAATCACATTTTACCACTTCATAGGTATGAGTCACATACCTATGACTGTTTTATACCTATTTGCTGCCACACAAGAGACTCTGTAGCCCTGTAAAATGACCGTTTTGTTGTCTTTAAAATGTGCCTGAAAACAATAACAAAATAAAGGGGCTGGAGTATCATAGAGAGATAATGTCCACAGGAGGTATGTAAGATGCATTAACAAGACCTCTTTCTGCCAAAATTCTGCCTTATATTCTAACACTATGTTCCTCAGGAGTGAAAATGGGAGTTTGCAGTTAAAGGTTAGTTTTCTCGGTTTCTTATAAGTACACCTGTTCTAAGTAACTGTGATCATAGACAGAAAGAATTCTGTGCCAAGTATTTCTTCTCACATGCTTTGTATTTTGCCTAGAACAGGAGTTAGTCTTTGATAACCAATTTTCAAAACAGTGAGTTGTTCATGGGGTGAAATTTGTAATATTTTATAGACATAGACTCTGAAATTATTTTATAATTGAATGTTTGGAAGATTCTCAGTGATTTAATAATTTTCTCTATATTTTAGCAGTTTGCTCTGATAGTCTAAGTGTGGATCTTTTTGTGTTTGTCCAACTTGAGATTAAGTAAACCCAAATTTGGAAAATTTTTAGCCATTAATTCTTCATTGTTTTTGTATTGTTTTTTTCTTCCTTTCTTCTCTCTCTGGAAATTCCATTACACATTTTTTGGAGCACTTGATGTTGCCCCACATATTTCTGAGGCTCTGTTCATTTTTTAAAAATTATTATTTTACTTTAAGTTCTGGGATACATGTGCAGAATGTGCAGGTTTGTTACATAGGTATACACGTGCCATGGTGGTTTGCTGCACCTATCAACCAATCATCTACATTAGGTATTTCTCCTAATGCTATCCCTCCCCTAGGGCCCTACCCCCTACAGACCCTGATGTGGGATGTTCCTCTCCCTGAGTCCATTTGTTCTCATTGTTCAACTCCCACTTATGAGTGAGAACATGCAGTGTTTGTTTTTCTGTTCCTGATTAGTTTGCTGAGAATGATGGTTTCCAGCTTTATCCCTGTTCCTGCAAAGGATATGAACTCATCCTTTGTTATGGCTGCATAGTATTCCATGGTGTATATGTGCCACATTTTCTTTATCCAGTCTATCATTGATGGACATTTGGGTTAGTTCCAAGTATTTGCTATTGTGAATAGTGTTGCAGTAAACATACGTGTGCATGTGTCTTTACAGTAGAATGATTTATAATCCTTTGGGTATATATGCAATAATGGGATTGCTGGGTCAAATGATATTTCTAGTTCTAGATCTTTGAGGAATCGCCCCACTGGCTTCCACAATGGTTGAACTAATTTACACTCCCACCAACAGCATAAAATTGTTCCTGTTTCTCCTCATCCTTCCACCATCTGTTGTTTCCTGACTTTTTTTTTAAATGGAATCTTACTCTGTCCCCAGGCTGAAGTGCAGTGGTATGATCTCAGCTCACTGCAACCTCTGCCTCCCAGGTTCAAGCAATTCTTTTGCCTCGGCCTCCTAAGCATCTGGGATTACAAGTGCATGCCACCACACCAGGCATATTTTTGTATTTTTAGTAGAAATGGAATTTCACCATGTTGGTCAAGCTACTGTTGATCTCCTGATTTCATGATCCACCCTCCTCAGCCTCCTGAAGTGCTGGAATTACAAGTGTGAGCCACCATGGCTGGCCATTTCCTGACTTTTTAATGATCGCCATCCTAAGTGGTATGAGATAGTATCTCATTGTGGTTGTGATTTGCATTTCTCTAATGACCAGTGATGATGAGCTTTTTTTCACATTTGTTGGCTGCGTAATTTTTTTTTTTTTTTTTTGAGAAATGTCTGTTCATATTTTTCACCCACATTTTGATGGGGCTTTTCACTTTTTCTTGTAAATTTGTTTAAGTTTCTGGTAGATTTTGGATATTTTGCCATTTGTCAGATAGATATATTGTAAAAATTTTCTCCCATTCTGTAGGTTGCCTGTTCATTCTGATGATAGTTTCTTTTGCTGTGCAGAAGCTCTTTAGTTTATTTAGATGTCATTTGTCAATTTTGGCTTTTGTTGCCATTGCTTTTGGTATTTTAGTCATGAAATCATTGTCCATGCTTATGTCCTGAATGGTACTGCCTAGGTTTTTTTCTAGGGTTTTTATGGTTTTATGTTTTATGTTTAAATCTTTAATCCATCTTGAGTTGATTTTTGTATAAGGTGTAAGGAAGGGATCCAGTTTCAGCTTTCTGCATATGGCTAGACAGTTTTCCCAACACTGTTTATTAAATAGGGAATTCTTTCCCCATTGCTTGTGTTTGTCAAGTTTGTCAAAAATTAGAGGCTTGTAGATGTGCAGCATTATTTCTGGAGCCTTCATTTTGTCCCATTGGTCTATATATCTGTTTTGGTACCAGTACCATGCTGTTTTAGTTACTGTAATCTCGTAGTATAGTTCGCAGTCAAATAGAGTGATGCCTCCAGCTTTGTTCTTTTTGATTGTCTTGGCTACGTGGGCTCTTTTTTGATTCCATATGAAATTTAAAGTGTTTTTTTTTCTAATTCTGTGAAAAATGTCAATGGTAGCTTGATGGGGATAGCACTGAATTTATAAATTACTTTGGTACAGTATGGACATTTTCATGATATTGATTTTTCTTATCCATGAGCATGAAATGTTTCTCCATTTGTTTGTATCCTCTCTTATTTCCTTGAGCAGTGGTTTGTAGCTCTCTTTGAAGAGGTCCTTCATATTTCTTGTAAGTTTTATTCTTAGGTATTTCATTCTCTTTGTAGCAATTGTGAATGGGAGTTTGCTTATGATTTGGCTCTCTGTTTGTCTGTTATTGCTGTATAGGAATAGTTGCGATTTTTGCACATTGATTTTGTATCCTGAGAGTTTGCCGAAGTTGCTTATGTGGTTAAGATTTTGAGCTGAGATGATGGGGTCTCCTAAATATACAATCAGATCATCTACAAACAGAGATAATTTGACTTGCTCTCTTCTATTTGAATACCTTTTATTTCTTTCTCTTGGCTGATTGCTCTGGCCAGAACTTCCAATATTATGTTGAATAGGAGTGGTGAGAGAGGGTATCCTTGTCTTGTGCCAGTTTTCAAAGGGAATGCTTCCATCTTTTTCCCATGCAGTATGATATTGACTGTGGGTTTGTCATAAGTAGCTCTTACTATTTTGAGGTATGTTCCATCAGTTTCTAGTTTACTGAGACTTTTTAGCATGAAGGTGTATTGAATTTTACCAAAGGCATTTTTTGCATCTCTTGAGAGAATCATGATTGGCTCTGTTCATTTTTAATTTATCTTTTTTTGACATCTATTTTTATATTGGATAATTTTTATAAATCTATTTTCAGATTATCTGAATCTTTCCTCTATCATTTTAGATCTGCATTTTAGATCTGCACTATTGAACCCATTTAGTGGTTTTTAATTTTTGTTTTTGCATACTTAAATTCTAGAATTTTAACAATATACTTTATGTTTTTCTATTGAAGTTAGAAAAATCATTGTAAACATATTTTCCTTTAACTCTTTAAACATAGTTTTCTTTCATCCTTTTAATATACAATAAATCACCACATAACAGTATTTTGGTCAAGGATGAACTTCATATATGATAGTGGCCCCACAACTTTAAAATGGACCTGAAAAATTCCTGATGGCTAGTGATTTTGTTACCATCACAATGTCAGAAGACAATGCATTACTCATGTGTTTATGGTGATGTGGGTGTAAACAAACCTATTACACAGTCAGTTGTATAAAAGTATAGCACATAGGGGCCGGGTGCAGTGGCTCACGCCTGTAATCCCAGCACTTTGGGAGGCTGAGGCAGGTGGATCATGAGGTCAAGAGATTGAGACCATCCTGGTCAACATGGTGAAACCCCGTCTCTACTAAAAATACAAAAAATTAGCTGGGCATGGTGACACGTGACTGTAATCCCAGCTACTCTGGAGGTTGAGATAGGAGAATTGTCTGAACCCAGGAGGCGGAGGTTGCGGTGAGCTGAGATAGTGCCATTGCACTCCAGCCTGGGTAACGAGCGAAACTCCGTCTCAAAAAAAAAAAAAAGTATAGCACATAAAAATTAAGTACATCATATCATACTTGATAATGACATTAACAATTATATTATTGGTTTATGTATTTACTTTTTATTATTATTTTAGTGTGTAATTCTACTTATATTAAAAAAAAAACTTAAAACCAGCCTCAGGCAGGTCCTTCAGGAAGTAATCCCAAAGAATGCATTGTAACCATAGGAAATGACAGCTTCATTAGCGTTATTACCCCTGAAAACCTTCCAGTGGGACAAGATGTGGAGATGAAAGACAATGATAATGACGATCCTGAGCCTATGTAGGCCTAGGCTAATTTTCGTGTTGTTTCCTTTTCTTTTTTTTTTTAATTGCATTTTAGGTTTTGGGGTACATATGAAGAACATGCAAGATTGTTGCATAGGTGCACATGTGGCAGTGTGATTTGCTGCCTTTCTCCCTTTCACCTATATGTGGCATTTCTCCCCATGCTATCCCTCCCCAACCTCCCAACCCCCAATGTCCCTCCCCTGTTTCCCCCCAACAGACCCCAGTGTGTAGTACTCCCTTCCCTGTGTCGATGTGTTCCGATTGTTCAACACCTGCCTATGAGTGAGAACATGCAGTGTTTGATTTTGTGTTCCTGTATCAGTTTGCTGAGAATGATGGCTTCCAGGTTCATCCATATCCCTACAAAGGACGTGAACTCATCATTCTTGATGGCTGCATAATATTCCATGCTGTATATGTGCCACATTTTTCCTGTCCAGTCTATCATCGATGGGCATTTGGGTTGGTTCCAGGTCTTTGCTATTGTAAACTGTGCTGTTATGAACATTCGTGTGCATGTGTCCTTATAGTAGAATGATTTATAATTCTTTGGATATATGCCCAGTAATGGGATTGCTGGGTCAAATGGAATTTCTATTTCTAGGTCCTTGAGAAATTGCCACACTGTCTTCCGCAATGGTTGAACTAATTTGCACTCCCACCAACAGTGTAAAAGTGTTCCTATTTCTCCACATCCTCTCCAGCATCTGTTGTCTGCAGATTTTTTAATGATCGCCATTCTAACTGGCGTGAGATGGTATCTCAATGTAGTTTTTATTTGCATTTCTCTAATGACCAGTGATGATGAGCATTTTTTCATATGTTTGTTGGCCTCATGTATGTCTTCTTTTGTAAAGTGTCTGTTCATATCCTTTGCCCACTTTTGAATGGGCTTGTTTGTTTTTTTCTTGTAAATCTGTTTTAGTTCTTTGTAAATTCTGGATATCAGTCCTTTATCAGATGGGTAAGCTGCAAAAATTTTTTCCCATTCTGTTGGTTGTCTATTCACTCTAATGACTGTTTCTTTTGCCGTGCAGAAGCTGTGGAGTTTGATTAGGTCCCATTTGTTTATTTTGGCTTTTGTTGCCAACACTTTTGGTGTTTTGGTCATGAAGTCTTGCCTACGCCTATATCCTGAATGGTTTTGCCTAGATTTTCTTCTATGGTTTTTATGGTGTTAAGTCTTATATTTACGTCTTTAATCCATCTGGAGTTAATTTTAGTGTAAGGTGTCAGGAAGGAGTCCGGTTTCTACTTTCTGCATATGGCAAGCCAGTTTTCCCAACACCACTTATTAAACAGGGAATCATTTCCCCATTGCTTTTGTCAGGTTTGTCTAAGATCAGATGGTTGTAGATATGTTGTGTTGCCTCCGAGGCCTCTGTTCTGTTCCATTGGTCTATATCTCTGTTTTTGGTACCAGTACCATGCTGTTTTGATTACTGTAACCTTGTAGCATAGTTTGAAGTCTGGTAGTGTGATGCCTCCCACTTCGTTGTTTTTGCTTAGAATTGACTTGGCTATGCGGGCTCTCTTTTGGATCCATGTGAAGTTGAAGGTGGTTTTTTCTAGTTCTGTGAAGAAGGTCATTGGTAGCTTGATGGGGATAGTGTTGAATCTGTAAATTACTTTGGGCAGTATGGCCATTTTCACAATTTTAATTCTTCCTAACCATGAACATGGAATGTTTCTCCATCTGTTTGTGTCCTCTCTTATTTCGTTGAGCAGTGGTTTGTAGTTCTCCTTGAAGAGGTCCTTTACGTTCCTTGTTAGTTGTATTCCTAGGTATTTTATTCTCTTTGTAGCAATTGTGAATGGCAGTTCGTTCTTGATTTGGCTCTCTTTAAGTCTGTTATTGGTGTATAGGAATGCTTGTGATTTTTGCACATTGATTTTGTATCCTGAGACTTTGCCGAAGTTGCTTATCAGTTTCAGGAGATTTTGGGCTGAGACGATGGGGTCTTCTAGATATACAATTCTGTCACTCCTCAGCAAATGCAAAAGAACAGAAATCATAACCAACAGTCTCTCAGACCACAGTGCACTCAAGTTAGAACTCAGAATTTAGAAATCAACCCAGAACCGCACAAATTCATGGAAACCGAACAACTTTCTCTTGAATGTTGACTGGATAAACAATGAAATGAAGGCAGAAATAGATATTCTTCAAAACCAATGAGAACGAAGACACCACATACCAGAATCTCTGGGACACATTTAAAACAGTCTCTAGAGGAAAATATATAGCAATAAGTGCCCACATGAGAAGAAAGGAGAGGTCTAAAATTGACATCCTATCATCAAAATTGAAAGAGCTAAAGGAGCAAGATCAAAAAAACTCAAAACCTAGCACAAGACAAGAAATAACTAAGATCAGAGCAGAACTGAATGAGATAGAGACACAAAAAAACCCTTCAAAAAAATCAATAAATCCAGGAGGTGGTTTTTTGAAAAGATCAACAAAATAGACAGGCCACTAGCCAAATTAATAAAAAATAAATGAGAATAACCAAATGGATACAATAAAAAGTGAGAAAAGGGATATCACCACAGATTCCACAGAAATTCAAACCATCATCAGAGATTATTACAAACAACTCTATGCACATAAACTAGAAAACCTGGAAGAAATGGATAAATTCCTGGACACTTGCCTCCTCCCAAGCCCAAACCAGGAAGAAGTCGAAACCCTGCATAGACCAATAACAAGGTCTGAAGTCGAGGCAGCAATTCAGGTCCAGATGGGTTCACAGCTGAATTCTACCAGACATACAAAGAGGAGTTGGTACCATTTCTTCTGAAACTATTCCAAATAATCCAAAAAGAGGGAATCCTTCCCAAATCATTTTACGAGACCAACATCATCCTGATACCAAAACCCAGCAGAGACTCAACAAGAAAAGAAAACTACAGGCCAATATCCATGATGAACATAGATGCAAAAATCTTCAATAAAATACTGGCAAGCCAATTACAACAGCACATCAACAAGCTTATCCACCATGATCAAGTAGGATTCATCCCGGGGATGCAAGGCTGGTTCAACATACACAAGTCTATAAACGTAATTCACCACATAAACAGAACCAAAGACAAAAACCACATGATTATCTCAATTGATGCAGAGGCCTTCGATAAAATTCAACAGCCCTTTATGCTAAAAACCCTCAATAAAGTAGGTATCGACAGAACGTATCTCAAAACAATAAAAGCTATTTATGACAAACCCACAGCCAATATCATACTGAATGGACAAAAACTGGAAGCATTCCCTCTGAAATCTGGCACTAGACAAGGATGCCCTCTCTCACCACTCCTATTCAATATAGTACTGGAAGTTCTAGCCAGAGCAATCGGGCAAGAAAAAGAAATGAAGTGTATTCAAATAGGAAAGGAGGAAGTCAAATTGTCTCTATTTGCAGTTGTTTCCTTTTTTAAAGTTAAAAAAAGTAACAAGAAGAGCTAACGATTCTATAGATCAACGAGATAGAAAATTAACAAGGATATTCAGAACTTGAACTCAGACCCGGAACAAGTAAACTTAATAAACATTTATAGAACTCTCCACTTCAAATACATAAAACATACATTACCACCTCACAGCTATTCCAAAGGTGACTATATAATTGGAAGTAAATCACTCCTCAGTAATCGCATAGCATTTCATAGGTTTAAATTAAATATTGGTTGGCTGTTTGTTTGTTATCTTCTTCCCTTATTCCTTCCTGACTATATTATTAAGTATAATTATCAGTATTAAAGAGCTTTTCAATACCCATTACTGGATTGCATTCTAGCCTGGGCAAGAAAGCAATACTCCCATTCTCTCTCCCTCTTTCTTTTCCTTTTCCCTCCTCCCCATTCTCTCTCTCTCTTTCTCTTCCTTTTTCCTCCTTCCTATTCTCTCTCTTAAAAAAAAAAAGAAGAAAGAAACTGAAGCGCTTCCAAAATAATTCACTGAAGTGTTTTCAATTGAAATGATATTCATGGAAACAGTTTTCTTCTCTACATGAAAACTTCCTTCTGCTCACATGAACCTAAGTACAATGACCCTGAGCTACTGCCTGAAACTGCCCTGTGTGCAGACGCCTCTCTTTCCTCATCTCTATCCCAAGTCTTCTCCTTCAGCTCCTGCCCTCCTGTTTACTGTGTTCACTCTCACACCGTGCAAAGGTGGTTCCACAGCCTCTCTGAGACCTCACGTCTGGAGGCAGCCTCGTTTCAGTTTTCAGATTCTCTCTTGCCTTCCTTTGGCTGACAAAGGAATATAAGGTTGTGTGCGTGTGCGTGCGCGTGCACGGCGTACGTGCGTGCACACATGAGAGTATGTATAAAGAAGAAAACCTCATTTCTATTCATTTTGCCTCTCCTACTCCATCCTCTTTGTTCTGTTCCTCACCTTGTATCTTAAATCTGTCTTAAAAAAAAAAAAAAAAAAATCAAAAAATCTTTTAGACTAAGAATGTAAAGAAAAAATATTTTTGTACAGCTACATGATGAATTTGTGTTTTAAGCAAAGTGTTATTACAAAAGATGCAGAAGATTAAAAAAATTAAAAGGAATATAAAATAACTGCAGTAAGTTAAGGCCAATTTATTATTGAATAAAGAAAAATTACTTACTGTAGACCCAGTGTACAATGTTTATATAGCCTACATTAGTGTACAGTAATGTTCTAGGTTACTTACCACTCACTCACACACACACACCCATAGCAATTTTAAATCCTGTAGTCTCCATTCATGGTAAGAGTCCTATACAGATGTACCATGTTTATCTTTTATATTGTCTTTTTACTCTACCTTGCTAAATGTTTAGTTATGTTTAGCTACAGAAATACTTACCACAATTACATACTTACAGGTTTGTAGCTGAGGGATGATAGGTTATAGTACAGATTTGTAGCCTAGGGGTAATAGGCTATACCATATAGCCTAGATTTGTAGACTAGAAGTGTAGCAGGCTATACCTTCTAGGTTTGGGTAAAGACACTTTATGGTGCTTTGACAAACAACAAAATCTCCTAAAGATGCATTTCTAAAGGCCTATCCTTGTAGTTAAGTGAAGCATGATTATATTTTTAGGAGTTCCCTTCTTTGCCTTCTAAGTCCAACTAATGAACCCACACAGAGGCAGTTTCTGTTGACTACTTTTTCTTGAGTATGGCTAACACTTTCCAGTGTCTTTGTATATTTCATACATTTTTTGTTAAAAACTAAACATGTTAGATAATACAGTATAACAACTCCAGATTCTTTTTGCTATCTTAAGAGTTTTTGTATTTTTGTAGTAACTTACCTTCCTTTAATCTTTCCTTACATGGTGTGCAATATTTAACATTCCGATTTTTATTTCTTAGTTATCTTTTTAGGCTGCTTATTTAGAAGTGTCCCAGTGTTTGAATAGGTTAGTATTCTGCCAATGTTTGCACAGTGTTTTTGCTCGAATATCTTGAGATTGTAAAGCTTCCACTTTATGCCAATAGATCTGAATGTTCACTGGAGAGAGTGCGTTCCTTTGATCGGCTAATTTTCAAGGCTACCTGTGCTTTTCCTTTCCACTGTGCCCTCTTAGGTCTTTTCTGTTCATGTGTTAAGTTGCCAAAATCAGCTGAGGATATATGAAGAGCCCACCCAGTGCATCTTTAGCTCTGATTTATACAATAATGCACCTTACATTTCTGGGTTTTGTTATTGATGTTTGTTTATTTGTTTTGTCACTCATAATGTAGGGACTTCTGCTCTACTATGTGCCACTAAGACTGAAATATGGGACAATTGTTTATTCAATTTTAACACTTTTAAAAATAATATTAATATGCCATATTTATATCTTAGAGTTTTTAGGTCAGTAATAATCTGATTTTATCTTAAAACTTCAAAGACTCTTGAAAGCCGAATAATAAAGTTGGAATAACCTGAGACTTGATTCAAAAAGATCTATACTTGAATCTTGACTGCCAAGTTTTTTATTATGTGAAAACAGTCTCTGACTCCCAGCTTGGTTTTTTGTTGTTGTATTTCTTTCTTGTTTGTTTGTTTTATATGCCAGTGATTTTTAAAGCCGTACTGCTAGGATATAAGTGAAGGGAAGTTTTAAAAGATGAAATGATTTAAGTAAAGTATAAGATTTCTAAAAAATACAAAAAAGTTACCTCTCTCCATTCAGCACATCCTCAAAAGCAAGCATATCACATTTTCTGATTCCCTTTAAAATGCAGGCTTACTCAATTACATGAAATTTTTATGTAATGCAGCCATAGGTAAATTTCTGGTGTACCTTTTCCAAGTCTTGTTTTCTCAGTGTTGCTTTACATCAACAACTAAAAGTTCCTGACTCTCCCAAGATTGCTCACACTTAAGGAGTTCTTATATTAATGTGATTAAAGAAAGAATTCTTATATTTCTTTCACTTAGGAATTACCTAAATAAATATTAATATCTTGTTAAATCATCTCTAATTCCTTTGGGTTTCTCCTAGTCTATCATTCTCTTTCAGGGCCCTGATGATACATAAAAAATTACTGGTGACTTATTGAACCTCTTTATGAGATAAGCTGAGCTTTGGTGATTTCTTCTTTAACGTAAAGCCATAAGATCATTTGCATAATTATGGCTTTTTCTGTATAGTTTAAAAAAAGTTTTCTTCTAAGAGATAAGAGATATGATTCTGTCCATCTGGTTTGTTTTGTTTTTTTTATTTAATAAGTAAAATTTCTACTAAAATAACTATTGAAGGATCTCATTACTGT
Organism: Aotus nancymaae; assembly: GCF_030222135.1. NCBI lineage: Eukaryota > Metazoa > Chordata > Mammalia > Primates > Aotidae > Aotus > Aotus nancymaae. The sequence continues at coordinate 701,720 of NW_026988430.1, read as the reverse complement.
CCTATCTTATTAGCGTACTTAGATTCCATTGAGAAATCTACATTTGCTTCACTTTTTCCATAAAAGTCATCATTCTTGCTAGGAGTTCTTCCTTTTGAGGGTCGTACCTATTATATTTTCTAATTTTTTTCTGTTACTGAGCTGAATTTTTATTTCAAGTATTCACGGAAGAAATATAGTATCTAAGCAGAGCATATATATAATTAGAAAAATGGTAGCTTTTTTTTTTAAGTTGATGATTCTAAAGAGATCATAGGAAACTTAGGAATGTATTTTCTAAAATTTATGTAAGAATTCATTCTCTTTTTTTAAAAAAAAATCTATATTCTTTTAACTGAAGAAAATATACAATAAAAGAAACATAAACTCTGGTGTTAGATTAAATTATTCTGAAAACCAATTTTATTTGTAAAACTTTGTTGCAAAGACTAATATATGTCTTTAGACAATAATTTAGCTATCATTTTGAATAAATGTGTTCTATAATAAATATGTTAACAGTTAACAGTAAAAGATAATATGCATTAGGCACTTATTCAGTGTCAGGATCTTTATTTTTACCATTTCAATAAATCTTGAAAACAATTCTACAAAATAGGTAGCCATGTTTTTTGAAAATGGCCACTAAGATTTAGACAGATTAAGTAACTTGCTTAAAGTGACAGAATTTCTAAAAGGTCAACTCAGTATTTAAACACAAACAGTATGACTTCAAGCCTTGGCAATTACATTTAATATAATACTGCCTCTCTACCTTATTGAACTGATAATTTTGAGTTAGAATATTTTAAAGTAATTCTGATAAATTGCAATTATGTATATTTGAAAAAAAGCAAAAAAATCAATAACTTTTGCACCAACCTAACAATAGTTATTAAATACAATCAGCAGTCTTTTCTTGCAAAGAGTTTTGAAGATATTAATGCTGGAACTACTCCAATTGTGCCAACATCCCAGAGATTTTCTGAATCCTCATTGGTCTTGTTTCCATACTGGCCCTGACAAAATGATAAAATTTCAGCCAAGTGGAAAGATACAGGGCTGGAAATATGAAGATCTGAATTCTGGTGCTTTCCTCCCAATAACATTTTTAAGACCGTGTATATAAATTTTTTCAACATGCTAAATTTTAAAATCATATTAAATTATACCACAGAAGATATTCTGTTCTATTTTATAACTACTTAACAGAGAGGGTAAATGATACAATTATTTATACCAAGATTTTTGAAAGACATTATCAGAAAAATTCATTGATATTTCAAAAGTATCACTGGGCCAGGTGTGGTGGCTCATGCACTGTATTTCCAGCACTTTGGGAGGCTGGGGCAGGTGGATCACCTGAGGTCAGGAGTTCAAGACTAGCCTGACCAACATGGTGAAACCCCTTCATTACTAAAAATACAAAAATTGGCTAAGCATGGTTGCAGGCACCTGTAGTTCCAGCTACTCAGGAGGCCAAGGCAGGAGAATAGCTTGAAACCAGGAGATGGAGGTTGCAGTGAGCCGAGATCATGCCATTGTACTCTAGCCTGGGAGACAAGAGCAAGACTCCATCTAAAAAAACCAAAAGACACAAAACAAAAAAAACTGACCAGTGTGGAGATTACTTAAAATGAAAATAAAGATTGGAAAATGAATATTTTGATTAGTTATGTTTCATTCATTCCTGAGGTTGGAATTCTCATCTTAGAATTTATTTTTAGTCAATTTATTTTTCTTGATATCAAAACTTATCCATGGATTAGTTATCATGCTTAATTTGGCTGAGCTTATGAAAACTGAAAAATAGAAGGAAATATTTATCATTATTATGGTATTTTTTTTTTTTTTTTTTTTTTTGAGATGGGGTTTCGCTCTTGTTACCCAGGCTGGAGTGCAACAGCGCGATCTCGGCTCACCGCAACCTCCGCCTCCTGGGTTCAGGCAATTCTCCTGCCTCAGCCTCCTGAGTAGAGGGGATTACAGGCACGCGCCACCATGTCCAGCTAATTTTTTGTATTTTTAGTAGAGACGGGGTTTCACCATGTTGACCAGGATGGTCTCGATCTCTTGACCTCATGATCCATCCGCCTCGGCCTCCCAAAGTGCTGGGATTACAGGCGTGAGCCACCGCGCCCGGCCTGCAGATGTTTGTTAAGCAACTTACATATGTGATATTTGTAATCATTAATTTACTTACTTGAATTTTCTTATCTAGAAAATAAGGACTGAACATAAGAATAGTGTTAAGTTCCTCAACCTGTCCAAAGTCACATATTTAGCAAGTCTTGAATTGCCTAGACTTTTGATGCAGAATGCAGAAATTAACCAATAGGATAAACTACTTCCTGAAAAAGAAACTAGTTGAAAATTAATTCTGACAAAAGGAAAAGTGGCACAAAAACATTGGGCAAGGACACAGGTTAGTATTGAAGCAGTAAAAATTCCCATGTTACTTTTACTTTTGTTTCACACTAGTTTTTTATTGTTCCTATGCCTGAAAGGTTGGCAAGACACATTGTACCTTTTTTTATTTAAAGCTCACTGGTATGCAGTTTTGCTTTATCTAAGATACAGTTTTCCTTATGATATGTTGGTCTCTGTGAATTCCCAGTTGGATAACTAATACACCTAACACTTTTTTTTTTTAAATCCTCCAGACATTTCAAACTGTGCAAAATACATCAGCTTAACTCCTAAGCATAATGTACAACTTTGACATTTGCAGTTCCAGGGCATTTTGCTCTACACTGGCAATCTGGCTTCAACATAGCTTCCAGTTAACAATTTCTTCCAGTGAGAGGACTCTGCTTTTGTACTAAGCTCTTCATTACCTTTGTTTTTCTCACCTCCTTTCTACATATTAACAATTTGTACATGCAATCTAGTAAACAGTAGAGTAAAGGTTAAAGATTTGGCCTCAAATGTTGAATGACTAGTATCCAAATAAAAAACTTTATTATATTTATTTATATACTCTCAAGAAAGTTGCTAAATTACTCTCTCTCTCTCTCTCTCTCTCCCCCCACACCCCGACCCTCCCACCTCACCTCTTTGCTTCCTTCTATTCCTGAGGGTTGTCAGGAGTTTCAACAAATGTATCATATGAGAAAGGTTCTATTAACACTAACTCTTATAAATATTTCTTGCAAAAAAGACCCAGCTCAATTCTGATTTCCTTAATGAAAGGATTCTGTTTTCACCAATGCAAGATTATAATTTTCTCCTTTGACTACTTATCATGTGCCCTATTCATGGAGAACACAATCTACAGATTGTAAGGGATTTAAACTTGTAATGACTGAAAGTGTTATTGATTGAATTTTTTTCAGTCTGTAAGCTAAAATTCTGTAACAGACTATACTATTTTTAGACATTTTCAATAGTTAGAAACTCAATTTTATAAGGAAAACAATTGGCCTTTTGTTATAATTTGACCTTTGTATTGTTTGACTAACATTTAATATTTTTAAGTGCCATGAAGAATTTTTCAAGTGATTATCACATTGTTTAATTTTCATGGTAAATGCTCCATTTCTTTTAACCAATGTGAATAATTCATCGAGCCAATAATATAATTTAATTTTAATAATTTATTTTATTTTATTTTAATAATTTAATTTAATATAAACAAAAATTAGAATTACCTTCTGCTATGGTTTGAATATATCCTATCCAAAATGCAGTGTTGCTAATGTAATAGTATTAATAAGTGGGGCCTCTAAGAGAGATTAAATCATGATAACTTCTTTCACATGAATGGGATTAGGGCCCTTATAAAAGAGATGTTGCACAGTGTTTGAGTTTCTTACCCTTACACCATCTTCCATGTGAGGGTAAAATGTTGCTTCCCTCTGGAAGATGCAGCAATAACGCACTACAGTGGAAGTTAAGAAAGCAACTCATCAACAGCCTCACCAGCCAGCATCTTGATTTTGGAGAACTGTGAGAAATAAATTTCTGTTTTGTATAAAGTGCCCATTTCTCAGGTATTTTGTTAGAGCAGTATTTAAAAAACATACACACACTTTTTTTTTTTTTTTATTGCATTTTAGGTTTTGGGGTACATGTGAAAAACATGCAAGATTGTTGCATAGGTGCATACGTGGCAGTGTGATTTGCTGCCTTCCTCCCCTTCACCTATATGTGGCATTTCTCCCCATGCTATCTCTCCCCAACTCCCCACCCCCCGCTGTCCCCGCTGTCCCTCCCCTATTTCCCTCCAACAGACCCCAGTGTGTAGTGCTCCCCTCCCTGTGTCCATGTGCTCTCATTGTTCAACACCCACCTATGAGTGAGAACATGTGGTGTTTGAATTTGTGTTCTTGTGTCAGTTTGCTGAGAATGATGGTTTCCAGGTTCATCCATGTCCCTACAAAGGACGTGAACTGGTCATTTTTGAGGGCTGCATAATATTCCATGGTGTATATGTGCCACATTTTTCCTGTCCAGTCTATCATCGATGGGCATTTGGGTTGGTTCCAGGTCTTTGCTATTATAAACTGTACACACACATTCTTTAAACATTCTTACTATCAAGTGGGGTGTCCAGGTGCTGGGTTTTATATAACTTTCATTTCAAATAGAGTGAAACTATGTTTTTTTCTTTTTACTGGAAACTGGATTTGTTATTTTTATATATCCAATTATTAAAAGACAGAGAAAACATAAATTTATCTTCTTCTCTTTTTTCAACATGTATGTTTGTCTGTGTTACTATCTGCAATTGCTCTTATTTAAGAATTTGGTCTAAGAATTACCACAAATGTGTTCACTTATCTTGTTATATAAATATTCTTTCTTTGTTTAAGTTGCTATTCAATTAAGTAAACTTCCTGTGTTATGTATCTTTGCATCCTCCTTACTTCTGAAGAAAGAATAAATATTTGTTAAGAAACAATTCCTCAACTTTTGTACATGAAGGATGAGGGAATTTTTATGAGAGATACAATTGTTCTCAAGTACCTTGTAAATTACTTGAAAGGAGAAAACATACTTTTAGAAATAAAAAAAGAAGATCTTAATAATATGATGCAGGTAATATGTAAAATTGAAGTTAAGGAATCCAAAAGCAGACTGATAGAAAGCTGATCTGGAAGGAAAATAAGAATATTTATAGGAATCATAAATGAAAGTTATTCCAGGTGACAGAATACAGAATTTGTGAGTAGACAATGTGTAATAAGTGTAGAGATGAAGTTGGCTTAAAAAGATACAAGTTTTAGATAAATAAACAAAAAGTCATTTTTAGAATATTTTGAAACTTAAATGTCTTAGTTTATTTTCTGTTGCTGTAACAGAATATCATGCTGGGTAATACACCAAAAAAGCAAATTTAATCCTTATGGTTCTGAAAGCTGGAAAGTCTAAGGTTAAGGGGCTGGCATGTTGTGAGGACTTTCTTGCTGAGTCATGACTTGGTGGAAAGCATTACATGCCAAGAGAGCATGAGCATGCCCATCAGCCTAGGTCTCTCTTTATCTTTTATTAAACCCACCAGACCCATCACTGGGCCCTCATCATATTAGCCTTATCTAATTTTAATTATCTTACAAAGTCCCCACCTCCAAATGACATATCAATTTGGGGATTTAATTTTCCAATACTTGAAGTTTAAAGGAAACATTCAAACCATAGCTTCAAGAAGCATTTAGACTTGACTCAGTAGGTAATTGGGTGTTATTTTAAGTTATTAAGGGGTTAGTGACATGATGCTGATTGCATTTTAGCTGATTAGTCTGGCCTTAGGTAGTAGGACCTAAGAAGAGAAACAGATATGATGAACGAATCTTTTGCAAATATTAGAGATAGTGAAGGTCTGGACTAAGATCAGGAAGTTTAAAAAAATTTGTGTAGAATAAATGAAAACATTTGAGCATTTGAAAGAGGGTGTTAGATTTTGAATTCTTTTTTTTAAATGTTTTGGTTTCAAAGCACTAACTTTTTAAAGCATAGATTTACCATGTATGTCTAATAAATCAGTTTTGATGGTATTTTCTCATTCTTAATCTGGCACTTCCTAAAACAAATAAGAAGGTAGTACCTATTGAGGACATTCTGATTCACTTTTCTCTTAAAATATGCAAGCATTAGCTCTTATTTCAATTCAATTTTAATTTATTAAGTTATATTACATAATGTTATCAAATTTCTTGCTAGTAAATTTGAACTGGTTATTCATAGTCATGTGCCACTTAATGATGAAGATGCATTTTGAGGCATTAATATTTGGTGGTTTTGTCACTGTGTGAGTATCATAGAGTGTACTTACATAAACCTAGGCGTTATAGTCTACTACCTGTATACCCAGGTTATATGGTCTAGCCTGTATACCTAGGTTATATGGTCTAGCCTGTTGCTCCTAGACTGCAAGCTTATGCAGCATGTTACTATACTGAATACTGCACAGTATTATAAGATTATACTCCTTTAATACAACTTTAGTTACACAAGACCAGTAACACAATAGTATTTGTGTATCCAAACATATCCAAAGCTAGAAAAGGTACAGTAAAAATACAGTAGTATAATCTAATGGGACCATCGTATACGTGGTCCATCAATGATGAAAACATTATTATGTGGCACCTGACTGTCACTGAGTTTAACTATATAACATTTTAAGAGTATATATTTTTATTATTAGGTTACTCTAAATGTGTTTAACAGAATGCTCACCTTTTTTTTTGTAATGAGAGAGCTAAAACACAACTCATACATGATGACTAGAGTTTGAGAAACAAAGAATAAATAAAATTTTTTAATATGGCTATTTGTTGTATTCAAAGGTGAAACTTTCCTAAGATATTTTGAGTGTTCTTCCAATAACATTTATTCACATGGATGTAAAGACTTGGTGGAAATTTCTTTGTGAAGAGAGGATAATTAAAATTTAAGATTAAACTAGATCGCCAATGAGATGAAAAAAAGTCATTACTATGCTTTGGCAAAATCAGGGATGATAAATTTGTGAGAGATGAATTCCCATGGTTAGCAGAAGTTTGTTTCTCTGAACTTCAGTAATCTGTCCTGCAATTAAGTTTATAATTTAGTTAGTGTCCAGCAATGGTGCTTTATTTTACTGACTCATTATATTAAGATTAGATTCACAAGTATATGTAACATTCCCAACCATTCTACAAATTAACACTCTCATCAGTTAAAATAGCAATTATGTTTTAAAATAACCACATCTATTTGATTTGATAAGAAAATGCTAACACCTGGAATTTTACCATAATCACTTATTAGCCTATTGATCACTGTCTTAGCCTGGGATGCCAAAATAAAATACCATAAATTTGGTAGATTAAACAACATAAATTTATTTTCTCATAGTTCTTAAGGCTGGAAGTCTTTTTGTGTAACCCCATAGGAGAGAGAGAGGCAGAGCGAGCAAGAGAGAATGTGTACAAGCAAGCTCTGGTTTCTCTTCTTATAAAGGCACTAATCTTAACTCGAGAGCACCACAGTTACAACTTTATCTAAGCCTAATTATCTACCAAAGGAATCATATCCAAATATCACATTGAGGGTTATGGCCCCAACATATGAATTCAGGGGGGACACAATTTTCTCCATAGCATTCTGCCCTCAGGCCTCCTCAAATTTATTTTATTCTCACTTGCCAAATACATTCATTTCATCCCAATAGCTCCAAGAGTCGTAACTCATTTCAGCATCAACTATAAAGCCCAAATGTGAAAGTCTCACCTAAATACAATCTAAATCAGACATAAACAAAAATTTGGGTATGATTCATCCTGAGAAAAAGTTTATGTACAGCTGTGAACCTGTGAAACCAGACACGTACATGCTTCCAAAATGTAAAGATGGAACAGCCATAGGATGAACAGTCTATTTTCCCGGAAGATCAGCTGGCTATTTATATTTGTCACAGGTTGGTTACATTGGGCCATTTCAATCATTTAAAAAAAGAGCATTTTGTTTTTATTACAAAAGGCAATTACTCTGAAAATGGATTTGTCTTACCTGTGCAAATTGCTTCTGCCAAAACTGTTACCTGTGGCGTTATAGAATTGGCCATCATGGAATTTCACTCAGCATGACTTCTGATCGGGAAACTCACTTAACAGCAAAATACTTTTGGCAATGGGCAAATGTTTATTGAATTTAGAAGTTTTTACCATGTTGCCCACCGTACTGATGGAGCTGGCTTGATAGAATGGTGGAAGCATTTTGAAGACTCAGTTACAGAACCAGATAAGTGCCAGTAACTTGCAGGTCTAGAGCAAGGTTATACGGAAGGCGGTATATCCTCTGAATCAGTGTCCAATATATGGTGGTGTTTCTCTAACAGTCACAGTTTGTGGGTCCAAGAATACAGGGCTGAAAATGGGAGTGGCACCACTCATTATTACTCTTACTGGCCCATTAATAATTTTTTTTTCTGTTTCCACTTTCTTATGCTTAGCTGGCCCAAGGTCTTCTTTCCAAGTGGAGATTCAACAATGATTTCACTGAAGTGGACATTAAGGCTTCTGCCCAGGTGTTTTTGAATCCTTATGCCTCTGAATCAACAGGGAGAAAAGGCAGTTACTGTGCTGGCTGGAGTGACTGATCTTGACTACCAGGGAAAAATTGGACTACTACTCCACAGTACGGAAGAATATGGCAGACCCTTAAGGCATCTCTTAGTATTACTATGTCCTGTGATTAAGGTGAGTGGAAAATTCAAACAACCCATTCCAGTCAAGACTAATTGTTCAGACTCTTCGGGAAGGGGGACTTGTGTCATTTTACCAAGCAGAAAATACACCAGCTAAGGTACTTGCTGAAGGTAAAGGGGACACAAAATGGAAGGTGCAGAAAGGTAGTTATAAATACCAGCTATTATAACATGACCAGCTGCAGAAATACAGACCGTAATTGTCTTAAGTATTCCTTCTTATTTTGTGGGGGGCGGGGGGTGTGTATGTTCAGCAAATAGCTTTGTTTTCTTTCCTCTCTTGTTTCCTTATTGTGGAACGTAACACACACTGAATCATAGTGTTTAAAAATCGCTGATTTTACCTTATGGTATTTAAGTTATGGAATATCAAGGATAAGAGTAAATATCACTTAAGAACTTTACTTCCTCTTCTGGAGAAGAAGTTTGTTTTTAGGCGTACACAAGATAACAATTATGTTAGGTGCAATGGTGCCCTTGTTCTTTCTTCTATGAGATTAAATATGATTTGAGGAGAGGCATGGTTAACAAGTTGACAAAGAGTGGACTTAGGGTGGTTAATTTTATGTATAAACTTATTATACATAAAGTCTTATGTTACCAGGAATTTGGTTACACATTATGCTGGATGTGTCTGTGAGCGTATTTTTGAATGCGATTAACATTTAGATTGGTAGACTAAGAAAAGCAGATGGCTTTCCCCAGTGTGAATGGGCCTCATCCAATCTGCTGAAGACCTAGATACCAAAACAAAAAACAAAACAAAACAAAATGAGAGACAACTCTCTTTCTGCCTCACTGTTTTTAGGGTAGAACATTGGTCTCCTCCTGACTTTGGACTCAGACTCAGACTTTATATATTTAGCTCTCTTGGTTTCCAAGCCTTTGGACTCAAACTGAAACTATAATATTAACAGTCCTGGTCTTTAGTTTACTGAGTGCAGATCTTGGAGCTTCTCAGCATCCATAGTTTCATGAGTCAATACCTTATAATAAATATGTAATATTTATATATTATATAAATATATAATATTTATGTATTATAATTTATATAAATATATAATATTTATACAATATAAATATAAATAAATGTAAAATAAATATAATTCATGAATATTGTAAATAATATTTATAATTTATATAAAATATTATATAAATTATATGAAATATTATATACATATATAACATATTATAAGTGTTTTATTTTACATTTTATTGGTAAATAAATAATTGATTTTCTGGAGAACCCAGACTAAACTGGGTCTCCACTCACTAAACTCTATCATGACAGGAACATGGATATCATGTTTCTGCTTCTCAGTTTGTAGTTAATCTATGGATCAGTCTTTCTATAACACTTAACTACCTCGTTTTAAGTATTTGCAAAGGTATTTTAAATTCTACTTTGACCCTGGACCTGTAAACTAAAATTTGGGACCAAAGAGAAGTAGAAAAATTAAATAGAAGAGGAAACATGAGTGTTGTAATTCATTTTTAAATTAGTTTGTTCTTCATCAAAAAGCAAGCCTGCAAATATATCCATTTTTTAAATTGTACAAATTTATTTGTACAAATTTATGGGATACATTGTGATGTTTCAATGTATATATGCATTGTAAAATGACAAAATCAGGATAATTAGCATATCCATCATGTTAAACATTTATTTATTTATTTTTGAGATAGGATCTTGTTCTGTTACCCAGGTTAGAATGCAGTGGCATGATCTTGGCTCACTGCAATTTCTGCCTCTTGTGCTCTAGTGATTCTACGACCTCGACTTCCCAAATAGCTGGGACCACGGGCACACACCACTATGCCTGGCTAATTTTTCTTTTCCTTTTTCTTTTCTTTTCTTCTTTTTTAGAGATGGGGTTTTACTATATAGCCCAGGCTAGTCTCGAGCTCCTGACCTCACACTATCCACCTGACTCGACCTCCATTGCTGAGATTACAGGCGTGAGCCACTACACCCAGCCAACATTTATAATTTCTTTGTAGTGATAACCTCTCTTCTAAGTATCTAAAAATATGTACTGCATTCCTATTAGCTTTATTTAGTGAACTGTGTGATACAGTATCAGAACTCATTATTTCTGTGAAACTGTAAATTTGCACCTGTACCAACCACTTTGTATCATTTTACCCCCTACACTGCCCAGCCTCTGATAACCACTCTTTACTCTCTACTTTTATGTGATATACTTTTTAAGATTCTACACATAAGATCCAGCAGTGTTTGTCCTTGGGTCCTTAGCTTTTTCCAGTTTTATTCATGTTTGTGCAAATGATAGAATTTCATTTTGGTTTATAACTTAATAGTATTGAGTACACATATACACATCTAAACACACACACATATAACATTTTCTTTATCCATTTACCCACAGATAGGGAGAGGTTGGTGCCATATCTTGGCTAATTGTGAATAGTCCTGCAATATACATGAAGATGCAGTTATCTTGTCACACACTTTCTTATACTTTGGATAAATAACCAGTAATGGGATTGCTGGATCATATGGTAGTCCTATTTTTAACTTTTTAACCTCCATAACTACTTTTCCTAATGGCTGTACTAATACACGTTCTCATCATCAGTGTATAAGAATTCTCCTTTCTTCACATCCTCACCAGCGTTTGTTATGTTTTATCTTCTTCATACTAGTCATTCTAACTGGGGTGAGGTGATATCTCATTATGGTTTTGATTCACATTTTCTTGATGATTAGTGATGTTGGACATTTTTTCATAAACTTGCTGCACATTCGTATGTCTTCTTTTGAGAAATATCAGGTCCTTCTTGCCCACATTTGTAACTGCATAATTTTTTCTAAATTGTTTATATATTCTTGTTATTAATTCCTTGTCAGATTGATAGTTTGTAAATATTTTATTTCATTCTGCAGGTTATCTTTTCACTTTGTTAATGGTTTTCTTTGCTATGAAGAAGCTGTTTAGCTTGATCAAATTTCTTTTGTGTATTTTTTATTTTGTTGCCTGTGTTCATGTGATATTACCCCAAAAAATCTTTGCCCAGACCAGTGTCCTGTAGTGTTCACCCAGTGTTTTCCTCTAAGTAGTTTCATAGTTTCAGTTTATCATCTAAATCTCTAATCAATTTTGAGATGATATTTGTATATGGTGAAAGACCATATCTGGTTTCATTCTTCTATCTATGGATATCTAGTTATCCCAGAACCATTTATTAAAGAGGCTGTCCTTTTCCTGTGGTATATGTATGTCAAAAATTAGTCAGCTATAAGTGCATGGATTTACTTCTGAGCTTTCTTTTCTATTCTATTAGTCTTTGAATCTGTTTTTATGCCAGCACCATGCTTTTTTGAAAAAGAAAAAAAAAAACTTTAAACATTTACTTTTTTTCTTCTTTTTCTTTCTTTCTTCTTCTTTTTTTTCTTCTTGAGACAGGGTGTTTCTGTCACCCAGGCTGGAGTGCAGTGGCATGATTGAGGCTGACTGCAATTTCTGCCTCCCATGCTTAAGTGATTCTACTATGTCAGCTTCCTGAGGAGTTGGGACCACAGGCACATGCCACTATGCCTGGCTAATTTTTCTTTTCTTTTTTTTTCTTTTTTTTTTTTTTTTTAGAGATGGATTTTACTGCATTGCCCAGGCTGGTCTTGAGGCTTTGCTTTACTTCATTTTCCTTTTGTAGTACATTTTGGAATTTGGTAGTGTGATTTCTTCAGCTTTCTTATTTTTCTTCAGGATTGCTTTAGCTTTTCAGGGTCTTTTGTGGTTCCATGTACATTTTAGCATTTTTTTTCTATTTCTGTGAAGAATGCCATTGGTATTTTGATAGGGATTACACTGAATCTGTAGACCACTTTGGGTAGTATAGACCTTTCAACATTAATTTTTCTAATCCATGAGCTTGGGAAAGTTTTTCAGTTTTGTATGTGTCCTCTTCAATTTCTTTCATCAGTGTCTTATATATATTCTGGTAGATATTTTTTTACTTCCTTTTACATTTATTTATTGGTATTCTACTTATTTTATAGCTTTTGAAATGAGATTGCTTTCTTTAATATTTTTTCAAACTGAATGTATCAGCATGTGGAAATGCTACTGATATTTGTCTGTTGATTTCATATCGTGCTACATTTCTAAATTCATTCATTAATTCTAAGAGATTTTTGGTTCAGCCTTTAGGTTTTTCTCAATATAAGATCATGTCACCTCCAAACAAGAAGAACTTGACTTCCTTTCCTACCTGGATAACCTTTATTTCTTTCTGTTGGCTAAATGCTCTTGCTAGGACTTCCAGTAATATGTTGAATAAAAGTGGTAAACATGGACATTCTTTTCTTGTTCTAGATCTTAGTGGGGAAGTTTTCAGATTTTCCTTATTCAGTGTCATATTAGCTGTGGACTTGTTGTACATGACAATCATTATGTTGAGGTAAAATTCCTTCTAAACTTGTTGAGAGTTTTATCATGAATTGATGTTAAGCTTTATCAAACTTTTTTCAACACTTATTGAAATGATCATATGCTTTTTGTCTTTCATTCTGTTCATGTAATATATAATGTTTATTGATTTATGTAAACTGAATCATTCTTGCATTCCTGGAATTAATCCCATCTGATCACGATGAATGATTTTCTTGATGTATTATTGAATTCTGTTTGCTATTATTTTGTGAAAGATTTTTCCAACTGTGTTTAACAGAGATGTTGTCCTGTAATTTTTTTTGTTGCTGTTGTCGATGTTGATTTTGTTTCTTTGTCTAGTTTTGGTATTAGGATGATGCTGACCTCATCTACTTGAAAAAAGATACTCCTTGCAAGTAGATACTAGATACCAACAAAGAGATGGAGTGGTCAGCTGCAGAATCCATGAGACTGCTCATGTTACCCCTTACTCAATGCCACATAGCACAGCATAGAATAGAGACAGACTTCTTTCACTTGAGAGAAGAAGAAATTGAGTGAGAAATGAGTTTAGAAGTATGCCCTTCTCTTCCTTTTTTTGGGGAATACTTTTGTAGAATTGGTATAAATTATTTAAATTATTTGCATGTTTGGTACGATTCAGAAGTGAAGCCATCAGATCCTGGAGTTATCTTCGATGGAAGAATTTTTATTACTGTTCTGAAATTTTACTCATTATTTGTTTGTTCAAGCTTTTCATTTTTACATAATTTAATTATGGTAAGGTATATATGTTAAGAAACTTACGATTTCTTCTAGGTTTTCCAATTTCTTTTTATGTATTTGTTCAAAATAATTTCATAATTGTTTGCATTTCTGTGGTATCAGTTGGAATGTTTCTTTTTGTGTGTTTGATTTTAGTTTCTTGAAGCTTCTCTCTTGTTTTTGATTTTAGTTTCTTGAAGCTTCTCTCTTGTTTCATAGTTTAGTTAAAAGTTTTTATAAACTTTGTTTAGTTTTTTAAAAATCATCTGTTTCATTGATCATTATAATTTTTAGTCTATTTCATTTATTTCTATTTCTATTATTTCTTTTCTTCTACTTATTTTGAGTTTTGATTGATCTTGTTTTTCTAGTTCCTTTAGTTCTAATGTCAAGATGTTTATTTGAGCCCTTTTTTGATATGAGAATTTATTTCTATAGCCTTCCCTCTTTGAACTGCTTTTGCTGTACCCTATAGTTTTCAGTACGTTGTGTTTTCATTTTCATTTGTTTTATGAAATCTTTACATTTTGCTTTTAATTGTTTGTTGCTTCATTACTCGTTGCTCATGAGTATGTTGTTTAATTACTATGTATTTGTAGTTTCTAAAGTTCCCCCTGTTATGCATTTCTTGTTTTATTCTATTGCTGTCTGAAAAGATACTTCATAGGATATGCCTTTGTTTTTTTAAACAATGTGTTAAGTCTTGTTTTGTGGCCTAACATGTGGCCTATCCTGAAGAATGTTCCATGTGCTGTTAAGAAGAATGTTTATTCTGCAGATACTAGTTGAATGTTTTTTAAATGTCTCTTAGGTCAGTTTGGTCTAAAGTAAAGAATATCTCCAGTATCTTTCTTGATATTTTATCTGACTGATCTGTTCATTGCTGAAAGTGGTGTGTTGAAGTTCTTTACCATTATTATACTGCAATCAATCACTCCCCTTTGTGTCTGTTAATATTAGCTTTATATACTTATGTGCTACAGTGTTTGGGGCATATATATTTACAATTATTGGATCATCCTCCTGCTTTGACCTCTTTATCATTATATAATGGTGTTCTTTTGCTTTTGTTTTTCTGTTTTTGACATAAAATCTCTTTTATCTGAAATAAGCATAGCCATTCCTTCTCTCTTTTGGTTTCTAGTGCCCATTTGCATGGAGTATCTATTTTACTCCCTTCATTTTTAGCCTCTGTGTGTCTTTATAGGTGAAGTAATTTTGTTGTAGACAGCATGTAGCTGAGTCTTGTAGTTTAATTTCTTAATCATTCAGCCACTCTCTCTTTTAAATAAATAATTTAGTTCATTTACATTCAAGGTTGTATTGAAAAGGACTTACTGCTACCATTTTGCTATTGTTTTCTGGTTGATTTGTAACTCCTTTATTTATTTTTTCTTTCTAAGTGTCTTCCTTTGTGATTAAGTGATTTTCTCTGGCAGTATATTTTAATTGTTTGCTCTTTTGATGCTATTCTATAATCTTATAATCTATCTGAAATGGTTTGTTTGTGTCCTCACTCAAATTTCATTTTGAATTGTAACTCCCACAATTTCCATGTGTTGTGGGAGGAATCTGGTGGGAGGTAATTGAATTATGGGGACAGGTCTTTCCTATTTGTTCCTGTGATAGTGGATAAGTCTCACAAGATCCAATGGTTTTAAAAATGGTAGTTTCCCTGCACAAGCTCTCTCTTTGCCTGCCACCATCCACATAAGATGTCACTTTCTCCTCCTTGCCTTATGCCATGATTGTAAGACCTCTTCAGTCATGTGGAACTGTAAGTCCATTAAACCGCTTACTTTTGTAAATTGCCCAGTCTCATACATCTTTATCAGCAGTGTGAAAAGAGACTAACAAACTGTCTTTATTCTTTTGACATTTTTCATACTCTTACTTGTGTTTGTTAATTACCTATCTTTTTTTTTAATTGCATTTTAGGTTTTGGGGTACATGTGAAAAACATGCAAGATTTTGCATAGGTGCACATGTGGCAGTGTGATTTGCTGCATTCCTCCCCTTCACCTATATGTGGCACTTCTCCCCATGCTATCTCTCCCCAACTCCCCACCTCCCACTGTCCCCCCACTCCCCCCCAACAGACCCCAGTGTATAGTGCTCCCCTCCCTGTGTCCATGTGTTCCCATTGTTCAACACCCATCTATGAGTGAGAACATGGGATGTTTGATTTTGTGTTCTTGTGTCAGTTTGCTGAGAATGATGGTTTCCAGGTTCATCCATGTCCCTACAAAGGATGCGAACTCATCATTTTTGATGGCTGCATAATATTCCATGCTGTATATGTGCCACATTTTTCCTGTCCAGTCTATCATCGATGGGCATTTGGGTTGGTTCCAGGTCTTTGCTATTGTAAACTGTGCTGCAATGAACATTTGTGTGCACGTATCCTTATAGTAGAATGATTTATAATCCTTTGGATATATACCCAGTAATGGGATTGCTGGGTCAAATGGAATTTCTATTTCTAGGTCCTTGAGGAATCTCCACACTGTCTTCCACAATGGTTGAACTAATTTACACTCCCACCAACAGTGTAAAAGTGTTCCTATTTCTCCACATCCTCTCCAGCATCTGTTGTCTCCAGATTTTTTAATGAACGCCATTCTAACTGGCATGAGATGGTATCTCAATGTAGTTTTGATTTGCATTTCTCTAATGACCAGTGATGATGAGCATTTTTTCAGGGGCTCATCAAACCACTCAGTAGGGTTCTCATTATGCAGGTAAGACCAACCAGAGCTGGCTGACACCAATGGCTGGGTGTAGCCTTTGACAGAAGAAACCACTGGCCTGGTCAATAGGAGCCTTTTTTGGTAGTACAGCACACGTTGACTCTGGCCTGGTTGTTGCTTGCTGAGAACCACATTCCCTGACATCTGTTTTTTGTGCCACAATCTACCTTCAGGGCACAAACCTAGGCTTTCTTTGCCTTACCCCAAAGACCCTTCTCCAACCACCAAAACCAAAAGACAAGACTGTACTCCTATGTTCTATGTTCATAGAAAAAAGGGCTCCTGTCTTGCTGGGAGCCTGAATGAGGAGCCATTATTTGTGAATTTGTGTTAGGGTCATTGGGCTGGGGTGGTTCACTTCTGACCTGGTGTTCATCAGAAAGACAAAGGCAACACTGACCTAGCAGCGAATGGCTCCCATGCCTTAGTGCATTTCTGCTGACAGAAGTGAGCAACAAGGACCAATGACTCCTTCGCATACACTGAGTGCAGCAGGATGCGTGTCACACACTGTTTGGTTACTATTTGTTTACTATTACAGACCTAGTTTATAGGATAGACAGGCCTCTACGTGGATGGATGTCTTATATTACTATCAGGACCTAAAAATATCAATACTTCTACCTTCTATATCTACATCTTGTATGAATAGAGACACATAGATATATAGATGTAGATATTTATATAAATATACATACACACAGAAATATATGAGTATTTCTATGTAAATATGCATATATACATTGGGGCACTTGCCAACAAACGTTGTCAGTAACCCTATCTGTCTTAAGGGTGCAGACTTAGTCTTTCTTCCCTACTGTATGGCTCAATACCATCCTAGAATGAAAAACAGCCATAGAACCTTGTATGTATAAACATAAACAACATTTTATTTTTAGGAGCAAGGCCTGGCAGGTAAGCTGACAATACTGCCAGTTAAATTTTATTCTTCTTTTGAGGCAGAGTTTCACACTTTTTACCCAGGCTGGAGTGCAGTGGTGCAATTTTGGCTCACTGCAACCTCTGCCTCTTGGGTTCAAGCAATTCTCCAGACTCAGCCTCCCAAGTAGCTGAGATTACAGGTGCACACCACCACAACTGGCTAATTTTTGTATTTTTAGTAAAGACAGGGTTACATCATTTTGGTCAGTTTGGTCTCAAACTCCTGATCTCAAGTCATTCACCTGCCTCGGCCTCCCGAAGTGCTAGGATTACAGGCATGAGTCACTTTGCCCAACCCCCACTTAAGGTTTTTTGTCCACCTTAACACTTCAGGGACCAGATTCTCTTCTGGATGTAGGCCTGCATTCTTCATATCTGCCACTGTGGGCCTGCCTTGATCGTTAAGCGGTTCCAGTTCTTGAGTAGAATTCACCAGGGTTGGGCCAATTAGCTGATGGGACTCACCTTTCCCATCAGCTAATTGAGTTAATTGAGTAGATTCACCTGGGCTGGAGGGGCTGGAAAAGGAAGGACCTTTGACCTATGTTTTATTTGGGCTTTTATACACAATGTACTCACAAATTACATAGATATACTCATATAATCCTGTGTGTGTGTTTATGGGTCTGCCTATTTATGTGAATATCTACAAAGAAAAGCTCCAAAAGAAAACTAGGTCAGAGGTTTTTTGTTGTTTCTAGCCCCTCTATCCTAGATGTATCCAATCAGACAATTAGTTCAGTCCAAGTGAATTCAATTTGAACCACACACCACTTCCCATTCTTGTACCTGTAAAAAAGCCTTCATTATTTGGCACTGAGGTTTTGTTTAATTCAGGAGCTCATCAAACCTACACAGTACTGTTATGGCTATCCAGCTAGAGCCGTTGAGAACTGGCTGACACAAGTGGGTGTAGTCTCTGACACACAGGACCTTTGGACTGGCCAATAAGAGCTATTTTGGCACTTGGGCACACGTTGACTCTAACCGTGTCATCTTTTGCCCAGGAACCATGTTTCCCCACATTTGCTTTCAGTGCTGCAGTTTATCTTCAGGGCACAGACCTAGAGTTTTTTTCTTTACCCAAATAAACCTCTCTCCAGCAACCAACCCTGAAAGACAAGAGTGTACTTGTCAGACGGGTGCGGGGGCTCATGCCTGTAATCTTAGCCATTTGGGAAGCTGAGGCAGGCAGATCACTTGAGGTCAGGGGTTAGAGACCAGCCTGGGCAACATGGTGAAACTCTGTCTCTACTAAAAATATAAAAAAACATTATCTGGGCATGATGGTGTGTGCCTGTAATCCCAGCTACTTGAGAGGCTCGCTTTAACCTGGGAGGCAGAGGTTGCAGTGAGCCGAGACTGCGCCACTGCACTCTAGCAGTGATGCTTCAGCGGTCCCAAGTCACCTCATTGGCTGATTGGACTCACCTGGGCTGAGCTATTTGGCTGAATTGACTCACAAGGGCTGTAGCAGCTGGAATCTAAAATGACCTTTGACCAGGCTGAGTGACAGAGCAAGACTCCATCTCAAAAAACAAATAAAATAAATTGGGTAAAAGCCTTTGAACTAGGGCTGGTTCATCCCTGGCCTGGTGTCTACTGGAAAGAAAAGGGTCATTATTGACCTCACAATGAATGACTCCCATGGCCTTCGTGAATTTACTGCTCACAGAAGTGGGGAGTAAAGATCAATCATTCCTTAGTATACATAGAATGCATCAGGATGTTTTCAGAGTATATGTTCATTTGTGTAGTATTGTAGATATAGTTTAAAGAACACATAAGTCTTTACATGTATGGAAGCCTTTTTATATTATTATTTTAATACCTAGCAATACTTCTACCTTGTGTATATTTACTCTGTATCATTGTAGATAGATATAACATATATGGATATAGATGTAGACAAGTAGACAGATAAACACAGGCAAAGAGTATTATCTGAGATACCTATGGAAGTATTCAGTATACATTCAGTATTTCCCAACAGAGACTTTCAATACTCCAGCCTATCCTAAGGGCACAGATCTTGTTTTTCTTCCCTGCTGTATGGTTCAATACCATCCCAGGATGGAACTCAACCACAGAATTTTGTACATATAAACATAAAGCTTCACCTTTAGGCAGAAGTTCCAGGAAGTGAGTGAGCTGTGCCATCATATAAGGTGTCATGTCCCACTCAGCATCTCAGGGCCCCGTGCTTTTTCTTGAGGGATGTCTGTTTTTTTACATCCATCCTTGTGGGCCTGCCTTGATGCTTCAGCAGTCCCACATCATGTCATTGGCTGATTGAACTCACCTGGGCTGAGCTAATTGGCTGAATGATTCACCTTGGCTGTAGGGGCTGGAACCTGAAATAACCTTTGACCTAGATTTTGTTTGGGGCTTTTTCAGCACAGACATACTTACAAATAAACATGACATAGGAATACTGATATAATGCTGTAAGTGTGTGTTTACTTATCTACCTATCTATATCCATACAAAAGAAAGCCCCATAAAAAGCTAGGTCAGTGGTCATCTCTCGTGCCAGCTGCTCCAGCCCAGGTGAATCCAATGGACCAATTAACTAAATACAAGTTTATCTTATCCAAGCCAAATGCCCCACTCCATTCTCCTTCTACCTGTGACAAAGTCCTTGTTACCCGGTACCCACGTGTTTTTAATTCAGGGACTCAGGAAACCAGCCCAGTGAGGTTCCGTCCATCCAGCTAGGACTGGGAAGAGCTGGCTAACAGCCGTGGGCAAAGTCCTTGACAGAAAGAACAACTGGCCTGAGCAATACAGCCAGTTTTGGTCCTAGGGTGCATGTTAACTCCGGCCTGTTGTCTTCTGCCCAGGTACCATGCACCCTAACATTTGCTCTCAGTATGACAGTCTATTTTCAGGAAATAGATCTAGGCTTTTTTTCCCCATAACCAAAAAGACATTTCTCCAGCCAGCAAAAATTAAAGACAGGAGTTGTTCCTACATCAAACATTAATAAATAAAGAAAGAAAATCCACAGTCCTGATAAAAACGTTGAAGAGAAGTCAGCATTCTCAGAGCTGGGTGAGGGCCTTGGACTGGGGCTAGTTCATCTCTGACCTGGTGCTCACCAGAAGGAGGAAGGGTTAACATCAACCTGGCAGTGAATGACGCTGTGGGCTTTATACGTTTTCTACCCACAGAAATGAGCAGCAAGAATGAATGGTTTTCTATTACACATAACATGCAGCAGGATGCATGTCAGAGTGTAGCTTTATTTGTGTACTATTGTGGATATGGCTTACAGGCAGACAGGTCTTCACAGGTATGGAAGTTTCTTTTTATATTCTTTTCATTGCCTCCACCTATCAATAATATTTTCTATATTGTTACTCTGTATGAATATAGACAGATATAAGTGAGGTAAACACACACACACTTATATGATAATATGAGTGTGTTTATGGAAAAATTTATGTATAAATACGGTGTTCCCCAACAGAGGTTTTCAATATTGTAGCCTATTGTGAGGGAACAGACCTAGAATTTCTTCCCTCCTGTATTGCTCAGTACCATTCCAGAATGGAACGAAATCATAGAACGCTGTGTGTGTAAACATAAAACATCACCTTTAGAGGCCGTGCCTGGGAAGTAGTGACATGTAATGTTCACCTCTAAGTATACTCGAGAAAACTAAAATATGTTTATATAAACACCTGTATATCATGTTAATAGAAGCAGTACTCACAGCCAAGAGAGGGAACAACCCGAGTTGGTCCATCCATCCAGTGGGGTGTCATTGAGCCATAAAGGAAAAGCAGTGCTGATGCATGCATGCCACAGAACAGAAACGCCTTGAGAACACGGTGCTAATTGAATACAGCCAGTCACAGAGAGCCACACGCCGCATGATGCCATTCCTAGGAAAGTCCAGAATAGCTAGACCCATAGGGACAAAACATGGATTGATGGTTTTTATTGTCTGGGGGTGGAGTAGCCACTTAATGGCATGGAGTGTCTTTTGGAGTGATGAAAATCTTTCTGAATTAGGTAGCATTGATGTTTGGATGGCATTGTGAATATACGACATACCTCTGACTTGTACACTTTAAGATGGTTAAAATGATGAGTTTTATTTTATGTGAATATTATCTCAATTAAACAAAAGTCAGCAAATGATTTCATAAGGTTAGTTAATGCCCAAGAACCAAGTGAAGCTCATGAGAAGATGCCCTCCCACAGGAGTCTCACTTTCCCCGCTGTCAGTCAGGCAGCCTGGGGGATGCCTGGGCACGGAGCATCACAGCAGGTCCCCTGATTGCTTTGAGGATGAGATGAGCATCCTCAAGCTGGTGGTGCTAGCTTGGCTGTTGTGAGTGTGATGAAGATGGTTGCAGAATGACCTTGTCCACTCATAAACAGAGTCCTCTCTCTTTCTCCCCCACATCCCAGGATGGCTCCAGCAGCTTGTTGTTATCTGGGGCCTGACAGCCAGATGTTCAAGGAGCAGACATTTAAAGGTTGTAGATTAATTCTGACTGTCTTCCTCTGAGGAAGTTACTAAGCTGGTGATAAATCGCCCACCAAGTGGTGCAGTGTGCAGCAGCATCATCCACACGATGGCTCAGGAACTGGGTTTTCTGGGTGAGCTGTGGGGCAGTGTGGTGTGCATGGTCCTGTCAGAAACTCACCCTTCCTGTGCAGCCCGCACTTGCCTGGCTTCTCCTCCCTTGCATCCCTCTCTGCAGCTCCCAGTAGGTGAAGGTCACAGCTCTCTGTCTTGGCCTCATGCTGTCTGTGGCTGTCTCTGAGGTGGGTCAGGGCCCTACGTTGTGGACAGGCTTCTTCTGTCCTCCGTGGGCTTTTAGTAAATAAAGTAAGTATTTGCAGTCACAGCAGACCTTTATTTTTCTACTCTATATTCAGAAACTCCTACATTTTTTTCTGAATTTTTTAGACCAGAATCTTTCAAATGTTGTTCAACAATCACAACTGTGCCCTCCCCTTGCCCCTGGCACCATTTGAACACTTTTGGGTGTCCTGAGACAATGCCATTTGTTAATTTACAGTGCATATGGAAAATCAGATCTTAATGAGAGTTTTTCTGGTCTCTAAAGCTGGCAATGGCTTGGACAGGCCACCCTACACTACCCTGAGCTCCACCTGAGAGGCCTTTTGCCCTCACCCATCTCCCAGAGGCCCTGTCTCCTGTCTTCAGAGGCAGCACCCACTCCCAGTCCTTGACTGTAGCCTACCTTGTCTGTGACTTTGAGTAATGCCTCCTCCAGAGAGCCCTTCCCACCCCACTCATAAACAGACCTTGCCTCTCCTACACTTCTTTTCCCATCTGACCCCTTTTCTTGGTTCTTGGGGCCAGAGCCTTCTTTGTCACTAAATAAACTGCAGAGTCCTATGTGGTGGAGGTGTCCTGTTTTCACTCTGTGGGCACCTCAAACATCCAGCAGCTGGTTCACAAGAAAGTCCAGCAGATTCAGAAAGTTATCAACACAGATGACTTGAATATTGGAAGAGGAGCTTCTGCGAAGTGTATGGAATAGATTAGTTTCTACACAAAATGCTTTCTTGGAAGAATTCTGAGAAGCAAATGCCAGTGTTCTTGGTTTGCAGTCCTGTTGCCAGTCAGTGGCAGAGGCCAGGTTTGAACCCAGGTCCCTCCAGGTCTTGCTGATGTACACTGCTGCCTCCTCTTCCATCTCAGCCACTGGAAACATGATACAGTTGCTCATCTTGGTATATCTGGAGTCTCCTAACAGCCTGTTCCATGCTGGTCTCCACCCCCAGACCCACATAGGAGTCTTTTCTGCTGATTCACCTGTCCAGGGGCTGCTTCCCCTCCAACTGAGAGCTGCAGCCCAAACTCAGCACCTCCTCATGTTATGTAAGCAAAGAAGTGCTCCAGAAATCCCAGCAGATACTAACCCCACCTTTTTAAGGTTATTTTGGCCTCGGTCAGTTCTTAAAGTGCAAGAAGAAATAAGCTGCCCAGATCTGACATTTCTCAAGTGAAGAGTCAGTTCCTCAGGCCCCCAGCCCCAGCAAGGAGGAAGTGAGAAGAATCCATGAGCTGTCAGGTTGACATAGGGGTGCCTCCCTCTACCTATAAGAGTCAGTGTTGGGGAGGCTGGACAGCAGCTTTAGAGCCTGCTCCCTTGGCCATTCCTTTGATTGGTAATTGCTTCAGCATCTCCCTTTTTCACTCTCTGGTATTGTTTCTGTTTGGATTTTTTTTTTAAAAAAACAGAATTGTGTATTGACACTTGGAGGTATTTAAGATTGGAGGTAGATGGCATTAAGACAGCTGTGCATCGATGTAGGTGATGAGGGGGATGGAAGCAGCAAACCATCATGGCATGTGTGTACCTATGCAACAATCCTGAAAGATCTGCACGTGTACTCCGGAACTTAAAGTATAATTACAAAAAAAAGACAGCTGTGCATCATGCCTAGCCAGGTGACTGGGGTTGACAGGGCTGTGGGTATGCACGAATCCCTCTCTGAGGCCCTTCCCCTTCTGAACTTGAAGCCAGGCACACAGTGGGCAGGAGCCAGGGAGGAGGGGCTGCCCCTCACACCCCCAGGTACCCGCCTGTGCTGCTGGAGCTCACATGCACTTCACAGAGTGGAAGCTGAGGCTGGCTCTGCAGGGAGCGCCAGTGAGGTAGACGGGGCTTGGGCTTAAAAGGAGATCTCAGCAGGGCTTCTTACCTGTGAGCTGTTCCCGCATCTGGGACCTGGGGACATGGTGGTGGCACTGCTTTTGTGTTAGATTATTGCGGAGATCAAATATCATCATGTGTGCAGGAGCACCCTTTAGACCACAAAACTGCTTGGATGCAAAGCCAGCGGAACTACTCAAGAGATGAATCGTGGAGTTCAGACTCTTACGAGAACCCTGGATGCAGACCTCTTTTCCTTTCTTCTTTAGCCCTGTATAGATTCAGAAAACTAAATCATGGACTGAATTTCATCTGGTTCTTCATCACAGAGGCCTCTTCAGGCTCAGTCATGATTTCTCTGCACAAGGAGACTCAGGGTGGCTGCGGCTCCTTCAGGCCAGGCATGGGACAGAGCTGAGACTTCCTGCACACTCACTCATGTCCTCTGCACTTGGCATGCATCTGATTACATTCTCCACAGCCCCACTCGATAGTGGAGATACTGATGGCCTCATTTTCATCAGGAGAGGGTGGAAGGTCACAGGTGCATCCTGTGCTCAGATCCACTCCACAATCAGCTGCAGCTGGGGCATTCATGTCTGCGTGGGTTCCTTGAATTCCCCTCAACCCCACAGAGCCCTAGGTTTCCTTGTTCTCCCTAAAAGAAGCTGTTGATTCCCCCTCTCAGGAGGATCAAGGCTCTCTGTGAGCCTGCATCAGCCGTGCCAGCCTCTGGGGTGTGATTGCGGGCTCCAGTGGCAGAGATGGCGTCACACATTGTCAGAGTGGACCCCCTCCCTGATGTTCTCTCTTGGCACCAAGCTACCACAGACCCCAGAAAATTTGTAGCTTTGCTTCTGTCCCATCTGGGAACCTTGGCCTTCTGGGAATATTCCTGAAACCAGTCTGCGCTCTGTCCAAAATTTTACCACTACATTGCGAGGTTGCCTTGTGGCTCCCTGCCAGGCCCCTGTAAACACAGCTCTGTCCATTTCCCATGACTGGAGAGTGTGTACACAAGGCTTGGGAGGCTGTCCTTGCAGATGGTATTCTTTCAGAATCCATGGGTTCTTCCAGACCAGAGCAGGACAGGCTCTCCTCAGCCAGCCCCGAGTGGGCCGCAGAGGATGGAGTCTTCCTCTGCTCCCTCCAGCCTCCGGGCCTGGTTCTTCCCTCTACTTCCTGCTCCCAGGGGCCCCATGTAGAGTGTGCCTGCTTTTCTCCCTGCACGCCTGCTCTGAGCCATCCGCTGCACTTTAGAGTACATGGGTCTGGAGCCTCCCAGCACCTGGTTTGGACCCTGCAGTCCTCCCTACCCTTTTCTTAAGTCCCAGGCATCCAGTCCCCTCTCTCTGTGGTGTGTGCAGGAGCAGCTGAGAGTGAGCACTCCAGGGGCCACCTCTGGGCCTGGCTTCTTACATGGGCCTGCAGAGCAGACACAACAGGGACTGCTGGGGGCTTGTTCGGGATGCCATGTGGGTAGGTGGGGATTGGGGCAGATGCCCCTCTGCCCTCCAGAATACAGGTGGGGAGCCAGGAGGAGAGCTGATGGACACAGGGTCACAGAGTCACGGTGAGAGGCCAGAAGGAAGAGCGAAGCTGGGTTTAGCCTGGGGCAGTGAGGGATGGTGGGTCTGATGATGCACAGGAAGCTCTCTGGGTCAGATGCTTGGCCCATGAAGCCTGAGGAGGAAAGAGCGCTGCTGTCTGCAGGATGAGGAGGAGCAGGGCATGGGGGGCTGCATGGGGTGGGGTGGGGGCAGGAAAAGCAGAGCGAGGCTGAGGCGGCCTCCTGTGAGTGCAGCGGGAGGCCCAGGCCAAGGGTCAGTGTGTGTGGATGAGTCTGCATTTTCAGACTAATCTGATGACAGGGAAGAGATGGGCTTGTGTTTGTCCCATGGAGAGGTAAGTGTGCTGGGCAGGGGAGAGGCAGGGAGCTGGCAGGGACTGTGCTCATGGGAGATGGTGGCTCAGCATTGGACCAGGTCCCCGTGCTGGGGCAGAGAGCCTGAAGCCTGTGAGTTGTCCCGGAGGTCTTACTGAGGGGCTGCATGTGGTGGGAGCAGAAAAGGGGTCAGGAAGGACCCTTGGTTCTGGCTTGGGGTTGTGAGGTGGGGAGGTGGTGTCTTTCCCAGAGCAGGGGCAGGACCCAGGCCTCTCTCATCAGCTTCGGGCTGGGGCGCTCCCTGCCTGGAGCCTTGGGCCCCTGGTCTGACCCCTTCTCTTGCCTCCCCTCAGAGCTTGTTTGGTTCCTGCGGCTCCCATCACCCCAGGTGCTGACCTAGGTTGGTTTTCACTGTTTCAGGCCCTCACTCAGGAATGGACCCTCAACTGCTGGCATTCCCAGCACCTCCCTCCAAAGGTACCTCCTCCAGGCAGGCTCTCACCTGGAGGGTGGGCCCACAGGACCCCCAGCTTCCCTCCCGTCTGATTGCTGCAGAGATGCCCTGTGGAAAGTGGTAGCCCAGGGCACAAGGAGCATGCCAGTCATGGTGTGAGCTGGCCTCTCTGCCCTGGAGGACCAGAGCATGGCAGAACTAGTGGAGGTTGCCCAGGCCTCCCATGCCTACTGCTGGCACCACCTGTGCCTGGGCAGGCTGGCCCCTCACAGGTCTCATCCCAAATCTCTGCAGGTGCTTTTCTACACTCAGTGGTGACCTTTTGTCTTTGGTAAACAATGTTTTGGAAACTGGAGCCTCTCTTGGGTGACAACTGGTGAAACAGGAGCCAGCCTGTGTCTGGGAGACTCTGCTGGATGGGCAGGAGGGAGCGCACGTGGGCCTTGCTGCTCCCTGCCCAGCTGCTGGATTGGTGGGTGTGCCCTGGCTGGGGTGTGGTGGCTCTTCCTGTGCTCTGCTGGACAGTCAGCCACCGTGTGCTCATGATGTGTCCTTCAGGCCACGCCTGCCAAAAATGAGTCATCCCATTCTGTGGGTAGCAAGCTCGCCATCCACAGAACCCCTTCAGCTTGGGCCTTTGCCCAGCCCCAGTGTGTATGATTCACCTTCTGGGCCAGCAGCAGAGCCTGGTGCGCACTGCGGTGCCTGTCCATCTTGTGGGAGCTGCAGGCCCCTGCCCCGTGGTCTATGTCAGGGACCCTCTCTGCACCCCATTCTGTCTGTGGCCCTTCCCAGCTCTCTCCTCTGTGCATGTGACAAGGAGACATGTAGAACAACCTTCCTTCAGCTTCTGCAGACCCCCTGATGAAGTGTGAGGGGGCGAAGACGGGTCCACCTCCTTCTGTCCCAGGGGCTGCAGCGCATGCTCTGTGCAGGCTTGGGGCAGGGGGGAGGCTGATTGTGCCCCATGGTGGAAGTCGGGCTGTGTCCTTGTGCTTCTCTTCCTGACAGATACTTGTAATGAGTCAGTTGTTTGGCAGTGGCTGGGCTTGGCCTGACTGGGGTTATCTGCCCTCCAGCACTGTGGGAGCACTCCCTGGAGGTCAAGCACAGCTGTGTCCTAGGGGACACGGCAGCCTCCCATACATCACTCGGTCACTTGAGGTGGGACCTTATTCATCTGTAAAGTGGAGAAGTTAAAAAATTATGTGTGTGGCGGGTTTTGATCTATGTTCCTCAGATCTCCAAGAATAAGGGTACTTTTAGGGATTTTGCAGGAGTTCAAATACAATTGCCTGAATATTTTTCTATTTTGAGGTCAGTGTCCTTACTAAAGAACACTGTGCACATGTACTGATGTCTTCCCCCATCAGAGGCCACCAGTGAGCTAAGGAACACTGGGTTAGAACAGGGGCAGTCATGGAAATAGAACCTTCACATAATCCCCTGCCTGTGTGTGAACATCGTGCTCTCATGTTACTGATTAGAAGGCTGTCTTCATTTCAGCTCTTATAACAAAAATATCATAGACTGGGGCTCTGGACTAACATTCATTTCTCACAGTTCTGGAACTGAGAAGTCCAAGATGGCAGCAGTGGCAGGTTTGGGCTCTGATGAGGCCTCTCCTCCTGGTTTGCAGATGGCTGGCTCTGGCCCTCCCAGGGCACAGAGGGAGAAAGGAAGCAGCGCTCTCATGTCCCTTCCAAGGATGCTCAGCCCATCAGGAGGGCTCCACATCCATGTCCTGATTACCTTCTACAGGCCCCACTCTCACACGGCATCACATCAAGATGAGGGCTTAGACGCACAATTCTGGGGTCACAAGCATTCAGTTCACAGCAGAGGTTGTGCTTAGCTTAGAATTTTTCTGATTTTTGCCTCTGGGCCTGGGCATGGCTATTGCACATGTGTACCCTGTGTATTTACACACCAGGCATGATTCTGGCATTGCATCTGTGGTGCAAGGCCCCTCCATGCACCATCCCAAACATTGACTCAGGGTCCATAGAGGGCGACTGCGCCTCCTCAGATGCACAGCACCAGCCTGTCCAGACCTTTCTCAGAGCCAGTCTCTCATGGCAGCCTCTCCGTGGGCTTCTGCAGTCCAGGACCCCAGGGTTTCTAGGGGGATGCTTGTTTTTATTGTTTTTCCCATGCCTTGGTGAGTGATCAGGCTGAGTTGGGCATTCGGAGAAGGTAGGAAAAAAGCATGTGAAATGCATGGGTCATGCGTGGGAAGGGCCGGATAAACAGTGCCTTGAAGGAGCTCATTAAAATGTCTCCTGCTTCCTTGGAACATGCCCTCTCCTTTCATTTGTTCCTTGAGAACATATTCTTAGGCTGAGAGTTTTCTGATAGAGATTGAAGTGGCCTGCAGTGGCTGGTCTCAGTGCAGAGGTGGCATTGCAAAACTCAGTTCTGGTTTCTTTCAGTAGATGTTGTCTCAAAAAGTGATTGATAAACATGCCCAGCTTTTGCTTTAAGAACTGAGACTACACTCAGAACTCCTAAGGTTCACAGCAATGCCAGTGAACCTTAGAGTTCAACTTAAGCATGAAACTAGAGGCTTCATTTTTTACAGGTTTTCCCTTCTTTCCTTCAGAAAAAATGGCTGAGGTTGTACAAAGAGAACATTCCCAAGAGAGAAAATCGACCAGCGTGGGGTGCTTATGTTAGGGGTCAGCGTTCTGGGATTTGGCTTCCTGAATGCTTCTCAACTGTAGAGAAGTCAGTGTTGGGGTCTGGGGAGTGGGGACCAAGACCTTTCTGACCCAAAAGCCTGTGTTGTCACCCATTTGCACACTAGGATGGGGAGGGCTATGTGTTGGCCACAGTTTGAGAAACTAGTTTGGGGGCTTCCGGGCTGGATTCTGGAAGCATCTGAAGATGGGATGCTGGGGAAGCATCTGAAGATGGGATGCCAGGGCAGTATATTCCAGCCCCTCTCTCCACTCAAGGACTTTGCTCTTAACTGTCTGTGCTGTCCTGTCTCCTCCCTGTCCTGGACATCCCTGGAGGATGCAAGCACTCTTTGACTCTATGACCACTTTGTAAACAAATCCCAGACAGCTCCTTGACTTCCTGTCTACCCCAGCTCAGCCCCATTCTCTATTCTCCTTTGCAGCTGATCAACCATCCTGAGAGGCTGCGCATGCTTTCTGTCTTCCCTCCTTTCCTGGTCCCCAGCCCTTTATGTAGGCTCCTCCTGGCTTGTGTGTCCTCTTCAGTCCTTGCTCCTTGCACCTGATGGGTAACCCTCATGCCTCCTGGCTGGGTGGGAGCACACCAAGCTCCTTCCACTGCCTGCCTGAAGCTGGTGACAGATCACTCCCAAGCTCTGAATGATTCCATCTGTCTCAACCCACCCAGCAGACACTCACTCTGGCTCCCCCTGACTTCAGTTTCCTTCCTGCATGGCTCCTCATGTAAGGAAGCATCTACTCTCTTGTCTGCTATGGTCTGTCTTCTGCCCCAGTCAGTTATGAAGTTGTCACCTCTCAACTCCACACCTCCTTTTCTGTGCACAGCTTTGCAGGGCTGGGACCTGCAGCCCATGTTCCTGTTTTGACAGCTGGTGCCTTTCTGTAGCCCTGCCACAAGGGAACTAGAGAGAGCCCCTCGGAGAGGTTGCAGGAATGGCCTGGCTCTGCCCTTGCAGGTGGCCACACTGCAGAGACGCTGACTCCCACCCTCCAGCAGCAGATCCCAGCCTGCATTTTCTTTTTTTATTTATTTTTGAGACAGAGTTTGTTCTTGTCGCCTAGGCTGCAGTACGGTGGCAGGATCCTGGCTCACTGCAACCTCTGCTTCCCAGTTACAACTGATTCTCCTCCCTCAGCCTCCTGAGTAGCTGAGATTACAGGTCCTCACCACCACGCTCAACTAAGTTTTTGTATTTTTAGAAGAGACCGGATTTCATCATGTTGGCAGGCTGCTTTCGAACTGCTGACCTCAGGTGATCAACCCACCTCAGTCTCCCAAAGTGCAGGGATTACAGGCATGAGCTGCCAAACCTGGCCTTAACTTTATTTGCTTATTAATGTATTTAATTTTTTTTAAAGACGAGGTTTCACCATGTAGGTCACGCTGGTCTTGAACTCACAACCTCAGGTGATCCGCCCGCCTTGGTTGCCAAAGTGCTTGGATTACAGGCATGAGCCACCATGCCCGGCCAACTTTATTTTTAAGAATCAGAGAGATTGGGCCAGGCGCTGTGGCTCATGCCAGTAATCCTAGCACTTTAGGAGTCCAAAGTGGGTGGATCATCTCAGGTCTGGAGTTCAAGATCATCAGCCTGGCCCTCATGGTGAAACCCCATCTTAGAAAAAAAAAAAAATCTTCCGGGCGCGGTTGCTCACGCCTATAATTCCACGTACTCAGGAGGCTGAGGCAGGGGAATTCCTTGAACCCAGGAGGTGAAGGTTGTGGTGAGCCGAGATCCCGCCATTGCACTCCAGTCTGGGTAACAAGAGTGAAGCTACTTCTCAAAAAAAAAAAAAAAAAAATCAGAGAGATCAGTGTCTACAATTGTAAAAACGAGGTGCTGGATAAATCCCCCCTGACCCGCCTTTTTATGAGATACAGTTTCCCTCCTGTCACCCAGGCTAGAGTGCAATGGTGCGATCTTGGCTCATTGCAACCTCTGCCTCCTTGGTTCAAGTGATTCTCCTGCCTCAGCCTCCCAAGTAGCTGGTTTTACAGGTGTCCACCACCGTGCCCAGCTAATTTTCTTTTTTTTTAACTTTAAATTCAAATTTCTGTTTATTTGATTTTTAAAAACAAAAAAAATATGGAATGCTTCATGAATTTGCATGTCATCCTTGTGCAGGGGCCATGCTAATCTTCTCCGTATCTTTCCAATCTTAGTGTATGTGCTGCTGAAGCGAGCACATGCCCAGGTAATTTTTATTTTATTTTATTTTATTTACAAAGAATGGGTTTCACTATGTTGGTCAGGCTAGTCTTGAACCTCTGGCCTCATGATCCGCCCACCTCAGCCTTCCAAAGTGCCAGGATTACAGGTGGGGGCCACCGTGTCCAACTTATTTTGTTGTTGTTGTTGTTGTTGTTGTTGTTTTAAAGACAAGGCTTCACCATGTTGGTCAGGCTGGTCTTGAACTCCCGACCTAAGGTGATCCACCTGCCTTGACCTCCAAAGAGCTTGGATTACAGGCGTGAGTCACTAGGCCTGGCCAATTTTTGTATTTTTATTAGAGACTAGGTTTCACCACATTGGCCGGCTGGTCTTGAACTCCTGACCTCAGGTGATCCACCCACCTGTGCCTCACAAAGTGCTGGGATTATAGGCAAGAGCCTCCATGCCCAGCCCTGTAAATCTTTTAATCTAAAAACCTTCTCAATAATTAAGATTATGGCCCGGCGCAGTGGGTCATGCCTGTAATCCCAACACTTTGGGAGGCAGACACAGGTGGATCACGAGGTCAGCAGTTCTAGGGCAGCCTGACCAACATGGTGAAAGCCTGTCTCTCCTAAAATACAAAAATTAGCCAGATATGGTGGTGTGCATCTGTAATCCCAGCTACTCAGGAGGGTGAGGCAGGAGGATCACTTGAACCTGGATGGCGAAGGCTGCAGTGAGCCGAGATCGTGCCACTGCACTCCAGCCTGGGTGACAGAGCAAGAGTCTGTCTCAAGAAAAAGAAGCTTATATTTGTTTATTTTTTTTTTACAGAAATGATCTTGCTCTGTCCATCAGGCTGGAGTGCAGTGGTGCAATCGTAGCTTACTGCAGCCTCCCACTTCTAGGTCTTAAGCAATCCTCCCACCTCAGCTTCCTGAGTAGCTAGGACTACAGGTGCACAGCACCACACCCAGCTAAATTTTTGTTGAGATGGGATCTTGTTCTGTCACCCTGGCTGGTTTCAAACTCCTAGCCTCAAATGATCTTCCTTTCTCAGTCTCCCAAAATGCTGCAATTTCAGGGGTGAGCCACTGTGCCCAGTCTAAACATTATTATTTATTTATTTTTTTATGTATTTTTGAGACAGAGTTTTGTTCTTGTTGCATAGGCTGCAGTACAGTTTCAGGATCTTGGCTCACTGCAACCTCTGCCTCCCAGTTTAAAGTGATCCTCTTCCCTCAGCCTCCTGAGTAGCTGAGATTACAGGTCCTCACCACCATGCTCAACTAATTTTTGGTATTTTTAGAAGAGATAGGGATTCATCATGTTGGCCAGGCTGCTTCTGAACTGCTGACCTCAGGTGTTACACCCACCTCAGTCTCCCAAAGTGCATATATTATGGGTGTGAGCCCTCACACACAGCCTTAACTTTATTTTTTAATTAATTTATTTTTTTAAAGACTAGGTTTCACCGTGTTGGTCAGGCTGGTCTTGAACCCACAACCTCAGGTGATCTGCCCCCTTTGGTCTCCAAAGTGCTTGGATTATGGGCATGAGCTACCATGCCTGGCCAACTTTATTTTTAAAAATCAGAGAGATTGGGCCGGGCACTGTGGCTCACGCCAGTAATCATAGCACTTTGGGAGGCTGAAGTGGGTGGATCACCTGAGGTCACTAGTTAAAGATCAGCCTGGCCGTCATGGTGAAACCACAACTTATTAAAATAAAAAAAAATCTGCCAGGCGCAGTGGCTCACGCCTGTAATACCAGCAGTTTGGGAGGGTGAGGCGGGTGGATCACGAGGTCAAGAGATTGAGACCATCCTGGTCAACAAGGTGAAAGCCCGTCTCTACTAAAAATACAAAAAAGTAGCTGGGCATGGTGGCGCGTGCCTGTAATCCCAGGTACTCCAGAGGCTGAGGCAGGAGAATTGCCTGAACCCAGGAGGCGGAGGTTGCAGTGAGCCGAGATCGTGCCATTGCACTCCAGCCTAGGTTACAATAGCGAAACTCCGTTTCAAAAAAAAAAAAAAAAAATCTTCTGAGCGCGGTGGCTGATGCCTGTAATTTCAGCTACACTGCAGGCTAAGGAAACAGAATTGCTTGAACCCAGGAGGCGGAGGTTGCGGTGAGCCAAGATCGCGCCATTGCACTCCAGCCTGGGTTACAATAGCGAAACTCTGTTTAAAAAAAAAAAAAAAAATCTTCGGGTGCGGTGGCTCACGCCTGTGATCCCAGCACTTTTGCAGGCTAAGGCGGGTGGATCACGAGGTCAAGAGATCGAGGACATCCTGGTCAAAATGGTGAAACCTTGTCTCTACTAAAAATAGAAAAAAGTAGCTGGGCATGGTGGTGCATGCCTGTAATCCCAGGAACTCAGGAGGCTGAGGCAGGAGAATTGCCTGAACCTGTGAGGCGGAGGTTGTGGTGAGCCGAGATCTCGCCATTGCACTCCAGCCTGGATAACAAGAGCAAAATTCCGTCTCAAAAAAAAAAAAAAAAATCCTCCGGGCACGGTGACTCATGCCTGTAATTCAAGCTACTCGGGAGGCTGAGGCAGGAGAACTGCTTGAACCCAGGAGGCGGAGGTTGCAGTGAGCCGAGATTGCGCCATTGCACTCCAGCCTGGGTAACAAGAGCGAAACTCCTTCTTAAAAAAAAAAAAAAAAAAAAAAATCAGAGAGTTCAGTGTCCACACTTATAAAAATGAGGTGCTAGATAAATCCCCCCTGACCCACCTGTCTATGAGATAGAGTTTCCCTCTTGTCACCCGGCTGGAGTGCAATGGTGCGATCTTGGTTCATTGCAACCTCTGACTCCTTGGTTCAAGCGATTCTCCTGCCTCAGCCTCCCAGGTAGCTGGGTTTACAGGTGTCCACCACCGTGCCCGGCTAATTTTCTTTTTTTTTTAACTTTAAATTTAAATTTATTTTTATTTGATTTTTAAAAAGAAAAAAAATTTGGAACGCCTTATGAATTTGCATGTCATACTTGCGCAGGGGCCATGCTAATCATCTCTGTATCATTCCAAGCTTAGTGTATGTGCTGCCGAAGCGAGCACGTGCCCAGGTAATTTATTAATTTAATTTATTTTATTTTACAGAGAATGGGTTTCACTATGTTGGTCAGGCTAGTCTCGAACCTCTGGCCTCATGATCCGCACTCCTCAGCCTTCCAAAGTGCTGTCATTACAGGCTTGGGCCACTGTTTCCAACTTAATTTTTGTGTTTCTTTTTTGTTGTTTAAAGATGAGGTTTCGCCGGTTGTGGTGGCTCACGCCTGTAATCCCAGCATTTTGGGAGGCCGAGGAGGGTGGATCATGAGGTCAAGAGATCGACACCATCCTGGTCAACATGGTGAAACCCGTCTCTACTAAAAATACAAAAAATTAGATCCCAGCAACTCAGGAGGCTGGGGCAGGAGAATTGCCTGAACCCGGGAGGCGGAGGTTGCGGTGAGCCAAGATCGCGCCATTGCACTGCAGCCTGTGTAACAAGAGCGAAACACCGTGTCAAAAAAAAAAAAAAAAAAAAGTCTTCCAGGCGCGGTGGTTCTCGCCTGCAATCCCAGCACTTTTGGAGGCTAAGGCGGGTAGACCACGAGGTGAAGAGATCGAGACGATCTTGGTCAACATGGTGAAAGCCCATCACTACTAAAAATACAAAAAAATAGCTCGGCATGGTGGCGCGTGCTGATAATCCCAGCTACTCAGGAGGGTGAGGCAGGAGAATTGCCTGAACCCAGGAGGCGGAGATTGCGGTGAGCCGAGATCGCGCCATTGCACTCCAGCCTGGGTAACAAGAGCGAAACTCCGTCTCAAAAAAAAAAAAAAAATTAGCTGGCCATGGTGGTGCATGCCTGTGGTTCCAGCTACTCAGGCAGCCAAGGCAGGAGAATCCGTTGAACCTGGGAGGCGAGGGTTGCAATGAGCTGATATTGCACCACTGCACTCCAGCCTGGGAGACAGAGTAAGACTCTGTCTCAAAGAAAAAAAAAAAAAAAGGCCGAGCGTGGTGGCTCACGCCTGTAATCCCAGCACTTTGGGAGGCTGAGGCGGGTGTATCACGAGGTCAAGAGATCGAGACCATCCTGGTCAACGTGGTGAAACCCGTCTCTACTAAAAATACAAAAAATTAGCTGGGCACGGTGGCACATGCCTGTAATCCCAGCTACTCATGAGGCTGAGGCAGGAGAATTGCCTGAACCTGGGAGGTGGGGGTTGCAATGAGCTGAGATCGCACCACTGCACTCAAGCCTGGGACTCTGTAAGACTCTCTGTCACAAAAAAAAAAAAAAAAGTCCAGGCGTAGTGTGTCACGCCTGTAATCCCAGCACCTTGGGAGGCCGAGGTGGGTGGATCACGAGGTCCAGAGATCGAGACCATCCTGGTCAACGTGGTGAAACCCGTCTCTACTAAAAATACAAAAATTTAGCTGGGCACTGTGGCGCATGCCTGTAATCCCAGCTACTCAGGAGGGTGAGGCAGGAGAATTGCCTGAACCCGGGAGGCGGAGGTTGCGGTGAGCCAAGATCACGCCATTGCACTCCAGCCTGGGTAACAAGAGCTAAACTCTGTCTCAAAAAAAAAAAAAAAAAAAAAATTAGCTGGCCATGGTGGTGCATGCCTGTGGTTCCAGCTACTCAGGAGGCCAAGGCAGGAGAATCCCTTGAACCTGGGAGGCGGGGGTTGTAATGAGCTGACATCGCACCACTGCACTCCTGCCTGGGAGACAGAGTAAGACTCTGTCTCAAAAAAAAAAAAAAAAAAAAAAAAAAAGGCCGGGTGTGGTGGCTCTCGCCTGTATTCCCAGCACTTTGGGAGGCCGAGGCGGGTGGATCACGAGGTCGAGAGGTCGAGAGGTCGAGATCATCCTGGTCAACATAGTGAAACCCTGTCTCTACTAAAAATACAAAAAATTAGCTGGGCACGGTGCCGCGTGCCTGTAATCCCAGCTATACAGGAGGCTGAGGCAGGAGAATTGCCTGAACTCGGGAGGTGGAGGTTGCGGTGAGCCGAAATCGCGCCATTGCACTCCAGCCTGGGTAACAAGAGTGAAACTCCATCTCAAAAAAAAAAAAAAAAAAAAAGGCCGGACGTGGTGGCTCACGCCTGTAATCCCAACCCTTTGGGAGGCCAAGGTGGGTGGATCACCTGAGGTCAGGCGTTCAAGACCAGCCTGTCCATGATGGTGTAACCCCATCTTTAAAAAAAAAAAAAAAACAAAGTTAAAAAAAAAAAGCAGCAAGCCACTGGCCCAGCATATTAAAAATAATCTGTTACCTCGAATCCTCAAAGTCCTGCATGAAGGTTCATGAGATTCTCATTTTACTGAATGAGGAAATGGGGGCTCAGGGGTCAGGTTGTTGCTAAACGTTGAGCCTGCAGTGAGCTGTTTTGTTTTCTTTTTTGAGAAGGAGCCTCGCTCTGTTACCCAGGCTGAAGTGCAGTGACACAATCTCAGCTCACTGCACCCTCCCCCTCTGAGTTTCAACCAATTCTCCTGCCTCAGCCTCCTGAGTAGCTGGGATTACAGGCATGCACCACCACGCACAGCTAACTTTTGTATTTTTAGTAGAGATGGGATTTCACCATGTTGGCCAGGGTGATTTTGAACTCTTTTATTGATTTATTATTTATTTATTTATAATAGACATGGGGTTTCACCTTGTTGGTCAGGGTGGTTTCGAACTCCTGACCTCAGGTGATCCACCCACCTCAGCTTCCCAAACTGCTGGGATTTCAGGCATGAGCTACCATGCCAGGCCAGATCTTGAACTCTTGACCTCAAATGATCTTCCTGTGTTGGCCTCCCAAAGTGCTGGAATTACAGGGTGAGCCACCGCACCCGGCCATGCAGTGAGCTTTGATCACGCCACTACTCCAGCCTGGGGGGACCGAGTGAACCGGGCCAGACTTCACACTCAGCTGCTGGTTTTTGGTTTGACATCCTACGTTCCCTCCTCTTTAGGGTGTGCCATGTGATTGACAGAAAGGAGGACATGAACATGGGACTCTAGCCGGGCACGGTGGCTCATGCCTGTAATCCCAGCACTTTGCGAGGCCGAGGCGGGCTAATCATGAGGTGAAACCTGGTCTCTACTAAAAATACAAAAAATTAGCTGGGCGCAGTGGCGCACACCTGTAATCCCAGCTACTCGGGAGGCTGAGTCATGAGAATCGCTTGAACCCAGAAGGCAGAGGTTGCAGTCAGCCGAGATTGCGCCACTATACTCCAGCCCATGCAAAACTCAATCTCAAAAAAAAGGCACTTTGGGGTCTTTCCAGCAACTTTGGGGGTCTTTCCAACCCCCCACCCTCACCCCCTTCCCCAGGCTTACCATCCAGTTGGGTCTGGCTGTGATGCTCCTGGCCGAAGGGCTCGTAGCTGGCCTCAGAGCGTGCCCGCACCTGCACCAGGTAGCTGGCTCCCCGCTTCAGCCCCCGCAGCTCTGCCCGGTTTTCTGATGTCTTCAGGAACCGTACGCTGCTGGGACCCTCGGCGCCCTGTCCAGGAGAAGGAGGGGACTGGCTGTCACCCGGGGCCCAAGTTCCTGCTGCTCTTCTTGCCTCCTCCCCTCACCCTGCGCTCACATCACTAGCCTGCCTGGCAGCTGGTGAGGCCTTTGAGAGAACTTACGTGTACAAGCCATGTGCTGTGCATTCATAATATCTTTTTTTTTTTCAAAGACAAGGTCCCACTCTGTCACTCAGGCTGGAGTGCAGTGACCCAAACACAGCTCACTGCAGCCTCAACCTCCTGGGCTCAAGTGATATTCCCACCTCAGCCTCCCAAGTAGCTGGGACCACAGGCACATGCCACCGTGCCTGGCTAATTTTTTTTGGTACAGAGTCTCACTCTGTTGCCCAGGCTGGAGTGCAATGGTGCAATCCAGGCTCACTGAAACCTCTGCCTCTTTTGTTCAAGTGATTCTCCTGCCTCAGCTTCCTAAGTAGCTGGGATTACAGGGACCCACCAGTGTGCCTGGCTAATTTTGGTATTTTTTGCAGAGATGAAGTTTCACCATGTTGGCGAGGCTGGTCTCGAACTCCTGACCCCAGGCATTCTACCTGCCTCGGCCTCCCAACGTGCTGGGATTACAGGTGTGAGCCACTGTGCCCAGTCTAATTTTTTTTTCTTTTCATTTTAAATTTTTTATAGACATGAGGTTTCACCATGTTACCCAGACTGGCCTCAAACTCCTAGGCTCAAGCAGTCCGCCCGTCTCGGCCTCCCAAAGTGCTGGGTGTTACAGGCGTGGCCACCACACATTACCTGAGCCACTGTGCTGGCCACGTGTGCCTGGTACTGTTACAGTAACTATTATATAGATGAGGCAGCTGAGGCTCAGACAGGCCAAAGGGCTTACCCAAGGCAACCCAGAGAATCCATGGCAGAGCTGGAATTCAAATGCCTGCCAGGTGTCTGCAACACAGATATCCCAGCCAGGAGAGCACAACCCACTGCCCACCCACTCCCAGGGGCACTGGTTGGCCTCACCTTCTCATGATACTTGACCTTGTAATCCAGCACAGCTCTGCTGGGTGCCCGGGGAACAGCCCACGCCAAGCTCAAGCTGCTGGGTGAGGACTGCATCACCCGGATGTCGGATACTGCAGGGGGTACTGTGAGAGGCAGAGACACGGAACCCTTATGCATGCACGTCTGTCCTTTATCTTTTTAAATTTTTGTTTTCTTTTTTTTCGAGACAGAGTCTTGCTCTGCCACCCAGGCTGGAATGCAGTGGCACAATCTTGGCTCACTGCAACCTCCACCTCCCAGGTTCAAGCGGTTCTTCTGCTTCAGCCTCCCAAGTGGATTACAGGCACCCACCACTACACCTGGCTAATTTTTTTATTTTTAGTAGAGATAGGGTTTCACCATGTTGGCTAGGTTGGTCTTGAACTCCTGACCTCAGGTGATCCACCCGCCTTGGCCTCCCAAAGTGCTGGGATTAAAGTGTGAGCCACTACGCCCAGCCCTAAATTTTTTATTTTTAGTAGAGACGGGTTTCACCATGTTGGCCAGGCTGGTCTTGAACTGCTGACCTCCTGATCAGCCTGGCCACGTCCCTTATCTTTTCCAGCACTTTCTCTGCTGGATATGCTTGTCTGTTTTCCCCCGGCTGTTTCAAGAATTCCTTCTGATTCTCTCTGCCCCCAGTCCCATTTGCAGAACTCTCCCGCCCACCTTTCCGTCCTCCTTACCCTCTCTTTCTTATTCGTTTATTTTGAGAGAGGGTCTGACTCTGCGCCTAGGCTGGAGTGCAGTGGTGTGATCATAGCTCACTGCAGCCTCCAACTCCCAGGACTCAAGTGATCCTCTCACCTCAGCCTCTTGAG
The DNA here is from genome assembly GCF_030222135.1 of Aotus nancymaae. Taxonomy (NCBI): domain Eukaryota; kingdom Metazoa; phylum Chordata; class Mammalia; order Primates; family Aotidae; genus Aotus; species Aotus nancymaae. Next base: position 662,011 of record NW_026988430.1, on the reverse strand, counting down.
CAGCTGGGACCACAGGTATGGACTGCCTCACCTGGGTGATATTTTTATTTTTTGTAGAGACAAGATTTTCCTATGTTGCCCAGGCTGGTCTTGAACTCCAGGGTTCAAGTGATCCACCTGTCTCAGCCTCCAAAAGTGCCGAGATTACAGGAGTGAGCCACTGTGCCCACCCCTTGCCCCCAAAGCCTTGACCACTCACATTTCCTGGGAACCCCACTTCATGGCCCCTGCCTCTCCCCTTCAGGCTCTCAGTGACATCCCTCCCGCTGGACCACCAGCTGCCCCAGCCCCTAAGTCTCACCCTCTCGGTCCGTGGTGACATTGACAGGCTCAAATGGGATGGGCCCCGTGGCTAAGGAGGACACCCCGTTCAACGCAGTGACCTCAAAGGCATAGGTGAAGTCAGGACGCAGGCCTCGAACCATCACCCAGGGCTCCACCAGGTCCCAGGGACCAGGATCGAAGGTCAGGTCTCCCCCGCAGGGCATGCATTCCGGGTGCAGGGAGGAGCCGTTCAGGTGGGAAACCACGCTCTGTGGAGCTGAGGGAGGGGCTGCAGGAGACGGGGGGTGGGGGGGGATGGTCAGGCAGAGGCCGACCTACTCCACAGCGGTGGGGAGAGGGCAGTGGAGGGGCCAGCAGCCATGCTGCCCTCTTGCCTTGGAGACAGTGGGCTTCACCTTGGAGTTAGGGAGCAGCATGCCAGAGGCAAAGGGAGGAAGTCCAGGGAGGGTGGGGGCCATGTCGGGGTCCGCCTCAAGGGTCTCTGATCCCTCCCCAATGAACTGCACCTGGGTGCTGGTCACTTACTGGTGCAGGGCACGCCCCAGGGGTCTGTGCGTGCCCGGAAGTACCCAATGCGGCACTGGCAGACAGCTGATCCGATAGTGTTAGAATGGCTGTTGGCTGGGCATGGCTGGCAGGACCCTTCTCCAGACAGGGGCTTGAAGGTGCCCTGGGCACAGGCTGAGAGAGTGAGAGAGAAAAAAAGCATTCATCAACGGTATGCACAAAAACATCCATCTGCACAGTGGGCCTGGTGGCACAAGCCTGTAATGCCAGCGCTTTGGGAGGCTGAGTCTGGAGGATCGCTTGAGCCAAGGGGTTCAAGACCAGCCTGGGCAAGGGTCAGGTGCAGTGGCTCACACTTGTAATCTCAGCACTTTGGGAGGCCAAGGTGGGTGGATCACGAGGTCAGGAGATCGAGACCATCCTGGCTAACACAGTGAAACCCCGTCTCTACTAATACAAAAAATTAGCTGGTGTGGTGGTGGGCGCTGGTAGTATCAGCTACTTGGGAGGCTGAGACAGGAAAATTGTTTGAACTGGGAAGCAGAATTACAGTGAGCAGAGATGGCGCCACTGCACTTCAGCCTGGGCAACAGAGTGAGATCCCATTTCTTAAAAAAAAAAAAAAAAAAAAAGCCTAATCTTGGTGACAGAGTGAGACCACAGCTCTTAAAAAAAAAAAAATCCAGCTGCTTTTAAGGCTGATGAAGTGCTAAGGTGGGAAAACAGAAGAAAGATCTCAAAACCTCACCTCTTAAGAGGAGAAAGGAGACTCTTTCCCCAGAGAAGCGGTCCTAACCTTTTTTGACCCTGATCTTGGCAGTCTGGTGAAGCCCACAGAAAGACCTCTACTCCAAATTATGACTTCAAACACACACCACAAAATACATAGCAATACCAGGGAAACCAATTAAGCTGAAATGCAATGACTGAAACATGAAGAAAAAAGTGTGGGCTACAACATTTGTGTTTCTTTATTAAGATGTAGCAGCAGGTCTTCTAACCTCTGTAGTACTGAAGTCATCATGAGCAAAAACAATGTTTTGAGATTCTCGAGGCCCTTGGAATGGGCTGTAAATACCTGTGATTTTTTTTTCCTAAGGAGGAGGCTGAGGTGGGCAGATCACTTGAGGTCAGGAGTTCAAGATCTACCTGGCCAACGTGGTGAAACCCCATCTCTACTAAAAATACAAAATTAGCTGGGCATGGTAATGCACTCCTGTAATCCCAGCTATTCGGGAGGTTGAGGCAGGAGAATCACTTGAACCTGGGAGGCAGAGGCTGCAGTGAGCTGAGATTGTGCCACTCACTGCACGCTAGCCTGGGCAACAGAGCAAGACTCTGTCTCAAAAAAAAAAAAAATCATTTTTTTTCTTCCACCAAAGCTCACAGATTCCCTAGAAAACCAGAGGGTAAGAAGCCCTTGTCTAGAGGGAAGGCTACATGAGTATTCAGTATCAGCAAATTAGAGGAGACTCACAATGAACAAGTTGGGAGAACTTGATGGCTTTGTCTGGACACCAACAAGGTCCCCTCACAGGACAGTCCTGCAGCCCAGGCCAGCCTCCCATGGTCGGCAAGCAGGGAAGTTGGCCAGGCTTCCAGAGAAGTCTGGAAATGAGAAAGAGCCCAGAAAACAGATCCACCCTCCAGTAACCTCAGGAGAGGGAAGAGCATTTAAAACGGAAACTTGGCCGGGTGTCGGCTCATGCCTGTAATCCCACTTTGGGAGGCTGAGTCGGGCAGATCCCGAGGTCAGGAGTTCGAGACTACCCTGCTTAACATGGTGAATCCAGTCTCTATTAAAAATACAAAATTAGCTGTGCGTGGTGGTGTGTACCTGTAATCCCAGCTACTCCGGAGGCTGAGGCAGGAGAATCGCTTGAACCTGGTTGCAGTGAGCCAAGATCACTCCACTGTACTCCAGCCTAGGTGACAGAGGGAGGCTCCATCACAAAAACTAAATAAATAAAATGGAAACTTAAGAAATGGGTCTGGGCTAGGCATGGTGGCTTATGCCTGTAATCTACCACTTTAGGAGGCCGAGGCTGGTGGATCACAAGGTCAGGGGTTTGAGACCAGCCTGGCCAACATGGTGAAACCTTGTCTCTACTAAAAATACAAAATTAGCCGGGCATGGTGTGGGCGCCTGTAATCTCAGCTGCTCGGGAGGCTGAGGCAGGAGAATTGCTTGAACCCGGGAGGCGGAGGGTGCAGTGAGCCTAGACTATGCCATTGAATTTCAGCCTGGGCGGCAGAGCAAGACACAGTCTCCAAAAACAAACAAACAAACAAACAAACAAACAAACAAACAAACGTGGGTCCAAGAGTGGAGTTCATGGCATTTGTTCAGGACTCTCCCCTGCCCTGGATGAGCAGCATTCTCGGGAGAAGCTCCAGCTCTCACCTCGGCACTTGGTGTTCCCCTCAGCGGCCTCGAACCCTGGAGCACAGCTGCAGCCCGTGACCGGCTGCTCGGCCCACTGGCCATCCTCACGGCAGTAGAGGCTGGGACTGGGGCCAGGGGCAGGGACGGCGTCCACCACGCAGCTCCCGGCCACGGGCACAACCAGCTCCCGAGGCACAGTCTCCGGGAAGCGGGTCAGGTTCACAGTCAGCTGGGCACACTTCTTGTAGAAGAGGTGCAGTGACAGCAGGGCCATGCAGGCGCCCTGGTCCTGGAAGGCCAGGTAGAAGCCGGCCTTGCTGAGCTGTCCCAGGCGCAGCATCTTCACATTCACCTTCCCGGTGGCCTCGGCCCCAGGGCGCTTCTGGGTGAGATGCTCAGTGGCCACCGTGTCCACCTGCCAGGGTGGGGGAGACACACCGCTGCTGTCCCACTCCCTGAGGACCCAGCAGACTGTCATGTGCTTCCCAGCTCACCCTCCCTGACCTCCTCCATTCCTGTTCCAGAACCTTCCCCCACCTTCCCCAGGACACACTTTCTGCAGGCCCCTACACTGTCCATTCATCCTTGCAAAGCTCCTGCAATGTGCCCAACCTCCAGCCTGCCCCCTGCCCTTTTCAGTCACTTGTTCTGCAAACATTTACTGACACTGACGCCATGCCAGGCTTTGATCTCAGAGTCAAGGAGACAGAAATAAATGAATCCTAGGGAAGTTATAAAGTATCCCGAGGCCGGGCTTGGTGCCTCAGGCCTGTAACCCTAGCACTTTGGGAGGCCAAGGCAGGAGAATCGCTTGAGCCCAGGAGTTCGATACCAGCCTGGGCAACATAGCAAGACCCCATTTTAAAAATATAGATATAAAATAAAATAAACAGGCAGGGCACGGTGGCTCACACCTGTAATCCCAGCACTTTGGGAGGCCAAGGTGGGTGGATCACCTGAGGTCAGGAGTTCAAGACCAATCTGGCCAAGATAGTGAAACCCCATCTCTACTAAAAATACAAAAAAGAATTAGTGGGGCATGGTGGTGTGCACCTGTAATCTCAGTGGGGCTGGGGCAGAGAACTGCTTGAAAGAGGAAGGGAGGTGGAGGTTGCAGTGAGCCAAGATTGAGACACTGCACTCCAGCCTGGGTAACAGAGTGAGACTCCGTCTCAAAAATTTAAAAAATTAAAACAAAAGTTAATAAAGCGAAATGAGTGCCGAGACAGACAGGTGGGCAGAGCTCTGCAGGACCGCAGGGAAGAATCTGCCAAGGCGGCACAGGCAAGATCTCGGAGCTGGAATCTGGAAGACAAGTAGGGCTGTGAGAGGCAGAGAGAAGGCCCCTAGGTGGAGGCTGCTGCAAAGTCCGGAGCTGGAAGCCAGCCAGGGGCAGTCAGGGAATGGAGCAGCTCAGCATGGCTGGAGCGTGGTGGGGTAGGGTGGCCGAGGTGACTGGAGGCATCAGGCCTGGGTCTCCCTGGGGGCCTGGCCAAGCAGCCCCTGGATATTCTGCTGCTCCACCCAGAAGACCACCTGCTTCCCTCCCCATAGCTCAGCCTTCTGCTTCCAGCCCCCAGTGCCCTGACCAGAGGCCTGGGAACTGCATCGGCTACCCTCTAGGCCATGGGCCTGCTCACTAGGAATCCCGCCTTGGCTGTTGCTGAGCCCCTGGGGCGCCCTGGTACCTTGATGTAGGGGTTCTCCATCCAGGCGGGCATGAGGGCCATGGCCGCGTCCGCATCGCTCTCATAGTAGAAGACGGTGAAAGTCTCTTTACAGGAGTGCCCGGCCCGAGGCAGGGACAGACACTCCAGCATGGTGAAGCTCAGTGTGGTGTACACGTGGACGGCGCCCCGACGGGGGACCCAGCCCATGCGGAGCCAGTGGGCCTGGCCCGGGGGGGCGCTGCACATCACACACCTCGTAGGTGCGCACGCTGTGCTGCTCCTCATCCAGGCCGCTCAGCTCCTCCCACTGCAGAGAAGGGGGTCAGGTCGGGGCCACCAGGGAGAAGGCTGCATGGGGTGAACCCCATAAAGTGAGAGAGACTCAGGAAGGGGCCGCTGGTACTGTTCGGAGGGCGCCTCTGAGGGCAAGGGCTCAGATGACACTGCTTGGGCCGCTGTCATCTGGGGGACAGGGGTGAGGAGTGGTACACAGAAAGCAGGCGGCAAGGGCACCCCCTCCTCCCTTAGTTTCCTCCAGAGCTCCAGCTCCTGGGCCCAGCTCTCACCTGCCCATCCACCTGAAGGAACGTCACCCACTTCAGATCAGCAGTTTCCAATTTTGTATTCAGCAGGGTCTCTGAGACAGAGAGAGAGACAAAGTCAGTGCTCGGGGTGGGGAAGGGAGGTCAGGAACACCAGATCCCTGGAAACTGAGGCAGGTGGATCCTCTTAGCTCCGAGCTGGGGGCAGGGGGAGAGGGGAGCAAGCCCTGCCCTCTACACCCGACTCTGATTTCTGGCCTCTTTTGCTAAGTGCCAACCCCAACCCCAACATCTGGCATGCATGGGGCTGCCTCGGGATACCCTAGATCTAAGCCTCCCTGGAGGAGGGAGGGAGAACAAAACGTACTGGGAGAAGGGGTGGCAGCTCAGAAAAGGTTAAAATGAGAGCCCTGCCCAGGTCCTGACCCCCACGAACAGAGGCTGCTGGTGCTGGTGTGGGAGGCCCCGAAACTTCACTCCCTGTCCAAGACCCCTCCCTGCTTTCAGAAAAGCCATGTTTGAACAGACACCATTCTTCCCTATATACAATATAGCATTTACTCTCCCAGGAGACAGGACATATTCTATGTAATCATTTGTATTTTACAGTTATCTGAGTTACAGAGAGGTAGATAAGTTTTTAAGTGGCAGGAAAATCATATAAATTTGGAGTAGAACATATAGCTTACTTTCAGTTAGAAATGACTTTTGTTGTTTTGGGTGACCTGCTGTTTCTAAGAATGAGTATGGAAATCGAGGGGTGGAAAAGAAACAGGTTGGTGACCCCACATTTCAAGTAAACCTCATTTTGGTGTAGAGACTACAATTTCATTACCCAAGGAAGAATGGATACTTAATACTTCATTTTAGAAATAGAGTGTGATTAACTTTACTTTTTCCTTCTTTGAAAGGTTTCATATTGTATTAGATGACACTACCCCAAGAAGCAGAGGCTGTGTGGCCACCATCAATGGAATGGCTTTCTCAAAGGACTGCCAAGAGTTGAGGCGGTATGTGTGTGAGAGGAGGGTGGCAAAAGTGAAGCCAAAAGCCTCCGTTAGCCTCCCTGAACCATTTGGCAGAAGTGATTGACTCTCCAGCTGCAACTACAACAGAGTCGAGCCAAGTGAGGTCAATGCAAGGGCTACTTGAGACATCGGGAAATGGAACATAATCAGGAAAGACTATCTCATCACTAGTGCAAGATGGAGTCTCATGTTTCCTGTTCACAATCACCAGCCTTTCCAAGCTTGGGTCCATGCACATATTTACCAATCACAAGAAGTGCTATTTATATGCCACTAACCAGCCTCAGAAATTCATAATGTCACCTACCTTTGTACCCAAGAGACAAAGAATAGCTTAAATTCCAGAATGAAACTCAAAGACTTTCTTCTTTTCTCCCAGAGCCTTCAAATTCACTGTGCTCTTAATAGATTTGCCTTCTTCTGACATATTCTGTTGGCAACTAAAGCGCAGTTTTCTTCAAAAACAGCTCCTAGTTGTATATATTCACAGGTACCTGAAGAGTATGTCTGGGAAATAGCACCTTAGAGTCTAAATCTGTAGGCAGGGAGAGGAAAAACAAAACAAAACAAAACAAAACAAAAAAAAAACACCTTAGATTTACTGTCACCTTGTTTCAGAAGCTTAGTTTTTGAAGCTTTTTGTCTTAAAGCCTCCAATCAGTGATAAATGAGGGAAGGAAAACTCAAGTAAAGGTCTGAATGGGTAAATGAGTAAATCTTTTTGTAAGAGAGGTGAGGAAGGAGACTTTGAGAAATTCCCCAAGCTTCTCTCTGGCAAGAAGAGGGCATTGGTGGAATGCAGGCCGTGACTTCACTAGCAGATTCAGCAAACAAGAGGAAACTGACATGAGAGGCATCAAAAAGAATGGGAAACTTACAAGTAGGGCATCAAAGGAGAACTGTCCTCGCAGAGCCATGGGTAGTGGGGGTTCTTCTGAGGCAGCCCAATCCAGAATGGGAAACTGGAATGGGAACTGCATGCAGGATGAAGTCCTGTGGGGAGTAATGTTTCTGAGTTTGTGGAATCTACATGGTGGTTTTAGAATCTGAAAGTCAGTTAGTATTAGGTCTATAAAACTAAAGAACCAAAAGGGATCTTTGACATCCCCTTGATGGTTTTATGGAACCACTTACTGAAGCCTAGAGATGCTACAGAGCCTGTCAGTCCAAGGTCATGCACAAAACTGGTGATCAGACTAAGCTAAAAAACAGATATTTTGGCTCTCAAACAAGAATTCCTCCAGTGACAATCCAAACCAGATTTATTTCCCTATTAACCAATACTCCAGCCCAACAAATATCCAAAATCGCTCACCAGATCCGCTGTACTATTAATTTTCAGCATCTTGGCATCCAAAGATAAGCAGTTCTCTTGACTGTTTTTCCAGTCAAGTGAGCCCAAGGAAAATAGGTAACAGTTTTCTTTGTTACCCAGATCCAGTCTTGAGGACAAGGAGCTGGAAAGGGTAGTATATCTAATCAATCAGTTATATTTGAGTAAAAGCACTTCTGCAGTTCTTAAATCAAATATCCCCTTAGTCCTCTCACGTGCTTACTATTTATTTTTCTTTTTCGTTTTTGTTTTTGTATTTTTAGTAGAAACGGGGTTTCACCATGTTTCTACTAAACAGGAACCAGATAGTTGTTTATTATGGAATCATTTTTAAAAATGAAAATTGGAAATGACCTAAATGCCCAATGAGGAAATGGCTAAGTCAATTGGGTGATATTAATGATGTGACATTACTACTATTACTATATATAGAAGAATTAAAATATTATAGAGTATTAACTTTAACGAATATATGCTGGATGTCTGTTATGTGCCAAGTATTCTGTGTCGGCACTGTCTGTTGTAACCACTACATGTGGCCATGAGAACCTGAATTGTAGTAGCCTGGACTCAGATATACAGTAAGTGTAAATTACACACTAGATTTTGAAGAAGAATGAGAAAAAGAATGTAAAATGTCTGAGTTTCTTTACAGTGATAACATCTTAGAGAAGGACTATTGAGATTACAGATGACAATTTCATTTTTATCTTTTTTATTAGTGTGGCTACAAGAACATATAAAATTATATATGTGGCATGCATTATATTTCTATTGGACAGTAATATTCTATTTACCAGATATACAGTAGTAAACAATACAGTTTTTGGCCTCATAAAATTAAACCTTTTGTGTAGAACATGGACAATAAGCAGAGAAATAGAAGTGTATGTTGTGGTGAGTTATATGAAGAGATAGCAGGGTAAGGGCCTGTGTATGTAGAGGGGGATTATTTTAGAAAAGATTCTTCTTCCACTTCAGAAAATGGATGTGGGAGGAAATGAGATGTCTATGGATAGAAGCAGGAGATGGTAGGAGGTTGATGTCTTGGGAATTCAGGTGTGGATTGAGACAGATAAGTCCGTTAGGGCCTGGTGGAATCTCTGCTTCAAAAAAGTAGCCAGCATCTAGAGAGTAAGGAAAGAGAGATGGAGAGGGGTAAGATAGGGAGAAAGAGCTCAGGGGATTCTTGGTGAAGGCAGAAGGATGCAGGCCTAGTGTGGCTATAGTTCAGGTAAAGCAATTCCTGGTTCTATGAATAATAATATATATATGGTGTACTAGGGCATTAGATAGAATATTAGTTGGCTGCTGTCACAGAGATGCAGAAGAGGAGTGGCTCACACTGTTGAGAAGTGCATTTCAATCTTGTGGCAGTGGGTGTAAGGAGTCCAGAGTATGGCAGCTCCACTTGTCTATGGCTCCACCCTCCCTGGTTTCTTGCCTTGGCCCACGTGGTCCAAGATGGTGCACCACTGCACCTTTCAGCCAGTGGGAAAGAGAAAGCCAGGGCCATGCCCTTTCCCTCTAAGGGTTTCTCCACTTTGGCACTATGCACATTTGGGGTTGGATAATTCTGTTTTGGAGGTGGTCCTGTGCATTGTAGTTTTAGTAGCATCACTGGTCTCTACCCACAAGATGCCAGTACCATCTCCCAATTGTGACAGCTAAGAATGTCAGACATTGCCAGATGTCTCTGGTGGGGGGGGCAAAGTCACCCCTAGTTGAGAACCACTGCTTTAAGAGTACTACTCAGAAGCAGCCCACAGCACTTCTGATCACATCTCACTAATGGCCTAAACTTCGTTACTTAGCCTTCCTAAGGGTCAAGGAGTCTTGGAATTGTCTTTTTCAGATGACCAAGTGCCCAGCTAAAAATTGGCTAAAGAAGAAAAAAAGCTAGCTGATTCTCCCATACCCTTGTTGCTACAGGGAATGGAAATCCTGTAGCTGATTGAGGAGGTGGTCCTGTTCTTTTCATCTGTAAGGCTGAGTTTTAGTCATTACTCCCTTTAATTCACTTGCATAAAAATACTGGTGGTACAGAACACTCAGTACCTAAGGAGCAACAATCCTATTTGCAAAGAATGGGCATTATTACTCCAGGGAGAGAAACTGAATTCTGAAATGGAGGCTAAAGTAGGTTGGATTTTCACTTGTCATTTAGCACCATCTGGTGGAAATTTATAAATGACAATTCCTCAAGTATTTTCTTTAATTTGTCTCTGGCATACGTTTCAAATTTTAAATGGATTATAGCAAAACTTCAAAGAGTCCTGTCAGCTGAAGAGCTCCAAAGCAATATCCCTCACTTTTGGAACTATTGGCATTTGGGACTGCATAATTCATTGTGGGGGCTATTCCGTGCATTCTAGGATATTTAGAAGCATTCTTGGCCTCTGCCCATTGGATGTCTCTCCCTGCCCCCACTTATGACAACCAAAAATGTTTCCAGCCATTGCTAAATGTCCCTAGGGTGGGGGTGGGGTGAGGAATGGCTCCTGGTTGAGAACCACTCCTTGAAACAAGGCAACTAAAATCCCAGTGCCTGTTAAGGCATAGTAGTCCCCTATCAGTGTATCCTGGTGTGTCTGGGAAGGATGGGAGGCAGTGCTGGGAGAAAACAGCACCAGATGTAGCAGGACATGTCCTCTGGTTTACACTTTGGAGAGTTTTGCTCCTATGTAGAGGTCATTACCTAACACAGGAAATAGCACATGCGAATCTAACTCTGGTACTGGGGCCCCAAAGATCAGGTGTCAGGTGTGGAAATCCTGCCAGCTGTGGGAAGCCATAGCTAATCTCATGGGGCTTTTTGGATCCTCCCCTGTTCCCCAGTCAGGACCCATCTGCCACCTAAGTGTTGTGGAGAAACAGCTTGGAAACCAGTCCCCTTACCTGGATCGAGTAAGTGATGCTAAACTACCTGCAAACAGTAGTCCTGAACTCTTACTTTGAAGTTGGGTAAAGGGAAGAGAAGTTTCCCAGCAGCACCCCATAGCAGGCTGTCACTTTAGCTCCAGCTCGGGATCTCTGCCATAATTTTCCCTTCTTTTCACCTTCTCAATCCCCTCCTCACCAGGCCCAGGTCCTTCCTTTCAACAGATGGCCACTTCCTATCGACAAAAGTGAAATGACCAGGCACCGATTTCATCACCTTGAGATAAATTGCTGTCTGCACTAACTATGCCTCTTGGTTTAGAGAAAGAGGCACCACGGTGAGTGCCTTTGTTTCCGCCTAGGCCAACTCCGTCACGTTGTTCTCTGGACCCAATTCCATGTCCTCACAGGCACCTCGCACCCTCAGTTGTACACCTCTCATATTGGTCCTCTCTCTTTCCTGGCTTCATCCCTATCAGCAGCAAACTTGCTCAGATTCTCCATCTTTAAAATCATTTGGGCTGATTTTTCACTCCCCTCTCCTCACCTTTCTATTTTTCCACTTCTCTTTTTGTTCTACTTCTGTAAAAAGTGAGATACCTTTATTTCCTTACCTACTTTCCACTCACCCCGCAGCTGGTTCTCTTCAAGTGTGTCCGTTCCAGTACAACCGTCTCACTGGCGTCACTGCTGACTTTTTCCATCTACTATACTTTGGCCTCTCTGCAGCATTTAATACTACTGTCCATGCCCTTTTTCTTTTACAATTACAAGATTTTCTCTCCCCAGACTGCAAAGGTAACATGTGCTTAATGCAAAATAACACAAATCTTGGAAAATGGAAGCGCTGAAGTACAAAGGAAAACAACAGGAATGCCTTGCAATGCCAGTACTTTAAAGTAGCCGCTCTTTAGCATATAACAATTTTAAATGTATGTACACTCAACACTGGAGTACCCAGATATACAAAGTGAATGTTATTAGAGCTAAAGAAACAGATAGGCTCCAATATAATAATAGCTGGAGATTTCAACACCCCACTTTTCAGCATTTGACAGATCTTCCAGACAGAAAATCAACAAGGAAATATCAGACTTAATCTGCACTACAGACCACATAACTAATCGGTATTTAGAGAACATTTCATCCAATAGCTGCAGAATACACATTTTTTTCCTCAACACATGGATTATTCTCAAGGACAAACCATATGTTAGTTCATAAAACTAGTCTTAAAACATTCAAAAAAATTACAATGATATCAAGCATCTTCTCTGACCATAATGGAATAAAACTAGAAATTGAGGAATTTTGGAAACTATTCAAATACATGAAAATTAAACAATATGCTCCTGAATGACCAGCGGGTCAATGAAGAAATTAAAAAAAGAAATCAAAAAATGTCTTAAAACAAATGAAAATAGAGGAAGAGGCAGTACTTGCAAACTCATTCTATGAGGCCAATATTACCCTGATACCAAAACCAGACAAAGACATGTCAAATGACAACAAAAAGAACACAAAAACTACAAGCCAATATCCCTGATGATTATTGAAGCAAAAATCCTCAACAAAATATTAGCAAACTGAATTGAACAATACACTAGAAAGATAATTTATCAAGACCAAGTGGGATTTATCCCTGGGATGCAAGGATGGCTCAACATAGGCAAATCAATCAATGTGATACATCATATTAACAGAATGAAGGACAAAAACCATATGATCAATTAGATTGATGCTGAAAAAACATATGATAAATTTCATCATCCCTTTATGCTAAAAACCTTCAAAAAGACTCTAACAAAATATTAGAACTGAAAAATTCAGTAAAGTTGCATGATACAAAATCAATATGCAAAAATCAGTAGCATTTCTATATGCTAACAATGAACAAACTGAAAAAGAAATAAGGCCAGGTGTGGTGGCTAATGCCTGTAATCCCAGCACTTTGGAAGGCTGAGGTGGGCGGATCATGAAGTCAGGAGTTTGAGACCAGTCTGACCAACATGGTGAAACCTCTTCTCTACTAAAAATACAAAAATTAGCTGGGCGCAGTGGTGCATGCCTGTAATCCTAGCTATTCAAGAGGCTAAAGCAGGAGAATCACTTGAACCCTGAAGGCAAAATTTGCAGTGAGCAGAGATCGCACTCCACTCTTGGTGACAGAGTGAGATTCCATCTCAGAAAAAAAAAAAAAAAAAAAAGGTGGTCCAATTTACAAAAGCAACAAATAAAATTAAATACATACAAATTAACCAAAAAAGTGAAATATCTCTTTAATGAAAACTATAAAATACTGACGAAAGAAATTGAAGAGGACACCAACAAATGGAAAGATAGTCCATGCTCATGAATTGGAATAATTGATATCATTAAGATGTCCATACTACCCAAAGTGATATATAGATTCAATGCAATGCCTATCAAAATACAAATGACATTCTTCACAAAAGAGAAAAAAAATCATAAAATCTATATGGAACTACAAAAACACTCAGAAAATCCAAAGCTATCATACAGGAAAACAAAACGAAACAAAACAAAAACTAGAAGAATCACATTACCTGACTTCAAATTACACTACAGAGTTATAGTAACCAAAATAGCTTGGTACTGGCATAAAAACAGGCACATAGACCAATGAACAGAACAGAGAATCCAGAAAAAATTCCACATACCTATATTGAACTCATTTTCAACAAAGGCAGGAAGAACATACACTGGGGAAAAGACAATCTTTTCAATAAATGGTGCTGATGTCCATACGCAAAAGAATGCATTTAGACCCCTATCTCTCTCACCATATACAAAAATCAAATCCAAATGAATTAAATAATTAAATCTAAGACCTCACACTGTGAAACTACTGCAAGAAAATATTGGGGAAACTCTCCAGGACCACATTCCAGGCAAATACTTCTTGAGTAACACCCCACAAACAGGCAACCAAAGCAAAAACGGACAAGTGGAATCAGGTCAAGTTAAAAGTCTTCTGCACAGCAAAGGAAACAATCAATAAGTGAAGAAACAGTCCATAGAATAGGAGAAAATATTTGCAAACAAATTTTTTCCCTAATCACCAAAATATATAAGGAGCTCAACAACTCTATAGGAAAGAAAACCTTAATAATCTGATTTTAAAAATAAGCAAAAGAGTTAAATAGACATTTCTCAAAAGAAAACACAAATGGCGAACAGGCATATGAAAAAGTGCTCAACATCGTTGATCATCAGAGAAATGCAAATAAAAACTACAATGAGATATCACCTCACCCTAGTTAAAATGTCAGGCAATAATAAATGCTGGCAGGGATGTGAAGAAAAGAGAACCCTTGTACACTGTCGGTGGGAATGTAAATTAGTACAACCACGATGGAGAGCGGTTTAGAGGTTCTTCAAAAAACTAAAAATAGAGCTACCATATAATCCAGCAATTCCACTGCTGGGTATATAGCCAAAAGAAAGGAAACCAGTCGAAGAGATATCCACACTCCCATGTTTGTTGCAGCTCTATTCACAATAGCCAGGATGTGGAAGTAAACTAAGTGTCCATTAACAGATGAATGGATAAAGGAAATGTGGTATGTATACATAATGGAGTACTATTCAGTCATAAAAAAGAATGAGATTGTAACAACATGGATGGAACCGGAGGTCATTATGTTAAGTGAAATAAGCCAGGCACAGAAAGAAAAACACTGTGTATTCTTACTCCTTTGTGGGATCTAAACATCCAAACAATTGAACTCATGGAGATAGAGAGTAGGAGGATGATTACCAGAGGCTGGGAAGGGTAGTGGGGGGAGATGGGAAGGTGGGGGTGGTTAATGGGCCCCAAAAATAAAGTGAATGAATAAGACCTAGTATTTGATAGCACAGCAGGGTGACTATAATTCATAATAATTTAACTGTGCATTTTAAAATAACTGAAAAAGGATAATTGGACTGTAAGACAAAGGATGCAGGCTTGAGAGGATGGATATCCCATCTTTCATGATGTGATAATTATACATTGCATGCCTATATCAAAACATTTCATGTACCCCATAAATACATCCACTTACTATATTCCCCAAATAATTAAAAATGAAATAATGAAATGACCGCTCTTTGTATTTAGTGTAGGTCCTCCTACTTTTGTTCATACTAATACATTTACTTACATATGTACTACGTTGGCTCACTCATACACATGTATACAATTAAGTGGTTTCTTGTGGATATTACTGTAACTGTTTCCCAGAAAGCCAACTCTCTGATGATGCAGGATGTTTTGTAAAGAATAACCTTTGTGAAAAACAGACGCTGGTGGGGCTGCGGAAGCACTTTGGGAGGCTGAGGTGGGTGGATCACCTGAGGTTGGGAGTTGGAGACCAGCCTGCTAACATGCTGAAACCCCATCACTACTAAAAATACAAAACTTAGTTGGCCGGGCCGGGCGGGGAGGCTCACGCCTGTAATCCCAGCACTTTGAGAGGCCGAGGCGGGTGGATCACGAGATCAAGAGATCGAGACCATCCTGGTCAATGTGGTGAAACCCCGTCTCTACTAAAAATACAAAAAATTAGCTGGGCACGGTGGCGCGTGCCTGTAATCGCAACTACTCAAGAGGCTCAGGCAGGAGAATTGCCTGAACCCGGGAAGCGGAGGTTGCGGTGAGCCGAGATCGCGCCATTGAACTGCGCTATTGAACTGCAGCCTGGGTAACAAGAGCGGAACTCCATCTAAAAAAAAAAAACAAATCAGCTGGCTGTGCAGATCGCACCACTGCACTCCAGCCTGCGAGACAGAGTAAGACTCTATCTCAAAAAAAAAAAAAAAAGGCCGGGCGTGGTGGCTAATGCCTGTAATCCCTACACTTTGGGAGGCCGAGGCGGGTGAATCACGAGGTCAAGAGATCGAGACCATCCTTGTCAACGTGGTGAAACTGTGTCTCTACTAAAAATACAAAAAATTACCTGGGGACGGTGGCGCGTGCCTGTAATCCCGGCTACTCAGGAGGCTGAGGCAGGAGAATTGCCTGAACCCAGGAGGCGGAGGTTGCGATGAGCCGAGATCGCGTCATTGCACTCGAGCCTGGGTAACAAGAGCGAAACTCCGTCTCAAAAAAAAATAATAATTAACTAGCCATGGTGGTGCATGCCTGTGGTTCCAACTACTCAGGAGGCCAAGGCAGGAGAATCGCTTAAACCTGGGAGGCGGGGGTTGTAATAAGCTGAGATCGCACCACTGCACTCCAGCTGGGATTACAGACACGTGCCACCGTGCCCAGCTAATTTTTTGCATTTTTCCTAGAGACAGGGTTTCACCATGTTGACCAGGATGGTCTCGATCTCTTGACCTCGTGATCCACCCGCCTCGGCCTCCCAAAGTGCTGGGATTACAGGCGTGAGCCACCACGCCAGGCCTTTGTTTTTTCTTTTTAATTAGCTGGCCATGGTGGTGCACGCCTGTGTTTCCAGCTCCTCGGGAGGCCAAGGCAGGAGAATCGCTTGAACCAGGGAGGCGGGGGTTGCAATGAGTTGAGATCACACCACTGCACTCCAGCCTGGAAGACAGAGTAAGACTGTGCCTCCAAAAAAAAAAAAAAAAAAAAAGGGCCGGCGTGGTGGCTCACGCCTGTAATCCAGGCATTTTGGGAGGCCAAGGCAGGTGGATCACGAGGTCAAGAGATCGAGACCATCCTGGTCAACATGGTGAAACCCCGTCTCTACTAAAAGTACAAAAAAATAGCTGGGCACGGTGGCGCGTGCCTGTAATCCCAGCTACTCAGGAGGCTGAGGAAGGAGAATTGCCTGAACCCGGGAGGCGGAGGTTGTGGTGAGCCCAGATAGCGTCATTACACTGCAGCCGGGGGTAACGACAGCGAAACTCCGTCTCAAAAAAAAAAGAAAAAAAATTAGCTGGCCATGCTGGTGCATGCCTGTGGTTCCAGCTACTCAGGTGGCCAAGGCAGGAGAATCGCTTGAACCTGGGAGGCGGGGGTTGCAATGAGCGGAGATCGCACCACTGCACTCCAGCCTGGGAGACAGAGTAAGACTCTGGTCTCAAAAAAAAAAAAAAAAAAAAGGCCGGGCTTGGTAGGTCACGCCTGTAATCCCAGCACGTTGCGAGGCCGAGGCAGGTGGATCACGAGGTCAAGAGATCGAGACCATCCTGGTCAACATGGTGAAACCCCGTCTCTACTATAAATACAAAACATTAGCAGGGCACGGTGGGGCGCGCCTGTAATCCCAGCTACTCAGGAGGCTGAGGCAGGCGAATAGCTTGAAACCGGGCGCCGGAGGTGGCGGTCAGCCGAGATCGCGCCATTGCACTCCACCCTGCATAACAAGGGCGAAATTCAGCTCTTGTTTTTATTTATTTATTTATTTTTT